>NC_138769.1:463841210-464441210 GCF_965119305.1 Pelophylax lessonae
TATAACTGGATATACATAACAGATTAAAATTGCATGCAAAGACAGACCATCCTCAGCATAGAAGACTCCTTGGTACAGCTGGTGAAGAGAACCAGACAGGACCCAAATGGGAAATGTAGGGCAAAAACATCTAGGGGGGGGGGGGGTTAAGGATTGCCATCACTGGCCTAGATAAAACATTTCCAATACATTTTAGTTGTCTGTGTGCACCATTTTTAAAATAAAGCAAAATCCCTTTAAAATAAAATGACAACAAATTGGATTGCACACTTTCCAGGAAGTGGTCACAATCAACTGGCTAATCATGGTGAGGGCCACTTTCAGCCGTGAAGAAATGGCATTCATATGCAAAGTAAGTGTGGGGGGTCTGTGCTTGTAATCTGTAATGTTCTGGTACCTTTGGGTACCCTAATTACTCTTTCATAAGTGTATGCGCCCCACCATTCTCTTTTGGTAAGGTGCGCATACACCTTTAAGACTGATGCTGTCATCACTGAGCGCCGGACTGGATGGCTATTTAGATCGCCGGCTCTCACTCACATGTGTTTGTTCAAACTGCTTTGTGCCTTGATGCTAACCTGTCTTGAAGCTCTCATGCTTGCAAGCATACCTCGCTGTCGGAACCACGCTGCGCTGATCCCTGTATCCCGCTACCGGATCATCCGCTCTTGCCGAACCTCTCCTCTGCTACATTGCTATTAGTGATAAGTACCCCACAGGGGAACCCTCTATAACCTTTATACTAAAGCTTACACTATCTAGCTCTGCATACTAAGGACTATTACTACATCTGCATTATCTAAGATTGCTAGCTCTTGAGCCTACTACCACCTGTTCTTGCACTGGGTTGATCTCTCTTGTATGTCCACCTGCTACTCTGTCATCTGCTACCATACATGATTGCTAAACCTATCTGCATCCCATCTGCTACTATCTTACTTTCAAGAACATTTCCTTTCAAGTGTCTGTCATCTACCATCTCTACCCAACCTGTCTCTTCAGCCTATCATCACTGTGTTACTATATACATAAGTCACTCTAGGAAACATCTTATTGAGTGTGTGTATTTACTTGCTGAGTTGAGATCATCCACACATGATGAGTCATTGAGAGTTGGGAATGGTGTCTCAGCGTTTCTCTACATGACTACTGAAGTGGAATATTTCTGCAGCTGAAAATCCACATCATGCGTAAAACGCAGGAGCGTTACAGATTGAATGAACCACAAATGGATTCAGCAGAAATAACCACTCAGATGACACAATTAAAACAGCAAGTAACTGTGTTAATACACGCACTTGCTGAATTAAAAGAAGACAATCAGGCTCTGTCGCAGCAGGTAATTAGACTGACACAACTTACCACTGCTCAGTCCCCTGAACCCAAAATAAATCCTCCTTTGGTATTTACAGGCGATCACAAAAAATTTTGCGAATTTAAAAACGCATGTGAGTTACTTTTCTTGCTAAAACCCCGTACCTACCTTACTGATCACATTAAGGTTTGTACTATTATTTCTTACCTAACAGGCGATCCTCGGGCCTGGGCAGACTCTCTTTTTGAGAAAAACGACCAGCTTCTCAACTCCTATGCCTTGTTCCTAGCAGAACTCACTAGCCTATATGATGATCCCAATAGGCAGAGTACTGCCGATCTTCAATTAAGATCCTTGAAACAAGGTAGGAGACCTGTAGAAGACTTTGTCACAGAATTCAAGAGATGGACCCTTGATTCAGAATGGAATGATGCATCTCTGAAAACCCAATTTAGGCTTGGCCTATCAGAGGCCGTTAAAGACGAGCTCGCCCAAGCGGATCTGCCAAAAACCCTGGATGCATTGATACAACTCAGTATCACCATAGATAGAAGACTACGAGAAAGAAAGGCTGAGAAAATGGGAATGCCATTATCCAGTTCTTCTCGGATTTCGGCCGTTGACCCCGTTCCTATGGAGGTAGGAACCATACGCCCACCTCTATCAACTATGGAAAGAGCCAAAAGACGATCTGGTAATCTCTGCTTGTACTGTGCATCCCCGGATCACAAGATAAACGTCTGTCCCCTAGTCTACAAAAAGAAGGGTGAGTGTTCACATGTCCTCCTAGGGGGATTGACAACTTCAATCACTAACCCTTACCTTTCTGTTTGCTTAACATTACAGTGGGACCAGAACAGGATTACTACTAAGGCCATGATTGACACAGGATCTTGTGGAAATTATATTGACATACGTTTTGCTGCTTTAAATAAAGTTCCTATTATTTCTAAACTTAAACCTGTCTCAGTAAGTCTTATTAACGGTGTTCCTTTATCCTCTGGTCCAATCACTGATCAGACACAGGCACTCCTAGTCACTACTAACGGGTCTCATATGGAGACCACTACCTTCGATCTAATACCTTCACCCCACTTTCCCATTGTGTTGGGACTTCCCTGGTTGCACACACATCAACCAACCATAGATTGGAAGGAACGGACCCTGGCCTTCCTCTCTTGCTATTGTGAGGGTACGTGTAACCTCCCGTCTTTTGGGAAGATCCTGTCTGTGGTGACAGATGAGATTGCACCACTATGTTATCAGGATCTCTCTGAGGTTTTTCTTGAAAAAAATGCTGAAGCACTACCTCCCCATCGAGACTATGATTGTAGCATTGATCTACTCCCAAATAGCAAATTGCCGTTCGGTCATGTTTATCCTCTTTCACAGGATGAACTTTCCCATCTCAAAGACTATTTGGATGAGAATTTGAAGAAAGGTTTTATTAGACCTTCCACTTCTTCCACAGCAGCAGGACTCTTTTTTGTCTGCAATAAGGACTCAAGTCTCAGGCCTATCATCGACTATAGGCAATTGAATGCTATTACAATAAAAGATCGCTATCCTCTACCGCTTATCCCTGAGCTCATTGAGCAGGTGCGTGGAGCTACCTATTTTTCAAAATTGGATCTGAAAGGAGCATACAATCTCATTCGAATCCGTGCTGGACACGAGTGGAAGACTGCATTCAGAACCAGATACGGATTGTTCGAATATCTTGTAATGCCATTCGGGCTATGCAACGCCCCTGCAGTTTTTCAACGATTTGTAAACGATATTTTCAGAGACTTACTAGATGTCTGTGTTGTGGTATATCTGGACGATATACTTATATATTCACGATCCCTGTCTGAACACATAAGACATGTAAGACTAGTATTATCGAGATTGCTTGCACACAACCTTTATGTGAAACTGAAAAAATGCTTGTTTCATAAAGAAGAGGTACTGTTTCTAGGCTACATCATATCCAAAACAGGAATCGAGATGGACATGAGTAAGATATCCTGCATTCAGGATTGGCCTACACCAACCACACGCAAGGCGCTACAGCGATTCCTTGGATTTTCGAATTTCTACAGGAAGTTCATCAGAAACTTCTCTGCCATTGTGAGACCCCTCACACAGCTCACTAGCATTAAAAAACCATTCAAATGGTCAGAGGAAGCAAATAAAGCTTTTCACCTGTTAAAGACAAGGTTTACTTCTGCTCCCATATTACGCCATCCAGACCCATCCCTCCAATACATTCTGGAAGTAGATGCGTCAAACATGGCAGTAGGAGCAATACTCTCCCAACGACCAACTCACACTTCACAACTTCATCCAGTCGCCTTTTTTTCTAAATCCCTAAGCAGTCCAGAGATAAATTACCCCGTGGGTGAAAAGGAACTGCTTGCTATAAAATTGGCTCTGGAGAATTGGCGACATCTACTCGAAGGCACCCAATTACCAATACTTATATACACAGACCATAAAAATCTCCAATATCTTCAGACTAACAAAACTCTCTCTCACCGACAGGTACGATGGTCACTATTCTTTCTAAGGTTTAACTTCCTAGTGACCTACACACCTGCAGATAAGAACAAAAAGGCGGATGCACTATCACGACTAACTGAAGAAAACTACTTCGAAATCCCTTCCGTTCCTATAATACCTCACAAACGCATTATTGGAGTTGTCCGTTCCTTGAAGGAAGAGGTTTTGCATGGTATAAGTTTGGATTCACCCCCACCACAACTAAATACTGATGCAGAAGGCTTCCTCTACTACAACGACAAACTTTACATACCACCTACCATACGCACCAAGATCTTGGAATTATCACATGATGTGCCTATGGCAGGACATATGGGTATGACAAAGACTCTTAATCTGATTACCAGGCAATTCTGGTGGCCTGACATGAAAACATCTATTCAAAAATTCGTCTCCTCATGCAATGTCTGTGCCAGGTCCAAAATTGACACTACGAGACCATCCGGTCTACTATGCAGTCTACCAATACCCCAAACTCCATGGGAAGTTGTGTCCTTGGACTTTATAGTGGAATTGCCTCCTTCCAAAGGATTTAATACCATCTTAGTGTCAGTGGACCATCTGACAAAAATGGCACATTTCATTGCTATTCGCAGACTACCTTCGTCCAAACAAACGGCAGAACTCCTGATGAAACATGTCTTTAAGTTACATGGTATCCCAAAAACTCTTCTGTCTGACCGTGGAACCATTGCACACGCTCATAGTCAACAAAAGAAGTACTATGATCTTCGCAGAAGACCTTCTCCTCAGTACGCTATCGGGGACCTCGTTTGGCTCTCAACAAAAAATTTAAGACTGAAAATCCCTAGAAAAAAGCTTGGACCTCTGTTCTTGGGACCTTTCCCAATCAAGAAACTTATTGGAAAAGCTGCAGTACAGCTTACATTGCCAATAGACCTCAAAATACATCCAATTTTCCATGTGTCGCTACTGAAGCCCCATGTTCCTGACCAAGGAATAAGGCCTACTATCCCACCTCCTCCTCCTGTACAAGTTGAAGGTGGAGAAGAATATGAGATAAAAGAGATTCTGGATTCTCGTATCCACAGAGGAAGACTTCAGTACTTGGTTCGATGGAAGAACTATGGGCCCCAAGACGACACCTGGCTAAACACCTCTGACATACATGCCTCTAGATTAATCCGCAATTTTCATACGAAGTACCCAGACAAACCAGCTCCAGAGGCCTTCAGGAGCCGGCCTTAAGGGGGGGGGTACTGTAATGTTCTGGTACCTTTGGGTACCCTAATTACTCTTTCATAAGTGTATGCGCCCCACCATTCTCTTTTGGTAAGGTGCGCATACACCTTTAAGACTGATGCTGTCATCACTGAGCGCCGGACTGGATGGCTATTTAGATCGCCGGCTCTCACTCACATGTGTTCGTTCAAACTGCTTTGTGCCTTGATGCTAACCTGTCTTGAAGCTCTCATGCTTGCAAGCATACCTCGCTGTCGGAACCACGCTGCGCTGATCCCTGTATCCCGCTACCGGATCATCCGCTCTTGCCGAACCTCTCCTCTGCTACATTGCTATTAGTGATAAGTATCCCACAGGGGAACCCTCTATAACCTTTATACTAAAGCTTACACTATCTAGCTCTGCATACTAAGGACTATTACTACATCTGCATTATCTAAGATTGCTAGCTCTTGAGCCTACTACCACCTGTTCTTGCACTGGGTTGATCTCTCTTGTATGTCCACCTGCTACTCTGTCATCTGCTACCATACATGATTGCTAAACCTATCTGCATCCCATCTGCTACTATCTTACTTTCAAGAACATTTCCTTTCAAGTGTCTGTCATCTACCATCTCTACCCAACCTGTCTCTTCAGCCTATCATCACTGTGTTACTATATACATAAGTCACTCTAGGAAACATCTTATTGAATGTGTGTATTTACTTGCTGAATTGAGATCATCCACACATGATGAGTCATTGAGAGTTGGGAATGGTGTCTCAGAGTTTCTCTACATGACTACTGAAGTGGAATATTTCTGCAGCTGAAAATCCACATCATACGTAAAACGCAGGAGCGTTACATAATCAGAGCATTGATTACCAGTGCAGACCCTTGGGGGATGCCACTAGAGCCACCAGGGATTGCTGACCCATGTCCACCAGGGATGCCCACCCATGCCACCATTGATGCCAATAAGTGCTCAGGGAGCCTGTTAGTGCCCTCCTCATCAGTGCTTCCCATCATTACCATCTATCAGTGCTGCCCACCAGTGCCAATCATTGCCCATTAGTGCCACCTATCAATGCCTATCAATGCTGCATATCAGTGCCGCCTATGAGTGTCCATCAGTGCTGCATATTAGTGTCTCATCAGTGCCTGCCAGTGCAGCCTCATCAATGCTCGTCAGTACAACAAAAAACATATTGATTTACAAAATTATATTACGTAAACAAAAAACATTTTTTTTAGGGGTCCAACATTTAGGTCTTTTAGCAAAAAAAAAAAATAAAACCTAAGATTAGGTACAGGGTTGCATGACCACGCAATTGTCATTCCAAATGCCACAGCATACAAAGCTGAAAATTGGCCTGGGCAGGAAGGGGGTGTAACTGCCCTGTAAGGAAGTGGTTAACTATTGAAACATGGGACTAAATATTCCCAGGGTAATCATGCTCAGCTCAATGGTTTAGTGGTTATTGCTCCTATCTATAAACACTGAGAGCATGACTTCAAATCCAAAGTGTGCCAACACCTCCTTAAAGTTTAGACAGCTCTAAATAAATACTGAAACTTGACAAATGCATAATTGCACCCTGCACATATGCATGTCTGTTTCTTAAATATACGTGGCCATTAACATGCAATTTTAGGTGATGTAGCCAATGTATTACTATGTGGCAAAAAAATAATCACACATAACTGTGAACACACAGAGTGTTAGCATGGTTGGGCCTTGAACTCATGACCCAGCAATCTTTGTCTATGAGCATAGACCACTACACCAAAGTGCTGAATACAAGCAGACATGCCTGAATGTTTCAGATGAATAAAGAATGAAGATTGATAATTAGACAGCTGTGTAGTCTGCTATTAGTAAATGTAAAGGTTAAAACACATAGGATACACAACTATACCTAAAAAATAAAATAAACCATAATAGATGACATTGCTGTGTAATAGTGATTCAGAAAAGACAAATTTCCTTTTATGAAAAACACAAACAGAATTTGGTTAACTCCAAACCCGAATTCACTATTTGGTTAACTCCAAAACTGAATTCA
Source organism: Pelophylax lessonae (assembly GCF_965119305.1). NCBI lineage: Eukaryota > Metazoa > Chordata > Amphibia > Anura > Ranidae > Pelophylax > Pelophylax lessonae. Next base: position 463,848,321 of record NC_138769.1, read on the forward strand.
CTAAAGCACCTAGTTGAAGGTTTAACTCCAGCAGCTTCAATTAAGATGATAATGAGTTTAGGTTGGAGTTAGTTTTGGAGAAGTGAGCAGCTCTACTCCAAACTTATAGTGAATTAGGCCCTCAGTATTTCTTGAAGACGTCATTGGATAATGAGGTCTTGCTTGGAGAAACAAAATAAATGTACCTTTAACAGATCACAATAAACGTAATATGCTACCCAGCATGCGTAGTATTTTTAAATGTCATTGGCTACACCCCATGCCCATTTAACTTTTGGGGGCTCAAAAAAAAAAAGTTTTATTTTCCACATTAAAATCGAATCTAATCTGGCACTTGTGTTATTTCCCGAACTTCCTTTTTTCCCTTTCCGCCTGAAGGGGCGTGGTTGCCGTATGACGCGGAGAAGCCGCGTCTAAACAGGATCCCGGTGAGGCTGCGGCTAGCGAAAAGCAATGCTATCAAGGGCTATCAAGACCCGCTCCACCCGCACTTCCAATACCAAGAAGACCGGTAAACAGCTGCCACCGAGACCGCTGCCTTCCAGCTCCATCAAGAAATATCTTACATCCGAGCCTGACACAGCGGGTAAGCATGGTCCGGTATATGATCACAGCCCTAATCGTTCCCCCTCCCTCCATACGAGTGGGAGCTCATCAGCACTCTCTTCAGGCTCAGAGTTGATGGGAGACCTGAGGGGAGACAAAGGCCCACCCATTGTCACAGATATGCCGGCTTTTATGAAAGACCTGAAAAGAGAAATTGCAGGGATGTTTCATAATATGGAGAAATCTATAAAAAAGGAGCTGGGGGCTGTAAGGTCTGACATGTCTCATATTCTAAGTAAAGTGGAGGAGTCCGAGAAACGCCACAATTCCCAGGAAGAGGCTCTTAGAGAGTTACAGCAGACAATTACTAAATTGGCTACAGCACATAGGTGCACCTTATATAAATTGGAGGACCTTGAAAACAGGAATCGTCGCAATAATTTGCGTATACGAGGGGTGCCAGAAATTATAAAAGATGAAGATCTCCCTGTCACAATACAAGGTATCCTGAACAAAATACTTGGTAGATCTGCAGCTGATCCTTTGCGGTTTGACAGGATCCATCGGGCATTCCGACCATGCAATCTCCCTTCTGATCTCTCAAGGGATGTGATCTGCCGCTTGCACTACTTTGAGAATAAAAATAACATCATGACCAGACTGCGTGATGTTGCACCAATAGATCTAGATGGGGTCACTCTTAATATCTACTCAGACCTCGCTAAAGAAAACCTTGGAGCGCAGAAAAACCCTTAAAGGCTGGAGGATCTTAGGGTGATTGGGGTCACCTATAAATGGGTCTTCCCGTCTTGCTTAATTGCAACTCGGGATGGTAAGTCATCCACGCTGCGATTCCCTGAGGATGTTCAAGCCTTTTGTCAGACTCTCCAATTAAAAATCCCTGACTTATTCATATCGGACACTCATTGCTACATGTATTTGCTGTTTGCAAATATGTGATACATACGTTTTTTACCGTTGAAGTTTATATTTATATTTATTTTTATTTATAGTGGCACTGGATGCACAGAGCACTTTTATATTTTATACAAGAAGCACGTATAAGAAGCACTAATTCACCTTTTGGTAATAATATTATTTGAATGGGATATTTACACAAGCACTTTATATTTATATGAACCAAGGATGTATTTATGAATTTTGGAATGAAACATGTGCAATAAGATTATAAAAAATAATTTACATAGATAATTGATTATTAGGTGAAATCACACATAAGCACTTTACATATATTCAAAACACCCCGAAGCGCATCACAACCCCCCCTAAAACCTATATCTGTAACTGTTTTATAGTGTCAGTCTCTGTGATGCAGCATTAGGGTGGTTGGGAGAGAATCCTTGATAACGCAGGAACCATATACCCTTATATATGCAAATATTTATTGTCCAAATGTACATCAAACATCATTTATGTCAAAAGTTCTTTCTAAATTAGCTACGTTTGCGAAAGGTGTATTGGTGATGCGGGAGATATTAATATATCATTGGATCCTATAATTGATACATCACAAGGTCGCTCTAATATTCCCTTTAATAAATTGGCATTTATCAGGAAACGACTATGTGATCTTCAATTGATGGATGTTTGGCGTCTTTTGAACCCCAAAACGCGTGATTATTCATATTTTTCTAAGACTCATAATTTATATTCTCGAATCCAATGCCATATTCATTAACCATCATTACTTACCTATGGTGCGTGCAGCTTCTACCAGTGGCGATTAAATGATTCCCTTTTGGCAAACCCAGTAGATGTGGCTTCTATATTCTCGTCCTTGACACAGTATTTTGCTGAAAACATCACAGATGATTTGCCTCCTTCTATAGTGTGGGAGGCCCACAAGGCCAATATACGGGGTGTATTGATGGAGCTGGGGGCCCGGAGGAATAGGGAATGGTCTCAACAAATGGAACACCTTCTGTCTGAGATTAAGGTTTTGGAAGCTCAGCATAAACTTTCTTTACTTGTGCAGCATATGGAGGCGTTGGAAAGTAAACGGGATGAACTCCGGTCGCTTCTTGACCTTGATATCAAGAACCATGCGCATAAAATATCTTGATCAATTTATGAATGGGGAGATAAGCCCGGTAGGCACTTGCATGATCTTTGCAATCTAAACATTCTGCCTCTTTTATATCTAAGGTCAAGACGCGGGCGGGTTCCCTCGTTTACTACACTCCGGAGATTGCCAAGGTTTTTCAGGAATACTTTTCCGATCTTTATCATGTGCAAGGAGGCCTTTCTCATCTTTCAAATCTAAACGGGATAGGATTAATTCCTATCTCACATTGGCTAATCTCCTGGTACTACCTGCCCAGATGCTTTTAGCCTTGGAGGAGGACCTTACTGAGACAGAATTTAAGATGGCATTGAGGTCCACTCATGTAGGAAAAGCTCCTGGCCCTGACGGTTTTTCTGTAAATTATTATAAGACTTTTAGCTCTTTACTCTTACCTCACTTAACTGCGTATGCTAATTCAACGTCTGTTCATTCCCAACTTCGTGCTGAAACACTTGAAGCCCACATCGCAGTTTTGCCAAAACCTGATAATGATCCTTCCTGTTGCGCTAGTTACTGCCCTATTTCTTTGTTAAACGTAGATGTTAAGTTAATGGCGAAAGTTTTGGCTACTCGCCTTATGCCTCTGATACCTCAATGGGTTTCGTTCGATCAATCGGGTTTTGTCCCGGGCAGAGAGGACTGTGATAATTCATTGAGATCCATCTCCCTGATACATTATGTTAGGCTACGGTCCCAGCCCACCCTTCTTCTGATGCTGAGAAAGCATTTGATAGGGTGGACTGGGACTATTTACATGCCACACTTCAACATTTTGGACTTGGTACCAAGATGTTATCTCGGATATTTTCTTTATACTCCTTTCCAACAGCCAGGGTCAAAATGAATGGTTCCCTTAGTGATCCCTTTTCTTTATACAATGGAACCCAACAGGGGTGTCCCCTTTCCCCTTTATTGTTTGTTCTTTCCTTAGAACCCTTTTTAGCTACAGTTAGAAATAACGTAGACATCCAAGGGATCCATGTTGGTCAGTCCATACATAAATATGCCGCATATGCGGACGATATTCTCTTTTTTGTTCAGAAACCCCTCCTTTCTTTGCCTAATTTAATTTCAGCCCTAACAGATTATCTATCGGTTTCTAATTTTAAAATTAATATGAACAAGTCTGAAATCATGATTGTTAATATGACTCCTTCAGAGACTGCTTTAATTAGACCGTCTTTTTCTTTCCATTGGCAATCACATAGTCTGAAATATCTGGGGGTTCATCTTACACCTAGAATTTCTATGCTTTTTAGATATAATTATATCCCCTTATTGAATGGCATTAAGAATCTCCTCCAGCGATGGTCGTCTATTTCACACTCATGGCTGGGGAAGATCAATGTAATAAAGATGTCTACAGTACCCCGAATTTTGCAAGGAATATTGTCTAAGTTCACTTGGAAAGGTAAACACCCTAGGGTTGCTAGGTCGACCCTGTACCGCACCAAAGTGAGTCTTGCTCTTCCTCAAGTGAAACTATATTATCATGCAGTGGCCTTATCTAGAATAGCGGACTTGGTTTGCATGAATAATGTTAAGCTATGGGTCCAGGTGGAGCCAGACTTAAGTGGAGTGGATAGTTCTAGATCCCCCTGGATTCCATATAAATACAATTCCATATAAATACAGGTCTTTTGCTCCTACAATTTCTCAGATTACCATTTCCACACTGGCCATATGGGATTCCTTATATAAGAAATTTAAGTGGGTTTATAACTCACCCCTTATGCCCCTATTAGGCCATGCTTTGTTTCCACCAGGCCTTATAGACCCAGGTTTTCGGCAGTGGACACCTAAAGTGGAGCTCCGCATATACCATGTTCTTAAGGACAATCATATTAAATCCCTAAATGAAATTATGCATCCACGACAGCCCTTTCGGATGGATGAATGGAGATATAGCCAGCTGGTGAATTTTTTGCGTTCTCTTCCTCAACCTTTATGTAAAGTGTCAGACCTTAACCCTGCTGAATCGATACTCCAGGCCCAGCAGCCACCTCAACATGCTATATCTGTGTTTTACAAGGTGCTGCTGAACCTACATTATCCGGGGAACCCAGGATATTTGGCTAAATGGGAGAATGATCTCACCATCCCTCTGTCCGATAATCAGAAGGTAAAGATTCTCCAGATGGCTTTGTCCTCATCCTTATCCACTAAAACAGCGGAAGTAAACTACAAACTACTAACAAGGCATTGTACACCATTAAAAATTGCATGCTATGTTTCCATCACACTCACCACTTTGTTGGAGGAATTGCGGCCAAGTGGCAACCCATGCTCATATATGGTGGTTCTGTCCTATTATACAACTGTACTGGGAGACAATACTATCTGCTATTACTAAGATAGATAAGTCTTTCCTTACCACGAGACCCTTGGAGTGTACTTTTCCACTGTACTTCAGAGCCCCTAAGGACATATAAATGTTCTATTCTACCCCACCTTTTGAATGCAGCAAAAGCTTTTATTCCAGTCAGATGGGGAGAATCTGAATCACCTTCCTTTCGTCAATGGTGTCTTAAAGTGGACTCAGTAGCACTTATAGAAGACCTTACTTATATTTCCAAGGGGCGGGTGGATAGGGGTCACAAAATTTGAGCTGTATGGAAAAAATTTAAGGCCAATTCTATCTTGGGAGGAAACAACGCCCCTACCTCTGATCTAGGAGGCCCGGTTTAGATATCTATTTTTTTTTCTGTGTTAAGTTAGTATTGTCTTAAGTTGTATTGTTCCTTTTTTTCCTTTTTTTCTTTGTGTAATACTGGAAAATTAATAAAAATGTATTAAATAAAAAAAATTAAATCTAAAAAATATTGTACACGCTGCAAAGGTGTAATTTTAATTTTAATACATTTCTGGGCGGCCATATTTCATAAAGTACTTTCCTCATGCAGCTTTTAAGGACAAAAAAAAAATCTTTCGCTATCGAAACTAAGGAACATTGTACACACTACACAGACAGTATTTCAACAATCTTCTGTAGGCTACATTTCGAAAACAACAGACTGCATACATTTTTGAAGGCAGAAAAATCCACATTTAAGTATTTGAGTTTTATATCAAAACAGGTAGAAATATTTCAGTAACTCCAAATACAGTATTTAGGCAGTTTAGGTAGCATTAAATGACTTGACTTTTTTTTCTTCCTGTAAATGCACCTCTATGTTAACATATGTATCCATGAACACACAGGCATTTAAAGACATATTAGAAGAGGAGTGTTTACAGGCAAAAAAAAAAAAAAAAAAAAACATCACCAGCACATTCAGGAGAGCATCTTTTAGGCAGAAAAGATGCTTGATGCGCCTAAACACTTGAAAACACATCTAAATGTTCTTAAACGCTAGATGTGTTTAGCGTTTGAGCATTCACTCATTCCAATGACCAAAATAAAGTATGTTGACAGTTCTGGAGCACCAGAATACAATGCAAACGTTGAAGTGCAACACAGGTATGACCCTGTATAAAAATTTGCACAAATTCAAATTCAGAAGCTAAGGAGTAGCTGTGGAAACAAAAGGTGTGGAACCTTGACAGTGCTGGAGTACTGGAATAGGGCAGTGGAGGCAGTGTGAGAAGGTCATGAAGAAGCTGATAATGGTGACAGGGTGTGGTAATTGTGACAGGCAAGCAGGAATGGCAGGGCATGTTAATGTTGGGAAAATATTAAAATAAACAAATGTAATTGTAATTATCACCTGCAGGGGTTTGGTGCTCATTATTGATCCAGGACTGGTTCATCTTTATACAGATGAGCTTGTCAGCTGTGTATGGGGACAAGTGAATTCTTTTTTTCTTCCACAAAACCACCAGTGTGATTGTGGGAATCAAGGAGAGCGTTGAATGAAAAGGCAAATTTCTCCATTTTAGATTATACCTGATCCACTCTGTCCCCAATATTACAGTTCCCATTGTGGAATTGGCGGATGCATGTACTAAGGTAATACTGTATGGATGCCCATAGTGTCAGGAGCATCCCTTTCAGTGTAGCAAAATACAGTTTTTGCATATGCATGCAAACAAAACCCCCTTCTAGGACTTTGAGGCAGTTACAGACAAGTTAATAAGGTTTAAAATGCTGATGCCAAATTTTATTGATATACAATAATAAAAATAGACAAGTGTCCATAAAACAAATACATACAAAAGTGTGAATGCAAACGTTACATAGGAAAAGTACCCTAGACTGGAAGATATGACCTACAATAGCTGCCCATATAAATTAGACTAGCTAGGGGGATCTTACAGTTCAACCCGACATGTTTCAGAGTTATTCCTTCTTCTGGGGATTTTTGGGTACAAAGAAATCTATGAGATAATATATGACAATAAACATAAGTCATCAGTAATGTACAGGGTGATGTATTTGATATGTGGAAACATCATAATACAGTACAAGTTGCCAGAGGCAACCACATGAGGGAGTGGTGAAAAGCTTACAAATAAGGGAGTCTGCAAATAAAAATGTCAAAAACAAATATCAAAAAAGTCAATCACAGCATTATAAGGTTGTAATATGCTATAAAAAAGGTGAGCAGTGTAGATCTATTTGTCAGATAAAAAATAAAGTGCAAAAAGAGTACAAAGCGGTAAATAAACATGAGTTTTTACAAAAATGTAAACCCATCAATAAATAAAGTCATGTAGAACTGACCTGTGCACTGCTAAAGTAATTAAAAACATCCTCACTGAATCCAAATCACGTTCCAAATGGAGGAGATCACCAAGTGGGGCTGGGTTGTATATAGTGGTAAAAGAGAAATCAAATTGTTATCACCTCTGATGTGGTGCAGGTGAAAATGAAAGCACCCACCTCCTTATAATGTGGGCTTAAGACCTGTGTAAATGCTCTGCTCCCGCAGATGTGGGCGAGCATGGGCTTGGGTGGGCCCCCAGGCCCAATGACACGTGGCAGCATCCTGCCCAGGGGCGGAATGACTTCACGCTGTGCCACAGCGTTGACGTGTTGCAAGGCAACGCCCTCGGCTGGGAAGCAGTGGGTGTGTGTAGGGAGTGACGGTGCATGGTCAACAACCCCTGCTGTCTGGATTATGGATCTGTCCAGAACAGGACAGCCCTTACATGTCGGGCAGAGCACATTCCGGTGCAGCTGCCAAGCAAAGCCCCCAGTGGCCAGGAAAATGCACTGCAGCTCCACCTGTTACAAAGGATAGGCATGTAAACAACAGTGTAGATGACATTGCTGATCAATATGCATTGTATAATGCAAATAAATGGAACACAATGGAATTAATAGGGGGGGGGGGAACAAGAAAGAAGAAACCAGGGCAAAAAGGAGGGAAAAAGAAGAAAAAGAAGAAAAGAATAAAAAAGAAAAAAGAGAGATGGGATCAAAAAGTGGGTGGTCCCATGGAGAAAAGGGGGCCCCCCATATGGAAAATGAAATAAAATAAAATAAATGAAATAAAATAAAGTCCAGTCACATAGATAGTTCACACCCTCCAGAGGCAAACCCCCCTGCAGAAAACATTTAAAAGTAAAGGCTTAATTTAGGCCGGGGGGGGGGGTGAGGTGGCATTTAGATGGTAAATCCACCTTAGTTCCTTTTGTAGGAGGGTTTTTTTTAATACCACCTCCCGTGGGGCTAGGTTGGATATGATCCAATATGAGAAAGAAGACCTTGGGATTGGAGTCAGCATGCACCAGGGCCATTTGACGGCCAACAGGTACATCCAGATCCTTTTTCCCTATACTGGTGATGTGTTTGGACACACGTTTAGAAAATTCCTGAATTGTTTTCCCAATGTAGAAGCACCCGGATTTACATGTTAGTAAATATACGACATGTTGAGTGCGGCAGTTGGCATAGTGCTTAGGACGAAAAGTCTCTCCATTATGAAGTATAATGTGGGTCCATCTGTCAATGAATATACAGTGAGAGCAAGATTCACATGGAAACGATCCATAGGACTTACAGCTGCCTCCTCTATATTGCCGATACTCACTATGCAACACTATGTCACCGACCGAGGGAGCCCGTCTGTAGGTGATAGCTGGTTGGTCAGGAATGAAGGTGTCAACTTCTCAAATACCTGACTGATGAGCCCCAATAGTGCAGAAGAAGGCATCCCTTACGTATCTGACTCGAGGTTCCTGGTAGAGCAGACAGGTGGCATGGGAGAGCAGAATGGTACGAGGGCCTGGAGGATCAGCTGTTGGACGGGCAGCTCCAAGGTCCCAGATACTTTAGAGGAGACAACCAATTGTTAGGAGTATCTGAAAAGCAGGCAGGCTGAATGCTGGAACACCTGAGTCCACACTCACGCACACCCAGAAGTCGGATCTGGCAGACGGTACATAGTTCAAAGGGGTGTGTATTCAAGCGGAGGTAAGGAGGTTGGTAGAGCTCAGATGGGAGATGCTGGATCGGGGCCCACAGGCAAACAGATCAGTTCACAGGCTGGGTCAACAACTGGTGGGCGGCGTGGAATCCAAAGGAGCAGGAAGGTTCAAGTTCAGAGGGGAGCCGAGGTCAGGTGCAGGCAGAAAGCAAGGGAAGTCCAAAAGTCAAGCTGGGTCATACAAGAGATCAATCACAGAAGCAGGTAAGCGGGAGCAGGGGTCACAGGAAGCTGCAGATCAGACAGCAAAGACACAGTGCTGCTGAGGTGTTTAAATAAGGCAGACTGTTGCCAGTCACTGAAATTAGTCTGAACTAAGTTAACCCTTAGGTGGCAGACCCATGACATTGCCCCCTCCTAAAGGGCAGCCTCCAGCCAGCTTCACAGGATGGGATCTCTTGAAGGATTGCATTAGTTCGTTAGCATGAATATTGCTTTCAGACTCCCAAGAGTTATCTTCCGGACCATACCCCTTCCATTTAATTAAATACCGAACCTGATTGTACCTCCTTCTACAATCTAAGATTGTCTCCACCTCAAATTCCTCCTCTCCATTGACTATTACAGGCTCTGGTGGACCAGTACTTCATTCAGGAAAGGGATTTGGAACAACAGGTTTCAACAGAGTCACATGGAAGATGGGGTGAACTTAAAGTGAATCGGATAATTTTAGCTCATAGGCTACGTCATTGATATTCCTCTTTACAGGAAAGGGACCCACAAAATTTACAGGGAAGGGCCCAATTTTTTTATTTGGGGCAAGCCATTTTCAAGTTCACTGTAGACAGTCATACCTGGTTGCTGGGTTCCAGAATTAGTTCTCCTCGTTTCTTCCTGTCAAAGATTTTTTTATTGTATTCCTGTGTCTTGGCCATGGTCTCTTGTAATAGTTTGTTTTAGAGAAGAAATCTATACTTTCATAGACTGAGCATTCAGGTATAGCACTAGGCAGGAAGGACAGGTGAAAGCCATAATTAGCAAAAAACTGAGTTTGTTTGATGGTAGAATGGAAAGAGTTATTATAAGCGAACTCAGGAATGGGGAGTAAAGAGACCCCATCATCTTGTGAGAAGGAAGAGAAGCAATGAAGGTACTGCTCCAGGGTCTGATTGGTTCTTTCTGTTTGCCCATTCGTCTGAGGGTGGTATGTGGAGGAAAAGCTAATTCAATCTCTAGGGACCCACACAGAGCCTTCAGGAACCTGGAGGTGAACTGGACACTCCCATCAGACACAATGTTGGCTGGAACTCCATGGAGCCTTACAATTTCCCTAATGAAAATGTTTGCAGTTTCCACAGCTGAGGGTGCACCTTTCATGGGCAAAAAATGGGGCATTTTGGACAAGGCCTTTACCCTGCTGTTCTTGCTTTGAGAGCAAGTAGAACAAGACTCCACATAGCTTTTACAACCACCTACCACCCGAAGCCACCAGAACGTGCATTGTACCAGTTTGGCCGTCTTCAGGGCACCAAAATGTCCGGCCAGCTTGTGGTCATAACAGAGCTCTAACACTGTCATCCTTAAGTCCTTAGGTACAACAATTTTACCTTCATGCCACAGTAGGCCATCCTGTGCCTGTAAGCTGGTTTCAGAAGGTGAAGCAACCACAGCAGAAGCCTGTTTAATTTGGGATAGGAGATTCTCCTGTAGTGTAGGAACGTTTCCTGAGGGAAGGATGGTGTCTGGAAGTGTGGACCTTACAGGGTCGTTAAACATACGTGAAAGTGCATCTGGTGTTGTATTCTTCGACCCTGGCCTGTACGTTATATGGAATGAGAATCTAGAGAAAAAATAGACCAGAAGGGGATGTGCTGCACCTTCAAGTAAGAAATGCCATTCTTCCAACGCAGCCTTGATGGCCAAAAGCTTGCGGTCTCCCACATCATAATTTCTTTCCGCTGTTGATAATTTGTGGGAAAAGAAAGCAACCGGGTAGAGTAGGGCTTTAGCTCCTTGCTGTTGAGCACAGCCCCCACTGCAACTTCCGAAGCGTCAACTTCAAGAACGAAATGGTAAAGCAGGGTCAGGGTGCTTCAAGATGGGTGCTGAAGTGAACAGCTTCTTGAGGGCTTCAAAGGCCGGTTGTGATTTGGAGGACCAGAGGAATCGGGTTCCTTGTTTAGTTAGTTTGGTAATGGGGGCGATAATAGAAGAGAACCCCCTAATAAACTTCCGTTAGAAGTTGGCAAACCCGATGAAGCATTGAACCTCCTTCCTGTCCACAGGGGCTGGCTAATCTAAGATGGCGGTGACTTTTTGAGGGTCCATCTTGATGCCTTAAAGAAAGTTGATCAGACTTAAGGACTGGATACACTGAAGTTCAAATTCGCACTTCTCTGGTTTGGCATAGAGGCCATGCTGCCGTAGTCGGGTTAGCACATTTCGGACATGTCTACGGTGGTCATCTACTGAGGAGGAGTAAATCAGGATGTCATCCAGGTACACGATGACGTACAAGTCCAGATAGTCACGAAAAATGTCATTGACAAGGGCTAAAAGGTGGCCGATACATTGCATAACCCAAAAGGCATATCTAGGTCTAAGACTAAAACTATATAGACTAAGTCTATATAAGATTACAGAGAAGAAGAATTTCAAATATTGAACAATAGTGAGTTGGAGGTAATGGGCAGGAAAAATAAAGTGTAATATATAAAATAAAATTTAGTGCAATAAACATGTAACACACTAGATGGCGCTAATCCAGAACATCTAACTCAATAAAATGTTATTATATGTATTTTTTTATATATAGTATATACAATATAATGTATAATATATCATTTTTAATCTATTGGTATTTTTTGTTAATAATTCATAATTTTTGTAATAATTATGTAATGGTTTTAAAATAAGTTTTTATTGTAAGAACATATCCACCTTGCAGGGAACAGACGTAAATAGGTTATTATCAAAGTGAAAGTGAAAATCAATTGGGACAAATGAAAAAATCCCTTATACATAAAGAGAATATATGGTAGACATTTTAAATTGGAATATTCCACTCATAACCTTCCTAAACATATAATTGTTAACTGGCAACCAATGAGGAAAAAGAACGAGGTATAAGAGTAACCGAACAGATGGCCGCTGGATGACTTCCTGAAGACGCCATTTCTGGTGAAATGCATTGAGGTCTTACGCAGCGGCATCACTTCTGGTTTACGTCACTTCCTGGCAAGGTGGAACGCACGCTACGGGAAGCTGTGTTTCTAAACCATAGTTACACAAGCTCTTCAAGTTAGTGCTACTGGAAGCACTTTTACATGTGAGTGTATTTTATTTATTTTTGTGAAAAGGTTTTAATAAACAGCATTGCACAATGAATATTTCTAATTTATTTTATGGGAATTGTATATAGGAGCAAAGTATGGCGCTCACCGAACCCACAGTAAAAACTTCGCTCACCCGGCGCCAAAGTATTCCTGAACACTAAATAAATAAAGTAAGCTGCTGCTATAAATTAATACATGTATATAGGTGCATCAAGATTCAAACAGCTCCACGCTAAAGATTCATTCACGCACTAACAGCGCTAAAGTCCATGAAATAAACCATGAATCAATCTATGAATCTATGGATGAATAAATCAATGAAGGGAAATCTGTGCATGCAGTCCCAGAATGTGAGGAGATGATGTCAGTGGGTATATCCTTGCAGACCCCCAAAAGCCTTCACCACACCGCTGTGTGCACCCTATAGTGGGGACACTTACCAGAACCAATCTGTATGAGAGCAGAATACAATAAGCGGGAATGCCTTAACGCCTTACTCCTCTGCGTAGAAAACACCAACAGGGACCGCCAGCAGGTATCTCATGTAAATCCCCTCATCAGCATATAGAGCATATGTATGGGAAATGAAAAAGCAACATAGCGTAGTCCAGCTAAAACATGTATGCCTTTATTCCCAACCGTAACCCTTCAAACATTGCACTTACAAAAGGACAATTCTTTAAAACATGTCAGCAAAGTCAGCCGTTAGTTCCTACCGCTCTCTCCCGTCCTAGACTAATACAGCCCGGTGTAACGCTCCTGCGTTTTTAGTATAGGCTGGATTTGCAGCTGCAAAATCTCCACTCAGTAGTCATGAAGAGATGTGTTGAATACCAGATCCAACTCTCCAGGACTCATCACCGTGGGCCTGTCAGCTTCAACATACAGATATATACACACTCAATGAGATGTTCCTGGAGTGATAGTATGTATATGATAGTATGAAGGTGATGTGCTGAAGGGACAGGTGTGAACAGTGACAAGGATGGTAATCACTTGATAGGGTTTGTATAGGAGAGATGGTATTAGGAATGCAGATAGGTTAGTATCGAGTATGCTAACAGGTGGTGAGGACAGCAGATGACAAATACAGGATAGACTAACCCAGTGCAAGGATAGATAGTAGTAGACAGGAGAGCCAGCAATCTATGCAGCAGTGCAGATGATAGATGGTAGTAGGCTGAAGAGCTAGCAATCTATGTAACAGTGCAGATGATAGGATAGTATAGATAGGTAGTAACAGTCCTTAATGTGCATAGGTAGATAGTGCAATAAGGTTATGGAGGGTTCCCCTGCGGGGTACTTATCACTTGTAATGTTAGTAGTTTAGAGAGGTCCAGTAGATGAGGAATGATCCGGTAGCGAGATACAGGGATCAGTAGCGAGGTTCCGGTCTGCTCCAGGTAAAGGGAATGGCTGGAGGTTCCGATCGAGAGACAGGCTTGAAAGCATGTGGGTAACAAGGCAGGTTGAACGAACAATGTGAGTGAGACCGCCGGCAGTTGAAATAGCCGCTCTGCGGCGCTCAGCAGTGACATCATCGTTCTTAAAGGTATATGCGTACCACCTGAAGAGAAAGGTGGGACGCATTACAGAGGAAAGTGGTGATTAAGGGTACCGTAGGTACCAGAATCTTACACCCGGTACCTGGCCGCAAGCCTCGGGGGATCGCGTGTCACCACGGCTTCCTGCTTCCTGCGTGATTGCGTCACCACGCGCTGACGCGTTTCGTCATCAAGTGACTTCCACCGAGGGTCTGGGACTGCATGCACAGATTTCCCTTCATTGATTTATTCATCCATAGATTCATAGATTGATTCATGGTTTATTTCATGGACTTTAGCGCTGTTAGTGCGTGAATGAATCTTTAGCGTGGAGCTGTTTGAATCTTGATGCACCTATATACATATTTTATGGGAATATTGAATAAATAAACCACGACTGGGCCAGCCATTCTGGAACTAAAAGCAAGCTCATCCATTGGAATAGGAGAGATACATCTCTATAACAGAGGAGGTCAACCATAGCTGTTTAGGTCCTGGTGGCCATTACTTATCAAGGTGGTGGAGCACGGAGCACATATTTACAAGCAATTTATTGTTTTGGAGCACTAATCACTTTTTGGAAAAACAGAGAAGAATTTCCTCTTTTTATTATAAGAGACTGATGAACTGTTCACTGATATATGAAGATTTTATTACCACAATTATTTGAATACTGAATCACTTTATTTTTATTCATTTGATATTTTGCATTGCACAGTTATATGCATCGTACATCACATTCATTTTTAAATAGATATACTGTATATAGATTATTAGCACCTTTATAGCACATTTGCACTTTCTAAAGGGCACTTAGGCATTTTACACTGTGTTTTTGCAGCCAAATTTCTTAAGTGGTAGTAGCGCCTCACATAGACAAACTAATTAGATTTAGGCATACTACTTAAATTGATGGTAACACTACAATAATACAATTTTTTAAATAAGAGGTAGGCACCAAATGTTTAAAATTTTTATTATGACTAGGTACTCGAAGAGCCCGAATCAAGTACGAAAAGCCATTTTCCATTCATCTCCTTCTCAAATACAAATTAAATTGTATGCTCCCCAGAGATCCAGTTTAGTAAAGATGACTGTGGCTCCCAGTCTTTGAAACAGTTTGGGCACAAGAGGCAGTGGATAATGGTTCTTTACAGTAATCTTGTTCAATTCTCTGTAATCTACGCAGGGGCATAGTGAATGGTCCTTCTTTTCAACAAAGAAGATGCCTGCACCAGACGGAGAGGTAGATGGGTGAATAAACCGTTTTCTTAGGTTGTCATCAATATAGTCCTTTAGCATGCCCAGTTCAAGCTCAGTTAAAGGGAAAATCCTTCCAAAAGGGACCTCAGCCCCTGGTAACAGTTCAATAATGCAGTCATAGGACCTATGAGGAGGGAGGGTCTCTGCACACTTCTTACTTAATACGTCCAGGAAATCGTGGTATGCTACTGGGATTGATTGTCGTAATTCAAGGTCTGTGTCAAGGCAAAGTAAGGGTGAGGGGTTGACTGAGGCTTCTTGTAGGCAATGTTGCTGGCAATAGCTTGAAGGCATTTTGATTTCTCCAGTGGCCCAGTTGATGTAGGGGTTATGGGTCTGCAGCCAGGGCATACCTAAGATGATGGGGAACAGAGATGGTAAAATGGAATCCAGGCGGAAAACCTCTTGGTGATGGGACGCAATGATAGTAAGCAAAGGGACCATCCCCTGTTTGACCAGACTGGGTTTAATGACGGAGCCATCTGCAAGATGTATGGCTAGTCCCCGGGCCTTTGGTTGAAGTGGAATGAGGTGTTTGGCTGCAAACGTCAAGTCAATGATGCAGCTGCAGGCTCCGCAATCAATTATGAGGGATACCTGGATACTCCTTCCTGGGAGCTGTAACATGATGGGGAGAGCAAGATGAGAGGCTTGGTTAGGTAAAACAGGGACATCCATTGAAGA
Source organism: Pelophylax lessonae (assembly GCF_965119305.1). Classification (NCBI taxonomy): domain Eukaryota; kingdom Metazoa; phylum Chordata; class Amphibia; order Anura; family Ranidae; genus Pelophylax; species Pelophylax lessonae. The sequence continues at coordinate 463,864,090 of NC_138769.1, forward strand.
GATTGAAAGGCACTTACGCATCTTTGCAGGACAGGACCTCACATAATACATACAGAGGTTACTGATTCGTCTGCGCTGTCGTTCCTCTGTGGTGAGAGAGGAACGAAAGAAGCACAACTGCATGGGTTCGGAGGTATCAGGGACAGGAGCGACTGGAGCAGGAGGAGTCTGGCTGGAAAAACTGGAAACTTTAAATAGCATCCAAATTGGCCAATATTGGCCTGTGGATCTTTCGGAGCGACGTTCCCTTAGGCGTTGGTCAATCTGAATTGACAAGTTAATAAGTGCATCCAGAGATTGGGGTATCTCTACTTGCGCCAGTTCATCTTTTAGAGAATCAGAGAATCCCATCCGAAATTGGTAATGAAGAGCCCCATCGTTCCAATTTGTATCAGAACTCCAACACCTGAACTCGGCCATGTAATCCTCTGCCGCTCTGCAGCCTTGTTGAAGTGCATGTAATGCAGCCTCTGCAGTAGCAGTCTGATGGGGGTCCTCATAAAGTTGTAACATAGCATCAAAGAACGTGGTGAGGTTGTTTAACAATTCGGCCTTTTGTTCCATAAGGCGATGTGCCCAGGTTTGGGGTTTTCTGGTCAACAGGGAGATAACGAAGCCCACTTTGGTTGCTTCCAGAGAAAAGGTGCGGGGTTGCAGGGCAAAATAGAGTTCACAAGCATTACGGCTTTTTGCTACGTTCACCCACAAATCTTTCAGGCATGGAGGTGTGAATGAGGTACATGCTGAGGTAGCGCCTTGAGGGTTTGGCGGGAGATGACAGAATTTGAACTCATTCTTCCAGCCGATTATATCCCTCTTGTAGATCCTTAACAGCCTTGTGTCAAACCCGCCAGGTGACGGCACAGTTCTTCCATGGGGGAGGTTCCTTGCTCGGGCTCAGACATGGATGTCTGATACTGTTAACTTCTCACGTACCTGACTGATGAGCCCCATAGTGCAGAGGAAAGCCTCCCTTACGTATCTGACTCACAGCCCCTGCTAGAGCAGACAGGTGGCACAGGAGAGCAGAATGGTATGAGGGCCTGGCGGGTCAGCTGTTGGACGGGCAGCTCCAAAGTCCCAGATACTTTAGAGGAGACAACCAGCTGGTAGGAGGATGCAAACAGCAGGCAGGCTGAAGGCTTGAACACCCGAGTCCACACTCACGCACACTCAGAAGTCTGATCTGGCAGACGGTACATAGTTCAAAGGGGTGTGGGTTCAAGCAGGGGTAAGGAGGCTGGTAGAGCACAGATGGGAGATGCTGGATCGGGGCCCAGAAGCAAACGGATCAGTTCACAGGCTGGGTCAACAACTGGCGGGCAATGTGGAATCCAAAGGAGCAGGCAGGTTCAAGTTCAGAGGTGAGTTGAGGTCAGGTGCAGGCAGAAAGCAAGGGAAGTCCAAAAGTCAAGCCGAGTCGTACAGGAGATCAATCACAAAAGCAGGTGGTAAATAGCAGAGGCCACAGGAAGCTGCAGATCAGACAGCAAAGACACAGTGCTGCTGGGGTGTTTAAATAAGGCAGCCTGTTGTCAATCACTGAAATTAGTCTGCACTGAGTTGACCTTTAGGTGACAGACCCATGACAGAAGGCACTTATTGTTGGGTCCGCAGTCAGAAGATGCCAATATTTTTAAATTATCTGCTTCACCTTTAGGTGCTGTGTGGAATATTTGGTGATGATCCTAGAAGTGGTATCTTTAGGTTGTATTTTTTGGTTGAACAGTAAATTGTGTCTGGAATTTTTGCTAACCCAGTTGTAAGCCTCTCTTTTGAAACATTGTTATCTGAACAGTAACATTTGGCCCATAAATATTGGCTGAAAGGAATTGAGGCTACAAGAGGTCCAGTGTGAAAACTGGAAGCAAAAATAATTGAGTTACCTTATCAGAATAGAGGTACTCACCGAGGCCGAGATGCCGAGAGCGGTTCGCTGTTGCGACTAAGCGCACTCCACCCCTCTGGAGGTGATACAGAGGGTGGATGGCACAAAGAGGCACAAGCTACCAGCAGGCAGGGTAGAGCTTGCATGGAGGTCCTGTAGAGCTGGAGCAGAGACTGATCAGGATCCAGCAGTAAAAGTCCGGAGCAGGCTGAGGGTCAAACACAGGTAAGCAGACAATCCAGGTCACAGGCTGAGGGTCAAGGCACTGGAGATAGGAGACAAGACTAGGTCACAAGCAGAAGGTCAAGGCACAGGAGACTGAAGGTAAATCCGGGTCGCAGGCAGAGGGTCAAACACAGGTAAGCAAAAGCAAAGTCCGTAAAACAAGCCAAGGTCGGGTCCAGGAGAAGAGCAGAGTAGGTCAGGGTCAATCCGGGTCACAGCAGGTAAACGATCACACAGGAAACAGGAACTCAGGTACAGGAAGCTGAAAGACAAACCAGCAATTCCTCTGAGCACTTGCTCAGCTTTTATAGGCAGCCAGGAAGTCATGTGGAAGTCATGTGGTGCTTGTCATGTGACGACCAGTCTACAGCTGAAGGTTTCTCTGACATACCTGCTGTGGTTTTGCGGTATAATTCACTGAAGATGGAGCCTTGACTATCCTTATGAATGGTTACATCCAAGAAAGTAATTTTAGTTAGACTGCAAGAAAAGTGAATTTGAGATTGTAGTCGTTAACATTGACGCGGGTGAGGAATCAAAGGGGCCCTGCCACAAAACGAAGATGTCATCAATGTAACAATGCCATGCCAGGATGCAATCAGTAAAATGGGCAAAATTTTCATCCATGAGCAAAGTGTGCTCCCATTCCCCCAGGTACAGGTTGGCATATGAGGGGGCACAACAGGTCCCCATAGGCACCCTCTGTACATGGAGGTATTGGGAGCCATGGAAAGAAAATGCATTATGTTTATGGATAAAATCCAGGGATGCCACTATGAATTTTCTTGAGAGGTTTTTTGTGTGGGCCCCTTTGGGACAGAATGTGACAGACAGCTGCCAAGCCTCGGTCATGGGGTGTAGAGCTATATAGGGCCTCCACGTCGACCGCGACCAGATAGGTGTCACCATCAATGTGGGTTCCCTCTAATATCTGCAATAGATGTATAGTATCCCTCAGACAAGCAAAAAATTGTCTCAGATGGTTATCGACCATTTGATTGAGATTTTCAGTCAAACTTCCCCTAACCAAGACAATAGGTCTACCTGGGGGGTGTGTGGATTCTTTGTGAACTTTCAGAAGTGCCATGCGGGGAAAGGGCCTGCAAATAAATTACCATGTATCTTTGGGTATGATGTTATTGTAGTACACTTGATCTACTAGTAGGTACAGTTTTTTGGTGAAGGAGTCAGTGGTATCACTCAATACCATTCGTTGTTTGATAGAAGTTTTTGACACATATTGATGTAGAATTTATTGCCCATAACCACCACATTGCCTCCTTTGTCACAGGACTTGATAGTGATGGCCTGGTTGAGACTAGGGATGATCGAACTTTTCAAAAGTTCGGTTTGGCCAGAACATCCGAACTTCCCGAAAGTTCGGCCCGGATTTCAGAACCCCATTGAAATCAATGGGACCCGAACTTCGGTAATCAAAAAACACCATTTTGAAGCCCTAAAACCCAATAAATGCCCCTAAAAAGTGCATAGGGTTCTGGGTCATGCCCCAGGGACTATTAATCACGCAAAAAAAAGTTCTTAAAAATTTTTGATAGAGAGACAATTATTGAAAAAATAAATAAAAAAAAAAAATTCTTTGGATTTAGTGTCTGGGGGGTCTAAAAAGTGTACCTGGGAAGTTTCAGCTCTGTAGCATGTCCAGAACCTGAAAAAAAAAAGATTGTTTGTATTAGGTCACTTATAGAACAGGGATATGGCTCCGCTATTTTCACACCTTGCCGGTTTAGTAGCAATACCCATGTCTGTGTATATATACAGACATGGGTGTATGTATATATATACCCCTACACAGAAGTTCAGATGTTTTGCCTGCCTCCAAAGACCCACAAAAAATGCCCAAAAAAAACGCCTGCAACAACACACCTGGGCATTTATTTTTTTTGGCGCAGGCATTTTTTGTGGGTCTTTGGAGGCAGGCAAAACATCTGAACTTCTGTGTAGGTTATATATATATACATACACCCATGTCTGTATATATATACATACACATATATAGGTGTGAAAGTAGCAGAACACTATGCTTGCGCTAATGAAATAATGAACACCAATATGTCTCCGCTCCTATCACACCTATATATGTGTATGTGTAAAAATACATATAAGTGTGTGTGTATATATAACCCTATACAGAAGTTCAGATGTTTTGCCTGCCTCCAAAGACCCCAAAAAAATGCCCAAAAAAATGCCTGCAACAAAAAGAAAAATTGCCCAGGTGTGTTCTTGCAGGCGTTTTTTTGGGCATTTTTTTGGGGTCTTTGGAGGCAGGCAAAACATCTGAACTTCTGTATAGGGTTATATATACACACACTTATATGTATTTATACACATACACATATATAGGTGTTATAGGAGAGAGGCCATATTAGTGTGAATTAGCGCAAGCATAGATTTCTGCTATTTTCACACCTATATATGTGTATGTGTATATAAACATACATGGGTGTATGTATATATACCCCTACACAGAAGTTCAGATGTTATGCCTGCCTCCAAAGACGCCCAAAAAATGCCCAAAAAAATGGCAGCTACAAAAACGCCCAGGTGTGTTTTTGCAGCTGGCGTTTTTTTGGGCATTTTTTGGGGTCTTTGGAGGCAGGCAAAACATCTGAACTTCTGTATAGGGGAATATATACACACACACTTGTATGTATTTATACACATACACACATATAGGTGTTATAGGAGCGGAGACATATGCCTGTTAATTATTTAATTAGCGCAAGCATATGTTTCTGCTACTTTCACACCTATATATGTGTATGTGTATATATACAGACATGGGTGTATGTATATATACACCTACACAGATGTTCAGATGTCATGCCTGACTCCAAACATCTCCTCAAAAAATCCCTATAAATGCCTGCAGCAAAAAGCATGCTCACAGGCGAGAAGCCATATCAGTGCACTGAATGTGACCTAAGAGAAACAATCTTTTCTCTATAGCGGTCACCCTGATATGGAAGGGTTTTTTCACCCTGCCATAGCAGTCAGTGTCAGTTAACCCTACATTACACTACGGTCCCCTTACACTTAAAACTTTCCCTACAGAAACTAAATTATTAAAGCTAACTATAGTGGAAAATAGCACCCTTACTACACTAGATATCCCTTTCCTCACACTAGAAATTGCTGAATGACACTTTGTAGCAGAAGTCACAGAACTGCTACCACTCTCTTCCATGTCCCTGTATAACAATGCTAGGAATTTGGTGGGGGCTATCTTATATACTGGGGGGCGTATTCACTAATGATTGGCCTATGGACCCCCTAGTCACTCCATTCACATTCCTAGCATTCTCCTGCTCCCTCAATTGGCTTTTACTGATGGTTCTGGTCCAATCACGGGCTTTTAAAGCCCATTTCCTGAACCATTGCATTTTGGTCGGTTCTGGTTGCCGAATTCCGAACTTTTTCAGCAAAAAGTTTGGAATTCGGCCGAACCTCGAACAGCCAATGTTCGGGTCGAACCGATGGCCGACCCGAACCGTTCGATCATCCCTAGTTGAGACTGCAAAGCCTTCATTCCTTTGGGAGACAGATTACTATGTGACCTAGTCTGTGTATTCAATTTGAAAATGTCTTTGGAAACCAATTTTAAAAAGCTGGCCGCATTGTGATTGGAACTTATAAGAGGATATATATCTGATATCTTTTTGAGAATAGGGGTAATAGTAGCCATGGTAAGGGGAACTATTGGTTTGTCTGTATTGCTCAAGAGTCTTTCAATGTCAATGGTATCAATAAGGTCTGTACGTTAGTTCTCTTCAAGCAGAGAGATCAAATGATCCAAGAGGCCTGCCGTTCTTGTGGAGTATGTGAAGGACCAGAATTGGTCTGCTTTTTAGAGAATAGACTCTTGAGCAGTACATTCCATATGAACAGATGTAGATCCTTAATGAGTCCAAATGTTTCCAAGTTGAAATCAGGACGAAAGGTGAGACCCTTAGAAAGTACATTAATCTCATCTGTGGAATGAGTGTGATTTGAAAGATTGATTACACTTAAGGATGTTTGTTGATATGAGTGTCTGCTTTCGGTGTATTCTTGAAGTAAGTCCTTATATTGCTCTGGTGTGTGGGTGCATTGCTCCACATTTTCTCTTAAAAAAGTATCATTTTGTGCCCGGGAAGAAGGGAGTGGGAGTTTTGGTGTAGTTATAGGTTTGATTTGTGAGGGCTCACCTGCAAGAGAAACAGCCATATTGCCCTTTGTTGTATTATGGGAATTGGTGCCTCCTTGGTTGCCTGACAGTGGGGGTGGGGGGGGGGGTTTCCATAGATGGAGAGTCATCATAAGAGTCAGTGCCTAAGACGGCAACGTTTATGTCGCCTGGACCCCTTAAAGTTAGTAGAAGATGACTGGGAGGGAAAAGAGAGGGCAGATGAGCACACAGATATATCCGATTGGTCACATTTCTATCAGAATTAGAATTATTTTTTTGGCCTTTGTGGTGCATAATGTGATCTTGATGTCATTTATAGGCCTTATGATCTTGGAAAGCCTTTTTATCATGTAAAAACTTTTTAGTCTTTTTGGTGAGTTTCTCCTTGTTTAACTTTTCTAGATAAAGTTTAAATTTATTTTCAGATTCAAGGAAAAGAGGAAAAGAGAAAATCTGGAGTCCAAAGGGGTTGATGTCCTCCTTGAGATAATCCTCAAAGGATTTTATGTGCCAAAAACCCCTAGGCAGGGTGCCGCTGCGTGTCATCGGGCCGGGGGCCCACCAAAGCCTGTGCAGGCTCACATCTGCGGGTTAATGGAGCTACGCAATTACACGGGTCTTAAGTAGTGATGTCGCGAACCTAAAATTCGCCGTTCGCGAACGGCGAACGCGAACATCGGCAAATGTTCGCGAACCGGCGAACCGGGCGAACCGCCATAGACTTCAATAGGCAGGCGAATTTTAAAACACACAGGGACTCTTTCTGGCCACAATAGTGATGGAAAAGTTGTTTCAAGGGGACTAACACCTGGACTGTGGCATGCCGGAGAGGGATCACGCAAAAAAAAGTTCTTAAAAATTATAATTTTTTGATAGAGAGCCAATTATTGGAAAAATTAAAAAAAAATAAAAATAAAAAATTTCTTTGGATTTAGCATCTGGGGGGTCTAAAAAGTGTACCTGTGAAGTTTCAGCTCTGTAGCATGTCCAGAACCCCTAAAAAACAGCATTTTTCTTATATTTTCAGGAATATGGCTTCTCTGCGGCTGGCTTTTTCTCTTGCAGGCATTTATCGGGCATTTTTTTAGGCAGGCATGTCATTTTTTGTATTTAGTGTCTGGGGGGTCTAAAAAGTGTACCTGTCAAGTTTCAGCTCTGTAGCATGTCCAGAACCCCTAAAAAACAGCATTTTTCTTATATTTTCAGGAATATGGCTTCTCTGCGGCTGGCTTTTTCTCTTGCAGGCATTTAGCGGGCATTTTTTTAGGCAGGCATGTTATTTTTTGTATTTAGTGTCTGGGGGGGTCTAAAAAGTGTACCTGTCAAGTTTCAGCTCTGTAGCATGTCCAGAACCCCTAAAAAACAGCATTTTTCTTATATTTTCAGTAATACGGCTTCTCTGCGGCTGTCTTTTTCTCTTGCAGGCATTTATCGGGCATTTTTTTAGGCAGGCATGTCATTTTTTGTATTTAGTGTCTGGGGGGTCTAAAAAGTGTACCTGTCAATTTTCAGCTCTGTAGCATGTCCAGAACCCCTAAAAACAGCATTTTTCTTATATTTTCAGGAATATGGCTTCTCTGCGGCTGGCTTTTTCTCTTGCAGGCATTTAGCGGGCATTTTTTTAGGCAGGCATGTCATTTTTTGTATTTAGTGTCTGGGGGGTCTAAAAAGTGTACCTGTCAAGTTTCAGCTCTGTAGCATGTCCAGAACCCCTAAAAAACAGCATTTTTCTTATATTTTCAGGAATACGGCTTCTCTGCGGCTGTCTTTTTCTCTTGCAGGCATTTATCGGGCATTTTTTTAGGCAGGCATGTCATTTTTTGTATTTAGTGTCTGGGGGGTCTAAAAAGTGTACCTGTCAAGTTTCAGCTCTGTAGCATGTCCAGAACCCCTAAAAAACAGCATTTTTCTTATATTTTCAGGAATACGGCTTCTCTGCGGCTGTCTTTTTCTCTTGCAGGCATTTATCGGGCATTTTTTTAGGCAGGCATGTCATTTTTTGTATTTAGTGTCTGGGGGGTCTAAAAAGTGTACCTGTCAAGTTTCAGCTCTGTAGCATGTCCAGAACCCCTAAAAAACAGCATTTTTCTTATATTTTCAGGAATACGGCTTCTCTGCGGCTGGCTTTTTCTCTTGCAGGCATATATATCAGTGGTGGGTGGGCAGTGGCACAGTACACTCTCTGTGGACCTGGCAGCAGTCACTGGCACCCAGGCAACTGCAATTTAAAAAATATATATATTTTTTTTTTACTTTGCAAGCTGCTGTGCCACTTTATATATCAGTGGTGGGTGGGCAGTGGCACAGTACACTCTCTGTGGACCTGACAGCAGTCACTGGCACCCAGGCAACTGCAATTTAAAAAATATATATATATTTTTTTACTTTGCAAGCTGCTGTGCCACTTTATATATCAGTGGTGGGTGGGCAGTGGCACAGTACACTCTCTGTGGACCTGACAGCAGTCACTGGCACCCAGGCAACTGCAATTTAAAAAAATATATATTTTTTTTTACTTTGCAAGCTGCTGTGCCACCTTATATATCAGTGGTGGGTGGGCAGTGGCACAGTACACTCTCTGTGGACCTGACAGCAGTCACTGGCACCCAGGCAACTGCAATTTTAAAAAAATATATTTTATTTTACTTTGCAAGCTGCTGTGCCACCTTATATATCAGTGGTGGGTGGGCAGTGGCACAGTACACTCTCTGTGGACCTGACAGCAGTCACTGGCACCCAGGCAACTGCAATTTAAAAAAATATATTTTATTTTACTTTGCAAGCTGCTGTGCCACCTTATATATCAGTGGTGGGTGGGCAGTGGCACAGTACACTCTCTGTGGACCTGACAGCAGTCACTGGCACCCAGGCAACTGCAATTTAAAAAAATATATATATTTTTTTTTAACTTTGCAAGCTGCTGTGCCACCTTATATATCAGTGGTGGGTGGGCACACAGTGGCACTGCAGTGGGCACAGTACACTCTGTGGACCTGACAGTCACTGGCAGCCCAGGCAACTGCAATAATAAAAAATATTTTTTTTTTCAATTTATTGCAACAAGATGCTGTGCCAACGTATATATATCAGTGGTGGGCAGTGCACTGCAGTGGGTACAGTGCACTCTGTGGACCTGACACAGCACTCACTGCAATTATGACAGAGGAAAAAAAAATATTTTTTAAAATGCCAGGTACTGTGCCTGTGCCACCCGAAATGAGTGTGGTGTGCACACAGTACAGTCTGTGGTAGGTCTGTGGCCTCTCACACACAGCGGGCAGGCAACTGCAGTGTACAATAGATATATATATATATATATATATATTGTGAGGGATTAGCTCGGTGGTAGGCGTGGATGACCCCTTTGGGGGTGCGTTTTCACAGAGAGATAGCCGATTAGAGGTTGAAAACAAGACTGATTTATTCATGCAATTTACTTAACACAATTGCAAGCATCAAAACAGCCAAAATAAAATAAAAGACAAAATAAATCCTTGCCTCTGTGGGCGGCTACCTTCTCACGCTGGAACCTACCTAAGAAGTCTTTCCAACCTACTGTTGGGCCGACACTGCTGATCCTACAGCAGACACTCAAATGTCCATTTGTTTGCTTTTCACACAGCACAAACATTGTCCATTGAACATGTCCCTTTGTTTTCTTTCACACAGCACATGTTCATCTTCTAACAGGATCCTTTACTCTTCAGATTCTTCATATTGAACACAGTTCATTTAACAGGTCCCTTTACTCTTCACACTCTTCACATGGAACACTTTGTCTTCTCACCTTTGAGACGTCTTCACTCGTGGTTACCCTCCTTAGCTTCACATCGCTGTAGGGGGTCTTCTCCCATGCTCACCAGCTTGTCGGGAGGCACACATCCGACTGTCCCCCTCTCCCAGCCCACACGGCGACAGGCGGCAGCAGTCCTTCTCCCATGCCCACACGGCGTCGGGAGGTACACGTATGTCTGTCCTCCTCTCCCAGCCTACACGGCGACAGGAGGCAGCACTCAATAGATTTTCTCTGGACAAATTATAGAGTCCTTGATCTCCTCATTCTGAACAGCTGAATGGTTTTCAACTTCCTGCTGGCTCTCTCTGCAGCCAACACCCTATAGTATCAGTGAACTTTCAAAGCAGGTGGGAATGTGTCTCCTCTCAGTGACTACATTCCCAGATTTACCTGACTTCCTGTCACATACCCCCCCCTCTTGTTTCAACCCTAGGGTTGGGACACATATTTCCAGGCACGCATGTGTCAGGCACTGCTGACTCACTGATAAGCCTCCTATTATCCTCAAGCTTCCGGATGAAACTGTTTTGTCATCTTCATTGACAGATTTCTCATAAATGCCACACAGTTTGTCTCTCATCTCATATACACATTCTTCAACTGCATTTTTGGCATCATTTTGCTCCTTCTCGTTTCTGTCATCTTCATTGACAGCTTTCTCATAAATGTCAGACAGCTTGTCTCTCATAACCGTCTGTCCAATCCACCATGGAGGACCGTGATCCATAGGCAACTCAATTGGGCTAGTCTTAATGTCTTCAACATTCTTAAGACGCCTCTCTCTGCAATCCATAAATGTTTTCCACAAAACTTTGAGAACCTTTGCTTCACTAAGCTTTGTTCCAAGTAGGGACTCTTGACATCCCTCTGTGACTTGAGTTGCCTCTCCATACATCTGTACACAATCATTGACTTTTTGTTGTAAAAGGGAATGATCTTCCTTCTTGAGCTTTGCTTGCTCTAAGATGCTGTGCAGAGGATTTTCCAATTGAGACAACAGGCTGTCACACATTTCTTCAAAGTGACCCCTGTTCCTTTTCCCAGAGATATCAATATCATTCACCAAACATTTCATATTCATAGGCAGATCGGAAGCATTTGCACTCATCAACTTCTTAAACTTTTCGCCCTCCTGAGCGAGTCGCAGTAAAGGCCTACTATTTGATTTGATATTCAGTTTATATTTCTTGCCAAACTCTTCACAGAAGTAGTCAACCAGAACATCATCAACTTTCCTTACACCAACATAGGGGTTAAAGGCAACAACACAGTTGAACCCAGCGATCTGGGTGGTATCCATTATAGACCTCCTCTCTGCATCAGTGAAGAAGCATGGAACTGCAACACATTCTTTTACAGGTTTCTTCAATGCACTTTCTGCTGAACTATTTGACCGCTCAAGGTCACCTAGTTCTTTTTCTCTATCTGAATTCCACATGGAATGCATCTCAAGATCACGATCAAACTTCTGCCACCCGTCTTTCACCAGTTCCATTTTGGAAACACTCCCTGAAAGGCACTTATTCATTTGCTTCACGTTTTCACCAACAGCCTTAGTTTTCCCCACTAGGTTTTCAGCCTGAACTGAGAAATCATCACATTTCTTACTCAGCTCCTTTGTTTGCTGAAGCTCTAATGATACATTTTCCAATGCTTGAAGTTTTTGAAGGAACGGTTTATTCCAAAGGGGTGATTCAAGCCACATGTCATCACATTTCTGAGGCTCACTCAGGACAGACCCCAAAACACTGATCCTTTTAAAAACTGCATCAGGCACACTATCCCCTCTTTGGGACAGATCCTCTGTTGCCTGGAATTCCTCTTCCAGTTCCTGCAACGGAATCTTCATCTCTTCTACTTGCTGTTCTAAGGCTCGCTTAGACTTTTCTAGCTCCTGAACTCTTTTCACAACATCATCCTTGGAGCTGACCAATTCTTCCATTTCTGTACGCAGCTGTTTGTTAACACTTTCTAGTTCAGCCTTACACTCTAGAGCTTCCTCCAAAGAGCGAGCCAAGAACAGGGCTTTGCTCTCGTTATCACGCACCTCCGTTTCTGCACGTGCGCGTTCTTCTGCATATTTTGCAGACACAGTCTTCTCTTCACCAAGCATCTGATCAAACTTCTTTTTCACATCTTCAACACACTGTAATGAACCAACGCTTTCTTCCATGCGTTTTTTCATATCCGCTATCTGAGCTTGCAATATTGCGACTTGCTCTGATAGGTTTTTCTTTGCTTCCGCCTCCTCTTTTAATTGTTCCAGGAAGCCATTTTTCTCATCTTCCATTTGTTTGAGCTTTGTGCTAAAACTCAGCCTTTGACACCTCTCTTCCTGTAAGAGTTCCTGCGTGTCTTGCAGCTGCGATTCCAAGATAGAAAAATCTTCCGCAATTTCTCTAGATTTGCTGTCTGCTTGAGAAAGCTGATTTGTGACACTGTCCAACTCAACCTGCAATCGGGTTGCCTTCTCTGACAGCTTAGCACACACTCGGTCACCTTCTGACACCTTGACTTGCGATTCCAGAAGCTGTGCCTCTACTTTTTTTCTCTTGTGTTCAGAATCTCCTTTTCCCTGCATAAGAGCCTTCACCTCATTGGCTAGTTTCTGGGAATGAGACTGTAATTCTGCCACACAGGCTTCTTTCTCCTTTAACTGCTGCTGGAAACGTTGGGCTTCACCTTTCCAACTTTCACAGTCTGCACGTAATTCATCTACCACATTGCTCAAAGTGGTGAGCTCATACACAGTACTCAGTAATTTAGCCTCTCTTTCACTTTTCTCGTTGTCGCTGAGAGACAATGTCGTTTTCAGAGCGACATTCTGTTCCTGCGACTCCTGCAGGTCTATTTTTGTAACTTCCAAACACTGAAGACTTTTTTCCAGCTGATTACGCAACTCCAACATTTCACACATACTTTGCTTCTGCAAAGTCTGAATTTCAATTTCCTTTTCCATGAGGATGGTATCTTTCTCCTTTATAGTGTCTTGACATTTTTGCAACTCAACCAAAAGAAGAGCAGTGGATTCTTCCCACTGTAACACATGAGACTTGAGTAGTTCATTCATTTCCTGCAAGTTTCTATGCTCCATTTTAAGCAATTCCAAGGCTTGTTCCTTTTCTTCCATTTTCCGTTGCAAGGCATCCAACTCAGCCCTGCACACATACTCGGTTTCCTCCAAACCGATGGCCTCCATTGGCTGCTGGCGTCTCTGTTTCCAGCCTGCCATGCTCTCTTGATGAGCCTTTTGTTGAGCTGCAAAGCTCTGCTGAAAATCCGCATTTGCCCGCTGTTGAGCTGCATTTGCTTGCTGTTGAGCTGCATTTGATATAATCAGATGTTTCAACATCTCCTCCATTTTGAGTTTACTTTTCATCTGAGCACACTGCGTCTCCATAGCAGTTTCATCAGTGTTGCTAGGGACAACAACCTTCCTCTTTAGTAGACTCTCTTTAGGCATGGATGGGGCTGGTTCAGACGGCAACATCCCCTCCATCCATAGAATCCGGTCTCTCATTTCATCTATCTTTGCATTCTTCAGGCGTTTTGAACGCCCCATCTTCAATAACTCCACAAACAAATTTTTCACAGTCCAGCAAAAAATTTTCAGACCACTGTCTCTTTAACACATGTAGTTTTTCTCTCTCTCTTGCAAGATCTCTTTTCCTGCACACACAGTTTGTGCAGTCACTTGCACCAGACACAACAAAGTTCATCAAAAAATTTTGAGACCGCTGTCTCTTTAAAACACACTTTTTTTTTTTTTTTTTCTGTCAGGATCTTCTCTCCTGCACACATAGATTGTGCAATCTCATGCACCAGATAAAGTTCATCAAACATTTGCACTTCTTTGCAGGGATCTCTGCTTATGCCCACTGCATACCTCCACCATATGTGAGGGATTAGCTCGGTGGTAGGCGTGGATGACCCCTTTGGGGGTGCGTTTTCACAGAGAGATAGCCGATTAGAGGTTGAAAACAAGACTGATTTATTCATGCAATTTACTTAACACAATTGCAAGCATCAAAACAGCCAAAATAAAATAAAAGACAAAATAAATCCTTGCCTCTGTGGGCGGCTACCTTCTCACGCTGGAACCTACCTAAGAAGTCTTTCCAACCTACTGTTGGGCCGACACTGCTGATCCTACAGCAGACACTCAAATGTCCATTTGTTTGCTTTTCACACAGCACAAACATTGTCCATGGAACATGTCCCTTTGTTTTCTTTCACACAGCACATGTTCATCTTCTAACAGGATCCTTTACTCTTCAGATTCTTCATATTGAACACAGTTCATTTAACAGGTCCCTTTACTCTTCACACTCTTCACATGGAACACTTTGTCTTCTCACCTTTGAGACGTCTTCACTCGTGGTTACCCTCCTTAGCTTCACATCGCTGTAGGGGGTCTTCTCCCATGCTCACCAGCTTGTCGGGAGGCACACATCCGACTGTCCCCCTCTCCCAGCCCACACGGCGACAGGCGGCAGCAGTCCTTCTCCCATGCCCACACGGCGTCGGGAGGTACACGTATGTCTGTCCTCCTCTCCCAGCCTACACGGCGACAGGAGGCAGCACTCAATAGATTTTCTCTGGACAAATTATAGAGTCCTTGATCTCCTCATTCTGAACAGCTGAATGGTTTTCAACTTCCTGCTGGCTCTCTCTGCAGCCAACACCCTATAGTATCAGTGAACTTTCAAAGCAGGTGGGAATGTGTCTCCTCTCAGTGACTACATTCCCAGATTTACCTGACTTCCTGTCACAATATATATATATATATATATATATATATATATATATATATATATATATAAAGAAAAAAATCTATTACCTTACCAGCCCTTAAAAGGGCTTTTGGGGACACTATATATATATATATATGTATATATATAAATAAAAAAATCCTCAATTACCAGCCCTTAAAAGGGCTTTTGGGGACACTAGATAGATATAGATATATATATATATGAAGAAACAACTCAATTACCAGCCCTTAAAAGGGCTTTTGGGGACGCTAGGTATATATATATATATATATATATATATATATATATATATATATATATATATATATATATAAAAAAAAAACACAAATACCAGCCCTTAGAAGGGCTTTTTGGGGTGCTGATATTACAGCAGTAGTGGACCAAGAACACTGCAAGACCAGGAACACTGACTAACTGTCCCTAGCTTAACAGCAGCAGCAGCAGCAGCAGCTCTCCCTACTCTCACTACACACACTGCTTCAGAATGATCTAAGATGGATGCTGCCTTTGCTTATTTATAGGAGGTGGGAGGGTGTGGGAGGGAGGTACGCTGATTGGCTGGAAATGTGTCTGCTGACTGTAAAGTTCAGGGTCAAAGTTTGCCTCAATGATGTCTTATGGGGGGCGGACCGAACATCGCATATGTTCGACGGCAGCGGCGAACGCGAACATGCTAAGTTCGCCGGGAACTGTTCGCCGGCGAACAGTTCTATACATCTCTAGTCTTAAGCCCATATTATAAGGAGGTGGGTGCTTTCATTTTCACCTGCACCAGATCAGAGTTGATAATGATTTGATTTCTCTTTTACCAATATATACAACTCACCACTTGGTGATCTCCTCCATTTGGAACTTGCACTCTATTTTTATCTGACCAACACTGCTCACCTTTTTTTATAGCATATTACAAACTTATAATGCTGTGATTGACTTTTTTGACATTTGTTTGTGACATTTTTATTTGCAGACTCCCTTGTTTTTAAGCTTTTCACCTCTTCATCCTGATTCTGTGGTTGCCTCTGGCAACTTGGCTTTGACCCCTCCGGGTGGGTCCTTGCAGTAGCACATTTTTGGCACAGGCGCCTGTAATCCTCTCAGCAAACTGGAACCTGTGTCACCCCAGCTCCATTTGAAGGCATGTCTTTTTGACTATATGCAAATGTAAGTAGCTGCTTGTACTGTATTATGATGTTTCCACATATTAAATACATCACCCTGTACATTACTGATGACTTATGTTTATTGTCATGTATTATCTCATAGATTTCTTTGTACCCAAAAATCCCCAGAAGAAGGAATCACTCCGAAACATGTCGGGTTGGACTGTAAGATCCCCTTAGCTAGTCTAATTTATATGAGCAACTATTGTAGGTTGTATCTTCCAGTCTAGGGTACTTTTCATATGTAATCTTTGCATTCACACTTTTGTATATATTTGTTTTATGGACATCTGTCTATTTTTATTATTGTATATAAATAACATTTTGTGTCAGCCTTTTAAACTTTATTTACCTTTACCTTGTCTGTAACTGCTTCAAAGTCCGTAAGGGGGGAGGGGGGGGGGGGGTTGTATGCATGCATATGCAACAACTGTATTTGGCTACACCGAAAGGGATGCTCCTGACACAACATCCTGTTACCCAGAAGATATGAGATTTAATTTACCTCAGACAATATTTGGGTTAAAAATGAGAGTTCTTTGACTATGAATGAAAGCTTCAAAACAGCAATTATTTTATTAGTATATAGTCTGAAAGCCTAAATTAATTTACAACAATCTACCCATAGTACATACAACAAAATGGAAAATATTCCTAGTTTAACTGAACAAGTATAGAGTATATACTCATATACAAACACAATACGACCAACACAAAGAGGACAAGCAATGTATACCTTAAACATTCATAATTACCCTTCCCTTGAGTGTTTCATCCTGGTCTGCTTTGCAAGAGAGGAAGTCCCTCTCTTTCCACCTTCACTAATATAGAACCATATCGCATAGACTTGTATAGGGCTATTCTGATTGGTTCAGCTATCCTGCCCTGTTCCTCCCTCTGGGCGTATCTCGTTCAGGATTGGACAACTTCCCCCTCGCCTAGCTTAGCATAATTCAGCCCCTTGCTAACCACTTCTCTCTGTTGGGGGGAGAACCTGTTAATTTACTTTGAAAATGAAAATTAAGATGCAAGGTTCATCTCCAGGGCCCATTGTCCAACCCTTCAACCGATAGTCAATCTTCATTGCATATCTTAATGAGAGTTCTTTGATATGGAGGATTGAAATAAGGGCGGACGTGACGTGATCTATTCACCTAGTTTCATTGGCACTAGGAAGTCTGGATTACAGGTTGATACTATTTGGCATATTAACAGGCCACCTCCCAGTGAACAGACTTGTTGAATGGGATTCATTTTATGTGTTTAAATGTGAATAGCAGGCTGGCCTTTCAAATGGACTTGTTAAACTGTATTCACACTACTGACTGTTTGTCTGTGTTACACAACTTACAAATCTACCCATCATATAGCAAATATGAGTTTTGAAGTCCAAAATGTGTACATTTATATTTACATTAATATTTACAATTACAAAATGGAGATTTATACATAAACTCTTCATCGGGGCAACAGTCTAATGGAGATTACACAAAAACTCATAAGGCAACAATCCCTACAGTATGACCTTACTACATGCACCTGCCAATTCCAAAATTCGATCTTTGACTTGGGGACAGAGTGGGTCAGGTATAATCTAAAATGGAGAAATTTGCCTCTTCATTCATTGCTCTCCTTGATTCCCACAATGACAGGGAGGACAATGTCACTTGGCTGATGAGCAAAGTGGCAGACCTTGAATATAGGTCTCACCGCAATAACTTAAAAATCAGGGGCATTGCCAAATCAGTCTCTACTGAACAACTGCCTACATTTGTCCATGATTTTCTGCAAGCTTTACTTCCTTCCCTTTTGCCAACTGAATTGATAGTGGACAAAGTACACTGTCTTCCCAAACCTGCTCATATTCCAGGGAATCTTCCTAGAGATGTTATACTTCGTATTAATTTCAGCCATGTGAAAGAACAATGCACTACTCTAAGGCCAGCCATTCGCAGTTCAGCAGGAAGAAGACAATTACTGATTCCTCTGTCAACACTGTCCTTGTTGATGGGGAATCGTGCAAATTTCTGTCCTACAACCTGTGATTGCAGGAAAGAACTTTGCACGGTGTATGGCCTGCCTAACCTTCAAGTTTTTGCTGACCTGTCACGCAACACCTTGCAGCTACGCAAGAATGTGCATAAATTGCCAAAGCGCTATGAAACTATCAAATATCCTACTCTTGGAGGCACCCAGCATTATCACCTATAGTAACACAATGCATCGGATATCTGATCTTGAAAAAGGTCTCAGACTACACAGAACCTAGGGCATTATTCCAGATCCTCCTCCTCTTGCCTCACTGGCTTATGTTAATTGTCATGTATTATCTCATAGATTTCTTTATACCCCAAAATCCCCAGACGAAGGAATCACACTGAAACATGTCGGGTTGGACTGTAAGATCCCCTTAGCTAGTTTAATTTTTATGGGCAGCTATTGCAGGTTGTATCTTCCAGTCTAGGGTACTTTTCTTATGTATCCTTTGCATTCACACTTTTGCATGAATTTGTTTTATGGACTTGTGTTCATATTTTTATTATTGTATGTAAATAAAATTTGGCATCAGTCTTTTTAACTTATTACTTGGCTGTAACTGCCTCAAAGTCCCGGGGTGACTCACCTTACCCATATTATGCGGGAAGGGACACTTCTGACCTTTGAACAGCTTAAGGAGCGTTTCTCGCTTCCGGACAGTATGCGGTTTTATTATTTTCAATTACGGCACGCGATGCGGGTGCAGGCAGCCCAGGGACAGCTTTTCCTGTCCTCGACCCCTGTTTTCTTCCTTATGCAACAATGTACGGAATACCAAGGGCTTCATATCTGGTTGCTATGCCTCTCTTCTGGGTTCGTTCTTGGAAAAGTACCCGAGCCCGGCTTGCGACCGTTGGAGCGAGGATGTGGGGGAGATCCCGGGGGGAGCTGTGGGAGGAGGCCTTGGAGGTAGTTCGCAGCTGCTCTCTCTTAATGTCTCCTACCAGGTGTCGCAGCTTTACATCCTACTAAGAGTGCATCACACCCCCCTGAAGCTTCATGCCATGGGTCTTCGCGACAATGATCTCTGTGGACGATGCCAGAGAGAGAAGGGGGACTTGGTTCACTTGGTGTGGAGATGTCCAAAGTTGCACAGATACTGGTCCGCGGTGTTATCTGCTATTAATGGGGCTCTGGAGGTGGATATCCCTAGGGATCCCAGACACTGTATTCTGGGGTTACTGGAGTCGATAGTGGAGGATAGGTTTCTGATAGAGGCCACAACTAGGGCACTCTTTCAGGCCCGTTTACTTATCCTGAGACACTGGATAGCATAGGAACCACCTACGTATAGGATGTGGCTGAAACAGATGGCTTCTACTTTGCGTATGGAGAAGGTTATCTACCAGCACAGGGGGGTGCCTCAGAAATTCGCTAAGATTTGGGGTGTATGGTTGGACAGTCCGGGCATGGCCCCTAATGATCTAGTTCTGGACCGTTTGTTAATGTATTTTTTTTTTTTTTGGGAGGTACTCCTGCTAATTCTTGGTTTGCATGGGGGGGGGGGGGTATCTTGCGTTTTCATATGTTATGTTATCTTTAACGTGGATCGAACTGTACTTATATGAGATAACCTTGGGGGATTGTGGCATGGCATGGACTATGTACTGTTTGGGGTTTGATGTTGTTTTTTTGTCTGAATGCGATGGTGTGAATTTTTCTCAATAAAGTATTTTCTTGATTTAAAAAAAAAAAAAGTCCCGGAGGGGTGTTTCGTTTGCATGCATATGCAACAACTGTATTTGGTTGTTAATGGGGACACTGTCAGTTCTTTAGATACTCCCCGTGGCTTTCTCTTCTTTTCTTCCCTTTAAGTGTTGTGTCTAAGATTGGCTGCTTGGTAGTAGGAAAGTCAGCTATAGGGTCAGAGTGTGCAGCTGTAAGATCCATGTTCTCCTGTACAGTGCCTACCTCAGCAGGTCCCGCTGGCTAGTCTGTGTTGATGCAGCCCTTCTTCCTGTCTCCTGCACCATTTTGTTGTGGACCACAGAAAAAGCTAACTTTTATAAGGAGGGGGTTAGCACATTTTTAAACCCTGTTTATTGGTCATACTATGGCCTCCAACCATTGTTCACAGTTAATGAAATGAATTACTGAGAGTGTGTTTTGGTGCAGTAGCAAGCCAACTTTAAATTTCTCTTTTTTATGAATCAAGGTCCTGCAAAGTTTGGGTTGAGTACCACCTTGACCTGAACTCAAATTTCATACCTAACCATCCGGAGAAACTAGTGATAGCTACAGGGGACCACACAGACTACACTTTTGGAAGTGTTAGTTTCCCAGGTGAACTCAGTGGACCACTTGTAGTCAGTGAAACGGGTGGGAGGGAAGATAAGTATTCAAACTCTTTACAGCCATGGCCTTAGTTGAGAAAAATTTGAGCATGTGACAGGGTCACTTTAACAAGGAGGAGGAAGGAAATTAATGGTGTGCATAAGAAAATAGCTAAAGGACAGGAATAAGTAGGCATTTGCTGAAATCCATGAAATGTATATACAGTAGATGACCTAAAGAGGGTTGTTTTTTTCTTAACAAAAGAAGTGTTTACCTCTATAGATGCCTCGTGGAGCATTAGTAATTTTTTTAACTCTTTGCTTTGTTAACATTTTTGTTTTCTTAATGCACAAATACATGGTAGCTTCTACAGTTATGGAATCAATAAAAATAAATATTGTGGAACTCTACATATACATCTACTTCACATTGAATATAGCTGAAACCTTCCATTAAAAGTATTAATTTCTCAAGTTATTTCTTTTTTATTGAATGAATGTGAATTTGTAAATACAGTTTGCTAAAAAGATATTTTAGTACAAACTGCCATTAAGTACCAACTTCAAAAAAAAAAGAAAATTAGCAAAATATGGGACATTAGTAAAGGCTGAGACCATAAAGTGTACCTTAACCTGTACTTAAAAATAAATTGTCTTAATGCCTCACAGGAAACCTTTCACACTAAAGAGCACATAGTCTGTTAATTGTATACATCTGTATGGATTTACTTCCTTGAACAAAAGCAAGCTGGGAATGTATATGTGTCTATGGTAGACCTCGACCACTTCTAAGGATTTGGCTTTATGAGATGTATAAACATTGGTGCCTGCCTGCTAACTCAGTGAAGCTGTGAGCACATATTTGCTTTATTAAGGAATGAGAGACATCAAGTGGAAACAATGACATGCTTGTTTGCACTTAATTGGGAAGTTAGTAAACTGTGTAGTAAAACACTCTCCCTGCTAATGTATATTGACAGTCAAATATGTTATTTTTTCATTGTCTGCAGGAAAGTGTATTCACAGATGTAATGCAATAATGGAACTACATAGCCTAGTGATGCTATCCGATTTTAGTAAAATGGCAATTATCATTTTATCAACCATAGGTAACATCATTCAATAGGTTACAACATAGATCTACAAAAGTGATTTTGTTTAAGATCACACTATAAGGCAATGCATGTACTATTGTGAACCACAGCATTTAGGGTTGAATTAACAAAGAATTAGGGCACATTATTAATATTATTTTGCACCATGGTTATCATTATTTTAAAGCTTGGCCATAGATAAATCATTTTTTTTTTGTTCAGCCAAAGTGCTGAATGAAAAAGAAAAATGAACGGATTCCCCCATCCACACAAACAAGGTGGATGGAGGATCCTCCTTTTCCCCCTCTCGACATTGTATTCTGACAGTTGGATTCTCAGAATACATTGACCTGTGGCCGATTAATTACAGCACTGACTGACAAAACTTTTCAAATGTACCCGTTTGATAGAAGTCAATCTAACAATCAAAGTCTGTCAAACAAAAACAGCCAAATATGGCTTCCCTGCCTAATTTCAGTTCATCTATGGGCAGTTTAAGATATAGAGGCTGGTTTACTAAAATAATTATAAATCTTCATTTAAGAAATTGTATGATTATTGTGTGAATATTCAATTCAATTATCCAACTATGAGAAAAGTTGATTCCAGATCACTTTTTATACCTAGTTCTTGCATTTGTACTGCATTATTCAACTCTGCTCAATTGGTCCCAATGCTGCTGGTGTGGACAAGCGGAAAATCAGCCATGCTCAATAAGGAGAGTATCAGCTGTCAGATACCAATTTTCTCTCAAAATAGCTATTTCTGATTAATCCAAAAGTGTTTTAAGATATATGGTCACAAGGTAATAAACTCAGAAAAAAAATGTGACATATAGAGAATTTTTTTTGTGTCATTGAAAAGATAGATTTATAGATTCCTACAGGTAAGTATGAAATAGTGCATATTAACCATCTAAATACCAGCATGTTACAATTTCTTCCTGCCTATGCCATTTTTAAATTTTCAGTGCTGTTTGACTGACAATTACTTAAGAATGCAATATTGTAAACATTTACATTTTATATCTTTTTTTTTTTTTACAAATAGAGCTTTATTTGGTGGTATTTCACAACCAATATTTTTATTCTTTTTTACATATAAAGGAAAAAAGACCAAGAATTTATAAAACATATTAAATAATGTAGGAAATTATGGAAATACCACAAGTGTGAAGTTTTTTTTGCTGTCTATCCACATAGTGGGGCCCAAAATCGAAGTAGAACCTTTGGGGATTTAACCTCTTCTGGACTGGAAGGATTTGCCCCCTTAATGCTGTACCCAAACTAAATTTACGTCCTTTTAAATTTCTTTCCTTTTCTTCCCCCAAACAGAGCTTTCTTTTGGTGGTATTTGATCACCTCTGCGCTTTTTATTTTTTGCGATATTAATAAAAAAAGAGCAAACATTTTGAGAAAAATTACATTTTCTACTTTGTTTTTTAAAAAATATCCAATATACTAATTTTTTGTCATATATTTTGGCCAAAATGTATTTAGATACATGTCTTTGACAAAAGACTACAAACTATGGTGTAAATACTGGAATTTATGCACCTTCTACTTTCTGACTGCCTATCTCATTTCTTGAAGTGCTAAAAATGTCAGGGCAGTGCAAAAAAACTCCAAATTACCACTTTTTGGAAAGTAGACATCCTAAGGAATGCCCTGAGAGGCATATTGAGTCCATGGAATATTTTATATTTTTCCACAAGTTTTGGGAAAATTACATTTTCTTTTTTTTTAACACAAAGTTGTCACTAAAAGATAAATTGCTCACACATGATATGGGTATATGTGGAATGACTCCCCAAAATACATTCTGCTGCTTCTCCTGAGTACAGATATACCACATGTGTGAGACTTTTTGGGAGCCTAGCTGTGTACGGAACCCCGAAAACCAATCACCACCTTCAGAATTTCAAAGGGCGTAAATTGCTCATTGCACTTTCTCACTACCTTTCACGGTTTTGGAGACCCTGAAATGTCAAGATAGCACAAAACCCCCCAAATGACCCCATTTTGAAAAGTAGACACCCCAAGCTATTTGCTGAGAGGAATTTTGAGTCCATGGAATATTTTATATTTTGCCACAATTTTCAGGAAAATTACATTTTTTTTAACACAAAGTTGTCACTAAAAGATAAATTGCTCACAAATGACATGGGTATATGTGGAATGACTCCCCAAAATACATTCTGCTGCTTCTCCTGAGTACAGAGATACCACATGTATGAGACTTTTTGGGAGCCTAGCTGTGTACAAAACCCCGAAAACCAATCACCACCTTCAGACTTTCAAAGGGCGTAAATTGCTCATTGCACTTTCTCACTACCTTTCACGGTTTTGGAGACCCTGAAATGTCAAGTCAGCACAAAACCCCCCCAATGACCCCATTTTGAAAAGTAGACACCCCAAGATATTTGCTGAGAGGCATTTTGAGTCCATGGAATATTTTATATTTTGCCACAATTTTCAGGAAAATTAAATTTTTTTTAACACAAAGTTGTCACTAAAAGATAAATTGCTCACAAATGACATGGGTATATGTGGAATGACTCCCCAAAATACATTCTGCTGCTTCTCCTGAGTGCAGAGATACCACATGTATGAGACTTTTTGGGAGCCTAGCTGTGTACAAAACCCCGAAAACCAATCACCACCTTCAGAATTTCAAAGGGCGTAAATTGCTCATTGCACTTTCTCACTACCTTTCACGGTTTTGGAGACCCTGAAATGTCAAGATAGCACAAAACCCCCCAAATGACCCCATTTTGAAAAGTAGACACCCCAAGCTATTTTCTGAGAGGCATGTTGAGTCCATGGAGTATTTTATATTTTGCCACAAGTTTCAGGAATATTACATTTTTTTTTAACACAAAGTTGTCACTAAAAGATAAATTGCTCACAAATGACATGGGTATATGTGGAATGACATCCCAAATACAATATGCTGCTTCTCCTGAGTACAGAGATACCACATGTGTGAGACTTTTTGGGAGCCTAGCTGTGTACAGAACCCCGAAAACCAATCACCACCTTCAGAATTTCAAAGGGCGTAAATTGCTCATTGCACTTTCTCACTACCTATCACGGTTTCAGAGGCCCTGAAATTTTAAGATAACACAAAACCCCCCAAATGACCCCATTTTGCAAAGTAGACACTCCAAGCTATTTGCTGAGAGGCATGGTGAGTCCATGGAATATTTTATATTTTGCCACAAGTTTCAGGAAAATTATTATTTATTTTTTTTTTTTTTTTACACAAAGTTGTCACTAAATGATATATTGCTCACACTTGCCATGGGTATATGTTAAATGACACCCCCAAAATATATTCTGCTGCTTATCCTGAGTATGGGGATACCCAATGTGTGAGACTTTTTGTCAGTCTAGCTGCATATAGGACGCCGTAAACCAATAACCACCTCCATTCTTTCTAAGGGCGTAAATTGTTGATTTCACTCCTTACTATTGTTGTGGAATTTTCCTCAGGTACAAAATACCTGTTACCTCTTAGTCAGTGATACCAAATCAGACAATATATATAGCTATGTATATAATGAGATCAGACAGACTCAAGATGGCTGAATCATAGTGACCTGATTTTATTACAGCGTGTTGGAGTTTAAATATACTAAATGACGTACAAAAATGGGTTTGTTATTAAAATCTGACGTACAAGAAATGGGTTGTTTTTAACATCTTTTGTCCAATCAAGGTTAACAATTAATTATGGTAAGCATAGGGTTAATCTATATTGTGATTTTCTGTCATCAGGGAATTTTCTTTGTGATGCTCATCAAGAAGTTTCCCGAGGGACTTTTGTAGAAGATATTAATGGTTCTGCGGTCCAACTGTCCAGACAGGGTTCCTCTTATGACAAATAGGAAGTATTGTTTGCGGGCAGAAACATCTCAGCTTATATATATTTTTAGCTTTTGCAAGCTCAGTGACACATGTAAAGAAATCAGAGAGAAATAAGATTAAATATCTTAAAGACATCTTGTCTAAATCAGTCATTTTGTTTACCAGATGCCTTGATTTGTATATGAGAAAAACATACTGCCACGTCATTATCTATCACAGTTTCAGATGCCATGAAATGCCAAGAAAGCACAAAACCCCCCCAAAAAAACCCTTAAAACGATACCAAGATGATGCCTAAATCTGCAGGCATCATCCTGGTATAACCACTCAAAGTCCAGCAATGTATCAGTACATTGCTGGTCCTTTTTTGGCATATATTGTAGGGTTTTTTTATGCAGCCTGTGGGCTGAACGAAAGAAAGAGATCCTAACACATTCTTTCACCCACATTGATTGATGTGGATGAAGAAATATCCACCAGAAGATGTGTAGTATACCCATCATTAGACCGCCCAAAACATCCACCTACTTCTCTAATGATGGGCATAAATGATGAAAGACATGTATGCCTGTTTTTTTTTAAACTGCGGTGGTGAAATCACCTCCTATAGTGCTACCATCATAGATTCCCATATATCCAGAGCGCAAATGCTGTTTGTGTCAGAATATATATAAATCAGTGTTAATTTTGGCAGCAAATTTCAATTTAGTTTTAGTCTTAGTCTTAGGACTAAAATGGCAATTTAGTTTTAGTCCCATTTTAGTCTTCTGCAAGTGTTTTAGTTTTAGTCGTATTTAGTCGACTAATTCTCCAGTTCATTTTAGTCGACTAAAATGTCCTACATTTTAGTCGACTAAAACTCATTTTAGTCATCTATAATCAAATGGGTGTAGTTCAATTGTAATTTGTAATGCATTATTTAAGCATTTCTCTACAATTTCCAAACTCATTATATACTACTGCTGGAGTGAAAAATCTAATATGTTATTATTTATGGTATTAAGCTTTGAGCATGCACTACACAGACACAGATTTAGTCATAAAGTCTTTATTTAGGCAAAACTGTTTTGCCAAGAATATTGCTTTTTTGACCAAAGGGGTAACATAAAAATGTAATAAAAATGATATCTTGATGATACCAGTCATGCAGTGCACATCTACATGAACTTTAACAGGTCAAGAAACTGAACAGAACACAATAAAACCTTTCAGCAGCTTTACCTGGTGTCAAAGGGACTGGAGTAAAGTAATTTTCTCTGATGATTCCCCTTTCTGATTGTTTGGGGCACTCAAGGGAAGAAAAAATAAGCATCAGCTCACTTCATCAGTCCTGTGTCATGCTCATGGCAACAGTAAAGCATCCTGAGTCCTGAGACCACTGTGTGTGTGGGGGGGGGGGGGGGGTTGCTAAGTTCTCAGCCAACAAGGGAGTAGGCTCACTCACAATTTTGCCTAAGAACACAGCCATGAATAAAGAATGGTACAAAAATATCCTCAGAGAAGAGAACAACTTTCTGCCTCAACCATCCAAGAACAGCTGCAGAGACTCCAGGGAAGAAAAAATAAGCATCAGCTCACTTCATCAGTCCTGTGTCATGCTCATGCCAACATTAAAGCATCCTGAGACCCCTATGGGGGGTTGCTAAGTTCTCAGCCAACAAGGGAGTGGGGGGCTGGGGGCTCACTCACAATTTTGCCTAAGAACACGGCCATGAATAAAGAATGATAAAAAAAATATCCTCAGAGAGAACAACTTCCCGCCTCAACCATCCAAGAACAGCTGCACAGGCACTGTCACTGCCAGTCTGGATGGTGGTCTCAGGTCTAAGGGATGGCCTAATGCACAGTGCCCTGGATGCCTGCGG
Organism: Pelophylax lessonae; assembly: GCF_965119305.1. NCBI lineage: Eukaryota > Metazoa > Chordata > Amphibia > Anura > Ranidae > Pelophylax > Pelophylax lessonae. The sequence goes on from NC_138769.1 coordinate 463,891,258, forward strand.
TGGTCAGAGGAGGCCTGTTGTAATGCTGCTGGCTGCTGTGCAGTGCACAGTGCTGCACACAGTGCTGGATTGTGGTCTGAACAGGATAGGCCCGCCTCAGCGGCCTGTATGCACGCGCACACACACACAGTGCCCTGGATGGCAGATGCCAGTGGTCTGAGAGGAGGCACAAGGCAGTAATGGCTGCTGGCTGTAACTCACTCAGTGCCAGTGGGTGCTCTGCTCTGGATGTGGTGGGTGCCACTGCCTGGGTGGTCATCTTGTGTCGTGTGATGTGAGTCAGGTCGGGACTCGAGTCGGGACTCCAGAGGCCTGGCTGTAGTGCTGCAGTGCTCTGGTGACTGGTCTCGACTCTCTTCTTGTAGTCATCACGTCGGATGTCATGGGGCATGCCACGCCAGATGCCACACAGTCGCTTGCTGGGAGTGGAAGCAGGCGGAGCTCTGTGAAAACCAAAAGTTAGGTAAACGTCCCTGCCTCCCATTCTCATTTTGTTTTTCGTTCATTAACTAAAACAGATTTGGTTTTCATCATAGTTATCATCATTTGACGAAAATGTGCTATACTTTGCGTTTCGTTTTCGTCATTTGAAAAATGCTGTTGACGGAAACGGTGACAAAAACGTTTTCGTTGACGAAATTAACACTGGTGGCAGCTGATGGGTGTACCTGCAAGGCAAACTGGACAGATAGAACAGTAAAAAATTACATTGGTACCTGAAAAGTAAAAAATGGTTAACAATGAAAAACAGTAACAGTAAAGTACAGTAAAAGTAGAAAGAGTAGAAGTAGAAGTAAAACAACTATTTTTGCCTTTTTTACTTTGTTTTTTTTTTAACATTTTTTTTTCTTCAACTGTAAAATGTTCCAGCTTAGGGTCTCTCAAAATGACAATAGCCATCGAACATCATCGAGACCCTGTGTAAGTGTGCCCTAGACTGTGCCGTACCGTGGGCAGGAGCACCTACTGGATACAGGTAGGCACTAATGATCTCAAGCTGGAATTGTAGGAAGGATCCAGTTCGTCCTGACGCTTTGTATAGCACAAAATCATTCAATCATTCGCCAATTGGAATAAACAGACACTTTTTTGTACCAACGTCTGGCTTTACGGGCAACTAAGTACGGCGACAAAAGCTGGTTATTGAGGTCCACCCCTCCATATTAAGGTTGTAGTCATGGACACAGAAGGGCTTTTCCAAAACACCAGCTGCCGTAGAAATATGGACTGTTGTGTCTGCGTGAAGGGGGGACAGAACAAAAACATTCTGTGTGTCCCTCCACTTCACTGCAAGCAATTTGTCAGTTTTCAAGCAGGCTCACTCCCCCCTACTAAGACGGGAATCTACAAGACATTGGGGGAAGCCCCAGCAAATAGGGAGCACGGTGCCACATGCGCCAATTTGAAATTACTAATGTGACTAAAACGTGGCACGCTTGAATAAAAATTGTCCATGTACAAATGGTACCCCTTTCCGAATAAGGGTGACACCAAGTCCCACACAATCTTGCCACTGCTCCCTATGTAGTCTGGGAAGTTGGGGGGCTCCACTATCTTTACTCTTGTAAACATGAAAACTAACTGTATAGCCTGTGGCCCTGTCACAGAGCTTAAACAGCTTGACCCCGTATCTGGTACGATTGCTGGGGATAAACTGCTTGAAAGCAAGGCGGCCAAAAAACGTAATCAGGGACTCATCAATGCAGACAACTTGTTGGGGGTAAACAAGGCTGCAAACCATTGATTGAAGTGGTTTACGAGGGTTTTACGAGCCAAATTTTGTGGAGCCGGTCATATCCAGGGTCTCCCCGAGGACTACAGAGTTCATTGTCACTGAAGTGCATGAAGCGCAGAGTTTGCTCGTATCTCCCCCTGGCCATGCATGCAGAGAACACGTGTATATGGAGGATTGGGTTAGTGGACCAATATGACCGCAATTCACTCCTTTTAGTTATGCCCATGTTGAGGGATAGGCCCAGAAAAGTTTTAAACTCAGAAACTGAATTCTCTGGCAAGGGATGATGAATTGACCAGCATATAAATTGCTTTGGTCCACAATAGATCTGTAAAGATCTGCAGTGAAAAACAACTCGTAAAAGTCAAGGGAAGTAATTGGCTGTCTACAGGCACCAGCTTGAACTGCACTTATGGGACTCACCACGTCACCAAGTGTTACTGCAGTGCTGGTTCCACTATGACCAGGGTGTACTAGGCCACTTGCCAGGCCACTTGCAGTGACCAGGGGTGCTTGAGCGGCACTAGTACCAACACTCTGCTGCATACGAGCAACCTGCGATCTCTGCAACTCCAGAACGGGGTCGGGTACGCCTGACCTTAGCAGGGACCCCTCCGTCGTCCGAGCTATCTGTCATCTGTCAGGGAGCCACTGCTCTCTACAGGTTTGTATACTGACCCTGATTCTGCCACTGAGGCTTTCCCATCGCTCTCATCTGACATGGACAGTATCCTGTAGGCCTCTTCACTAGTGTACCTCAGTTTAGACATTTTGGCCACTAAATTTATAGGTACATAGTGTGACTCACAGGTAAAAAAAGCACCTGGCTGTCGAGGACTATTTGAAATGCTACAAAAGAAAAACTGCTAGTGCTAGCAGAGATCAGGCCTGACTCTGCTGACGCTGCAGTTTTGTGTGATGTGTTTTTGGAAGTGACAGTAACCTATTGATTACTGCACTTGCCTGGGTGGGGTGGGCTGGGCAGAGGGGCTAAACGCAGGTGCTGGCAGGTGTTGTGGCTGATCCTGCTACTGCTGCATTTTGGGAACCCTAAACTATTGGGGACACTAGCATAGTTCTGATCAGATCAAAGCTATTGATCCGTTCAGATACTATACTAGTATTGGAGGTGTTTAGTGTGTGTAAGTGTGTGTATGTGTGTGTGTTAATGGTAATCAAAGGGTTAAATTATATTTCTAACTATGCGGCGGGGATCTGCGCTGTCCTAGACTGACACTAACTAGCATTAACTTTAACTAATGTCACCTGTGACACTAACAATAGTGATCAGAAAAAAAAACTAAACTTTAAAAGTGACACTGTGACAGGGCAATGAAGGGGTTAACTGGGGGTGATCAGGGGGTTAAATCCTTATTGGGGGGATGGCGGATACCCTAAACCGATTTGGGACCGAAACTAACTGTCGCTAACGCTAAATGAAGTCACAAGGCACACTATCACAGAAATCAGCAAAACCGCTATATACTGTATATAGTGTGCAATGTGACAGGGGGTGTAGGGTTTAACTGGGGGTGATCAGGGAGTTAAATGTATCTAGCTAGGTGTATATACTGTATGTGTGCTGTTGGTGTACTCACAGTTAGATGTTCTCTTCTCTCACGCTGAAAGCAAAAAGGACTCCAGGAGGGAAGAGAACACCATTTCCTGTGCCTCTGTTTACAAAACACCAGGCACAGGTTGGTCTGGGATTGGTCAGAACTGATCTCCAGGCCCAGGCCAAAAATCATTGGCCTGGACCTGATGACTGATCGGTTCTGAACCGTATCAGACCATCCCGGGGACGGAGGGCACGCGGTAGCTCGCCCCAGAGCCCCGGGAGCGAGCGACGTAGACGCAAAATAAATAAATTAATAAACAAATAAAGGACTTTTATCAGTGTCTGTGTTTTTTTTCACCTTTTATTTTTTTTTACTAATTACATTTTATTTATTTACAAGTACCTCATATTCATTCATGTAGGAAGGATGTATATGTGAGGGCCTCCTTCTTCTACAGGGGGCATCTAGTTTCCACTAAGTCCTCCCCTGCAGACCACCACATGTGAGGATGAGGCCAGCTGCTCAATGCCAAAAACGGGGGAAAGGGACCTGAGTGGTATCATTGGACAAATATAATCATTAACAGAGAATCAAAATGAAGTGGGGAACAGCTGTTTAGCAGAGGCTTCATGCACAAGTTTATGGTATCCGCCAAGCATGTTATTTAAGGATTTCTTTAATGTTGCTCTTTAAGTCTTAGAAAAAGCGACTGCTGAATTATTTATTTATTTCTATTTTTATTAGTACATAGATTATACATTAGTACCTGCAGGAGTAATGCGGGGGTAATGCCCAGCTTTTTTTTTTTACAAAAGCTAGCAAATTCTCCTCTTTTAGACTTTATGAGGGTTTATGAGGGTTTTCTGCTATGTTTGATTTTAGATTTTTTTAGCTTTGTGATTTTCTCTGTCTAAGGATTGCATTACAATTTGTTTTTCCAAGACAATATTGTGAAAGAAAGCCTTGTTTTCCCTTAGTAAAGTGGTAAATGTCAAAGCTTTGATCTGTGCCATGATTAAAACTGACCTACTGACCTTTTACTAGATTTTAACAAAGTAGGTTTTATCATTATTGTTCTACTTTTAAGTGGTCATGTGAACTGTAACATGCCACAGACCACGTTTCTTCGTGTTAAAGTAGAACTATAGGCAAGATTTTGGATTGAACATGGGAGGGTTATAACCCCTGTCAGATTTGTTTTTCACCATCTGTGTCCCATTGCGGAGATTTATCTTCACTTCCTGTCTCATGGCCAAACAGGAAGTGAAAGAAAATCCCTACAATTTAAGGGAAATCATTGGGGGTCCCCAGGTCACCAGAACAAGTGTTTGCATTGGAAGATTTCCCCTTAATTGTATTTCTGGGGACAACCCAAAATTTGGGATTTTCTTTTACTTTCCCTTTCAATTATAATGGTAAACAGGACAAATCAAGCAGGTGACTCTCCCTAACGGGGGGACAGACAGCAATAAAAACTGACAAGCTTTCTAATCCCTCTCCACTCTATTCAAAACTAGAAAAAAAGTTTTGCCTTTAGTTATACTTTATGTATCCTTTGAAAAAGCAGTCAGTAGTCATCTTTTGCAGTTTCTCTTGGGTGGCAATGTTTTCTTGGTTGTCACTTGGCTAAACTGAGCTTAAAATTGGCATAAGCAGGTGTACAAAATGAAGTAGGTTTAAAAAATAGCTTTGAGGAATGCTGTATCTTGATTTACACAAGTTAACTTTAATTGATGTTAATAGTTATTATTTCAGCATTATTTTATTAATGTTTCCATTTAGCAGTTCATGACGTTTTAGCAAACCGTAAAGACAGAATTTTTGTTTCAAAAATGTTTAAACTTTTCTTTTAGATAAAATGTCAATTTGACATGTTCTTAGTTTAGTAGGTTTCATATCACATACACACAATGCACATGCTAGTGTGCTATCCATATATGACAGATGGGTTACATTTTCAAGCATCGGGGACATGCTTTATTCATTCAGTAAATTTCATAATGGTAGCACCAGCAGGTATTGGCAAGTGATAGTTTATTTATTTCCAGGCTCAATAAGCACTGCAGTTTGAAATATCCCCAGAAAATGATGAAGTCTTTAACCGTTAAAACAGCTGAGACAACCTTAAGTAAAATATCTGATTACTGACTTATCTAAAATTGCTGTCATAAATCAAGTGTGCTACTATTCCAATGGGATTTGGTTCTAGTGTGGAAGATGGGAATAGATATTGCCTTAACAATTGTCCTCATAATCTACATTTACTACCAATCATGGTTTGTAAGTTACATCTTTTGTCTTCCACTGTAGCAAGTAAAAATACTAAAACATACTGTATTTGATAAGTAACATGTATTTCAGTTATGCTGTGGATGTTGCACATTTTATCAGGAAATGTTGACAAGACATGATAATTGCATGTAATACTATTGGACCTGTGTATTAATATATATAATTGAGCTTTAATGCTCATATTTGCAATTGCTGCTCAACAACAAGCTATAATGAGCATGAGCATGGGATGAAAGTGCCCATTTCCATCTTGAGAGATTCCTTAGCAAATCTGATTATTGGGTGTTGCATTTTACAGGGTGTTGATTTTAAATAAAGCAAAAATCCCTTCAGTACCTCTTTATATTACAAAAAATTTACCTTAATAAATTTAGGTAAAAGAAACTATAAAATTAAAAATCATAAGTGACCTACCAGACACTCCTTTTGTGATAGGATTTGTTACTCAGACATCTCGCTTGTGGCCCATGGCCCGGATCTGGACAGCTTGTAATGGTGCCATCCTATACTATCTTATTTAACCTTTTTCTCTTGAAAATAACGAGATGTTCTAAAGGAATAATACTGTAAATAAAAAAGCATGCAGTTTTAGACACTAGGAAGGCATTCCTTGAAATATACTTAGACTTTTCATGTGGATTTAGAGTGCTGATGCTTTGATAAAGAAACAGATGTATAGCCGATACTGTATAAAGAAACAGAATTAAAGATCTACTTTTATTCATATTTATTTATCTTAATGTATAATTATGAAGTTGAATGCTTGCATATTTTTTTAAATAGCTGAACGTGCATTTTTAACACTTTTCTAAGCACTTATATTGAAATGTATTACACTTTTTGGAGTTTCAGCCATAAAAAGTCTTTCACAGGAACACAGCAGAGAAACTCCAGATATGTTGAAAAGGCAAAAGCAGGAAAGGAATGAACAAGGCAGCTTAAATAGGCAGAAGTCGCTGGCTGTAGGCGGGAATGGCGAGCAGATAATGATAACTAGGTGAGCCACTGAGGAAACAACTAGTGCTGACAATTATCCAACAGCTGAGCAGCCTGAGCACAGAGAAGAGAGCTGCTGTGAGCCCAGCCCTGACAGTCCACCAGCCAAGTGGTGGAATCCTTGTGTAACGGAGCTCCAATACCTAGCCTAGGTATCTCCGCTGTATCATCCTTGGAGCTGAGGAAGTGCTACAATATCCATGGCAAAATCCCCCCGTGTGGCACCTGTGGCACTGTACCCCATTGTGAGATGGGTATCTGGTTGTCTGGTGTTTGGAGGAGTTTTGCCTCCTCTGTGGTAGTGGTGGTCCTTTTCAAAACCATGAAGCGTGGTTCCGGTTCTGGGTGCAGTCTCTCTGATAGTGCCCGAACTGTTTGCACCGATGGCACTGTACCTGGCGTTGCTGTTGGAAGTGTGGTGCTGGGGGATTGCAGGTACCTGGGCTTCGGGTTGGTGCCACTGGTCCTGGCGCGGGTCTTACGGAGGGTTGCTCCGTTTTTCTGGAGTCAGTATACTCATCAGCCAGACAAGCTGCTTCGGGTAAGGTGAGCGGTCGCCGATCCCGAATCCATACCTGTATCTCCGGCTGCAGGTTGTTGAAAAAATGTTCCAATAGAAACAGCTGTAACACATATTCTCCTGATATGGCTTGACAACCGGTAATCCAGAGGGAGGCTGTTCTGTAAAGACGGCAGGCCCACTCGGTGTAGGAATCCCCGCTGTGCTTTTCGGACTCCCGGAACTGTCTCCTATACGCCTCGGGGGTGACTGAGTACCGGGCAAGCAAAGCCTCCTTGACTGCTGGGTAGAGGTGAATCTCCTCATCAGGTATAGCTCTAAAGGCTTCGGCAGCTCTACCTGTTAATTTACCGTCCAGGTCACCATTCGTCTGTGGGTACTTTGTGTAAGGCACATTGTCTTTCAAAGTCGGCTAAGTAGCCATCTATTTCCCCCTCCGATTCCTGGAAGCTCTTAAAGGCTGCGAAGGGTATCTTTTTCCATTCTGTTGGGGCTGGAGCATTCTCCACAGTTGGGCTCACTGGTCTCTGGATCTCCGCCATGCGCAACTGGTATTGTCATCTCTCCCAGTTCTCAGCGATAGCTGCGTTCATCACCTGGGAAATGATGTCTGCAAGAGGATTGGGTCCATACAACGCCAACGGCATACGAACAGTCCGCATCAACTCATCCTCCAGGTTCGGGGATACTGCTTCAGTCACACCGTCGTTTCGGTCCATTTCCTTCAGCAAGGTCAGTAGTTCCTTTTTGGTAGGGTTATTTGTTGGTCGGCCACGGTTCTCCAACAAATCTTTCAAGGTTGACCGCTTCAAGTTTCCGTAGCGATTCTCCATATGCTCATTCCATTCTCGGAACCCGTTGTATCATCTCCTCTAGGGGAAAAGAACCATTCCACCGCTTGCCACCAGTGTAACGGAGCTCCAATACCTAGCCTAGGTATCTCTGCTGTATTATCCTTGGAGCTGAGGAAGTGCTACAATATCCATGGCATAAATCCCCCTCAGTAACTGGACGACACACAGTTCTGGGAGTCAAACTAGAATGCCTTGTTTATTGAAAAACACAAGAGATCTACACTCTGCCAAAACCCCTCCCTCTTCGAGTCATTCCACACAAACACACATCCCATAATATGCTTACAAGGCAGACAGGAACAATAGAACAATGGAATGCAGCTTTTCACAATAACAGACCCCACCCCACTAGCAGGGGTCTATGAAACACCTCTGCCATATTCTAGCAATCTGCAATATATCTTTATATATTTCCTCAGGGACACTGTTCAGTAATATTATGGTCACTCTTTCAACACAAACCACACTTTTAGTGTCCATTCCGCTACACTTTGCTCCAGAACTTGGCTTCCACTTTGCCTTCAGTTTCACATTCCTTCCTTGTTTTTGGCTGGGGAGAAGCTCTGAGCTTGCAGAACTATTTCCTGGATGGAGCGGAGAGGGGGAAGGAGTGAGAGCAGCCTGGGATGGGGAAGGATATGTTAGTGCTGACAACAGGTTGGCTGGTCGCCTGGTAGCCAGGATCGCTGCCACTGGGGGGGGGGGGAGACACTGCTCGGGTCTGTGCCCAGACTTGTCTTGGGTGCCTCATTGTAACGTTCATGCATTTTTGTTTGTGGATGGATTTACAGCTGCAGAATTATTACACTCAGTAGCCTTGTAGAGAATCTGTTGAACAACATATCCAACTCTCAGGACTTCATCACCGTGTACAGCCTGTTATATACTATATATATATTAATAGATGTTTAATGGAGGAATAGAGTATATGAGGATATATAGATGAGAGACAGGCTATTGTGGTGAGCACTAGAAGTAGTATTAGGAGAGTTGCAGGTGATGGTAAAGCAGATAGGTTCTGATGTCAAGTATAGTGCAGATGGTAAGAGGACACAGATGGAGTATACTTAGACCGAGTAACCTAGTGCAAGGATAGTTGAAGGTAGTCCCAAGAGCTAACAGTCTATGCAGATGATAGTGAATAGATAGATACAGATAGTCTTTGGTAATTGCAGTAGGTGACAGTAGGAGATTGGTTAGCAAGAATCCCCTGCGGGGTACTTATCACTTAGATAGGTTTAGGAATAACAGTGTCCATTGGAGAGGGGTGATCCCGTAGCGAGATACGGATCACCAGCGAGGTTTCCGGCTTCAGTTCAGCAAGGGAGGTATGTCAGCAGCTCAGACTTCTCAGGCGTAGGTGCGATGAACATGTGGGTTTGAACGAGCGATGAGTGAGAGCAAACCGGCGATTGAAATAGCCGCTCATAGCGGCGCTCGGCAATGATGTCATCCGGTCTTAAAGGTATATGCGTCCCTTGTTACACAAGGTGGGACGCAATTAGGAGAGGAGAAATATGGGAACAAGGGTACCAGAGGTACCAGAACATTACAGTACCCCCCCCTTAAGGCCGGCTCCGGAAGGCCTCTAGAACTGGTTTTTCCGGATATTTAGAGTGGAAATTGCGAATCAGTCTAGGGGCATGTATATCGGAGGTATCCAGCCAGGTGTCATCTTGGGGCCCATAATTCTTCCATCGTACAAGATACTGGAGTCTTCTTCTATTGAAACGGGAATCCAAAATTTCTTTTATCTCAAATTCTTCTCCACCTTCCACTTGTACAGGAGGTGGAGGTGAGATAGTAGGCCTTATTCCTTGGTTAGGAACATGGGGCTTCAGTAGAGACACATGGAAGACAGGATGTATCTTGAGGTCTACTGGCAATGTAAGTTGTACTGCAGCTTTTCCAATAAGCTTCTCTATAGGGAAAGGTCCCAGAAATAGAGGTCCAAGTTTTTTACTAGGGATTTTTAGTCTCAGATTTTTTGTAGAAAGCCAAACAAGATCCCCAATGGCATATTGGGGAGAGGGTTTCCTACGGAGGTCGTAGTACTTTTTTTGTTGGCTATGAGCATGAGATATGGTATTGTTGAGTAATCCCAGAGAATCCTTTATCTGGGCAAGATAATCAGATGCCACTGGATTACTTGATGGCAAGATACGTGGAGGAAGGAGTGTGGGATGAAACCCATAATTCAGGTAAAACGGACTTTGCTTAGTAGTGCTATGAGTAGCGTTGTTATAGGCGAATTCCGCCAGCGGGAGGAGATCTGCCCAATCGTCCTGTAGATACGAAGTATAGCAACGCAGGTACTGTTCAATGCACTGGTTAACTCTCTCTGTCTGTCCGTTGGTCTGAGGGTGGTATGGAGAAGTAAGGTTACGCTCTATTCACAGTATCTGACATAGAGCTAGCCAAAACTTTGAGATGAATTGTGAACCACGGTCAGACAGCAGTGTTTTTGGAATACCATGTAACTTAAAGACATGTTTCACAAGTAATTCCGCTGTTTGTTTGAATGAAGGTAATTTTCGGATAGGAGTGAAATGTGCCATCTTGGTCAGATGGTCCACTGACACCAAGATGGTGTTGAATCCTTTGGAAGGTGGTAATTCCACTATGAAGTCTAAGGATACCACTTCCCACGGAACCTGGGGTATCGGTAAACTACAAAGTAACCCTGATGGTTTCGTGTTGTCAATTTTAGACCTTGCACAGATATCACAAGATGAAACGAACTTTTTTACGGTTGTCTTCATGTCTGGCCACCAAAATTGCCTAGTGAGTAGATTGAGAGTTTTAGTCATACCCATATGTCCTGCCATGGGTACATCATGCGACAATTCTAAGATCTTGGTTCGCATAGTAGGGGGTATGTATAATTTATCGTTGTAGTAGAGGAAGCCTTCTGCGTCAGTAGTTAGTTGTGGTGGAGGTAAATCCAACCCTATGCTGTGCAAAATCTCCTCCTTCAGGGAGCGAACGACTGCGATAATACGCTCAAGTGGTATTATAGGAACTGAGGGAACCTCAGTGCAATCTTTCTCGGCTAGTCGTGAGAGTGCATCCGCTTTTTTATTTTGGTCTGCAGGGGTGTAAGTTACTAAAAAATTAAATCTCAGAAAGAATAACGACCACCGTACCTGCCGGTGGGAAAGAGTTCTATTAGTCTGAAGGTATTGAAGGTTTTTGTGATCAGTATATATCAGAATTGGCAATTGAGTGCCCTCAAGTAGATGTCGCCAATTCTCTAATGCCAGTTTTATGGCTAATAACTCCTTCTCACCTACTGGGTAGTTCACCTCGGGGCTACTTAATGACTTTGAAAAGAAAGCAACTGGGTGAAGAGGTGAGGTGTTTGTTGGTCGTTGTGAGAGAACTGCTCCTACTGCCATATTAGACGCATCTACCTCCAAGATGTATTGAAGGGATGGGTCTGGATGGCATAGTATGGGGGCAGTAGTAAAGCTTGATTTCAGCAGAGAGAATGCTCCATTTGCTTCTTTTGTCCAGTTAAATGGTCTCTTCGTGCTTGTAAGTTGTGTGAGAGGTTTCACAATTGCAGAGAAGTTTTTAATGAATTTCCTGTAGTAATTAGAGAATCCTAGGAACCTTTGTAATGCCTTGCGAGTGGTTGGCACAGGCCAATCCAGAATGCAGGATATTTTGCTCATGTCCATTTTGATTCCACTTTTAGATATAATATATCCTAGGAATAGTACTTCCTCTTTATGAAACAAACATTTCTTTGATTTAACATATAAGTTATGTGCAAGTAGTCTTGACAACACAAGTCTCACATGTTTTATGTGTTCAGGTAAGGAATGAGAATAGATAAGTATATCGTCCAAATATACTACCACACAAACATCAAGCAAGTCTCGGAATATCTCAATTATAAACCGTTGGAAGGCTGCGGGAGCATTACATAGCCCAAATGGCATTACAAGGTACTCAAACAGTCCGTATCTGGTTCTGAATGCCGTCTTCCATTCATCCCCTTTACTGATTTGAATTAAATTGTATGCCCCTTTTAGGTCCAATTTTGAAAAGAAAGAAGCCCCACGCACCTGTTCGATAAGTTCAGGAATAAGAGGTAAAGGATAACGATCCTTTATAGTGATGGCATTTAATTGTCTGAAATCAATGATAGGCCTAAGGCTAGAGTCCTCATTGCGGACGAAGAAGAGCCCAGCAGCAGTGGAGGAAGTAGAAGGTCGGATGAATCCTTTTGCCAAGTTCTCATCCAGATACTCCTTAAGGTGAGAGAGTTCATCCTGTGAGAGAGGATATACATGTCCGTAAGGCAACTTGCTATTAGGGAGCAGATTGATACAACAATCATAGTCCCTATGGGGAGGTAGCATTTGAGCGTTTTTCTCAAGGAAAACCTCCGATAAATCTTGATAACACTTAGGAATAATGTCATCCGGCAGTACAGACAGGATCCTATCATGTGTGGGAAGGTTACACGTCGTCTCACAATAGTGAGAAGAGAAGGCTAACGTTCTTGTTTTCCAATCGATGATTGGTTGATGTATGTGTAACCAGGGAAGTCCCAAAATGATTGGAAAATGTGGTGAAGTTAATACATCAAAGGTGGTGGTCTCCACATGAGACTCGTCAGCAGTTACAAGAAGTGCCTGTGTCTGACTGGTGATAGGACCAGAGGATAAAGGGGTACCGTTATTAAAACTAACGGAGACAGGTTTGGGTTTTGAAACAATAGGTATTTTATTAAGGGAGACAAAACAAATGTCAATGTAGTTTCCACAAGATCCTGTGTCAATCATAGCCTTGGTGGTGATCCTAGTTTGGTCCCACTGCAATGTTAATTGAACAAAAAGATAAGGATTAGAAAAGGAAGTTGTGAGTCCCCCTAGCAAGACATTTGAACACTCACCCTCTTTTCTGCGAACAAGAGGACAGTCGTTTACCAAATGATTCGGGGATGCGCAGTACACGCAAAGATGTTCGGTTTTCTTCCTGGCACGTTCAGAAAGGGTCAGAGGTGGACGTATCATTCCTACTTCCATAGGAGTAGGGTCAGCAGGCAACATCCGAGAAGGACTGGAAAATGGTGAGCCCATCTTCTCAGCCTTTCTTTCTCGTAGTCGTCTGTCAATATTGATACTGGTCTGGATCAGTCCCTCTAGAGTGCCAGGTAAATCCGCTCGGGAGAGCTCGTCTTTAACGGCCTCAGATAGGCCGAGTCTAAACTGCGTTCGCAAAGATGTGTCGTTCCACCCTGAATCAGGGGACCATCTTTTAAAATTCGCCACGAAATCTTCAACAGGTCTCCTTCCTTGTTTTAAGGCCCGTAATTGGGTGTCAGCGGTACTCTGCTTGTTGGGGTCTTCATATAAAGTAGCAAGTTGTGCTAGAAATAAGGGATAAGAATTAAGGAGTTGATCATCCTTTTCAAAGAGAGCGTCTGCCCAGGCCCGGGATTCACCCGTTAAATAGGAGATGATAGTACAAACCTTAATTTGGTCAGTGGTGTAGGTTAGAGGTTTTAACAAAAAAAACAATTGACATGCGTTTTTAAATTCACGGAATTTGCTCCGATCACCAGAAAACACTATAGGAGGGTTTATCTTAGGCTCACGGGGCTGAGCAGCAGGAGGCTGTGTGAGACGGCCAAGCTGCTGTCTCAAGGTTTGATTGTCATTTTTTACCTCTGTAAGCGCATGGATCAATGCATCTACTTGCTGTTTTAATTGTAGTACATGAGTGGATAATTCTGCTGAATCCATATTTTTTTTAAAGGCTCGTTCAATCTGTAACGTTTATGCATTTTTGTTTGTGGATGGATTTACAGCTGCAGAATTATTACACTCAGTAGCCTTGTAGAGAATCTGTTGAACAACATATCCAACTCTCAGGACTTCATCACCGTGTACAGCCTGTTATATACTATATATATATTAATAGATGTTTAATGGAGGGATATAGTATATGAGGATATATAGATGAGAGACAGGCTATTGTGGTTAGCACTAGAAGTAGTATTAGGAGAGTTGCAGGTGATGGTAAAGCAGATAGGTTCTGATGTCAAGTATAGTGCAGATGGTAAGAGGACACAGATGGAGTATACTTAGACAGAGTAACCTAGTGCAAGGATAGTTGAAGGTAGTCCCAAGAGCTAACAGTCTATGCAGATGATAGTGAATAGATAGATACAGATAGTCTTTGGTAATTGCAGTAGATGACAGTAGGAGATTGGTTAGCAAGAATCCTATGCGGGGTACTCATCACTTAGATAGGTTTAGGAATAACAGTGTCCATTGGAGAGGGGTGATCCCGTAGCGAGATACGGATCACCAGCGAGGTTTCCGGCTTCAGTTCAGCAAGGGAGGTATGTCAGCAGCTCCGACTTCTCAGGCGTAGGTGCGATGAACATGTGGGTTTGAACGAGCGATGAGTGAGAGCAAACCGGCGATTGAAATAGCCGCTCATAGCGGCGCTCGGCAATGATGTCATCCGGTCTTAAAGGTATATGCGTCCCTTGTTACACAAGGTGGGACGCAATTAGGAGAGGAGAAATATGGGAACAAGGGTACCAGAGGTACCGACACATTACACTCATACAGTCACTGGATATGTGGACTGCTATGAATTTTGGGGCCCCCGCCCTGTTTGTCAACCTGTCTGAGGGAAGGCAATAGATGCTGCTGGCTTTTTTTCTTCCTTTCTGGTGGGTCCGGCTCCATTGAGAGAGTCTCCAGATCCTCACAGCCCATCTGCTGCCCACACTATCGGTTGCACATTGTACCTATCCTGCCCTCCCAGGCCATTTTACAGGTTTTAACATGTAAGTGTGCTATTCAAATTTTATTATATCAATTCTATATTCTTATCCTGCACCCTTGATGTCTGCTCATTTTCATGAGTATATGGATGGCTCTTCCCTGGATCTAAGACTAGGAGCAGCTGGATCGAGTGTTAACCGGATTTACCTCTATCAGAGATATTGGACTTCTTGTATGAACCCTACTTTAGAGCGCTTGACCATATTATATGTTTCCTTACATATAGAGTGGGTTGTAGAAACAGACGCACACCACCCCTCCACACAACACCTGCCAACAATGATTGAAAAATCCTAAAAAAATAATAATAATCCCTCCTGAGAGGCTGCAGACTCCAAGGGTCCCAGATTTTCATGTGTCAATTTGAGCAGGATTACTAGCATGGGGGGTAGGGAATGTATCATTACTAGGATCACTGGTGTGGCATCAGCTCCATGATCCAGGGGGCCCATGCAGCCTCCCTGTCAGATTTTACACCTGGACAGGCGGGTCAGTGTGGTCAGCATATACAGGAACCGATCCTCTTCATTTTCCTCTTGCAGCTCCTGAATGCCTGCTTTTCCTCCTCTCCCTCCTGACGGAATTCAGCAGCTGCAGGAAAAATAGTGAGGATCAGTTCCAGTATATGCCACCCCTACTGTTCAGGTTACTCTTGTTACCTGCTGCCTGGTCCCCCTATGTGCTCCACTTGGTCACTCCCCCACAGTTCTACCAGCTTGCCCCCTCTTCTTTCCCACTGGCTGCTGAGGGGGATGTTTTAGGATGGAAAGTGGGGAAGGGACCTGTAAATATGTCATTTACTGGCCCCCTTTTTTTTTCAAACAAACACAGTGAGTGATCAGTAACAATTGCTCCTGTGTCCATTCATAACTGTAGCATAGAAAATTGTGTTTACTGTGCTTTGGTTTATTAATAACCGGGAAGTTCTGTACATAGCTATTCCTGTCCATTCATTCTGTGTAGCTGAGGCTGCAGAAATTAAGATTGAGGGCTGTATCCTCAATCTCCTTTCTCTATCTCAAAAGAGAGACATCAGAGGCCTGTTTAGACTGCTGATATTTTACCAAAACCCCCCAACAGGGCTGCTAAAAAAAAATAGTAAAAAAAAATAATAAAAATACAGTTTTGAAAAAGTAAAATAAAATACTAAAAACAAAATAATAAACAAATAAAATAACAAAAATTAAGAAAACAACTGATATTATCCACTGCTCAACTGACATCATCCACTGCTCTACTGACCCCATCCTCTGCCCTACTGACAAAGTCCACTGCCATACTGACACCACCCACTGCTCTACTGACTGACACCTTCCACTGCCCTACTGACACTGTTCACTGCTCTATTGACTGACACTGTCCACATTTAAGGTAGACTAGGTTTATATTTTTACAGTGACATTTGATTTATTAGCATTTTCTAAGTTTTCCTTACAGTTTATTTAGGCCTTTCTAGTTAATTACTTTACAAAAGGGTGCCAAATCTACAATCTCTTTCATGTTGTTCAGGTAAATCTCCACCTCTGAAAGGGTGCATACCCCTGCTCCAGGGTATTAGGAATTGGAGAGGTATGTCAAAATGTGGACAGTTTCTTCAAAATCTTTTGAATCAATATGTAAATAAAGATCTTAACCACATCCATACCGGCGCATAGTAATATGAAGCCGGCAGGATGGCTTTACCGTTCCGGGCGGCCGTCATATGACGTCCACCCGCTCTAGCTGCTACTGCGCGCCCCCGGGGGGGCGCGCAGCGCAGCGATCAGGGATGAGGCTCGTCCCTCGGACATAGCCCATCCCTGATCAAGGTAAACAGCCAATAGAAATTGTCTGTTTACCATGTGATTGGCTGTGTCAATCACAGCCGATCACATGAGCTGCTCCAGCACAAGCCGCTCGTTCTCTCTGCAATGTGCGCCCCCGGGGGGGTGCAGAGCAGCGATCGGGGACGAGGCTCGTCCCTCGGACAGAGTCGATCCCCGATCTAGGTAAAGAGCCAATGAAATTGGCTCTTTACCACGTGACCGGCTGTGTCCAATCACAGCCGGTCACAAATGTCAACAGAGAACACGGTAACTAGCTGTCACCGTGTTCTCCTCCTCACACACTGATCCTGTGTGAGGAGGAGATTGTGGTAACAGCTAGTTACCAATTACAGTGCACCCCAAACACACTGATTGCCCCCCCCAATAAAGAGCACCTGTCACTAGCCCATCAAAGTACCCGAGTACCTGTCACCAGCCCATCAGGTACTCTGATGACAGGTATTCGGGTACTCTGATGGGCTGGTGACAGGTATTCGTGTACTCTGATGGGCTGGTGACAGGTATTCGGGTACTCTGATGACGGGTACTCGGGTACTCTGATGACAGGTACTCGGGTACTCTGATGACGGGTACTCGGGTACTCTGATGACAGGTACTCGGGTACTCTGATGACAGGTACTCGGGTACTCTGATGACAGGTATGCAGGTACTCTGATGACGGGTACGCAGGTACTCTGATGACGGGTACTCGGGTACTCTGATGACGGGTACTCGGATACTCTAATGACGGGTACTCGGGTACTCTGATGACGGGTACTCGGGTACTCTGATGACAGGTACTCGGGTACTCTGATGACAGGTACTCGGGTACTTTGAGTACCTGTCAACGGAGTACCCATCATCAGAGTACCTGAGTACCTGTCACCTACCCATCAGAGTACCCGAGTACCTGTCACCTACCCATCAGAGTACCCGAGTACCTTCCACCTGCTCATTAGAGTACCTGACGCCTGAAGTACCCGAGTACTTGCCGCCTGCTCATCAGTACCCATCACTTCTCATCAGTACTCATCAGTACCTATCACATATCAGTACTGATCATCAGTACCCATCAGTACAGTATCACCTATCAGTATCAGTACTACTCATCAGTACCTATCACCTGCCTGTCACCTGCCCATCAGAGTACCCGAGTACCTGTCACCTGCCTATCGGAGTACCCGAGTACCTGCCACCTGCTCATCAGTACCAGAGTACCTGTCACCTGCCTGTCACCTGCCCAACAAAGTACCCGAGTACCTGTCACCCTTCATACAGCCACCATGTCCAAGTCCAAAAAGGTTTATATACGTCCTCCGTTTAAACCTAAATACCGGTGTTATGGCAGCAGATAGCTGCCATAACCCTGGTATTTTTTTAAACGGCGGATGGTTGGCTTTCCGATAAGAGTGGTCCCAGCAATGGATTTGCCGTGGGATCACCCTTCCGGGATGGCGGAAGAGGCGCCCCCCCCTCCCGCCACGTACCGGTCCTTTTCCCCGCTTACCGGACCCGCCGGCAGCGGGGAAAACGATCCGATCCCGGATCCTCACAGACAGGATGTCGAGTGAGGGCAAGCTTGCCCTCACTTGACTCTATGGTCTTGGAGGACCGGAGCTACGGAAAATGTTGTTGCCTAGCAACCGGTTTAAAGGTCCTTTTTTTTTTCATTTTATATAATAATTTTTTTTTTTCTATCTTTTAGTGTACTTGTGAGATCTGAGGACTTTTTGACCCCAGATCTAACAAAAAAGAGGTCCTGTCGTGCCTATTTATATTACAAGGAATGTTTACATTCCTTTTAATAGAAATAAAAATGATCAATTTTTTTTTTTTAAACGGTGTAAAAATAAAAAATGATAAATAAAATAAATAGTAAAAAAAAAAATTAAAGCGCCCTGTCCCCGTGAGCTCGCGCGCAGAAGCGAACGCATACAGAAACCCCGCCCACATATGTAAACGGTGTTCAAACCACACATGTCAGGTATCGCCGCGATTGTTAGAGCAAGTGGAATAATTTGAGCCCTAGACCTCCTCTGTAACTTAAAGATGGCAACCTGTAGACATTTTTAAATTGTCGCCTATGGGGATTTTTAAGTACCAAAGTTTGTCGCCATTCCGTGAGCGTGCGCAATTTTGAAACATGACATGTTGGGTATCTATTTACTCGGCGTAACATTATCTTTCACATTATGGAAAAAAATTGGGCTAACTTTATTGGTTTCTTATTTTTTAATTAAAAAAAGTGAATTTTTTCCAAAAAAATTGCGTTTGGAAGACCGCTGCGCAAATACGGTGTGATAAAAAATATTGCAATAATCTCCATTTTATTCTCTAGGGTTTCTGCTAAAAAAATATATAATGTTTGGGGGTTCTAAGCAGTTTTCGAGCAAAACAACTGATTTTAGCTTGTAAACACCAAATGTCAAAAATAGGCCTAGGCAAGTGGCTAGGATGCATGATGATGCTCCTTGGATGTTGGACCCCTCTATATGGCTAGGCGGTGAAAAAGTCTCACACATGTGGTATTGCCATACTCAGGAGGAGTGGCAGAATGTATTTTGGGGTGTCATTTTTGCTGTGTACATGCTATGTGTTAGGAATATCCTATAAATTGACAACTTTGTGTAAAAAAAAAAAAGTTTTCATTTTTTTCCCACATTTTCCAAAAACCTGTGGAAAAAAATGATATGTTCAAACGACCCATAATGCCTCATAGAATATATGTTGGAGTGTTTGCTTTCCAAAATGGGGTCATTTTGTGGTCTTTTCCATTGTATTGGTGCCCTAGAGCCTTCAAAAGTGTGATAGGTAGTAAGAAAGTTTTATGTGTATTTATGCTCCTAGAACGCCTGAAGGTGCTTCTTGGACGTGGAGTCTCTTTTTGTGGCCAGGCTGTGTAAAAGTCTCACAAATGTGGTATCACCATACTCAGAAGGAGTAGCAGAATGTATTTTGGGGTGTCATTTTTGCTGTGTACATGCTATGTGTTAGAAATGGCTTATAAATTGACAACTTTGTGGGAAAAAAAAGAAAAAAAATGTTTTTCTTCATTTTCCCAAGAATTGTGGGAAAAAATTATAACTTCAAAAAACTCACCATGCCTCTTACTAAATACCTTCGACTGTCTACTTTACAAAAAGGGGTCATTTGGGGGGTATTTGTACTGTCCTGACATTTCAGGGCCTCAAGAAAGGAGATAGGCCGTCAGTACATCTGGTGTGATCAATTTTCAGCAATTGGTACCATAGCTTCTAGACTCAATAACTTTCACACAGACTAAAAAATATACACTAATTTGGGTTAATTTTACCAGAGATATGTAGCAGTATAAATTTTGGCCCCAATGTATGAAGAAAAATACATTTTTTGCAAAATTGTATAATAGAAACTAAAAAAAAGTGTTTTTTTTTCAAAATTTTTGCTCTTTTTTTGCTTATATCACGAAGAAAAAAAAACCCAGTTGTGATCAAATACCACCAAAAGAAAGCTCTATTGGTGTGAAAAAAATGATAAAAATTTTGTTTGGTTACAGTGTAGCATGACTGAGCAATTGTCATTCAAAGTGTGAGAGTGCTGAAAGCTGAAAATTGGTCTGGGAAGGAAGGGGGTCTAACTGCTCTGTATGGAAGTGGTTAATTAACCACTTGGAATATCATGACACATGGTGGGATTATCTTTCCACAGAAAGTATAATTACATATCATACAAATTAAATTCTGGGAGGGCTTAGTGAAGACTGCTTGGAATTTAATACATCAGACAGTTAATACCAGCACAATGGGGTGACATAGCCAATCAGTAGATGCTATGAATCTGTTATCCAAGGAACATGAATACTCCAAACATGGAGAAAGGCTCAAAGGGGGCTTGGACCGTGTGATTGAAAATACAGGTAATGGTTACCTAACTGCTAAACTCTTTAGGAAACCTACAACCTCTAACAGCTTCTTGATGCCCAACATATTCCATCAAAGACCCCTAATCAAAGGGATTCTAGAGGGTCAGTATCTAAAACAAAAAACAAATTACACTGTACCTGATGATTTTGAACAGGAGACCTCTATTCTTAAGGAGAGATTTTTGAGGAAGGGGTATTATTGGAAACAGTTGTCCAAAGCCTATATGAGGGCCATGGAAAGTAAAATGAATTACCTGTTATATGGTCGTCAATGTGTCCAGAACAATCCGACATATCTTTGTTTACAGTATACAGTACATCTTTTTCCAGGATGTTTTAAACATATGCCAAAGGCATTGGCATTTGATGATGATGTACGATTAAAGGATTTTTTTCCAGAAAAATCTGCAGTCATTTATCACAGAGTTTGGTACTTAAAGGACCTGCTTGTACACAGTTCTATATGGACAAATGAAAAATGGGACAGGTCAACGTTTGGTGTATCCAAATGTGGGAACCATATGTACTGCCTTTTGGTAATGGAGGGCAGTGTTCTTACTCTTTCCATGGGGCAGAAACTTAGGTGTTTTGGGACTCTTACTTGTGACACCACAGGTGAGGTCTATAGGCTGACCTCTGCCTGTGAGTTTTTCTGTATCGGGAAGACCTGCCGCATGGTCAGGAAAATACTTCATGACCATATCTATGCTTGGTGTAATCGCAGATGTATTAGTGCACTTGCAAAAAGAACAATTGAGCACTGTCTGTGATACTTTTTTTATTTCCCCTAACATCCAGATTTATAGGACAAGCTTTTGAGGTGTTTCCCCTTCTTCAAAGTCCAAGCAATACACAAAGTTTTAGCAAAACATTAATTAAGACAATATTTGAGGTTAAAAAAAAACACAAACAAATGTACACAGCAATAGTAAATAAACTAGGATAGTTAGTCAGATAAGACAGAGGGGGAGCTATAAACCAGGTACACACTACAGTTTTTTTGCACACAAAAAAAACTGTCAGCTCCAACATTGATCCGGCATTAGTGCAGCGATCTCCCCCGCTGAGCTGTTGTGTCCTGACAGGGGGATGCCAATCAGCACTCTCTACCATTGGCTAAGAGCGCTGATCAGGATTTGGTCGGCTGCTTGTTTTGCAGCATGCACGTCCAACAGAAGCCAGCCCTTTCGGACAGACCGACATACACACGAGCCGAATGTCAGACATTTTTTTTAATCGCCTGATGTCTCCCGACATTCATCCCGTGTGTACTCGGTTATACACTGGGGGGGGGGGGACAGTAACATAAATGAGGATGGTCATAAAACTGTTGTCCAATGATTTAAAAAACCCAGGCCTACATTATTATTATTACCGGTATTATACAGTATTTGTATAGGACCCACAGTTTGCACAATACTTTACAATGTAATCTAGCCCATTGTTTTTTTGTTTCAAATAGAATTATCCTTCTTAGTTCAAAAGTTTTTCTTTACTGAGTAGTTTTAAATTTCCCTTTAAGAATTAAAACAATAAAGTCTTCCATAGTGTAGTCTAGTTGTGAGAAATTATGTCCCACAGAAGTGCAAAAATCATCTTTCTTAGTTTCTTTGATGGCATTTCTGTGCAAAATCATAGTTTTGTTGCAACTTTGTTCTGTTTCATCAGCGTAAGATCCTTTGCTACATTTTTTGCATTAGATGAGTTGTACCACATTACTGAAGGTACAGCTGTATGCTCCTTTGATATTAAAGGTCCATTTTGTGTGTGTGACATTTTTTGGTGAATTTATTTGGACTTACATTCTGCCCAACCACTAACTTGGATAATTTACAGTTATTGTCAGATATTGAGGAATTCTTTAGAAGACTAGGTCTCAAAGAATATTTTCACAGAAATTAAAGGAATCCTATGACAATAGAATGCAAAAAAAAAAAGCAGCTTCACACCTCCACACCTCCACACCTCCACATGGACTCAATCCCAAACAGGACGCCTATATTGACAGCTTCCGTTTGTGAGTTTTTTCCCCGATACACACCCACCAAAAGGAAATTTCATACAGTCAGGTCATCACCATCAAGCCAGCAGATAAAGGAGGAGCAGTTGTTGTAATGGATACAAACAAATATGTACAGAAGGGCCAGAGGCAACTGGCAAATGTTACCTACTAAAAAAAAAAAAAAACGGATAATCATCCAATCTATTATTTTACTCAACAATTAAAATATCTTTTTAAAACACTACCAACCCACCTTCATTTAGAATTTATCAGTGCAATTCTTTATAAACCAGAAACTGGGGACTTCTACATGTTTCCCAAGATCCACAAGCCAGGAAATCCAGGCAGAACCACATAACAGGTATGAACATGCTTAGTGAACAAATCTCAGATTTTGTAGAAAAAGTGTTAAAACCATTAGTCATTAATACTACTAGTTTCCTACAAGATACAACTGATTTTCGGAACAAGAACAACAACATACAGCAACTACCACCTATTACTCTTCTAATCATTATGGATGTAGAATCTCTGCACAGTAACATCCCTCACAAGGATGGGATTGCTGTCTGTCATAGATTTTTATCCTCTTCACCAGACCACAAATACAGCACTAAGGATGTTACACAGCTCATTGAAATTCATTCTTACACACAACTACTTCTCTTTTGATAATGGCTTCTGTCTTCAGTGAATAAGTACTGCTATGGGAAGTAAAATGGCACCCCAATATGCAAACTTATTTATGGCTGACCTAGAGGACAAATTCCTGAACAGCAAACAACAAAAGCCAAATAGATACTATAGCTATATTGATTACATTTTCATCATTATGCCACCCCTTTCACCCATCAAACTAAAAATTGACTAAGCAAACACACATGTCAGCTTCCTAGACACCACAGTATACATCAGAGATGACAAGCTGCATACCTTAATATCCAGGAAACCCACTGACAGATGAAACTACAGTTCCAGTTTCCACCTCAACACACCAAACAGACCATCATACACAGCCAGGCCAATAAACGCAACTGAATAACGGCCTTGAAAATCCAAAGAAAAAATCTACTCTATCACAAAGATAAATATCATGTACCTCTAGTAACCACATACAATCCAGCACTAAAAGGGATAAGAAAAATAACCAAATATTTACAACCCATCATAATAGAGGATGAAACTCTGAAAGAAATTTTTCAACAACTCCCAATACTGGCTTTCAAGCAACCACCCAACCTCAGACATAAAATAATCAGCATTAAACTTCTTTTATAAAATTCTGGTTTAATAAAGAAACCGAGCCCTGCAAAAAAACCTCAAAAAAACACTGCAAATTGTGCAGAAAAAATCAATCCATCAAAAAGTGTCACACACACAAAAATGACCTTCAATATCACAGAAGCATACAGCTGTATCTCCAGTAATGTGGTGTACCTCATCCAATGCAAAAAATGTAGCAAAGGATTTTACATTGGTGAAACAGAACAGAAATTGCAAAAAAAAAAAGATGAATTTGCACAGACACACTCCATCAAGGAACATAAGGAAGATTACTTTTGCTCTTCTATGGAACATCGTTTCTCACAACAGAAGACTTTACTTTCAATTTCTTTATAAAGATTTTTTCAACAAGAAGATTTACAATCGTTCAAATAAGAGAAACTGGATGACAAGTAAGGCTGGATACAAGTTATGTAATCCTCAAATAGGAACAATTGTGCATGTTAAAAGCCGGTTCACACTGAGGCGATCCGACTTCAAGGGGCGACCTGTGAAGTCGCGGTGCACAGCTCCTATTAGAACGGGTCCTGTACTACTCAATGGAGAGCGACCGACCGCGGCTTGTCAGGCTGATAAGTCGCCTGACAAGTCGCGCTAGTCTGAATGGGGTCTAAATAATCAGTAGGTAACATGCAGTAAACAAGCCTCAACAGCTTATCAATTACCTTTATCGCCAATGCAGGACACATTGTGCCCCGTTGGTGTAAATGATCCAAATAGCTACTATCCTGGGCAATAAACATATATTTAAGGAATAAAATTAAGAAAAATTAAAGGGATATAAAAATAATAATTTGGAGTCTAGTCTAGTTTATTCAACCTACTGTATGTCCCAGCAATACAACTGGATATACAAATATATATGGTGCGTTACATTATATAGTGGAATAGGGGAGTATCCACTTCGGAAATTGGTGAGCAAATAAAGGCCAAGCTGTCAACCTAAGTATAGAACCCTAATAAACCTGTGGCTACAGCATTTGAAAATAATACAAAATGTAGTGTAGAGGCATATCACCCCAAAGGTGCTGCCAGGGGTAGTGGCTTGAACACTTATGTCTTTTAAGGGGAAACTGGGAAATAGCCCCCAAGACAGGGATAGAGGAAGAGCTTGGCTTGCAGAGCTTGCGCTAGGTCCCAGGTTAAACCCATGCTGAATAATATAAACTTATTTCCAACCTCTAATGGTCAGCTTGAGTTTCCAGACGTTAGACACAATAATATAAGGAGAAATGTAAAAAAGGACAGGAAAGGGAGGAAAAGCAAGGGAGAGGTTAGACACCGAAGAGACAGAATCCACAAGGGATAAACCATGGTTTACACAGGCATATTTATAATTGGCTCAGGGATCCCAGACCAGTTCAGATTTCTGGACTGTGTCCTGGAGTATGCTAACCGCTATTTCTTGAGTCATTATCTATGAAATCCTTTGTTTTGCTGCCGTAAAGAGTACCGAGGGGAACTTTTAGAAATCTTGTCCACCCTTTCATTAAGTATAGCAATTTGAGGCAATTTGGAGAGATAGGGGAGATAGGGGGTGTGCCTTTGGAAACAGGTCTGAATAGTGACCCTGGAGCCTCACTTGTATGCTCTGGTTGGAATACAAAGCCAGAAGAGTCCCTATGAAGTGGGGCCCAAACTCCCATCTAGACAGAACCCCAAACAGATAGGGCCAATCTACAGTATCAAAAGCTTTTTTTAAATCAATAGACAAATGAAAACCCTGCTGAGGAGCACCTCCATCCTATTGTGAACACAGAATCCAAATCACATCAATAGCTCTCCGAATTTGATCCGGCCCCTGTCTCCCCGGAATAAAGCCCACTTGGTCTTTGTGTACATATCAAACAATATAGCAGACATTCTATTAGCCAAAGTTTTGGTTAAAATTTTAAGATCATTATTGATCAGGGATATTGGTCTCTAGTTGCTTACCTCTAAGGAATCTTTGCCCGGCTTGGGAATGACTGATATGTAGGGAGGGAGTAAATAATGTGCCACTGTGTTTGTCCATCAATGCATCATATATGCATATGCGTTTAGTTGTGTCATTGTGCTCTTGACGTGCGGACATCACACTGTTGACATGCCTTTGGCAGGCTTTTTTCAATGGAAGGAGTAGGGAATAGACAGTAAAAACATCCAGATTTGCAGGAAATAGGGGGGCTGGACCCATGTTTTGCCATGTTTGACACCCGGTCCAGTATTTCAGGATGTGGTACAGCATTATGGGCTTGGCAGTCTCTGAGGAAGTTGGATCCCCAAAGAAACCGGTTAGATGGTCTCTTTTCTCCCATATGATCCAATAGTGGTTCTCTCCATATCCCTGTATGGTAGATGGACTTTTACCTTTACATTTGGTATGAAGCCTTTACTTTTTGAATTTCTGCTTGAGTGAGTGGACTATCATATATCTGCCTCTACTTTGATCACCTACTTAACCACTTGCCGACCGCCGCAGGACTATTTACGGCGGCGGTCAGCCCCGTGCAGGCAAAGTGACGTAGTACTACGTTGCTACTTCCCGCCGGTCTGGTGTGCGCTGCCGCCCCCCCTGCCGCCACCGATGGCTTGATTGGGTTCAGAACCGATCATTCATCAGGTCCAGGCCAATGATTTTTGGCCTGGACCTGTTGATCCGTCCTGCCCAATCAGATTCCATGCTGAGCCTGTGTAATGTAAACACAGGCTCAGAAAAGACGTGCTCTCCCCTCCCATGATCCTTTTTGGATTAATCTCGAGAGGAGAGCACATCTAACTGTAAGTACTGCACCAAGCACACTCACATACACTTAGATAGGCACATTTAACCCCCGATCGCCCCCCCAGATAACCCCTACACCCCCTGTCACAACACACACTGTATACAGCATATAGCATTTTCCTATATACCTGTATAAGTGTGATTTGTGACCAGGTGTAGCGCTTGCGGCCCGCCCCTTTTTCACTTAAAATACCCAACACCCCCCCCCAATAAAGATTTAACCCCCTGATCTCCCCTGATCACCCCCAGTTAACCCCTTCCCCCCTGTCACATTGCACACTAATACAAACGTAATATACCATTTTTCTGTATTTTGTATTAGTGCGGTTGTGACTTGACTTAGCGCTAGCGACTTAGTTTCTGTCCCAAGTAGGTTTAGGGTCCCCGCCACCCCCCCAATAAAGATTTAACCCCCTGATCACCCCTACAACCCCTGTCACAACACACACTGTATACAGTATATAGCATTTTCCTATAAACCCATATACGTGTGATTTGTGACCAGGTGTAGCGCTTGCGGCCCTCACTTTTTCACTTAAAATACCCACCATCCCCCCATAAAGATTTAACCCTCTGATCCCCCCTGATCCCCCCTGATAACCCACAGTTAACCCCTTCCCCCCTGTCATATTGCACACTAATACAAACGTAATATACTGTTTTTCTGTATTTTGTATTAGTGCAATTGTGACTTGAGTTTGCGCTAGCAAGTTAGTTTCTGCCCCAAGGAGGTTTAGGGTCCCCGCCACCCCCGAAATAAAAATTTAACCCCCTGATCCCCCCCTGATCACCCCTACACCCCCTGTCACAACACACACTGTATACAGTATATAGCATTTTCTATATACCTGTATAAGTGTGACTTGTGACCAGGTTTAGCGATTGCGGTCATTCCTTTTATCCTTAGGATACCAGCCACCCCCTCCCAATAAAGATTTAACCCCCTGATCCCCCCCTGATCACATCCAGTTAACCCCTTCCCCCCTGTCACATTGCACACTAATACACACGTAATATAGTGTTTTACTGTATTTTGTATTAGTGTGATTGTGACTTGAGTTTGCGCTAGCGAGTTAGTTTCTATCCCAAAGGAGGTTTAGGGTCCCCGCCACCCCCCCAAAAAATATTTAACCCCCTGATCCCCCCTGATCACCCCCAGTTAACCCCTTCATTGCCCTGTCACAGTGTCACTTTTATAGTGTGCAGTTTTTTTTCTGATCACTATTATTAGTGACACAGGTGACATTAGCTAGTGTTAGTGTCAGTCTAAAATAGCGCAGATCCCCGGCGCATAGTTAGAAATAACCCCTTGATTACCACACACACACATACACTTCCATTACTAGTATAGTGTTTGAACAGATCAATATCTGATCTGATCAGAACTATACTAGCGTCCCCATAGTTTAGTGTTCCCAAAACGCTGTCAGGCCTGATCTCTGCTAGCATTAGCAGTTTTTTTGGTAGCGCTTGAAATAGTCCTTGACAACCAGGTGCTTTTATTACCTGTGAGTCACACTACTGTACCGGTAAATTTAGTTAACTAAAATGACCAAACGTTTGTACAGTAGTGCAGAGGCTTACAGTATACTGGCCATGTCAGATGAGAGCGATGGGGAAGCCTCACTGGCAGAATCAGGGTCAGTATACGAACCTGATGACGGCAGCGGCTCCCTGACAGATAGCTCAGACGACGGATGGGTCCCTGTTAGACCCAGGCATACCCGACCCCATTCTGGAGTTGTTGAGGTGCAGGAATCGCAGGGTTCTCATATGGAGCAGAGTGTCGGTACTACGGCCGCTCATCCTTCTGGTGGCCTGGCAAGCACCAGCGGCCTAGTACACCCTGGACCTAGTACAACCAGCACTGCAGTAACACTTGGTGACATGGTGAGTCCCAGTTGAAGCTGGTGCGGTGGCTAGCACAAGTAGTGGCCCGCAGCCACCGTGTATTCGAAGACAGGCCCGTAGAGCCCATAGTGCCCTCCCTGATGCGCTGGCATATCCCAATTGGCAACCCACTGATTCTACAGTGCCAGTACTTCCCCCATTCACTGCCCAACCTGGAATCCACGTGGAGACAGATGGTTTTACGCCCCTGAACTTTTTTGAGCTATTCTTCACGGAAGATCTTTTCAGATCTATTGTGGATCAATCAAATTTATACGCACAACAATTTATTGCCGCCAACCCAAATTCGCCCCTTGCCAGACCATTCGGCTGGAAATCAATAACGGTTTCCAATTTTAAAATCTTTCTGGGCCTTTCCCTCAACATGGGCATAACCAAACAGAGGGAATTGCGGCTATATTGGTCCACTAGCCCACTTCACCATATGCTCATGTACTCTGCCTCCATGTCCAGGGCGATATACAAGCAAATTCTGTGATTTTTGCATTTCAGCGACAATGAAATCTGTCGTCCTCGGGGAGACCCTGCATATGATCGGCTCCACAAAATTCGGCCCCCTCATAGACCACTTCAATCAGCGGTTTGCAGCCTTGTTCACCCACAAAAAAAGTTGTCTGTGTTGACAAGTTCCTGATTAAATTTACTGGCCGCCTTGCTATGAAACAGTACCTCCCCAGCAAGCGTGCCAAGTACGGGGCCAAGCTGTATAAACTGTGTGACAGGGCCACAGGCTATACAGTTAGTTTCCGGGTCTATGAGGGAAAAGATAGCACTGTGGAGCCCCCCAACTGCCCAGACTACATAGGGAGCAGCGGCAAGATAGTTTGGGACTTGGTGTCACCCTTATCCGGAAAGGGGTACCATTTTTACGTGGACAACTTCTACACAATTATGCCACTATTTAGTCACCTGCTCGAATTACAAATTGGCGCATGTGGCACCGTGCGACCTAATCACCGGGGCTTCCCCCAATGGCTTGTACATTCCCGTCTTAGTCGGGGGGAGAGAGCCTGCTTTAAAACTGACAAATTGCTTGCAGTGAAGTGGAGGGATACATGGGATGTTTTATAACCTTAATATGGGAGGGGTGGACCTTAACGACCAGCTTTTGGCGCCGTATTTAGTTGCCCATAAAGCCAGACGCTGGTACAAAAAAGTGTCTGTTTATTTATTCCAATTGGCTATGCTGAACGCCTTTGTCCTATACAGGGCGTCAGGATGAACTGGATTCTTCCGGGAATTCCAGGAAGAGATCATCCTTGCCTACCTGTACCCAGGAGGTAAGCCTGCCCAACTTCCCCTTCCAGATGCAGTGAGTCAGCTGCATGAGAGACATTTTCCACATGTCCTCACGCGTACCCCTACCCAAAGACACCCCCAAAGAAGATGTCGTGTCTGTAGCAGGCGCGGATTTAGGCGTGACACCCGCTATTATTGTCCCAGATGTCCTGACCAACCTGGTCTCTGCATCGTGGAATGTTTCAAGCGCTACCATACACTAGTGGAGTTTTAGTGTAGGGTACAGCACGACACAGTGTAGGGCACACAAACACGGGGTCTCGAAAGATGTTCGATGGCTATTGACATTTTGAGAGACCCAAGCTGGAAAATCCCAGTTCACAAAAAAAAGTGTTCCAAAAAAAAAATAAAAAACCCAAAAACAGTTGTCATGTCAGTCATTTTTTATGTTCTTCTACTTTTCCTACTGTACTTTTACTGTACTTTGTTTGTTTTTCATTCTTTTGTTAACCTGTTTCTCTTGCAGGTACTCGTCGGCTGCCACATTGATTTTATATATTCTAACACAAACAGTGTTTGCGAACAGCATATATGGATACCTTTGCTGGCAGCAGCTGTGGTGATAGGCTGATTTTAGCACTGCAGTTAAAATACCTTTTAGATATACGTGGAATATTGTCACGTATACCCATCATTAAATTCAGTGGGTGGCTGCTTGGGCGGTTAATGATGAGTAATACTGCACAATATTCCTGTGCTGATTTCTGTTAGGTTCTCTTTTTTTTCGTTCAGCCCACAGGCTGCATAAAAAAAAAAAAACCTACACTATATGCCAAACAAGGACCGCCAATGTACTGGTATGTTGCTGGACTTTGAGAGGTTATACCAGGAAGATGCCTGCAGATTTAGGCATCATCTTGGTATAGTTTTTTACAGCCAGCGGTCGGCTTACATGTAAAAGCAATCCTGGTGCATAATTTGCCACTAGACTGCTTTTACATGCAGTGGGAGGGGACTCCCCCCCTACCGCCGCCTTCTGCCGCCTTACGTGGTTTTTCTCTGGCTCTCCTGTTCCACCTAAGAGTTCAGCCGTCCGGTGGTTCAATTATCTAACCATAGAGCTGATTGGAGATGAAAATGGCTCCAATCATCTCTATGGCCTAAGATACCGGAAGCTACGAGCATTTCATGACTTCTGTTTCGTCAGAAATAAACAGCGCCATTGGGAAATTGGGAAAGAATTTTATCACACCAATGTTGGTGTGGTCAGATGCGTTAAGGTCAGCGGAGAGATCTAGAGTCTAAAAGACCCCAATTTTTAAAAAAAAGAGTACCTGTCACTACAGATTGCTATCATAGGGGATAATTAAATTCACTGTGATAAAAATAAAAATGATTCAAAAAAAAAAATGAAAGGAAAGATAACATAAAAAAGCAAAAAAAAAAATTAAGCCCCCCCCCGTCCCCCCATGCTTGCGCGCAAAGGCGCACGCAAGCATTGGTCTAGTGTCATATGTTAACCTCCAATTGCAGGATGCATGTGAGGTATCGCCGCAAACGCCAGGTCGAGTGCAGTAATTCTTGAAGTAGACCTCCTCTGTAAGTCTAAAGTGGTAACCTGTAAAGACTTTTAAAGGCTTTTAAAAATGTACGTAGTTTGTTGCCGCTGCACAGGCATGCGTAATTTTTAAAGCATGTCATGTTTGGTATCTATGTACTCAGCATAAGATCATCTTTTACATTTTACCAAACAATTTGGAATTATATAGTGTATTTGTGCAATAAATTAAAAAAATATATTTTTTTCGCAGAAATTGCATTTGGAAATTCTGTGCGCAAATACCGTGTGACAAAAAAATTTGCACCATCCACCATTTTGTTCTATAGGGCCTCTGCTTTAAAGAAATATATAATGTTTGGGGGTTCAAAGTAATTTTCTAGTAAAAAAAAAAAATGTTTTCATGTAAACAAAAAGTCACAGAAAAGGCTTGGTTTTCAAGTGGTTAGAAGAGTGGGTGATGTGTGGCTAAGATTGAGCATAAAATGTCGAGACAGTTCAAACATCCCCCAAATGACCCCTTTTTGAAAAGTAGACACCCAAAGCTATTTGCTGAGAGGCATATTGAGACCATGGAGTATTTTATATTTTGCCCTAAGTTTCGGGATGATGACAATTTTTTTTTTTTTTTTTACAGAAAGTTGTCACTAAATGATATATTGCTCACGCATGCCATAGGTATATGTGAAATGACACCCCAAAATACATTCTGTTGCTTCTCCTGAGTACAGGGATACCACATGTGTGAGACTTTTTGGGAGCCTAGCTGTGTACGGGACCTCGAAAACCAATCCCCATCTTCAGGTTTTCTAATGGCGTAAATTGCTTATTTTACCTCTGCACTACCTGTCACAATTTCAGAGGCCCTGAAATTACAAGATAGCACAAAACCCCCCCAAATGACCCCATTTTGCAAAGTAGACACACTAAGCTATTTGCTGAGAGGCATGGTGAGTCCATGGAATATTTTATATTTTGCCACAAGTTCCGGGAAATATATATATATATTTTTTTACACAAAGTTGTCACTAAATGATATATTGCTCACACATGCCATGGGTACATGTGAAATGACACCCCAAAATACATTCTGCTGCTTCTCCTGAGTACAGGGATACCCCATGTGTGAGACATTTTTGTGCAGTACAGGACCCTGAAAACCAGGCTTTCCAAGGGCGTAAATTGTTGATTTGCACATTTTTAAGGCAGTATATATATCTGTGAGTTACTGCATGTTTAACGCAGTATATATCCGTGCATTACTGCACGTTTAACGCAGTATATTTTTTTGTGTGTTACTGCAGGTTTAATGCAGTATCTTTCAGTGCGTTAGTGCATGTTTACTACAGTATATTGCAGTGCGTCAGTGCAGTTTTACAGCAGTACATTGTAGTGTATTTAGTGGAGTGTGTCCATGTGTTTAGTACGCAAGTTAAAGTGCACCAAACACCACTTTCCATTGAGTAAAGCAAATCCATGTACACATTTCCACACCTTTATTACATTTTGTTAAAAAGCACCCCCATCCTATCTGGGAGACTAACAAGGAGAGGCAGACATTCCCATGGCACTGTAAGGGGGCCAGCAGTGCATGTGTCCACAGGCAAAGGGGGAAGTGGTCCGTCCTCAGGCAGGGCATAATTTCCTCTGATTAGTGATGTTGCCCGTGCCATCCAGCCACAGCATGCAGAGGAAGTGGTGGCCTGGCTTGCTAAACCATCATCATCCTCCTCATCCTCTGTCAACCAAGCAGAGACTAGTGTGCAGTCCACTGCAGTTGCTAGAGTGGCTTATTCTGCCTCCTTGTACAAAGCTACTCCTGCCATAGCCACAGCATCAGGCAAGGAGGGGTTAGCTGAGTTATTTGAACACAGTGTCAGCCACTTGCTTCTTGACGATGCACAGCCATTACTTGATTCAGATCTTAGTTCCTAGGTTACATAGTTACATATAGTTACATAGTTAGTCAGGTTGAAAAAAAAACACAAGTCCATCTGGCTCAACCAATAAAAAACAAAAAAAAAAAACAGTAAAGAAAACCCAACCATACAATCCCATATACACAATCCTATACCTGCAATTGATCCAGAGGAACGTGAAAAACCCCAGCAAAGCATCATCCAATTTGCTACAGCAGGGGAAAAAAATCCTTCCTGATCCCCGAGAGGCAATCGGATATTCCCTGGATCAACTTTACCTATAAATATTAGTACCCATTTATATTATGTACACCCAGGAAAGAATCTAGGCCTTTTTTAAAGCAATCTAGTGAGGTTGAGGAAGGTAAGAACATAAGCTTACGGAGAGGGGAGAACACTGGTAAACAACAAATTGGGAGTCATGGTCCCCCAGCCGCAGCGTATTGCCAAGTTGTCTCCAGTGATAATGAGGATGGAGGGGATGATGATGAAATAACTGACATGACTGGGGTGCCAGATAGAGCAGAGGAGGAAAGTGAGCAGAGGAGCAAAGTGGCAGCCATCAGTATAGTGCAGCCACCCTTTTCCACCAAATTGTGGAGCTGTTTTCTCCTGGCCCACTTCCCACAGCTCAACTGTTTGGGCTTTTTTAGTACATGTGCAGCCAATCAGACTGTTGCAATTTGCAAACCTTGCCTCAAGCACATCAAGCGTGGCAAAAACACCAGCCATTTTGGTACCACAAGCTTCACAAGGCATTTAACCTTTCACTACTCAGCCCAATGGCAAGAGCACCTGAAAGCCACACAAAAGGGATGTAATTCTGCTCTTTCTCACTCCTCACCTTCCTAGTCTACCGACGCTATACCTCATGACCTCTCAGCAGCCTCCACTGACAGGGATGATGGTATAGCGCAAGGTGTCCAAGGTCCTTGCAGCACATCTGCCAGTAGCACACCACAGCTGTAGACTACAGCAGGCAAATTTCTCTGCCCCATCTGCTTCAGTGAAAAAAAAAATACAAAAAAACACACTGCCACCCACATGCCCAGTGTCTAAATTCAAGCTTGTCAAAGCTACTGGCTTTACAACTCCTGCCTTTCTGTCTGGTGGATTTTACCCCCTTATTTGAATTTGCAGAATGTGCTGTACCACAATGGCAGGTTCCCAGTCACTATTTCGTTTCATGTAAGGCTATTACAGCTCTCTACCATCTCTCTACAGCTCTCTACCATCACGTGGAAGGCAATGTTGTGGCAACGATGGGCAAGGCAGTCAGCTGCAAGGTCAACATTACTGCTTATATGTGGTCCAGCAAGCAAGGTCAGGGACAATATATTTTGTTCACAGCACACTGGGTAACTCTGCTTGAAATTCAGAAGGACAGGGCTTAGTGCTGCAGCTTGTTGTCCTGCCATGTCTCCATACAACTTGTGATGATGATGCCAGATTTGTCAGCTCCACCCCCCCTCCTCCTCCTCTTCCTCCTAGTCTTCCTCAATACCCTCCTCTGCTGAATTGTTCCATGAACTACAAGTACCTCCTAGGCATTCAAGAGGCTACCAATGAGTCAGCTGAAAGATGCCATGCAATGCTGGCCTGTCTAGGACACAGGAGCCACACCAGAGCAGATCCTTTGGCAGCTCTGCAGGGCCAGTCCCAGAGGTGGTTCAGGAATGGTGGTGTGCAATAATGGCACAAACCTCCTGTCCGCCCTTAGACAGGGATAGTTGACACATGTGCCATGCCTTGCACATGTCCTCAATTTGGTGGTGCAGGAACCAATTTGTGACATGCCCACCAGGTGGAACTCGACTTTGCCAGTGCTTCAGGTGCTGCACATGCCGCAGAGGACCATCAACGAGTACCTGTGTGAGTATGGCACAACGACAGGCTCAGGACAGTTTGTTTTTTTCTCCATGCCAAACGCTGCTGATAAAAGATGCATGCACTGTACTGTCACCATTTGAAAAGGCCACTAGGATGGTGAGCTGTAACAATGCATGCATCAGTGACACAATCGCTGTTGTGTTCCTGCTGGAGCAGGCTCTGCATGGCATTATAGACTGGGCACTCGAAACAGAGCAGAGGGAGAAAAAGGATGACTTCCTTTCCTCTCAAGGCCCACTTTATGCAGACACCAAACTTCCTACACCACAGAAAACACAAGAGGAGAAAGAGTAGAGGATTCTGGCAGCTTTGGAGGCATTGAAGTAGAGCAAGACATACGTCAACTCTTAACAGATGGTTTTCCATCTCCCGGTCCCGGACCTTGGAAGTAGTACAAAGCCTGCAAAAAGGAGAAGGACCGCTATTGGTTAGCAACCCCCTCCTTGACCCCCATTAAAAGAGGAAAGTCTTGGAACTCATGCCGTCCCCACAGAGGGAGCAGAAGATAAAATCTTTTGAGGACACTTAAGGAGGAGTTTATGTAACGCCTTGCCTGACTCTGGTAGGTTACAGTCTGGTGGAAACCATTGTTTTGAAGTTTCTGTTGATCAAGAGAGGAGCAATGGAGAAGGGGGTCGCCTCAGTGCTGCTTTTCAAAATTTTTAGTCCTCAGTGCCAAGGGCTGTCAGCTTCTACATCCCATTGGCAGAATCTTTATCATATGGTGGGAGATTATCTAGGAATGAAAACAGATATGGAGAGCTTTCAAGTTGACGATCCACTGGGTTACTGGGTTATGAGAATAGACCACTGGCCAGAACTTGCCCAGTATGCAGTAGAGCAATGCTTCAGTGGCTGCACATGCAGCAGAGGGCTGTCAACGAGTACCTGTGTGAGTATGGCACAAGGACAGGCTCAGACCAGTTCAGATTTTTTCCCCACGACAATGGCTGCTGATAAAGGATGCATGCACTGTACTGTCACCATTTGAGGAGGCCACAAGAATGGTGAGCCGTGACAATGATTGCATCAGTGACACAATCGCTGTTGTGTTCCTGCTGGAGTAGACTCTTTATGGCATTATGGACAGGGCACTCGAAGCAGAGCAGCGGGAGGAAGAGGAGGACTTCCTTTCCTCTTAAGGCCCACTTTATGCAGACATCAATCTTCCTACACCACAAAAAAAAACACAAGAAGAGAAGGAGTTGGAGGATTCTGGCAGCTTTGGAGGCATTGAAGTAGAGCAAAACAAATGTCAACTCTTAAAGGGATGGTTTTCCATCTCCAGGACCCTTGGGAGTAGTATGTGGCTGGGAGGAGGCGTTCTAGATACTGTAATCTTCAGTGACCCAGAGGAGTCTGTTTCTCATGCCTCCGCAAACTTGCGGTGCATGGGCTCCCTTATTCTTCAAAGCCTGAGAAAAGACCCAAGAATACTTGGCATCAATCAGAAGGATCGCTTTTGGTTGGCAACCCTCCTTGACCACCATTACAAGTGGGAGCAGAAGATTAAATATTTTGAGGACACCTTCCTGGGTGTCCCCACTGGGTTACTGGGTCAGGAGAATAGACCACTGGCCAGAACATGCCCAGTATGCAATCAAGCTGCTGGGCTGCCCTGCATACAGTGTGCTTTCTGAACGGACATTCAGTGCTGTCTGAGGTTTTGTGACAGATAAGGGAGCGCGTCTGTCCACATACTCCGTGGATCGGCTGACATTTCTCAAAATAAATCAGTCCTGGATTAACAGCAGCTATCAAGCTCCTGATGCCGATATTGCTGATTAAGTGCTTTCTAGATCTTGAATCTCTGAAAGACTGTCTAGGCTGCCTAGCTTTGTGGGTGTTGATTTAATCTGGAAGACATTTTTTGGTGTTGGTTTCATGGGCACAATTGACACCCAAAAGACCAATTTGTCAACACCTGTTTGACAGGTGCATATCATTGCAATTTTTGTCAGCAAGGCAAATTCTTGCTTTCATCAAGAGTGCCTCAATAGGGTTACAGTGTGAAGGCACCACCAACACCCAAGGCCCAATTTTTCCACACCTGTTACTTATATCCAAAGTCTGAAAAAGAGACAACAGAATTTATCCAAGAAATCTCTAATCTTATTCTGAGGGCACAAAATCGTGGCCTTATCATACAGACTGGCTCCCCAAGCCATTGTTTAAAAAAATAAAGAAAGCTTGAATGGAAAAATGTCATTTTTGTGGCTTTATAATTATTATTATTGCTGCAGCATGCTCTATACACAGTACAGATGAGCCACATTACAGGCAGACAAACCCCCCCCCCCCCCAGGCACTATATGTAAAGGAATTATTCATTTTTATTGTTATTTTTCATTTTGATGGTTTCACTTTAAGCATCAGTAAATCACTGCTCCTTTGTAAATTATGTTTTTTACAAACTTTCTCTTCATTGATACATGTCCCCAAGGGCAGTACCCAGACCTCCATAACCATTGTATGCCCAATTACTTGCAAATAAGCCTTCAAAATAGTCATTTGTTTGATTTTTCCAGTTCGGGTCCCATAGACTTCAATGGGGCTTGTTATTCGGTTCCGAATTTTTGCGATGTTCTAATGTTCTGCTGCAAAATTAACAGGGGATTGTTCAGCCCATTTTTATTCAAGCTCCTTGGACATAGTTACAGAGATACATAGTAAGTCAGGTTGAAAAAAGACACAAGTCCATGTGGCTCAACCAATAAAAAACAAAAAACAGTAAACAAAACCCAACCATACAATCCCATATACACAATCCTATACCCGCAGTTGATTCAGAGGAAGGTGAAAAAATTCCTTCCTGATCCCCCGTGAGGCAATTGGATATTCCCTGGATCAACTTTACCTATAAATATTAATACCCCTTTATATTATGTACACCCAGGAAAGAATCCAGGCCTTTTTTAAAGCAATTGTAACGCCGAGTGCTCCGGGTCCCTTGGCTTCCCCAGAGGACTCGAGGCGTTCCGCAGGCTGCAGCGCTCCGGTCATCGTCCCCGACCGTGAGCACTGTTCCCCCGCAGCTGAGGTACTTACCTGCCGGGTCCCGCCAGCTCTGCCTCCCGGCGCACGCCGGGTTCCGTCCTCCTCCCGGCGCGCGACCCCGCTCCCTAGGGCGCGCGCGCGCCGCTGCACTGAAATTTAAAGGGCCAGTGCACCACTAATTGGTGCCTGGTCCAATCAGTCCAAACCCTATAAAAACCCACTTCCCCTTCCTGTCCTTGCCGGATCTTGTTGCCTTTGGTGCCTTGAGAAAGCTTTTGGTGTATCTTTCCCTGCCTGTGTATCTGACCTTCTGCTGTTGCCCCTGACTACGAACCTTGCCGCCTGCCTTGACCTTTTGCTCCGTCTGACCTTGCCTTTGCCTTGTCCTTCTGTACCGCGCCTGAATCAGCTGTCTTTGAGGTTGAGCCGTTACCGGAGGATACGACCTGGTTGCTACCGCCGCAGCAAGTCCATCCCGCCTTGCGGCGGGCTCTGGTGAAAACCGGTAGTAACTTAGAACCGGTCCCCTGGTACAGTCCACGCCAATCCCTCACTGACACAGAGGATCCACCTCCAGTGCAGTCACCTGCCGCCAGTCCGGACCCTGACAGTAGATCCGGCCATGGATCCCGCTGATGTGCCCCTGCCTAGTCTCGCTGACATCTCTACCGTGGTTGCCTAGCAGTCCCAGCAGATTACTCAGCAAGGTCAACAGTTGGCACAGCTGACCGCCATGCTGCAACAGCTTCTTCCCGCACGGCAGCAGCCGCCTGCTTCTGCTTCCGCTCCACCTCCGCAGCCGGTGGCCGCCACCTCCGCTAGAATCCGTTTGTCTCTCCCGGACAAGTTTGATGGGGATTCTAAGATGTGCTGGGGATTCTTGTCCCAATGTTCCCTGCACCTGGAGATGTTGGCCGACCAGTTTCCTACGGAACGATCTAAGGTGGCCTTCATGGTCAGCTTATTGTCTGGGAAGGCCTTGGCCTGGGCCACGCCGATCTGGGACCGCAACAATCCTGCCACTGCCTCCGTCCAGTCCTTCGTTTCTGAAGTCCGCAGTGTCTTCGAGGAACCTGCCCGTGCCTCCTCAGCAGAAACGGCCTTGCTAAACCTCGTCCAAGGAGACGCTATAGTAGGCGAATATGCCATACAATTTCGCACACTGGCCTCCGAACTGACTTGGAACAACGACGCCCTCTGCGCAACTTTTAAAAAAGGTTTATCCAGCCATATCGAGGATTCTCTGGCCGCACAAGAGATACCTGACTCCCTGACGGAACTCATCCAGCTGGCTACTCGCATAGATATGCGTTTCATTGAAAGACGTCAGGAACTTCGCCAAGAAAAGAATCTGGTTCGCAACAGGCGATTTCCACGCCTGGCACCTCTCTTCCAGCAACCTTTGCAGCCGGTTACTGTGCCTCCCGCCGAGGAGGCCATGCAAGTGGATCGGGCTCGCCTGACCCAGCAAGAAAGGTCTCGCTGGAGGAATGAGAATTTATGCTTATACTGTGGGAGTTCCGAACACTTCTTAAAGGACTGTCCAGTTCGTCCACAGCGTCAGGGAAACGCTCGCACCTAGTGAACGTAGGAGAGGCGTCGCTGGGTGTAAAGTCTTCCTCTCCACGCTTGATTGTTCCAGTACGGATTTCTTCTGCCGCTAAAGTCTCCTTCCCTGCAGAGGCCTTCTTGGACTCTGGTTCTGCAGGAAACTTCATTAAAGCCTCCTTCATAAACCGCTTTAGCATTCCTGTGATCCATCTCGTCAAGCCTTTCTTCATTACTACAGTTAACGGTGAGAATCTAAACTGTACCGTGCGTTATTGCACAGAACCTGTGCTCATGACCATTGGAGTCCTCCACCAAGAGACCATTGAATTTTTTGTTCTACCGAACTGCACCTCTGATGTCCTTCTTGGCCTGCCCTGGCTCCAGCGACACTCTCCTACCCTCGACTGGACCTCTGGGGACATTAAATCATGGGGGCCTACCTGCCACACTCGTTGCTTCAAGTCGGTACCTACTAGACAAGTCTCCGTCTCCTCACCATTGCTCGGCCTTGCTTATCAGGACTTCACTGACGTCTTTTGCAAGAAACAGGCGGAGGTCTTACCACCACATAGACCTTATGATTGTCCCATTGATTTGCTTCCTGGTACCACGCCACCCCGTGGCAGGATTTACCCTCTTTCCATCCCTGAGACCAAGGCCATGTCAGAATACGTTCAGGAGAACCTCAAGAAAGGTTTTATCAGGAAATCCTCTTCTCCTGCCGGAGCAGGATTTTTCTTTGTTGCCAAAAAGGATGGGTCACTACGCCCATGTATCGACTACCGCGGTCTTAACAAAATCACGGTAAAAAATCGCTACCCTTTGCCTCTCATCTCGGAGCTCTTTGACCGTCTGCGTGGAGCAAGGGTCTTCACTAAGCTTGACCTCAGGGGCGCTTATAATCTCATCAGAATCCGTGATGGAGATGAGTGGAAAACCGCTTTTAATACCAGAGATGGCCACTTTGAGTATCTCGTCATGCCGTTCGGCCTGTGCAACGCTCCTGCAGTCTTTCAAGACTTTGTCAACGAGATCTTCCGGGACATGTTGTATACTTGTGTAGTGGTCTATCTCGACGACATTCTAATCTTCTCCTCCACCCTGGAGGAACACCGTCGCCATGTTCGTCAAGTGCTCCAGCGCCTTCGTGTCAACCATCTTTACGCCAAAATGGAAAAATGTATTTTTGAACGTAGCTGTCTGCCGTTTCTGGGATACCTAGTTTCTGGACAAGGTCTTCAAATGGACCCCGACAAACTCTCTGCAGTCTTGGATTGGCCACGCCCCTCAGGCCTTCGCTCTATTCAGTGCTTCCTTGGATTCGCCAACTATTACCGCCAGTTTGTTCCCCACTTCTCCACTATCGTGGCGCCTATTGTGGCCCTAACCAAGAAAGAAGCGAATCCGAAATCCTGGCCTCCCCAAGCCGAAGAAGCCTTTACTCACCTTAAAGCCGCCTTCGCCTCCGCTCCAGTCTTGAATAGGCCCGATCCGCTGAAACCATTCTTCCTGGAGGTAGATGCCTCCTCTGTTGGAGCCGGAGCAGTTCTTCTTCAAAAATCTGCTAAAGGAAAAAACGTCACCTGCGGCTTCTTCTCAAAAACTTTTTCCCCTCCTGAAAAGAACTATGCCATCGGAGATCGTGAACTACTAGCCATTAAGTTGGCACTAGAAGAATGGAGACACCTTCTGGAAGGATCCCCTCATCCGATCACCATCTATACTGACCACAAAAATCTCTCGTACCTTCAGTCTTCCCAGCGCCTTAATCCACGCCAGGCCAGGTGGTCATTGTTCTTTGCCCGATTCACTTTCCAAATCCATTTACGTCCTGCTGATAAGAACATTAGGGCGGATGCCCTATCACGCTCCACCGATGCCTCCGAGGATGAAACCGTTCCTCAACACATCATTCCTCCTGAGTGTCTAATTTCAACTGCCCCTGCTTCACTGGTACCAGTTCCTCCAGGTAAAACATTTTTTCCTCCACGTCTTTGCCTACACTCTCTCAAATGGGGTCACTCCTCTCACCTGGCGGGTCACGCTGGAATTAAAAAGACGACTCAGCTAATTGCCAGACACTATTGGTGGCCTTCCTTTGAGAAAGATGTAACGGAGTTCGTTCGGGCCTGTACTGTCTGCGCACGTGATAAAACTTCCCGCCAGAAGCCTGCAGGTCTTCTTCTCCCTCTGCCAGTGCCTGAACAGCCTTGGTCCCACATAGCAATGGACTTCGTCACGGATCTTCCTGTATCCCATGGCAACACAGTCATATGGGTGGTTGTCGACAGGTTTTCTAAAATGGCACATTTTGTCCCGCTTCCTGGTCTCCCTTCTGCGCCACAGCTGGCGAAGCAATTCTTTTTACACATTTTTCGTCTCCATGGTCTTCCAACACACATCGTCTCCAATAGAGGCATCCAGTTTATCTCAAAGTTTTGGAGAGCTCTCTGCACCCAATTAAAGATCAAATTGAACTTTTCTTCTGCCTACCACCCTCAGTCCAATGGACAAGTAGAGAGGGTTAACCAGATCCTTGGTGACTATCTGCGACACTTCGTCTCCTCCCGTTAGGATGATTGGGTCGACCTGTTGCCCTGGGCCGAATTTTCCTATAACTTTAGAGACTCTGAGTCATCCACCAAATCTCAGTTTTTTGTGGTGTACGGCCGTCACCCGTTGCCCCCCCTCCCCATTCCCACCTCTTCTGGAGTTCCTGCTGTTGATGATCTGACCCTGGACTTCTCCTCCATCTGGAAAGAGACTCAAGAGTCGCTCACCCTGGCCGCCTCTCCCATGAAGAAACATGCAGGTTAAAAAAAGAAGAACTCCTCCTGTTTTTTCTCCTGGGGACAGAGTGTGGCTCTCTGCCAAATACATCCGGTTTCGGATCACCAGCTACAAACTGGGTCCACGTTATCTCGGGCCTTTTAAAGTCAAAAGCCAAATTAATGCTGTCTCGTACAAACTCCATCTTCCTCCCTCTCTCCGTATTCCTAACTCCTTTCATGTATCCCTTCTCAAACCCCTCATTATTAACCGATTTTCCCCCAAGGTCACCGCTTCTGCTCCTGTCTCTGGGTCCTCTGACGTCTTCTCAGTGAAAGAAATCCTCGCCTCCAAGGTTGTCAGAGGTAAAAGATTTTTTCTGGTTGACTGGGAGAATTGTGGTCCTGAGGAGAGATCATGGGAGCCCGAGTCCAATATTCTCGACAAAGAGCTCATCCACAGGTACCTGGGCTCCAAAAAGAGGGGGAGACCTAAGGGGGGGGGTACTGTAACGCCGAGTGCTCCGGGTCCCTTGGCTTCCCCGGAGCACTCGAGGCGTTCCGCAGGCTGCAGCGCTCCGGTCATCGTCCCCGGCCGTGAGCGCTGTTCCCCCGCAGCTGAGGTACTTACCCGCCCGGTCCTGCCAGCTCTGCCTCCCGGCGCACGCCGGGTTCCGTCCTCCTCCCGGCGCGCGCGACCCCGCTCCCTAGGGCGCGCGCGCGCCGCTGCACTAAAATTTAAAGGGCCAGTGCACCACTAATTGGTGCCTGGTCCAATCAGTCCAAACCCTATAAAAACCCACTTCCCCTTCCTGTCCTTGCCGGATCTTGTTGCCTTTGGTGCCTTGAGAAAGCTTTTGGTGTATCTTTCCCTGCCTGTGTATCTGACCTTCTGCTGTTGCCCCTGACTACGAACCTTGCCGCCTGCCTTGACCTTTTGCTCTGTCTGACCTTGCCTTTGCCTTGTCCTTCTGTACCGCGCCTGAATCAGCTGTCTTTGAGGTTGAGCCGTTACCGGAGGATACGACCTGGTTGCTACCGCCGCAGCAAGTCCATCCCGCCTTGCGGCGGGCTCTGGTGAAAACCGGTAGTAACTTAGAACCGGTCCCCTGGTACGGTCCACGCCAATCCCTCACTGACACAGAGGATCCACCTCCAGTGCAGTCACCTGCCGCCAGTCCGGACCCTGACAGCAATCTAGTGAGCTAGCCAGAACCACCTCTAGAGGGAGTCTATTCCAAAATTTAACAGCTCTTACGGTGAGGAAACCTTTCCATATTTGGAGATGAAATCTCTTTTTCTCTAGATGTAAAGAGTGCCCCCTTGTCCTCTGTGTTGACCTTAAGTACATAACTCAACACCAAGTTCACTATATGGACCCCTTATGTATTTATACATGTTGAATGTCAAAGCACTGACCGGAGGCGGCGCTGAGAGAAACCGGAAGTGTGTGTACGTGCGGCAAGGGAGCGAGGAGGAAGAGGAGCTGCGGGGACACGTGCGGGGGGAGCCGCACAAGGGGTGCGGGTGCACCGTGCAGGGGGCCGGTAACCATCAACTGAGCGGCGGTGGAGGACGGGAGCCGCTAGAAGAGCAGAGGGAGCGGC
The DNA here is from genome assembly GCF_965119305.1 of Pelophylax lessonae. Taxonomy (NCBI): domain Eukaryota; kingdom Metazoa; phylum Chordata; class Amphibia; order Anura; family Ranidae; genus Pelophylax; species Pelophylax lessonae. Next base: position 463,935,225 of record NC_138769.1, read on the forward strand.
AGCAGGGACGTGAACAACCGCACCAGGATACCGGGTGCAGGGACCGAGGAAGAGCGCGGCGGTGGAGGTCGGAAACTGCCTCCCTTAGTGCCTGGATGAAGAGGAGGAGGACCGTCCGTGCCCAGTGAGGAGGAGGAGACATCCGTCCCAGTGTGTGTGTGTGTGGCAGCAGCTGTGAGTAAGGCAGCAGCTGCAAACAGGGAGAAAGCTGTGTGACTGAGCTCTGTGAGAAATCAATAGCTGTTTGACAGTGCTGCGACTGACTGCTGTGTGACTGTCTCTGCAACAGAGTACCTGGGAAGTCTGGTGAGTATCCTTGCGACTGGTAAGTATCTTGTGACTGGTGTGTACCCTTGCGACTGGTAAGTATCTTGTGACCTGTGAGTATCCTTGCGACTGGTGAGTATCCTTGCGACTGGTAAGTATCTTGTGACTGGTGAGTATCCTTGCGACTGGTGAGTATCCTTGCGACTGGTAAGTATCTTGTGACTGGTGAGTACCCTTGCGACTGGTAAGTATCTTGTGACTGGTGAGTATCCTTGCGACTGGTGAGTATCTTTGCGACTGGTGAGTATCTTTGCGTCTGTTGGATCTTTGCGACTGGTGAGTATCTTAGCGACTGGTTAGTATATTAGCGACTGGTGAGGACCCCAGGTTTAGTACCAGGGGAGACAGAGTTAGTGTAGGTAAGGAAGAGCAGGTCGTTAATATTATCCCCATAGAGTAGAGGGTAATAATGTCCAACAGGATTGCGGATGCTACTCAGTGCACTTCTTGCTGCATGTATGCGTTCCTTGATGAACCAATCGAGGGCGAATACTGCTGTGCAAGATGTGAGCGACTTGTTGCTCTGTTAGACCAGATCCTGGACCTACAGAACACAGTGGCAACACTGCGTGGCATCAACAACCTGGAAAGGAGCTTGGACATTGCCTATCAGGCGCTGGTAGGGGCCAGCATAGAGGAGGGAGGAACAGAGGAGACGCAAGCAGCAGAGGTACGCAGCTGGGTGACTGTTAGGAAGGGTAGAGGGATGAGTGCCAGGGAGGCCAATCCTGAGTTGGTACACCCTAACAAATTTGCCGAGTTGCAGGTTGAGGGGGATATCAACTCAGGGGTGGTAGAGCTGGAGAACGCGCCCTCCCCCAGCTGCCAGGGGAGGGACGGCTCCAGGAAGAAGGGGGGCTGTAACTCAGGAAAGGTTAGAAAGGTTGTGGTAGTTGGGGACTCAATTATCAAGAGGACAGAGAGGGCAATCTGTAAAAAAGATCTTGTGAACCGAACAGTTTGTTGTTTACCGGGCGCCCGCGTTCGGCATATCGCAGATCTGGCAGACAGATTGATGTGGGGGGCTGGGGATGACCCAGCGGTCATGGTGCATGTGGGCACTAATGACAAAGTTAAAGGTAGGTGGAGGATCCTTAAGAACGATTTCAGGGACTTAGGTAATAGATTGAGGAAAAGGACCTCCAAGGTGGTTTTCTCTGAAATACTGCCTGTACCTCGAGCCACACAGGAGAGGCAGAAGGAGATTAGGGAACTTAACAAGTGGCTGAGGAATTGGTGTAGGAAGGAGGGGTTTGGGTTCCTGGAGAACTGGGCTGACTTCTCAGTCGGCTACCGGCTCTTTAGTAAGGATGGGCTGCACCTTAATGGGGACGGTACAGCTCTTTTGGGGAGAAAGATGGCCACCAAGTTGGAGGGGCTTTTAAACTAGGAGACGGGGGGGAGGGCTCAGAAGTAGAGTCAGTCAGGAGGGAGCAGAGGACTGAAGGCAGCTGTAGGGTCAGCAGCGACAGTAGGTCCACAATGTCATTTGGCAGGTCTGTGCGGGAAAATCTCAGACCAAACAGGAATAAACATAACCGCCAATTGCGCTTAACTTCCGTAAAACTAAGAGGGGTATATGCTAATGCCAGGAGCCTAGCTAATAAAATGGATGAGTTGGAAATATTGGTACATGAGGAGGACATAGACCTTGTGGGAATAACAGAGACTTGGTTCGACCCCTCACATGACTGGCTGGCCAATATCCAAGGGTATTCGGTGTACCGGAAGGACAGGGTAGGAAAAAGAGGGGGAGGGGTATGTCTCTATGTCAAGAACAATATAAAGGTGATAGAAAGGAGTGACATTACGGATGGGATGAGCATGGATTTAGAATCTGTGTGGGTTGAACTCCATAGGGAAGGAGAAAAGGGGAAAGTAATTGTGGGGGTTTGCTATAGGCCACCTAACCAAGGGGAGGAGGTAGAGCTGGAATTCTTAGCACTAATGAGTAAAGTGGCAAAATTGGGATCAGTCGTCATATTGGGGGACTTCAATTATCCCGACATTGACTGGGACGAGGGGACTACACACTCACAGAAGGCCCGCCTATTCACGGAAACCTTACTGGATAATTACATGTCACAGTTGGTGGATTCTCCGACTAGAGAAAATGCAGTCCTGGATCTATTGATCACTAATGACCCAGACCTAATCTCGCAGGTAGGAGTGCAGGACAATCTGGGCTCTAGCGATCACAGGATGATCACATTTAGTATAAATAACAATATAACAAGGCAAGTGGGGAACATAAGAACCCTAAACTTCAGAAGGGCAAACTTTCCAAAATTGTACTCATTGATGGAAAGGGTAAACTGGGACCAAACCCTGGGATCCCTGACCACAGAGGAAAAATGGGAATGCTTTAGGAACATATTAGGCAAAGGCATCTTGCAGTGCATTCCTATGGGAAATAAATTTAGAAGAGACAAAGCCAAACCTGGCTGGCTAAACCGTAGCGTCAAAAAACTTATTAGGGGGAAAAAATTGGCCTTCAAGAAGTATAAATCAGAGGGCACAGTATCGACTTTCGAGCAATACAAGGAGGCAAATAAGAAAAGTAAACAAGAAATCAAGATGGCTAAAATCAACTTTGAGAGACAAATAGCGGAGGATAGTAAAAAAAACCCAAAGAAATTCTTTAAATATATCAACAGCAAAAAAACTAGGGCAGAGCATATTGCACACATAATTAACAATGATGGGAGGATGGTTACAGAGGACACTGAAAAAGCAACCGTGCTGAATGCTTTTTTCTCGTCAGTCTTTACACAGGAAACGGAGGGGTACACTGACCATGACTGTTTGGTTAGTAGTAATACACAGGACTTGCCACTATGGCTAACAGAGGGTGAAATCAGGGAAAGGCTGGATAAACTCAACACAAACAAATCACCAGGCCCGGATGGCGTACATCCGAGAGTACTCAAGGAACTCAGTAAGGTTATATCCAGACCACTGTTCCTGATCTTTGCTGACAGTATTAGGACAGGAGATGTACCAGGGGATTGGAAGAAAGCTAACGTGATTCCGATATTCAAAAAGGGCCAGAGGCATATCCTGGGAAATTATAGGCCTGTCAGTTTGACATCAATAGTATGTAAACTTCTGGAGGGGATGATAAGGGACTATATCGTAGAGTTTGCTAAAGACAACAACATCATCAGCAGTAATCAGCACGGGTTTACAAATGGGCGTTCTTGTCAAACCAATCTATTAACATTCTACGAGGAGGTGAGCTGTGAGCTAGATAGGGGGAGACCAGTGGATGTGGTGTACTTGGATTTCGCTAAGGCGTTTGATACAGTTCCCCACAAGCGCTTAATTTATAAAATCAGGTCTGCAGGTATCGACAGCAGGGTTTGCTCTTGGATACGGAATTGGCTTAAAGGGCGTGTCCAAAGAGTGGTAATAAACAGCGCATACTCAGACTGGTCTGAGGTAGTAAGCGGGGTGCCCCAGGGCTCAGTCCTGGGACCAACCTTGTTCAATTTATTCATAAACAACATTGAGGTCGGGATCAGTAGTTCGATATCAGTTTTTGCAGATGACACAAAATTGGCCAGAGCAATAACTGCACAGCATGAAGCAGATATCCTACAGAATGACCTGGACAAAATTACAGAGTGGGCAACGACATGGCAAATGAGGTTTAACGTGGAGAAGTGTAAGGTTTTGCACTTGGGGACTAAAAACATAAAAGCACAATACACGTTAGGAGGGGAACCCTTGGGGGAATCAAAAATGGAGAAGGATCTGGGAGTCTTGGTTGATGATAGATTAGGCAACAGCATGCAATGTCAAGCGGCAGCTGCCAAAGCCAGCAGAATATTAGCATGCATAAAGAAAGGGATGTATTCCAGAGATAAGACTATAATCCTTCCACTATATAAAACTCTGGTCCGACCGCATCTGGAGTATTCTGTCCAGTTCTGGTCGCCAGTCCTCAGGAGGGATGTGTTGGAGCTGGAGAGAGTCCAGAGAAGGGAAACTAAACTAATTAGGGGATTGGAGGACCTTGACTATGAAGAGCGTCTACAATCGCTCGATTTATTCTCCCTGGAGAAGAGACGTCTGAGGGGGGACATGATAGCAATTTATAAATATCTTAATGGGGATCCCAGCTTAGAAAAAAAGCTGTTCATTCGAAGGGATTGCATGAGGACTCGAGGGCATACAATGCGATTAGAGGAGAATCGTTTTAACCTCAGGCAACGTGGGGGGTTCTTTACTGTTAGGGCTACAAGATTGTGGAATTCTCTACCACAAGAGGTGGTTTCTGCGGGTAGTATGGTGGCTTTCAAAAGACTCTTAGACTTACATCTCAAGGATCAGAACATTCAGGGGTATGTGAGATGATTACAGCCACACACACCTACACAGGTGGAACTGGATGGACTATTGTCTTTATTCAACCTCACCTACTATGTAACTATGTAACTATGATCATATCCCCCCTTAATCTCCTCTTCTCAAGAGAGAATACATTCCGTTCCTATAATCTTTCCACATAGCTGAGCTCCTCCATGCCTCTTATCAGTTTGGTTGCCCTTCTTTGCACTTTCCCCAGTTCCCCAATATCCTTTTTAAGAACTGTTGCCCAAAACTGAACTGCTTATTCCAGGTGAGGTCTTACTAATGATTTGTACAGGGGCAAAATGATAGCTCTCTCTCTGGAGTCCATGCCTCTCTTAATACAAGAAAATACTTTGATTGCTTTGGAAAGCTCAGCTTGGCATTGCATGCTATTATTAGGCTTAGGATCTACCAGAACACCCAGATCCTTCTCCGCTATGGATTCCCCCAGGTCTACTCCCCCTAGTAGGTATGATGCATGCATATTCTTAGCCCCCAAGTGAATAACTTTACATTTATTAACATTAAACCTCATTTGCCACATAGTTGACCAATGAAACAGTGCATTGAGGTCAGCTTGCAAGTTGGAGACATCCTGTAAGGAAGTTATTCCACTGCAAAGCTTGGTGTCATCTGCAAAGACTGGAATGGTACTTTTAATCCCAGACCCTATATCATTTATAAAGATATTAAAAACTAAGGGTCCCAAAACTGAATCTTGGGGTACACCACTGATAACCTTAGACCATTCAATTCTTTCTTTTAGCCAATTTTCTATCCATTTAAAAACTGATCTTTCCAAGCCTGTTGACTTTACCTTACACATTAAAAAATGAGGTGGGGTTTTGGGACTTTGAATGAGGCGTGTGGTCATGACCATAAACTATACAAAAAAAAGTATGTACATGTACATGCACATTGAAACAATGAACATGAAAAGGTCTTCACAGTTGTTTTTTTTATATGCACAGATAGTGACATCATAAAAACAGTAAATACCATACATGTAATTCCAATGACCAAAGCATGTCGGGAGATATACAAATACATGTCAAAATGGGTATAAAATGATTGTGAGAACAAAAAACATTGTGTAACAAGATAAATACATTGGATTGGTAGGACCTATCACTCAATACCCAGTGTGGGTGGCCATCATCCCGATAAGTAGATATAGGAAAATCCCCCAATGGTATGGGATTTTATATGCCACACACACACTGAACAAGAATACGAGGAGTATGCATGTAAAAATCAACTTTATTTATAACACATAACCAAATATTGCACAAACATGTATGTCTAAAACGGAGTAGACACGACAATTAAAAACTTGCAAGTATAGACAGACCAGTATGCGTACAGAAGACCCTTGGGTGTGATTGGTAGGATGAACCGGACTGGACCCTACGCGTTTCGGGTTAAAAACCCTTCATCAGGGGTCACCCAAAGTTCAGTACACAATGTCAACCTATTTATGGGCATAAATTACATATTAGTGTTGTAAAATTCATAAACCGTACAACATCAAGATTAAGTAGTTCATTGTATGCGGTATATAAAAAATACATTAATAATCTTAGGCTTCAAAGGTCAATACCTACCCAAAGAGGTCTTCTTAGTAGATGCAACTGGGCTGTCGATTAAAATCGGTGTCAACCGAAAAAAGGATGTCAGATGGCGAGGAGAACATAGTTCATTGGAAAGGTAAGGAGAGAATAGAACAATGTGGGCGGAAGCCGACCAGATCGAGGGCACCACAATGATCCGTCACTGGTCCAGATTTCTCATGAGTAGTTATAGTCACTCAAAAGAGTCACTCAATGTCACTGAAATAGTAATAGGGTAGGGGAAAGTGAGCAAAGTATCAAACACATCTAATGTGAAGCAAGTAAAGTCATTGAACAGAGAGAAGAATTCTTCTCACATACCTCTACAAAGTAAGTTTTGTTCATGGCAGAAGGTAAATAAGGTATAAGAGTAGGACATTTGTCTGACGTGGATATTATCCTGGAGAGGAAAAATATAAGTAGATATGTATTGGCAGTGAAGGGGGAGAGAAGGGGGGGCGGCAAAATTGGTCAGAAAAAAGGTCAAGGAACCCAGGATAGGTATTGAAATATGAGATAATATGCATATCAGGGAGAAATGGGTGATATGATGCAGTAAATGTGAATATAAAGGAGGAGTGTGGAGATCAACTGGGATCAAAAAGATGGTGGAGAATAGTAGAGAATAAGCAGTGGCCGACCTGTGAACCAACTGGGCATGATATGACAACTCATTCTAATGATATTATAGTGAAAGTAGTAGTCTGGGAAATATTGGAACAAATCAGTATTACTAGTAATGATCCATATCCCGTATAAATAGGTATTAAAGACTACAAACAAGGCCAAAGAGTAATTCTAATATTACAAGTGGGAGTCAGGTCATGTCCAGAGGAAAACAACCAAGTGGAAAAAAGGAGAGGGGGTGACAGTTTGCCACAAGAAGGGCATAAAGTGTAAAATAGAGCAGTGACTGGTGTGGAAAGCATCATAGTATAGGGTTATGTGCATCGCCATCCGATGCACACAAAACATGCATAGTGCAGAGTATGCGGTGAAGAGACCCATCATAGTATAGTGGTGCCGAATAGATTGGGCATATAAGAAGCAGTAGCGGCAATATACTTACCTCCGTCCTGTTCACCTCGGCGTGGACATCCTCTGCAAGTGAATGCATCAAGCCGCCCGCTATAAAGCGTCTCGAATGACGCCGGCGGCTGCGCAGTAGAGTGAGGCCCTTCGACCTCTATGGGAAAGGACCAATCATGATCATTTGCCGACAGAGCACGTCCTGGAGAGGAAGCGGAGGGGAGAGAGCGCCGCGCTACCACGGCAACCGACGCTGGAAGGGAAGTACGTCACCACTCTGTAAGGAGAGTGAATTTCCCAAAACAGGGGACGTCCTGAAGAGGAGTGCCCCCTACCTGCGCCGGGGGTAACCACAAGCACGGCCAGCGATCGCCACATTGGAAAGAGGGAGGAAAAAAGAGAAGAGGGAAAGAAAAAAGGGATAAGAACAAAGAACATGAAAGGGGAAGGGAAAAAGAAAGAAGAGAAGATGGGACAATTTACTAACCTTGTTGGAGGAACAAGATAATGGGGACCTTATAGATAACATCGACCTTGATTCCCTCTTGAACTTTGTAGATACAACAACGAAACCCCCGGCTCCCAATCAGCATATAAGGTTTCATAAGAAATCTGACAAATTTCCCTCCTTGAGTCTGAATGCTAATCTAGCAGCATTTGTCACCTTGACTGCACAAGAAATTCAAAAATTAAAATTATCCCTGACTACCTCGAACTTATCTTCTTCGGAAGAAACTGCATTAAAATCTCTGATCAAACAATACGATCTTACCCTTAAAGCATCAGACAAAGGAGGGAATATTGTCATTCTCTCGAACATACAGTACAGGGAAATGTGTTATAACATCTTGCGCAACAGGGAATGGTACAAACCAGTACCCAAAGAATATGTAAACAAATTCAACTTAGAATTCTATACAATGGTCGACCACGCCTATCTACAAAATATTCTAGATAAACCAACCTGGAATTTTCAACACCCCATGGTCCCCACTTTCTACAGCTTACCAAAAATCCACAAAAATGCAAAAAAAAACCCTGGCCGTCCTATTGTGTCAGGGTGTGGCAGAAAATCTATCGTGAAAATCGTGAAAATCTATCGTCTTATGTCAAAGACACCATTCATCTCCTTACCATTTTGGAATCTCTTTCGGTTCCTCCGGATGCCCTGTTGGTGGCTATCGATGTAGAGGCCCTCTACAGTTCGATACCACACCAACAGGGCATCCGGATCATTGACCACATCTTGTCACAATCTGATCATTCCCATGACGATATGAATGATTTTGTCGTTCGGGGTTTGGAATTTATTCTGACCCACAACATTTTTTCTTTTGATGGTTCCCACTACCTCCAGGTGCAAGGCGTAGCGATGGGGACCTCTTGTGCCCCATCCTACGCCAATTTGTACCTGGGGGAGTGGGAACGTCACATTTTCTCGGAAGAGTCACTGAGCACATGGACCAGACATATCATTTCTTGGTACCGTTACATCGATGATGTATTCACAGTATGGAGTGGCACGGAAGATCAATTAGGAGAGTTCATGACACGTTTAAATAACAACACCTTCAATTTAAAATTCACTATGACATACGATCAGCATGCCATTAATTTCTTAGATATAACCATCAAGAAGGATTCCCTAGGCAGTTTCCAAACTTCACTATATCGAAAACCTACAGCAGCCAACACGATCCTCCATGCCACCAGTTCCCACCCTCAACCTCTCATCCGTTGAATACCCTACAGCCAATACCTCCGCATTCGAAGGAACTGTTCAGTAGACTCCCAATTCAAAATAGAGGCCGACAACCTCCGACAATGGCGCCTCCTTCAAGGTTACACAAAAACTTCCCTCAAAAAAGCCTATAACCGTGCTATTTCTCACACCAGACAAAATCTAATTTTTAGTAATAAAACCACCACCAACAAATCCAAAAAAGAGTTTACGTCACCTAGGATAATACTCCAGTACACAGAACAACATCAATTGATTCGCAAGACAATTGAAAAATATTGGCATCTCTTACTCATTGACCCCAACATTAGTCCCTTTGTGTCGGAGAAACCGGCTATAACATATAGAAAATCAAAGTCCCTGGGGGACCATTTAACTCAGAGCCAATTTGTCGGAAAATTCAGGAAAGACCCCTGTAAAAGACTCGGTACGTTTTCTTGCGGTGGCTGCAACCATTGTCAACATCTAAACACTTCCAATAATATTAAACACCCAAACGGTAAACCATTCAAACCCACCCATTTTGCTAATTGCAAAACTGTGGGGGTAGTTTACTTTCTTTCATGCCCGTGCGGCAGTTATTATATTGGGAAAACCAAGTTCTCATTGCATAAACGTATTTCAAGACATATTACAAGCATGCGCAAATGCGACCCAGACTTTCCTCTGGGAAGACATGTACGCGATAGACATGCAGGCCAATTCCCTGGCCCTAAATTCTTTGTTTTGGACAGAGTGCATCCCAATCCCACGTGGAGGGGATTGGAACAAGGTTTTACTACAAAGAGAAACAAGATGGATACTGTACCTGGAGGCAAAAACGATATGGTGAGCTTCAAACCATTTTTGGAGGGGTTCTCCTCAGGAGGATGGGAACAATGACACTGACCACTTCAATCCCTGATGCATTCTCTTTCCCAATATAATTATGTTTATGATGACGTCTTCATTATAGCGGTCCATGTATCAATTTTGTGCTCTATAAACAACATGACTTCCTAAAAAATTCCCCTAAGTGACCAAAACTATGCTAAAAGTGACAATTGTGTCAATGCACTCAATATAGTATGATACTATTATTCATAATCCTTTCCCCTTATGTACAGTTATCTTTAATGTAGCCTCTTTTATTTTTACATGGCCGCTCTAGCGGAAACGCTATCTGCTACAATTGAATGCGTGTCTTACACACATTTTTGGGCTTTCCATCTTATTGATTGGACTCTTCTTAAAAATGTCGATAAATACAAATGACCATTTTTGTATAATGTAATAAGTTCTGTCTATCATTCTGTAAGCTGTGATCATGTTGTTACATCCTATAACCCAGCATTACTGCAGAAATCCCCACCTCATAATCATTAAACTCTAATAAAGATATTAAATTATCTAATTCGCCATAATCCAAAAGGCTTTGTTAGATGTGTCTCATGTGTAAACTATATTACTGTTGTCCTCGAGCACTGTTATAAAAACTGCACTGCTTTATTTTTATTTATATGCCCTCTTCCTTATTGTAATACATTAGACCCTTGGGACATTGTTGGAATACCTTACCAACATAATACAAATTACCATAACACTAGCCGAATGATCTATGTGTTTCCCCCAAATCCCTATAGATGTTTCTGTTTTCCCCTTTCCCATCTTTTTTCTTTTTTCCTTCCCCTTTCATGTTCTTTGTTCTTATCCCTTTTTTCTTTCCCTCTTCTCTTTTTTCCTCCCTCTTTCCAATGTGGCGATCGCTGGCCGTGCTTGTGGTTACCCCCGGCGCAGGTAGGGGGCGCTCCTCTTCAGGACATCTCCTGTTTTGGGAAATTCACCCTCCTTACAGAGTGGTGACGTACTTCCCTTCCAGCGTCGGTTGCCGTGGTAGCGCGGCGCTCTCTCCCCTCCGCTTCCTCTCCACGCACGTGACATATTTGTTACAGTGCGAATGCGGCCTACAGTATGTAGGCCGCACTACAAGAGAATTAAGAGTACGCCTCAGAGAGCACGTTAGTAATATAAAAAAGGGGTTTCGAAAACATAACTTATCTAACCACTTCAGACTATTCCACAACAAGGATCCATCCAAGCTTACTTTCTGTGGAATAGATAGAATTAGCCCCCATTGGAGGGGCACGCATATGAAGAGGGCCATATCCCAAAATGAAACTTGGTGGATACAGCAGCTTAAGAGTATGGTGCCGGCAGGTTTAAATGTAGACTTAGATATAAATTGCTTTATAAATGATTTTTAATCTCTAAATTTATTTAATTTTATTTTTATATCATCTGTCAATTTTAAAAAAATTTAAATTTAAATTGTAGCATGTTGGGATTAGAATTTTAATGTATTATGGTATTGATTATTTAATAATGATATGCTATATGCCAAGTATAATATGGAGAGAAACAATAGGGCATATAGTTTTTTAGTAATTATTTAAATGTATATTGTTGTATTATATATATAATTGTGTTAGGTCTTATGTGTGTGTATATACACAGACAGGGTTAATTATTAAGAGGTACCGGAATTTGATCGGTTAATACCGTATATATGGCCGAGGGGTAGATAGAGATCCAGATTGGTTTAATGTCATAACAATATGATGGTGATATGTGGCTTTTTACATGACACGCTGCATATATTCCTATATTTATGGGGTATAATAGTAGTTCCGGGTGAACCAAAATGGAGATCGATAGGCATTCCATTGTAAAGGGAGTCCAAAGATGGCAGCGATCCACTTCTGGTCCGCTTCAGGTGTTCACAATTTTGTATTATTGTTATTGGTATATATAGTACTACGTATTCGTGACGCCCTCGCTTTTGATAACGCTCTGAGTGGCGGAGCGAAACGCGTCAAGCCGTCCGAATACGTAATACGTCACTTCCGGCTGCAACCACTTCCGGCTTCCGGCTTCCGGTTACGCGGGTGGAACGCACGGCCATTTGCTTGGCGTCCCGCGGGTTTGCATAGGGCTGTATATTTCCCTGCACAGTGTAAGTGTAATTCATTTTGCGTGCTAATAAATAGTTTAACATACTGCACGATGATGGCCCCTTTCTTTTTATGAACCGTGAGAGTATAACCTGGAGATAGAGTGAGAGGCTTGTGGTTCGATACCCTGCTCCTGCTGACGATCCACCGAGGGGTCAACTTCATAAAAACTACTGATAAGGCGTTTTTACATCCAATTTCTGGTGAGTGGGGAACTGAGAGGGGAGCACCACCTCACCTGGATTGAGCACGGGCACTTTAATATTCATTTATTAACGGAGCACAAAGCACTTGAATGAGCACAGAAACTTTTTCACTTTAATAATATGGACTTTTATACAATATAATTTATATATGCATTTACAGAGTTTTTTTGATGCACATGATATATTTGCACAAGTTTTTTAACATGGAATTTACATTTAGATATTTATAACCGATATTTATTGTGTATATTTATGTGATATGTATGCATAATAATTAAGGTTGCACTCAGCATAATTTTGCACTAGCACTTTATTTATTTATTGACACATATTTTGAGGTGTTCAGGCACAAGCAGCACAGGTATATAGTTGTTTTACTCCTTACAGAGTGGTGACGTACTTCCCTTCCAGCGTCGGTTGCCGTGGTAGCGCGGCGCTCTCTCCCCTCCGCTTCCTCTCCAGGACGTGGGCGGGTGCCGTGCTCTGTCGGCAAATGATCATGATTGGTCCTTTCCCATAGAGGTCGAAGGGCCTCACTCTACTGCGCAGCCGCCGCCGTCATTCGAGACGCTTTATAGCGGGCGGCTTGATGCATTCACTTGCAGAGGATGTCCACGCCGAGGTGAACAGGACGGAGGTAAGTATATTGCCGCTACTGCTTCTTATATGCCCAATCTATTTGGCACCACTATACTATGATGGGTCTCTTCACCGCATACTCTGCACTATGCATGTTTTGTGTGCATCGGATGGCGATGCACATAACCCTATACTATGATGCTTTCCACTACAGTCACTGCTCTATTTTACACTTTATGCCCTTCTTGTGGCAAACAGTCACCCCCCTCTCCTTTTTTCCACTTGGTTGTTTTCCTCTGGACATGACCTGACTCCCACTTGTAATATTAGAATTACTCTTTTGCCTTGTTTGTAGTCTTTGATACCTATTTATACGGGATATGGATCATTACTAGTAATACTGATTTATTCCAATATTTCCCAGACTACTACTTTCACTATAATATCATTAGAATGAGTTGTCATATCATGCCCAGTTGGTTCACAGGTCGGCCACTGCTTATTCTCTACTATTCTCCACCATCTTTTTGATCCCAGTTGATCTCCACACTCCTCCTTTATATTCACATTTACTGCATCATATCACCCATTTCTCCCTGATATGCATATTATCTCATATTTCAATACCTATCCTGGGTTCCTTGACCTTTTTTCTGACCAATTTTGCCGCCCCCCCCTTCTCTCCCCCTTTACTGCCAATACATATCTACTTATATTTTTCCTCTCCAGGATAATATCCACGTCAGACAAATGTCCTACTCTTATACCTTATTTACCTTCTGCCATGAACAAAACGTACTTTGTAGAGGTATGTGAGAAGAATTCTTCTCTCTGTTCAATGACTTTACTTGCTTCACATTAGATGTGTTTGATACTTTGCTCACTTTCCCCTACCCTATTACTATTTCAGTGACATTGAGTGACTCTTTTGAGTGACTATAACTACTCATGAGAAATCTGGACCAGTGACGGATCATTGTGGTGCCCTCGATCTGGTCGGCTTCCGCCCACATTGTTCTATTCTCTCCTTACCTTTCCAAAGAACTATGTTCTCCTCGCCATCTGACATCCTTTTTTCGGTTGACACAGATTTTAATCGACAGCCCAGTTGCCCCTACTAAGAAGACCTCTTTGGGTAGGTATTGACCTTTGAAGCCTAAGATTATCAATGTATTTTTTATATACCGCATACAATGAACTACTTAATCTTGATGTTATGCCCATAAATAGGTTGACATTGTGTACTGAACTTTGGGTGACCCCTGATGAAGGGTTTTTAACCCAAAACGCGTAGGGTCCAGTCCGGTTCATCCTACCAATCACACCCAAGGGACTTCTGTACGGATACTGGTCTGTCTATACTTGCAAGTTTTAAATTGTCGTGTCTACTCCGTTTTAGACATACATGTTTGTGCAATCTTTTGTTATGTGTTATAAATAAAGTTGATTTTTACATGCATACTCCTCGTATTCTTGTTCAGTGTGTGTGTGGCATATAAAATCCCATACCATTGGGGGATTTTCCTATATCAAGATAAATACATAATCCATAGAATTGCATCATAAATACTCTACGCGTTTCCTGTTTGTAACACTTCTTCAGGAGCTGGTGCAACTGATTAACTATAAAAAAGGAAATATAATGAAAGTCACAATGCATGTAAAAATATAAAGCTGTTGCCTCTAGGGGCTCACTGTGGAGGACTATACATTGCTATCATGCCCTTTTTCCTCGGTACTCGCTCATTGGTTGGTGATCCTCTTCTCCCCCTCTGCTCCGGGAGCTGTGATGCGCTCCTGCCACCCTCCCCTTCCTCTTTCCTCCTTATGATGCGGAGGTGGGGGCGGGACTGGCCGCAGCACATCGGCGCAACACCCCTTCTGTGCTGTACAAGACGCCACTTGCCTGGTGTTCCGGCCAGCATGTTGACTCACCATCTACATTCCTGCACGAGGCTGGCTTGGTGCCAACTCCTGCTCGGCAAGCCGCCAGCAGTTGCTGGGGATTCCCCTCTGGAATGGCCGTGTGATGCTGGGAGCTCTCCCTGTGTGCCTTTGGGTGGAACTCATTCACTTTTTCATTGGATTATTGCTACTTTCTACTCTCCTTTATCCATCCTTGGCTTTAGATGGCATTTGAAGTCATTGATCTACACTATGCTCCATGGGACTAATGGTCCCTTTTTACCTTATTCACTTTTTCATTCACTCATGGTTTTTTCACCTTCTGCATCAGTGGCTTCTTTCACTATGCATTTCTCACTATCATTTTATCCCCATTCACTTCATTTTTATATCCTTCACTTTGCAATCTACTGGTGGTTGCTCACACCTATCTCATTTTCACCTCATTTATTTCATCATCGCTTCACTTGCACCCCTATCGGCACACAACATGCACATTCTTTTGGGGCACTTTATGCTGATTTTTCCAATCTGGTTCTCCCCTTGGCTTTGGGAGTCTATAAATCTCCTTAACTCATCATTGAGTTATTACGTCATTATTTAATATATAATATACTCCATTACAATACATATATTTAATCCATTTTTAGAAACCATATTGAATGTACTATTGAGATGATGATAATTTTTCCAGCCAATATGACTCCTTTACTGTACTTTTATTGTTCACTCCATGCGTGCCCGGTATTGCTCCCTCAGCTCCCGGGGCAGATGGTATAGAGGTCCCTCCACAGCGAGCCCCTAGAGGCAACAGCTCCAATTTTATTGTAAGCAACTCCATAAATTAACCAATTTGCCCCAGATGGGCGTTTATATTTTTACATGCATTGTGACTTTCATTATATTTCCTTTTTTATAGTTAATCAGTTGCACCAGCTCCTGAGGAAGTGTTACAAACACGAAACGCGTGGAATATTTATGATGCAATTCTTTGGATTATGTATTTATCTTGTTACACAATGTTTTTTGTTCTTACAATCATTTTTATACCCATTTTGACATGTATTTGTATATCTCCCAACATGCTTTGGTCATTGGAATTATATGTATGGTATTTACTGTTTTTATGATGTCACTATCTGTGCATATTAATAAACCAACTTACATGTGAAGACCTTTTCATGTTCATTGTTTCAATGTGCATGTACATACTTTTTTTGTAAAGTTCATGGTCATGACCACACGCCTCATTCAAAGTCCCAAACCCCCCTCCATTTTTTATGCTTAATATTAGGGATGGAGATACAAACAATCCTTGTAACCTCATTCAAAGTCTCGATTCCCCTTCTTTTACCTTACACATTAGCCATGTATGGGGAACTGTGTCAAACACTTTTGCAAAATCCAAGTATACTACATCCACAGCCACCCCTCTGTTCAAGGTTTTACTTACCTCTTCATAAAAAGAAAACAGGTTTGTTTGACAACTTCTGTCTTTCATGAATCCATGCTGTCTATTGCTTAAAATATTTTTTTCCAGCAAGAACTCATCTATGTGGTCTTTTATTAAACTCTCCAGTATCTTCCCGAATATAGAAATTAAACTAACAGGTCTGTAGTTACTTGACAATGACTTTGATCCCTTTTTAAATATAGGCACCACATTGGCCCTACGCAAATCCAGTGGTACTATTCCAGTCCTTAACGATTCCCTAAAAATTAGAAACAAAGGCTTTGGACAACAGCATCATAGTTTTTACAGATTGGCTATGTCACCCCCTTTTGCTGGTTTCAACTTTCAATATAAGAAATCTTCACTGAGTCTTCCCGGAATGTAATTTGGCTGAAATGTAATTATAATTTCCATGGAAAAAGTGGATGACCTAGCACCTGCTATCCTACAGATGCCCTGTTCATTCTAGGATTAATTATTTCTCTTACAGAGCCCTTTAAGAAACTGTCACTATCTTGGGAAAGTACCTCCATTGTTGTTATATGAATACTACATCCTTACTCTTCATATATAATATCTTTGGCACAAGCTTTCTGACATTCTGATTTATATCCTAGGATGTATCTATATATATTTTCTGAAGATCATATTGGGAGTTATGTGGTTTATAGATATACCTTTGTTTTTAACCTGTGTTGTATACTTATAATGTTCCATTTTTGTAATTAAATATGTTAGCTATACATAAGCTGCATGAAAGTCAGACACATTTTTTCTTTTCTTTTATAAATAATAATTTATTATTTTAACTCCTATAGAAACCCTATGCAAGTAGATATTTATAACCTGCTACTGCAAAGTCTAACCATGTAAACATTATTGTTTATTTTGTTAGTTTAATGTAACATGATGACTAATTTACTCCATTGTTCAGGCTCAATGCAGCATCCAGAGCTCGAGCTCCAGCTAATGCAGATGCTATGGTATCATAAATTTTGAAAAAATTCAAGTATGGATTTTTACGTGCATAGTAGGAAATAGGAACATGATTGCACAAAGAACAAGAAATTACTTTATCCTATGACAGAATGATCTAGCAGCACATGGGACAGAAACTTGTTGAGAAGTAATAAAAAAAATTGCTAATTTATTAAATATATAAATTGCCTCCATTAAATAAATAATATAAACTAAAGTAAAATTTTAGAAATAATTTAAATATACTATATAATAGCATTAACAACAGCATTACACTTAACAAAATATTATGTTATATGTAATTGTCTTTGCCTTCTATATTTATCAGAATATCACTGTAAGCCTGTGACAAGATAAATGTAGTTTGGAATGTTTCCTCTGTGTGCTTCACAGTAACTTGTCAAGTTTAGTAAATTGTCTTTAATTGCCTAGCAGGGACAGAGGGAGCAATGTTCTTTGTTATTATGGTATTGATTTTCAATAGGTTTTTCTATTGTGTTGCAGTAATAACCCTCTCTTAGGTCTAAGAATGGCTGTTGTTCATCAAGTAGGACACTTCATGTTAAAGCATTAAGACTAGTGAGTATCTTCTTGAAGAACTATTGCTGACCTCTTACCCATAATTAGAGGTTTCTTACATCAGAAGATAAAGTCATATACAGGTACATCAAGTATGTGTCCTTGTTGAATTATCTACAGTACTTTATCAGTAGTGTTAACACCAAGCACATGTTCAAGAGCAATTAGTTCCTACCTACAAATGGGCAATTTCTACAGCTGCAATGATTTTGGAGCAAAGCCTGAATTGATTTATAATACAGTTATAATAAATAGACACAAATTTATGTTTTAACTTTTTTAAAAACACTGAGTTTTATTAAATGATGGTAAAAGCACTATATTGTTTGGAAAAAATGTATTTGTAGATCTCTGCTTAAATTCATACATTCTGTACAGTACAAATTTCTCTCAAATCAATGGGTGCATACATACATAATTAGGTAACTGCTTTGTGATTTTAAGATAATAAAAATAATATAGCAATGCATTAGTATAATTTAAGCTAGTTGTCAGTGGGTTATAGCGATGGTAAATTCCAGGAAAAAAAATAATACATTTTCCCCTGCAAGGCAATGTCCTAATGTGTTAGTATGCATAGCATACTAACACATTATGTGAAACTTACCTTAAAATGAAGTCCTCCAGAGGTGCGCTGTCACCGCTGACAGAGCTTACATCTTCACTTGGCCTTTCTTTTGGGTTCACGGAGTCCAGTCCTTTGAATAGACGAGAGAGCCGCTATGATGTCATTATTGTGCATGCGTGCAGGAGTCATTGTTTATGGCACAGGGCTCTAAAGGAATGGCATGGGTATGTTGTTCCTTCAGAGCGCATGCGCTGGTGACGTCACCAGCAGCTTCAAAAGTAAACAGTGCACCTTTAGGAGATATTTACAGTACCTTTAGGTATGGGGGCAGCCACAGGCTTACCTGCAAGTTAAAAATACTCAAAGGCCATTACTACTACTTTAATTACTTTTTTAAAATCAAAGTTAAAGTGGATCTGAACTTAAAAAGTAAGAAATAGTACCTGGGAATCAACAATGCAAACATTGCCCTGGTTGTGCTTTATCCTTTTAGTGGATATGTGCTTTTAGCACCTGTCCTGATACTGCTAGATTATTCCGTTACTGATTATCAGATTGGCAGCTCTGACATGAAAAAGAAAAGACATGCTTTTCTACCAAGATCATCACCTCCAAAAGATGGCCACCTCCACACAGAGACATAATGTGAACAAGGCATGGCAAGTCAGTAATGAGAAACATCAGCTGCACAGAGCTTATAATGAGTACTGGTAAGGCACTGCCTTGCCCTCTGCTTCCTTTTATTGGGCACAGATTTCACAGTATAGGTCTCCTTTAAATGAAACCTGTCGTAAGAGAAATGTGTAAACTGATTTTTTTTTTTTTTTTTTTAATGCTTGTTGCCTGTCTGTCACTGACCTAGAACAAGTATGGAGATAAGGAATTAACTAACTTAAAACTTTGAATTTGTTGCTGGGCCTAGGTCTGTGATAAAAATGCAGATACACTATATTACCAAAAGTATTGGGATGCATGCCTTTACACACACATGAACTTTAATGGCATCCCAGTCCGTAGGGTTTAAATGATATCAATATTGTACATTAAACACAAGAAATTGTACAACTAATAAATAATTAAACACTGTGCGACCCATTTACAAATGTGATCCAAACAGTGAACTGTGTAAAACAAAGGCAAAAATGTATTTTGTACATAACATCATTAGTGTTGGTAAAAAAATGTTGTTCATACAAAAATGTTATACATATCATATACAAATTTATTACATAGCATAAGGGTGATATCCAATCCTCAGCCAGTGACAATACATAGGAGATAAGTTAACAGACTACAAACAATAGATCGTTCGTGATGTAAAGGAAAGTCTATATGTCTTCACTAGTTCTAAATAGGTGGTGATTCAATACCAGGTTGAGAGAGCCATGAGGTCAAATACACCACATCTGTATACACTGAAGCAGCCTCTCATAGCTACATGACCCTCATACATAGAGTGGTCATCAGTACTTGAGATGTCAAACAGCACGCACTAAAACCAGGTATAATGCTCTTTCAGGTCAAAGGAAAAATCCTCAATCACTCTCCCAATGAGTAAATATGCACATGAAGTCAAACAAACAGGAGACACTCCATAGTGAAAACTGAAATTATGAAAATGTTTTTTCAGCTATGTACAAACCACTATTTGTTCAGTTGTTTTATATATGAAAAGTAGAGGACTAATTCTCATGAAACTCACTGATTTCTGAGATAGTGTATCATGAATCATAGTATTTGAAAATATTATTGCAGAGCCAGTTGGCAGAAGGAAATCAGGAGCAAAGTTTCTAACATAATCTTGTGATGGACTACCTATGAAGATAAATTCTGAAACTAAAGTTATAGCAAGGCCTTTCTGGTCAACAATGAAAAGCCTAGTTATTTAAAGACTGTAAAATGTATGTCAGGTTTTGTTTCTGTTTTTGACTCCATTAAAAAGATGTTCCTTTATCTCCTGTTCCTGCGATGTCCATATAAGAATGCTCATCGGGTCAGATATAGAAAGCAAAGAAAACATTGTCATACATTTAGTGTGGTTATTAACTCAAAAAGGTTTTTCACCTTAATGCATTCTCTGCATTAAGGTAAAAAAGACCAATACCTGTTCCCTCCAACCCCCTCCCTACACACTTACCTGAGTCCTCTCTCCACCCAGCAATGTCCTAGTTTGCAGCACCACTCCTTTCTCTTCCTGCTCTTATGGAAGTTTCTAAAAAGCAGTGGGAGCCTGGCTCCTGCATCTGTCAATCAAATCCTGAGAAGAGAGAGCCGTGCTGCGTGTGTCTATGGACAGGCCGGTTTAGGAATGTGCCTGCATAGGTGTCCCTAAAACACACAACTTGCTATGGGGGCAGCCACAGGGAAGGATGAGCAAACAGTGCAAAACAATTGCACAAAACAGCTCTGTATAACAACTTTTTTATTTTAATAAAAATTGGCATTTACAACTACTTTAAACCCTTTTTTTATTTTTAAAAACAAAGAAATAGAATTGGGCCTGAGGCAGAGCTGTAATTTATCAGGAATGATGGAAACTTTAAATTTGCATAATTTGGTTTAGGATAGACAAGTAATTTGAAATCCTTATGCATTATTCACTCGGTAAACATTCAAGTAACATCCTTAGGTAATTCTCTATTTGACAAGGATTTCCCTGTGTTGTTATTAACCACTATCCCTAAACTAGTGTTTCTTACAGATCAGTTTGTGATGGTTTGCCACTTGACTGTGTAATAAACATAGCTTAGTTTGTCCAAACTCAAAATCAGTGGTGAGTGATTTAACCAACTTTTGTTTATTAATGTAATAAATCATTTACTACTGCATTCTGAGATATAGTTAATTCATTATAAGAATGTTTGTTGCTATGGAATAACAGTAATAAATATTCTCCTCCATGCCACCACCACCCCTCTCAAAACATGTGAAATATAATTCACAGCATATACACATACAGTATGCAGGACTAGAGCACAAGGCAGAGTGATGGGATGGACAGAATTACACAGGCAAGGTTGTGTGTTGAAGAGACCAGGGGAGGACTGGGCCCTGGGGCAGGGAGGCAATTGCCCCGTGGGCTGATCTGATATCCTGTAAAAAGGCTAAAGAATTCTTGGTGGAGAGAAGTAAAAAGTCCCTGCCACTGACATACTGAGTGCGAGTTGAAGACAAGAACAGAGCGCAGGCCTCCCTCCCCAGCATTGATGATGTAAACTGTGTCTGAGTAGAGGCTGGTTCCATGTCTCCTCCCCTGACCAGCCCCAACTGAGCTGTCCCAGCTCCCCCCAACTGCCCCCTGCTGGCCAGGTTGGGAACCTGGAATCAGTCGGGAAGTAGAGAGTACCTGGAGTGGAGCTTCAGCCTGGAATGCGGGTCAGGAGGAGGATAGAAAGAAGGAGAGTGGGAGGGGGGCTGAGTCACTGCACCATGGGCCTCTGGTTTGTACTTGCCCCCTGGGCCGAAAGTTGCCAGTCTGCCCCTGGAAGAGACCCTGGTGCTAAAATGTAATAGATAATATATTTCTCTCAGCTTTACCAAAGTTTAGAGACTGGGTGAACAACAGCCTCAATGTTATAAGCCTTTTGTTATTTTCAATAATAATTCTCTTCTTGAAACCCAGTATGTAACAATTTTCTCATTTGGGTCCTTGAATTAAAAAGTTTGCCATAGAAAATGAGTCACATTATACACCCCTTGCTGTTTTCAACCAGGAAAGTAAAATGGGTTTCATAAACTCATATTGTAAAGTGCTATGTAACATGGGTTTCAGTAATCATACTGGGGTTTCAGACATAGTTTCCCCTGCTATTACACATTTTTTACATTTTTCTTTTTCAATTTCAATACCCATTTAGTATAGTAACTCCTTAGCATACATACAGTATCTCACAAAAGTGAGTACACCCCTCACTTTTTTGTAAATATTTTATTTTAACCACTTGCCTACTGTGCACTTAAACACCCTTCCCATCCAGGCCAATTTTCAGCTTTCAGTGCTGTCACACTTTAACTGACAATTGCGTGGTCATGCTACACTATACCCATATGAAATTTTTATCATTTTTTCACACAAATAGAGCTTTCTTTTGGTGGTATTTAATCACCTCTGGGTTTTTTATTTTTTACAAAAAAAAAAGAATAAAGACAGAAAATTTTGAAAAAAAAAAAAAGTTTTTCTTATTTTCTGCGAGTAAATTTTGAAAATAATTTTTTCTCCTTCACTGATGTGCGCTGATGAGGCGGCACTGATGGGCACTGATAGGCTGCACTGATGGGCACTGATGAGGTGGCACTTATGGGCACTGATGAGGTAGCACTTATGGGCACTGATGAGGTGGCACTTATGGGCACTGATGAGGAGGTACTAATATGCCGCACTGATGAGCACTGATAGGCGGCACTGATAGGTGGCATTGATAGGCGGCACTGATAGGCGGCACTGATGAGCACTAATAGGCGGCACTGCTGGGCACTGAGAGGTGGCACTGATAGGCGGCACTGATGGGCACTGGCGGATGGCACTGATAGACACTGACGGGTGGCACTGATGAGCACTGATGGGCGGCACTGATGAGCACTGATGGGCAGCACCATCAGTGCCCACACTCAGTGCCCATAGTGCTGCCAGTCAGTGCTCATCAATGCCTAGATGAGCAGGCACTGATGGGCACTGACTAGCAGCACTATGGGCACTGATTGTGGGCATTGATGGGGGGCACTGATGGCGGGCACTGTGGGCACTGATGGCGGGCACTGTGTGTGTTTTTTTACCTTTAGTAATCAGGGCACTGGTGATCAGTGCCCTGATTACATCGCTGTGTGTCCCCGGCGGCTGACGGCTCCCCCTCCTTCCTCACACTGCAGGCTCTGTGTGAGGAAGGAGCGCCGGCGATGAGAGATGATCTCATATGTTTACATATGAGATCATCTCTCATTGGACGGCTTGATCACGTGGTGAATGGCCGCTGTGATTGGCCATTCACCACGATCTGTGATCGGCCGTGTCCAAGGGACACGGCCGACACAGATTCTCCCCGATGCGCGCTCGCGGGAGCGCGCGGGGGGCGTGTCACTGAAACTTCAAGTCCGCGCTGCAGCCGTATATAGGCTGTAGCGCGGATGGGAGCAGGTTAACTTTTCATGTGACAACACTGAAGAAATGACGCTTTGCTACAATGTAAAGTAGTGAGTGTACAGCTTGTATAACAGTGTAAATATGCTGTCCCTTCAACATAACTCAACACACAGCCATTAATGTCTAAACTGTTGGCAACAAAAGTGAGTACACCCCTAAGTGAAAATGTCCAAACTGGGCCCAATTAGCTATTTTCCCTCTCCGGTGTCATGTAACTAGTTAGTGTTACAAGGTCTCAGGTGTGAATGGGGAGCAAGCATGTTAAATATGGTGTTATCACTCTCACTCTCTCATAGTGGTTACTGGAAGTTCAACATGGCACCTTAACCACTTTAGGACTGCTCACGTTGCTTCTACTGTTTAGACACAGCGGGAGGTGGGCCAGGGGAGGAGAGACAGTATTCACCTGTCTCAAGACTGAGAAAATCCGCCCGCTTGTGTAAACAAAGCAGGCAGATCTTCTCTGTGACAGGCAGGGACAGATCATAGGATTCAGCATAGCTGAACCTGCGATCTGTGTCTGTGTCACACAACCCCCTAACCCCACACATGTCAGTAAGCATGAGGCACACATTTAACCCCTTGATCACCAAGAGTGTTAACCCCTTCCCTGCCAGTGTCCTTATTACAGTAACAGTGCATATTTTTAGCACTCATTACTGTACTAATGTCACTGGTCCTCCCAAAAGTGTCAAAAATGTCCTGATCTGTCCGCCGCAATGTCACAGTCCTGCAAAAATTGCAGATCGCCGCCATTGCTAGTAAAAAAAAAAATAAACAATAAAAATGACAAATCTTTCCCTTAGTTAGTAAACACGATAACTTTTGCGAAAACCAATCAAAATACGAATATTGCGATTTTTTTTACCAAAAATATGTAGCAGAAAACAAATTGGCCTAAAATGTTAAAAAATTTTGATTTGTAAATTTTTTTGGGGGAATATTATACTGTATATCAGAATGTGAAAAATACTGTTTATTTTTTCAAAATTGTCGCTCTATTTGTGGGGGAAAAAAGGATGTAAATTTAATTTGGGTACAGCGTCGCATGACGCAATTGTCCATTAAAGTAACGCAGTGCCGAATCGCAAAATATGGCCTGGTCAGGAAGGGGGTAAAATCTTCCAGTCTTAACCTGGTTAAAAATACGCTCATTGAGAATTTTTTTGTCAAAGATATGTAGCTAAATGCATTTTGGCCTAAATATATGACAAAAATTGAATATGTTGGATATTTTTTAACTGTCAAAGTAGAAAATATCAATTTTTCGCAAAATGTTCGCTCTTTTTTATTTATATTGCAAAAAATAAAAAGCGCAGATGTAATCAAATACCACCAAAAGAAAGCTCTGTTTGTGGGAAAAAAAGGACGTAAATTTAGTTTGGTTACAGCATTGCATGACCGCGCAATTGTCAGTTAAAGTCACGCAGTGCCAAGTTGAAAAAAGTGGCCTGGTCTTTAAGCAGGAAAATCCTCCGGTCTTAAAGTGGTTAAGGCAAAGAACTCTCTGAGGATCTGAAAAAAAGAATGGTTGCTCTACATAAAGATGGACTAGGTTATAAGAAGATTGCCAAGACCCTGAAACTGAGCTGCAGCACTGTTGCAACGACCCTACAGTGGTTTAACAGGACAGGTTCCACTCAGAACAGGCCTCGCCATGGTTCGATCAAAGGAGTTGAATGCACATGCTCAGCATCATATCCAGAGGTTGTCTTTAGGAAATAGACATATGAGTGCTGCCAGCTTTGCTGCAGAGGTTGAAGGGGTGGGGGATCAGCCTGTCAGTGCTCAAACCATACGCCGCACACTGCATCAAATTGGTCTGCATGGCTGTCCTCCCAGAAGGAAGCCTCTTCTAAAGATGATGCACAAGAAAGCCTGCAAACAGTTTGCTGAATCAAGTAGACTAAGGACATGGATTACTGAAACCATGTTCTATGGTCTAATGAGACCAAGATAAACGTATTTATTTCAGATGGTGTCAAGCGTGTGTGACAGCAACTAGGTGAGGAGTATAAAGACAAGTGTTTCTTGCCTACAGTCAAGCATGATGGTGGGAGTGTCATGGTCTTGGGCTGTATGAGCGCTGCCGGGACCAGGGAGCTACTGTTCATTGAGGGAACCATGAATGCCAACAAGTACTGTGACATACTGGAGCAGAGCATGATCCCCTCCCTTCAGAGACTGGGCCGCAGGGCAGTATTCCAACATAATAACCCCAAACAAGACGACCGCTGCCTTGCTAAAGAAGCTGAGGGTAAAGGTGATGGACTGGCCAAGCATGTCTCCAGACCTAAACCCTATTGAGCATCTGTGGGGCATCCTCAAGCGGAAGGTGGAGGAGTGCAAGGTCTCTTAAATCCACCAGCTCCGTGATGTTGTCATGGAGGAGTAGAAGAGGACTCCAGTAGCAACCTGTGAAGCTCTGGTGAATGCCATGCCCAAGAGGATTAAGGCAGTGCTGGAAAATAATGGTGACCACACAAAATATTAACACTTTGGGCCCAATTTGGACATTTTCACTTAGGGGTGTACTCACCTCTTTGCCAGCGGTTTAGACATTAATGGCTGTGTGTTGATATTTTGAGGGGACAGCAAATTTACACTGTTATACAAGCTGTACACTCATGACTTTACATTATAGCAAAGTGTAATTTTGTTACGTGTAACCTATTAACATGTTATGCCAAACATTTTTTATGTGTACTTTACACATTTATGTGTCAAATCCTTGTACAATAAATAGATAATTTATAACTTTTGTATTATGCCTCATTTAAAGTCCCATGGCTGAATATTGGATATGTGTCCATACAGTATATGGGGATGGAGGCATGATATGTTAGGTACCTGGCCACAGCTCTTTCCTACAATTGGGTTTTATATATATAGAAAAAGGCCTTTTTTAAGCACCAGTGATCCCTATGCTTTCTTGCTCTCCTCATCTCCCCTATTTACTACAACACAGGTGATGATTGGCCTAGAGGAAAAACACACAGATTTGAAAACCCACTTCCACTAGGGGCAGAGTGGCTGACTAGAACTCCTTTTTACAGCTGGGTGGATAATGGTGATAGTCACAGGGTTGACACAGAGTAATCAACCAGCCACTTAATAGCCACTTGTATGGTGTGGGTGAGAGCCCTGAAAAGGGCTGTTGTCTTCACCAGGGCTTCGAGAGGTGGAGATATTGCACTAAAGGTGGTGTCCAGGTTTTGGTCTTCTGACTCACCAAAGAAGGCCAAAACTGAGAGCTGTATAGCAGCACTGAGATAGTGAGTACACAAAGTAACAACCAG
This sequence comes from Pelophylax lessonae, assembly GCF_965119305.1. NCBI lineage: Eukaryota > Metazoa > Chordata > Amphibia > Anura > Ranidae > Pelophylax > Pelophylax lessonae. Next base: position 463,961,982 of record NC_138769.1, read on the forward strand.
GAGTGTATTAGAACACACAAAGACAGAGGGGAGAAACACATTCATGGACTGCAGGTGCAGATAACAAGGGACTGACATATATAAAAATGAAGAGGCTATTGCAGACAACCAGGAACAACTTAGGTGCAGAAAGGAAAGAGGGAATAGACACTGGTAGAAATGCACAGGATAACAAGGTAGGAAACTAACGCAGTTACACAAGGGACATAGACATGGAATCACAGGGCGCACATGACTATATGCACAAAGGAGCATGCAGGAAATGCAAACACCAAGGATCACAACAGGCCCAGAGGCTAGTAGCACAAGAATCACATAGAAAACACACTGGGGAATGCAAGGGGATCTGACTGTTAGCATGTGAACGCAAGTGAAATTGCAGAAAAGTTCTGAAGTGCTAATGAATATTTCAAGCAGAAATAGTGTAAATACAGTCTAATCCCTGTGGAGGGAATTCAGCTCAGAGTGGGGGTCTCATAGATAAGATAGGCAGTGGACCTACAGGGACACTGTCTGACCTTTGTTCAGGCTCTCAAGATTTTATATTCTCACATTGTGGGCAACTTACACTTTCAGGTTACTAAAAACTATTTGAAAATTAATTTTTATTGCCAGGGCCTTGGAATTTAGAGATCACTAAAAAGGGCCCTGTAGTTTAACCATTCTGCTTCATTAATCCCATGTATATTTCAGCTCACTTATTGATGTGCTATGACCATAAGCCATATCCTCCTTTATCCACCAGTGAGGAATGTGTTGTCAGACTCACGTATTCCACGTGTTCCAACATAGAAACTGATTCTCTACCAGTAATCTGGCAGGTATAACTTCTATGAGGCACAGAAGGCCATCATATGGCAAGACTAGATATATATTGGATGCCTTACCACACTTCAATCCATCTCTAGCATCTCTGGATATATGTTTGGTAGAACAGATGCGTCTCCTACAACACTGCCTATTAAACAGCAGAGCTCAGAGAGACAAGGGGTTATGTAAAGAGGAGAGTGCTATTTGTAAGCCTGTATTCCAAAGAAAAATTGTTACCCTGGGCTACCTGAAAAGCATGTGTTTCTTGAACTCCCTCCTGGCTGGTTAGCACTGTGGTCAACTCTTAAACCAAAGCAGATATATGTTTTGCAATTGTATTATGCACCATTAAGAAGCCACTATATATTTTGTTTGGATTGATGGAGAAGGAAAAGCCTATTGTTTGTGTTTGCTGACAAATAAAGCATACTTTATGTTTGTAGAACTGTATTTCAGACACCTGTTTTCTTCCTGATCCCAACAATAAACCATAGTGGTAAAAAGAAGATGATGACATATTATCCTTCAACTAATGATCAAGGGAAGGTAATGAAAATTATACCTCTTGAAAATATCTTGCTTTTAGGTAATTAAAAATCTTTTGCATGGCAAGGGCTCAGAGCTCCACAACTCCTAATAAAACTGATCTCTCTTCCAGGACCAGGGATCCTCCTTAATATCACTACACATGACTACTTTCATGCTAAAACACCCTTGTATGCCAACAAGCAACAAAAAATGGGCCAACAGCTCTAAAAATAATCATTGTTAGTCTATCTACTCAGAGCTCAGATACGCTCCACAATGCCTCAAGATGGCACCGTGAGTCTTCTCAACTTTCCAGATCTTCATCAGTGTTTCCCTGTGAACTTGTAGATGACAGTGAGTATCTGCAATAGCTTACAAAACATGATTTAAAAAAGGGGACAGAGTCTATGTAGTAAACATTTGCCTCTAAATTCTAACTAGAGTTGCACAAGTCTAGTACTACACTTACCCCAAAGCTAGCATCTTTGAAGAGTCACACAGAGAAAATTGTAATGAAGCTTAGCCTTGCATACAATGGCTTACATGTGGAAAATTAATCTCAAATTGACATAACTGCAGGTCCAAACATAGGTTGAGGACTTTGACACCAGGAATGGAAGAAATAATCTGAGGATATGAGGTATACCTAAATATGTGACTGATATTACACAACCACTTTTACCAGACTTGGCTGTGTGAAAAATTATATGTACTGCAGACTCCAAAGGGCTTTGGACCCTCATATTCTGTGTTTTTTGGAAAAGGACATTTTGAGACCAGTGAAAAACATCCCAAACTGACTTTGGATGCTTATAAGACTCAAAGTTTCCAAATTGTCTTTCCTGCTACCTTGGACACAAGACATACAATTAAATAAGGCTTTACATTTATGGCCTCTGTTAGAGTTCCTAACTGTTGCACTAGTGAAGCTGGGATTATTGGAGACAGATTCACTTCTTAGAAAACCTGCATCTCCCTATGTTATCCCAATCTGTGCCAACCCTTTCCCTATTGAAAATGACAGACAATGTGCCATCATTTCTATCTTCCGACTCCAATGGATCGGTGGTACCTTTGACATATTATCCCTGTTATTGCTTGTTTTCACTCATTGTGTTTTTTGTTTATCAAGGATTACATGTGATTTTTTTTAAATTATTCCTTCATTCCACCTAGCACCAATCTACCAATGGTAAGTGAAGATCAACAGAACTCTGCTACGTTGTGAAAAATAAACCTTGAAGGTACATCTTTCATTCTGAAATAAACTAAATTGTTGATTAGAGTATTTCTATGGAAATCACAGGTTTCCTATTACGCTAACTTGTATTACCTATTTTAGTAGGTGACAACTCCTTCCTCAGCATCCTTATCTCTATTTTTGGCTTCTCCCAGTCTAACCTAATAGGCTCTCTTTTCCTATGCCCCAAATAGCCTTCAATTGGACATCGATATATTTGTCAGGCTTTAAGAAAGACCTATATTTAATAAACATCTCCTATATTCTTCTCATAATTATGGTAGTCTAGGTCTTTATACTGTCCTTATTATCTAGATTGCTAGATTCACTCAATTGCACATCCCACCACCTGACATCCCTTGGTTATGTTTTGATTTACTTTTTCAATAGCACCTTATTATCTCCCATGTTTACTTTGGACCAAATTAGTGCATTATAAAGATGTTGGGTCAGCCAATCAAATAGTTTCACATTCCCTTCTTCTCTGAGGGCGTTACCCCAAGAAATACAGTACAACCTGGCTTTATCCATTTAACCTCTGACATCTAGGTGATCTTTCTTTTACACCAGCCTCTAATTTAAAATGTACATTTTTTTCACCCTTCAAATGAAGTGATCTACCAGATGGGGAAATATTAGACATTTTTTTACACATCACTTTTCCCTCACACCTACCCACCCTTCAACACAGTTTGAATAAATTATCCTCACTACTTCTAGAGGTAATATTTGAACATCCTCCACCTATCAGATAAAACAGGTCTGATGACTTATTGGAATCTGATATAGGTAAGGCTTCTACCCCCCTATATACCAAGATGGTATATGATCCTCAAAATTATTTTTTTTCCCTAAATTTCTAAAATGTGTTTTAGGGGTTGCTCTTCCACAAGATCCTTTGTGCATATATTTTGGAGCTGTCCAATGCTGAATACACTATAGCAACAAGGTATGGCTTTAGATGCCTATTTGCAAGTTCTGCTCATTACACTTGGTCTTCCTATATACCTATTGTATTCCCCTCTCTCTTCAGCCTTTTACCATCATAAAAAAACATTTATACTGTGTTAACTGTGGTACAATGGATTATTTCCTTACAGTGAGACTTACAATCAACCCTCATTGCTCAATTATACCATGCAACAATTCCATGATAACTGGGGAAGGTGGTCAACTTTTTGACTAGTGCACTGATTTTGGCATCTTTACCTTTGTTATTACGGTACTATATACCTCTGGTATCTCTTTTTATAGATAACTATTATGATGCCCCTCATCAAAATTTACTTTTTAATAGCAATCTCACTTTAGCATATACTTGACTTATACTTTAGCTTATACTTACAGTAACTTTACCCTTTAGTTGTAATTGAGCTATGTCTTAATTTTTATAACTCTACACTTTACTAATGTATAATTCTAATATTCTCTGTGTTTGCATATGTGACCTCTTTTGTATGCCAGTTTCTCTATGAATAATTTTGTAAAATAATTTGGAAAACCATGTTTAAAAAAAAAAACTCCTGCATGGCACAGAGAGTGCATGTTTGACAGAATCAGAATGTATCCCATTGGAAATAATGATGTAATAGGTATTTTCTTGATTTTCAGCTAAAACATAACCACTGACAGTAAGTACAGTGTTCATACACTGACATTTGTATTACTGAGTAGAACACTATTATTTCTAGATTGCTGAGTAGGGATGAGGTTTGGATTCTCACCATCCAAGGTTTCGTGGCTAAACTGCTTGATTTGGATTAGGGGCAAGTCCAGAGGGTGGTGATAAATGGGGAGTACTCAAATTGGGCGGATGTGGAAAGTGGTGTCCCCCATAAAATCAATAAGACATGGGACCACTAACTAAAACTAGAAGAAAAACGGTTTAACCTTAAACTGCGTAAGGTGTTCTTTACTATCAGAGCGATAAGGATGTGGAATTCTCTTCCACAAGCAGTGATATCAGCAGGGAGCATCAAAAGTTTCAAAAAACTATTAGATGGGCACCTTAACATAAAGGTGTATACAATGTACGGTTAGCAGCAAACACACAATAATAGAGGAAAATAGATAAGCCAGTCCCCTCACTATAAATCTATAGTTGTCAGTGTATATTAGAATTTCTAGGGAGAAAAAAGTGGGAGCTGACAATCTGTATATGGAGAGTTCACAAAGACCTGTACTAGAATAGGAATAAGCACAGTTCCTTGTTCAAAAACAGGAAATGTACAGCAGCAGTTGGGCATTCATTAAAAAAAAAAAAAAAAAAATGACAGATAGGCCTCAAATGACAGGCAGAGACGCTGAGCATGAAGGTAGCAGGGGTTTAGCAGGTCAGGCAAGACAAAGAGGTGATAAGGTCACACACAAAGTGGTTGAGCATTCCAACCATGTAAAGTACAGAAGTGCTGATGAAAAAAGGTTAAGCTAAAGTACTGTATGTTGTCAATGAGGCCACTAGTAAAATTGTGTTGTCTCATAACAGCATGTACAGTTCATGTTCATGCTACCCTTTGACAAAGGATTTGTGGAACCTTTTGAGACTTGCACCTCAATGTGGATTGCTGTGGAGCTTAACTCAGCTCTGTTCATCCAAGGTCCAACCTTGTTACGTAGAGATTTGTAGTGTTTGGAAACAAACCTGCACCAAAATAGTTTGCATTGTACCACAAAACAGCCATATACTGTACATCTGTACATTGACTCTATTTTAGCTTCTTTTTTCCTCATTTAGACATATGGTTGTCATAAAACAAGCACACAGTTTTAAGTGGAATAATTCTCTTTCATTTGTATGGAACAAGAAGATATCATTGACTAGAGTATCAAAGGAAATCACTGTCTCTCCAATGAATACATTTTCTGTGCAACACATATGTATGCTATAGCCAAAATGCTTCCACGCAGGCTTCCTCCATGATGACTCATGATTTTACTACATCTGCCTCCTCTTCTCATGTGACCTTGCTCAAAACTATTGACTCCAATTTGATTAACACTGTGGGACCCCCTGCAGAGTACAGTAATTGGACAATAAAGGACAGTCCTCCACAAAGATAATTGAAACCATGTGATGTTTCTTCCCATCATGTAAATAAGAAACTGTATGAAATATATATTCATCTACAGAAAATAGAATGTCTATTTGTAAAATACAGACATTTGAACACTTACAAATTAAATACTGTGGTAATAAAGTAGATGAAAAAAGCCTGAGTATATATAGACAGTAATAAAGATAAACATGTAAATTAACCAATTCTATTTAAACCTATTCACAAATATTCACCTCACAGTATAAAATATTTAAAAAAAACAAAAACCCGAAAACATTCAAATTACTTCTATTTTGAATATGTTGAGAAATACTGTATATTATACATGGGCAATTAAAATAAATGCATGCTGTATACTTGTAATTAGGGATGGGCTTTATGTTCGAGTCGAACATAATGGGGCGTCCGCTGATGAGCGCCCCATAAAGCACTGCGCTGTTGCACTGCACTGATGTAAGATTCTGGTACCTTTGGTACCCTTATTGCCCATTTTCCTTTTCATATTGCGTCCCACCTTTTTAGTTAGGTGGAACGCATATACCTTTAAGCCGGATAACATCATCGCTGAGCGCCGCTCTGAGCAGCTATTTCAATCGCCGGCTTTCTCTCTCACATTGTTCGTTCAATGTTACCGCATGCTCACAAGCCTTGTCTTATGCTGCCGGAGCCTCCAGCTTTTCTCTTTACCTGGAACAGACCGGAACCTCGCTACTGATCCCGTATCTCGCTACCGGATCACTCCCTCACTACCGGACCCCTCTACTTACTAACCTTACTAGTGATAAGTATCCCACAGGGGATTCCTCCATAACTAACTTACACTATCTACCTCTGCACATTAAGGACTGTTACTATCTATGCATACTAATTCTATCATCTGCACTGTTACATAGATTGCTAGCTCTTGAGTCTACTACCATCTATCCTTGCACTGGGTTAGTCTATCCTGTATATGTCATCTGCTGTCCTCACCACCTGTTACCATACATGATCACTAACCTATCTGCATTCTACCTATTACCATCTACTACTCTCCTGAACATTACTATCAAGTGCTTATCATTGCTGTCACTGCTCACACCTGTCCCTTCAGCACATCACCTGCATACTGTCATATACATCCCATCACTCCAGGAACATCTTATTGAGTGTGTGTATATCTGTATGCTGAAGCAGACAGGCCCACAGTGATGAGTCTGGAGAGTTGGATCTGTTATTTCAACACATCTCTACATGACTACTGAGTGGAGATTCTGCAGCTGCAAATCCAGCTTACTATAAAAACGCAGGAGCGTTACAGATTGAACGAACCCAAAAAATGGATTCAGCAGAATTACCCACTCAAGTGACACAATTAACACAACAAGTAAATGCATTAATACTAGCTCTTACTGAAGTAAAAGATGAAAATCAAACTCTGAGACAGCAGGTAACCCGTCTTTCACAGCTTACTGCTGCTCAGCCCCCTGAACCTAAAATAAACCCTCCTCCAGTGTTTACAGGTGATCGGAAAAAATTTTGTGAATTCAAAAACGCATGTCAATTGCTTTTTTTGCTAAAACCTCGTACTTACCCTACTGATCAAATTAAAGTTTGTACCGTTATTTCATACTTAACGGGTGATCCACAGGCCTGGGCAGACTCTCTCTTTGAGAAAGATGATCATCTTCTCAACTCCTATCCTTTATTCCTAGCGGAACTCGCTAGCTTATATGAAGACCCCAATAGGCAGAGTACTGCTGATATCCAATTGAGGGCTTTAAAACAAGGAAGGAGACCTGTTGAAGACTTTGTAGCAGAGTTCAAAAGATGGACCCTTGATTCAGGGTGGAATGATACATCTCTGCGAACTCAGTTCAGACTCGGGTTGTCAGAAGCCGTTAAAGACGAGCTCGCCCGAGCGGATTTACCTGGCACTTTGGATGCCTTAATACAACTCAGTATCAACATTGACAGGCGACTGCGAGAAAGAAAGGCTGAGAAAATGGGAATACCATTGTCTAGTCCTTTTCGGATTTCGGCCGTTGACCCTACTCCTATGGAGGTAGGAACCATACGCCCACCTTTATCAACTACTGAACGAGCCAGGAGAAGATCCAGAAACCTCTGCATGTACTGCGCATCCCCGGATCATTTGATAAGCGTCTGTCCCCTTGTCCGCAAAAAAGAGGGTTAGTGTTCACATGTCTTGCTAGGGGGATTAACGACTTCCTTTTCTAATCCCTATCTCTTAGTTCATTTAACATTACAGTGGGACCAGACTAGGATTACCACCAAGGCTATGATCGACACAGGATCTTGTGGGAACTATATCGATACACGTTTTGTTACTTTAAATAAAATACCTATTATTTCAAAACCTAAACCTGTCTCTGTTAGTTTCATTAACGGTATTCCGTTATCTTCTGGTCCAATCACCAATCAGACACAAGCACTCCTTGTCACTGCTAACGAGTCTCATATGGAGACCACCACTTTTGATGTACTATCTTCACCCCATTTTCCCATTAATTTGGGACTTCCCTGGTTACACACACATCAACCAACCATAGATTGGAAAACACGGACTCTAACTTTCCCTTCTCACTATTGCGAGATTACGTGTAACCTCCCATCTTATGGAAAGATCCTGTCTGTGGTGTCAGATGAGATTGCACCACTATGCTATCAAGATCTGTCCGAAGTTTTCCTTGAGAAAAATGCTCAAGTGTTGCCTCCCCATAGGGATTATGATTGCACTATCGATCTACTCCCTAACAGCAAATTGCCTTTCAGTCATGTTTATCCTCTTTCACAGGATGAACTCTCTCATCTCAAGGAATACTTGGATGAGAATTTTAACAAAAGGGTTCATCAGACCCTCTACTTCTTCCACAGCTGCCGGACTTTTCTTTGTCCGCAATAAGGATTCAAGTCTTAGGCCTATTATCGATTATAGGCAATTAAATACCATTACGATAAAGGATCGCAATCCTTTACAGCTCATCCCTGAACTCATTGAACAAGTGCGTGGGGCTACCTACTTCTCTAAATTGGACCTAAAAGGGGCATACAACCTAATCCGAATCCGTGACGGAGATGAGTGGAAGACAGCATTCAGAACCAGATACGGATTATTCGAATATCTTGTGATGCCATTTCTGGTTGTGTAATGCTCCCGCGGCTTTTCAACGGTTCATAAACGACATCTTTAGAGACTTACTTGATGTCTGTGTTGTGGTATATCTGGACGATATACTTATCTATTCTCGATCTTTGTCTGAACATAAAAAACATGTAAGACTTGTGTTATCCAGATTACTCGCACACAATCTATACGTGAAATTAAAAAAATGCCTATTTCATAAAGAAGAAATATTATTCCTAGGATACATCATATCCAAAACCGGAATCAAGATGGATATGAGCAAGATATCCTGTATTCTGGATTGGCCTATACCAACAACTCGTAAGGCATTACAGCGATTCCTTGGATTTTCAAACTTCTATAGGAAGTTCATCAAGAACTTCTCTGCTATTGTGAGACCTCTCACACAACTTACGTATAAAGAAACCATTCAAATGGTCAGAAGAAGCAAATGGAGCTTTCCGCTTGTTAAAATCAAGCTTTACTTCTGCTCCAATACTACGCCATCCAGACCCATCCCTCCAATATATTCTGGAGGTAGATGCGTCAAACATGGCAGTAGGAGCAGTTCTCTCCCAACGACCAACAAATACTTCACCACTCCACCCAGTTGCTTTCTTCTCTAAATCACTAAGCAGCCCAAAGGTGAATTACCCAGTGGGTGAAAAGGAGTTGCTTGCCATAAAACTGGCACTGGAGAATTGACGACATCTACTTGAAGGTACCCGATTACCAATACTCATATATACAGATCATAAAAACCTTCAATACCTCCAGACTAACAAAACTCTTTCCCACCGGCAGGTACGATGGTCATTATTCTTCCTAAGATTCAACTTCCTAGTGACCTACACGCCTGCAGACAAAAATAAAAAAGCGGATGCGCTATCACGATTAACCGAAGATAACTGCGCCGAAATCCCTTCTATTCCTATAATACCTTATGAACGTATTATTGGTGTTGTTCGTTCCCTGAAGGAAGAGATTTTGCACAGTATAGGATTGGATTCACCTCCACCACAACTAAGTACTGATGCAGAAGGCTTCCTCTATTGCAACGACAAACTCTACATACCCCCTACTATGCGCACCAAGATCTTGGAATTATCACATGATGTGCCTATGGCAGGACATATGGGTATGACGAAAACCCTTAATTTGCTTACCAGGCAGTTTTGGTGGCCTGATATGAAGACGTCTGTACAAAAATTTGTTTCTTCATGTGACATCTGTGCAAGGTCCAAAATTTACACTACAAAACCATCTGGTCTACTCTGCAGTCTACCAATACCCCAGGTTCCATGGGAAGTTGTGTCCTTAGACTTTATAGTAGAACTACCACCTTCCAAAGGATTTAATACCATTCTAGTGTCAGTGGACCATCTGACAAAGATGGCACATTTCATTGCTATTCGCAGACTACCTTCATCTAAACAAACAGCGGAACTACTAATGAAACATGTGTTCAAGTTACATGGAATTCCAAAGACTCTTTTATCCGACCGTGGTTCACAGTTTATTTCCAAGTTTTGGCAAGCTCTATGTCAAATACTACGGATTGAGCGAAAGCTCACTTCTCCTTACCACCCTCAGACCAACGGACAGACTGAAAGAGTCAACCAGTGTATAGAACAATATCTGCGTTGCTACACATCATACCTACAGGATGATTGGGTGGACCTCCTTCCTCTGGCGGAATTTGCTTATAACAACGCAACCCACAGTACTACTAAGCAAAGTCCGTTCTACTTGAACTATGGGTTTCATTCCACACTTCTTCCACCACGCATCCTACCATCAAGTAACCCAGTAGCCTCGGATTATCTTACCCAAATAAAAGACTCTCTGGGTTTACTTAAAACCACTTCCCCCTAGGACGACGTCATATGACGTTGTAAACTTTGCGGGGGTATACCGGGATGATGCCTCTAGCTAGAGGCATCATCCCGGTACCGTTGTTTGAAGCCGACGGTCGGCTTTCCGTCGGTACCAATCGATGCGGCTCGGGAGCCGCTCGATCGTTACCCTGGGGGGCGGGAGGGGACGTCCCCCCCCTCCCGCCGCCTTCCGCGGCTTTTACCGGGGCTCCCGTCCCACCGGGAGCCCCGAGCACCCAGCCGGCGCGTCCGCTGGCTGGATGGAGTCCCGATGAATGCCGGAAACGGCATCGATCGGGTCTCCGATGACGTAACCCGGAGGCGGCGCCCATGACGTCACTTCCGGGTTAGTGTGCTGCAAAACGGTGCCAAATTTGAAAAACAGCTGTATGCAAAAACGCCGTTTTCAGCGTTTTGCATACAGGGAAGTGTAGTGGAGGGGTCGAGGGTCTTTTAGACCCTCGATCCCTCCATAAAGTGTACCTGTCACTGCATATTGCTGTCACAAGGGATGTTTACATTGCTTGTGACAGCAATAAAAGTGATCAGATTTTTTTTTTTTTAAAACTGTAATAAAGTTAAAAAAATAAATAAAATAAATGGGAAAAAAAAATAAAAAATTTAGCCGCCCCGATCACCGTTAGCTCGCGCACAAAAAAAAACTTATACGGAAGTCGAGCCGCGAATGAAATCGCTGTTCAAACCACACATGTGAGGTATCGCCGTGATCGCCAGAGCGTAAACAATAATTTAAAAAAAGAGCTACACTCTAACTTTAAACTGGTAACCGTTAAATAAATTTAAAGTGTCGCCTATTGAGATCTCTATTGACCGTAGTTTGTCGCCATCCCACAGGGGGGCGCAATTTTAAACCGTAACATGTTGGGTATCTATTTACTCGGCATGACATCATCTTTCACAATATACAAAAAAAATGGGCTAACTTTACTGTTTAGTATTTTTTAAATGCAGTGAAATGTAATTTTTCCCAAAAAAATGGCGTTTTAAAGACCGCTGCGCAAATACCGCATGACAAAAAATATTGCAATGACCGCCATTTTATTCTCAAGAGTCTTTGCTAAAAAAATATATATAATGTTTGGGGGTTCTAAGTAGTTTTCTAGGAAAAAATACTGGTTTTAACTTGTAAACACAAAGTGTCCGAAATAAGCCTGGTATGGAAGTGGTTAATACCACCATCTCACACGCTCATAGTCAACAAAAAAAGTACTATGACCTTCGTAGAAGACCTTCTCCGCAATATGCTATTGGGGACATCGTTTGGCTATCGACAAAAAATTTAAGGTTAAAGATCCCTAGCAAAAAGCTTGGACCTTTATTTCTGGGACCCTTCCCAATTAAGAAACTCATTGGTAAAGTTGCAGTGCAACTCACCTTACCGGCAGATCTCAGAATACATCCCATCTTTCATGTGTCGCTACTGAAACCACATGTTCCTAACCAAGGAATAAGGCCTACCATCTTGCCTCCACCTCCAGTACAAGTTGAAGGCGGAGAAGAATATGAGATTAAGGAGATTTTGGATTCTCGTATCCACAGAGGAAGACTCCAATATCTCATAAGATGGAAGAACTATGGACCCCAAGACGACACCTGGTTGGATACTTCTGATGTTCACGCACCTAGGCTTATACGAAGGTTTCATTCTAAATACCCGGAGAAACCAGTGCTATAGGCCTTCCGGAGCCGGCCTTAAGGGGGGGTACTGTAAGATTCTGGTACCTTTGGTACCCTTATTGCCCATTTTCCTTTTCATATTGCGTCCCACCTTTTTAGTTTAGTTAGTTATACCTTTAAGCCGGATGACATCATCGCTGAGCGCCGCTCTGAGCGGCTATTTCAATCGCCGGCTTTCTCTCTCACATTGGTCGTTCAATGCATGCTCACAAGCCTTGTCTTATGCTGCCGGAGCCTCCGACTATTCTCTTTACCTGGAACAGACCGGAACCTCGCTACTGATCCCGTATCTCGCTACCGGATCACTCCCTCACTACCGGACCCCTCTACTTACTAACCTTACTAGTGATAAGTACCCCACAGGGGATTCCTCCATAACTAACTTACACTATCTACCTCTGCACATTAAGGACTGTTACTATCTATGCATACTAATTCTATCATCTGCACTGTTACATAGATTGCTAGCTCTTGAGTCTACTACCATCTATCCTTGCACTGGGTTAGTCTATCCTGTATATGTCATCTGCTGTCCTCACCACCTGTTACCATACATGATCACTAACCTATCTGCATTCTACCTATTACCATCTACTACTCTCCTGAACATTACTATCAAGTGCTTATCATTGCTGTCACTGCTCACACCTGTCCCTTCAGCACACCACCTCCATACTGTCATATACATCCCATCACTCCAGGAACATCTTATTGAGTGTGTGTATATCTGTATGCTGAAGCAGACAGGCCCACAGTGATGAGTCTGGAGAGTTGGATCTGGTATTTCAACACATCTCTACATGACTACTGAGTGGAGATTCTGCAGCTGCAAATCCAGCTTACTATAAAAACGCAGGAGCGTTACAATTGATTGCTGATGATTGGCCAAAGCATGCACCAGACCTGTATGCTTTGGCCAATCACAGCACGATGTCCTGTCAGAGCCATGATTGGCCAAAGGCAGGATGCCTTTAGCCAATCATGGCTCAGGGGCTAAGTCCACACCCCTCACTATATAAGGCTGCTGCTGACACAGCAGCAGTGTATAGTGTGTTATAATAGAGATTAGGCAGGTAGTTAGTAGATAGTGTATTGAGTTAGTTTAGTGCAGTCAGTGTAGTGTACAGGCATACCCTACTTTTAAAGTGTATAGATATGTTGTAGTCCGGGATCTCCTCTCGGTGCTCTCCAAGTTTTGTGTCCCTGTCACTTATAGTTTGCGAGCAGTGCCATGCCAAGCTTACCAAGATTTCCCATAGACGCCAATGTTAAAGACAGGGAGCAGTGGCATGTCAAGCTGTCCAATATTTCCCATAGACACCAATGTTAAAGGCAGGGAGCAGTGGCATGTCAAGCTGTCCAATAATTCCCACAGACGCCAATGTCAAAGACGGTGGGCAGGGCCATGCCAAGTTGACCAATATTTCCCATGGATGCCAATGAGCACTAAAAGCTGAAAATTGGTCTAGGCAGGAAGGGGGTGAAAATGCCCTGTATTTAAGTGGTTAAGGGGAAACCTATGACAGAAAAAACAGCATGGGGTCCCCCCAAGATCTATACCAGGCCTTTTGCTTCTGGTATAGATTTTAAGGGGAACTCCATGCCAAAATATAAAAAAAAATGGCATGGGTTACCTCCCGAAATCCATACCAGGCCCTTTGGGTGTGGTACAGATTTTAAGGGATACTCCACGCTAAAATTAAAAAAAAAACGGCATGGGGTCCCCCTAAAAATCCTTACCAGAACATGTGACGTCAGAAGGGGGTGGTGCCACCAGGTGACATAACCGAGTGGTTACACCCCTCACCTATAAAAGAGCTGTCAAAGCTGAAGAATGGCATACGGTGGGAGGCCTCAGAAGAGGCGAAGCATTTTTTAAATTTTTCGGGTCGGCGGACGTCATGATTGACGATGGATTTACATCGAGGGGCACTATATATTTTTTTTCTTTTTATTAAAAGGCTTCTCAAAAACTGTGTTCTGTGGTTTTTCCTTTTTTTATACTTTTTTGGTGAATAGGTAGGGGTACAATGTACCCGATACCCATCCACATGGGGGGTGGGGGGGTGGGGGGGGGGTGGGGTCTGGCGGCCCCTTTAACAATAAAACAATATAAATTTAAAATTATTTTAAATATTGTCCCTGGGGGGGTCCCCTTAATGTACATGCAAAGTAGCGCATGTGTGCGATATATGTAGCCTGCTGCAGCAATACTGACAATTCTTAAGGAAAAAATGTCATTTAAACTTGCTCGCGGCTGTATTATATTGTCGGCTCCCGACAATACAGATAAAAAAAAAGCAGGAAAAAAATGTTAAAGGGGTCTTCCAGATTCCAATAAGCCCCCCACCCGCAGACCCTCACAACCACAGCCCAGGGTTGTCGGGAAGAGGCCATTGTCCCCATCAAAATAGGGACAAGGTGCTTTGGGGAGCACCCCAAAGCATCCTCCTTATGTTGAGGGCCTGGTATGGTTAGGTAGGGGGGGCACTCGCTCATCCCCCCCTTCTCTATCCTGGCCTGCCAGGCTGTATGCTGATAAGAGTCTGGTTAAGATTTTGAGGGGGACCCTACGCTGATTTTTTTTTTCAATTTTGGCATTTTTTTCCTGTTTTTTTTTATCTGTATTGCCGTGAGCTGACATAAAAATCAGCGTAGGTCCCCCCCCCCCCCCAAAAAATCCATACCAGACTCTTATCCGAGCATTGCATATAAGCCTTTAAAATTAGGAATTTAGATTTTTCATGTTTGTGTCCCATACATTTTAATAGAGTTCACATGTTCACTAGAACACTTTCCCTGTTTGAGATGTTCTGGTGCAAACCAAACAGGGGGGTGTTCGGCCCATCACTACTTGTAATAACAAAGGAATTTTTTAAGATACATTTTCAAGGTTTAATGTTCTAACTTACATTTATATTATTTTCTGTATTTTACTCTCCAGGAACAGTGCTCATATGTAAGTCTGGTATGTATGTAACAGTGTTAATTTCGTCGACTAAAACAGACTAAAACGTTTTCGTCGACTAACACAATTCAGATGACTAAAATACGACTAAAACTAAAATGGCATTTTAGTCTTAAGACTAAAATACGACTAAAACTAAAATGCCATTTTAGTCAAAAGACTATAACTAAAACTAAATCGAAATTTGCTGCCAAAAATTAACACTGGTGCATGCTCAAAGCATAAATAATAATATATATTAGATTTTTCACTCCAGGACCAGCAGTAGTATATAATGAGTTTGGAAATTGTAGAGAAATGCTTAAATAATGCATTACAAATTACAATTGAACTACACCCATTTGATTATAGATGACTAAAATTAGTTTTAGTCGACTAAAATGTAGGGCGTTTTAGTCGACTAAAATACACTGGAGTTTTAGTCGACTAAATACGACTAAAACTAAAACACTTGCAGAAGACTAAAATAGGACTAAAACTAAAATGCCATTTTAGTCCTAAGACTAAGACTAAAACTAAATTGAAGTTTGCTGCCAAAATTAACACTGGTATGTAACCTGCAGAAAAAAACAATAGGATTGAGGTTGTGACAGCAAAAATGGCACACAAAGTAGTAGATGGGAGGTATTTGTTGTATGCTCCAGGGAAGCATAGTGGGTAATTGAGGACAACCTTCCTTTGGGCCTGGAATTTGAGCTGCAAAAGAATTTGAGTGGAACAACAGTCTGGCCACTCTGTTCCACAAAATTCACCTGTCAGGGTGCCTGGCTCATTAAAAGGCTGGTAAACCTTGGTGGGAATCTGCATGTGCATGAAGAACTGAAGTATGGTGGTTTTTCTGTGTCCTGTACTAAGCACTTGAAGGGAGCACCCACCCGTTTAGGCGTTATCAAGGCAAAAAGCTTCCTGTATAGACCCAAACACTTAGCAAGCAGTCCTTTTTTGTGTGTTATGCTGAAGTTAAGTCATTTTGTTTGAATACAAACTTATCCAACATTTATTTTCAAAATAAATGTTGGATACGTTTGCCCTTAAAATGACTTCATGGTAAGGTGCCTTGCTGCCAACTACTGCTTGAGCAATCTATATCATAGTTTGTAAACGCTATAACTTTTGCACAAACCAATAAATATACGCTTTTTGGGATTTTTTTTACCAAAAATATGTAACATAATACAAATTGACCTAAACTAATAAAGAAATTAGATTTTTAAATTTTTTTTATTGGATGTGTTTTATAGCAAAAAGTAAAAAATATTGTTTTTCTTTTCAAAATTGGTGGTATTTTTTAGTTTATAGCGCAAAAAAAAAAAAAAGAAAACGCAGAGGTGATCAAATACCACCAAAAGAAAGCTCTATTAGTGGGGAAAAAATACCATTAATTTTATTTGGGTACAACATCACACGACCGCACAATTGTCAGTTAAAAAAAAAACACAGTGCCATATTGCAAAAAAAATGGCCTGGTCATTGAGGGAGTAAAACCTTCCTAAGTTGAAGTGGTTAAAAAAATGGAGCTATTGCTACAGCATCTCAACAACTGCTATCGGATCAAGCACTATAGGGTTCAAGTACAATGCTTTATCATTTTAAAATAACTGTATATACTGTTCAGATTCCTCTGGAAATACTATAAAAGTTATTAAAATGCTGAAGTGGTATTTGTGTTTCATACATGCAGAAGTTTCAATAACAAGGTTGTCATGTACCTGTTAGAGGAGCTTGAGATGATAAGGGTGGCATCTTGCACATTTCCAAGCACCCCTGGTGGTGGACACAAGGATTGCTAAGGCAGAACTGAAAGGCACAGGTGCCAGGAAGTTGGAGTAGTGAACTTGAAATGGAAGATGCTGAGGTTGGATCAGCAGAAGTACAGAGTTAGGTCAAAAGCTGAGTTTGGTAACAGCTAGGCAAATAGGTACAGAATCATGATCAGGTCCGAGTCAGAGACTGGCAAAGGTTGGCAACGTCTTGGCAATACGGCACAAAATCAGCAAGCAGAATCTTAGTCAAAAGTCTAGGTCAGGGTTAGTAACATGAATAAGTATCAGATATAAATAGGCAAGGGGAATCAAAAAAAGAGTCAGACAGAGCTAGGTTAGTAACAGGATCAAGCAGCCTTTCAGAAACACAAGTCACAAGGGTAAAGCTGAAGACTATCCAGCAATGATACTGGCCAGGGCTCTGGTATATATAAGCTGCTGGGTTCCAGAACATGTGTGCATGCATTCTCGTTATTGCTAGTGCAGTTATACATCTATGCTCATGAGCTTGATCATAAGCACATTTATGCTCATGAGTATGAGCATGCACATGACAATGAGAAATTGAACATGAAAATGAGCATGGCTGGCCTGAAGACCCTGACAGGGTCTTCCATTAAGGTGGATTTTAAAGAGCCAATGAACCTCTTAATGATTTTAAAATTGGGTCCCATTGTATAATGTAAAAGTGACTGTGCCATCCAAAAAAATTGACTTTCCTGATGCCTGCACAGCCACTTCAATCACTAGGTCTCTCTAAAATTTGATGGGAAACTGGCACTGTGGAAGTGTCAATCTCCATGTTTCCACACAGCTCTCACTGGCTTCTCCTATGTGAATGAGTAGGCCCTTTCCTGACCTGCCAGGCCCTTATGCTCAAATAAGGGTCTGGTATGGATTTTGGGGGAGACTCCACACCATTAAAAAAAAATGTTGGCTTGGGGATTCCCTTAAAAATTTATACTAGACCCGAAGGGCCTGGTATGGATTTGGGGGGGACCCCATGCTGTTTATTTCCCGTTTTTTTTATTTTTTTTACTCTTAGCTTTCAGCGGGGAACCCTGCTGACAGCTGATGACTCATCAGTTGTTAAGGGTGCAACAGCCACCCACTCCTTAACAACCATGACTGTTACTGGTTGTTAAGGACACCGGTGGCCGCCTGCTCCTTAACAACCAGCTAGTGACAGCCTGTGGTAAGGATGCTGGTTACTGCCCGCAGTAAATTACCGCAAACTTTCCCTACTAAAATACCACATGACTTCATAAAATAACTCATATTTTAGTAGTGTTTTTTAATGAATGCTATAAACATTTTTTGAAAAACACTATACGATATCTTACCACATATGGATGCGATAAGATACCGCTTTGTGGAAGTGAGTAATCCCTAATCACTGCCACATCAGTCATATTGTTCCCAATCACTGCCACACCAGTTACAGTGTCCCTGATCACCACCATACCAGTCCCAGTGTCCCTTATCACTGCCATACCAGTTACAGTGTCCCTGATTACCCCCACATCAGTTACAGTGTTCCTGATCGCTACCACACCAGTTGCAGTGTTCCTGATTACCACCACTGCAGTTACAGTGCTCCTGATCACCACCCCACTAGTTACAGTTTACCTGTTAATAATTTAATTCATAATTTATGCCCCTAGGTAGCCTGAATGTGCTCCTTGGATGTTGGTCCCTCTATGTAGCTAGGCTGTGAAAAATCTCACATATGTGGTATCACCATACTCGAGAAAAGTAGCAGTATGTGTTTTAGGGTGTAATTGTAAGTATACCTATGCTGTATGTATTTTAATAATTGACAGCTTTGTGTAAAAGAAAAATAATTTTCTTTCCTGCATCTTCTAAAAACTTGTGGTACAAAATGCCATTTTAAAAATACTCACTATGCCTTTCAGAAAATACCTTGGAGTGTTTGACTTTCAAAATGGGGTGATTTTGTGAGTATTTTTACTGTTCTGGTGTTCCAGGGCCTCCAAAAATATGACAGGTAGTCAGGAAATTGGATGTGTGATTTACGCCCGTGGAATGTCTGAATGGTTTCCTTGGATTGTGGGCCCATCAATGCGGCTAGGCTGTGAGAAAGTCTCACACACGTAGGAGCCCCATACTTGGGAGGCATAGCAGAATGTGTTTTAGAGTGTAATTGTAATTAGGCATGTGCTGCGTGGGAGAAATCACTTGTTAAAATGACAACTTTTGTGAAAACAAATACTAACTTAAAAAAACTCACTATGTCTTTTATTAAATACCGTGAACTGCCTAATTTCCTAAAATAAGTAATTTGGAGGGTATTTGCCCTGTACTGGCATTTTTAGGGTCTCAAGAAATTAGATAGGCATTCTTTACTCCAGAAATGGTTGATTTTCAAATATATATATATATATATATATATATATATACCATGTTTTATAGACTCTATAACTTTCGCACATACTAAATTAAACTACACTGATTTGGATTATTTTTTAATAAAAAAAATGTAGCAGAATACATTTTGGCCTAAATTTATGAAAAAAAAAAGATTATTTATTTGCAAAATTTTAAAATAGAAACTAAGAAAAAATTGTTATATTGAAGTTTAAATGTGTGATTCTCTAATTTTGGCATCAATACTTTAGGACATAGAACAGCATAATAAATAAAAAATATGCTCTCTTAAAATAAAAAATAAAATAAAAAGTATTTTATTTACATCATGTGCATAAATGCAAATATATCCAAAACAGATCTAACCAAATGTATTCCAAAGTTCCAAGTGCATTTTTCTCCAATGCATGCTAAATAATTAAAACTTGATGTTATCGTCATAGTGTTTTGGCTTAAAAGAATACATTAGAGAGGACAAATATAAAATAATATTTTATAAAAACAATAGCATCTATTAAAATTGAAAGATAGCTCATGCTGAAATTATCCAAAGCAAATGCATAGACAGCAGGTATCAAACTTTGTAAACGCAAATTACTTTGACATAGCTCTATTAAGTACAGATTTACCAAAAATATGTGCTGTCATATTTTTTTCTGGATGAATTACATTGTCTGCTTTGTACTGTCAAACAAAATTATAAAACATATTAATTCTCAGAAAAGAATGTGTTTCATTGATGCACCCAAAATATGCAGCCATACAGCACATGGTACCCTATGTAAAATTATTCAAATAAAAAGTTTTTTGTATTCACTATCACTAGACAGAGTCTCCAGATCCTTACATTTTTTTCCATTGAACTGAATTTGTTTATTTAGTGAGTATTCAAAAACCCTCAATCTGTGTGCGCATCCTTTAACCACTTGCCTACTGGGCACTTTT
The DNA here is from genome assembly GCF_965119305.1 of Pelophylax lessonae. Classification (NCBI taxonomy): domain Eukaryota; kingdom Metazoa; phylum Chordata; class Amphibia; order Anura; family Ranidae; genus Pelophylax; species Pelophylax lessonae. Next base: position 463,982,382 of record NC_138769.1, read on the forward strand.
ACACCCTTCCTGCCCAGGCCAATTTTCAGCTTTCAGCGCTCTCACGCTTTGCATGACAATTGCGCACTCATTCTACACTGTACCCATATGAAATTTTTTTCACACAAATAGAGCTTTCTTTTGGTGGTATTTAATAACCTCTTGGTTTTTTATTTCTTACAAAAAAAAAGAAAAAAGGCAGAAAATTTTGAAAAAAAAAAAGTTTTTCTTATTTTCTGTAAGTAAATTTTGAAAATAAATACATTTTTATCCTTCACTGATGTGCGCTGATGAGGCGGCACTGATGGGCACTGATAGGCTGCACTCATGGACACTGATGAGGTGGCACTTATGGGCAGTGATGAGGTGGCACTTATGGGCACTGATGAGGTGGCACTGATGAGGAGGTACTAATATGCCACACTGATGAGCACTGATAGGGGGCACTGATAGACGGCACTGATGAGCACTGATAGGTGGCACTGCTGGGCACTGAGAGGTGGCACTGCTGGGAACTGAGAGGTGGCACTGCTGGACACTGAGAGGCGGCACTGATAGGTGCCACTGCTGGGCACTGAGAGGCGGCACTGCTGGGCACTGAGAGGTGGCACTGATGGACACTGATGGGTGGCACTGATGGACACTGACGGGTGGCACTGATGGGCAGCACTGATGAGCACTGATGGGCAGCACCATCAGTGCCCACACTCAGTGCCCATAGTGCTGCTAGTCAGTGCCCATCAGTGCCTAGATGAGCAGGCACTGATGGGCACTGACTGGCAGCACTATGGGCACTGATTGTGGGCACTGATGGGGGGCACTGTGGGCAGTTATGGCATTTTTTTCCCCTCTTGTGTAATCAGGGCACTGGGAGCGCGCGGGGAGCCTGTTACTGGGAGGCCGTATAAAGACGGCCTCCTGGAAATTAGAGCCTGCGCTGTAGCCGTCTTTCGGCTATAGCGCGGGCGGAAGGTGGTTAAAAAAGTCTATAGCAAGAGACTTCAAAATGTGTGGCATTATTTTATAAAGTGTGCTAAATCCTAAAATGAATCAGACCTGACCCAAAAAGAATCAAATATCTACAGTAAGTATAGTAGGCCTGGGTTCACACTTAGTAGGGAAGTGGCTCCTAGAAGGGATCCTGAACGGCCCTGTTCTCCGTTTCAGGGACGAATCAGGCCTGAATTTTTGCCTGAATTTGGATCTGAAACAGAGCCATAGACGCACAGGACCCCTGTGCAATCTGCTCGGCAGCCACCACGGAGATGTGTGAACCAGCTTCATTGTGAGCTGGGCACACTCTCCTATCATGCAAATTGGATGCGGGGGAAACCCACATCGAACTCGCCTTAGTGTGAAAGCAGCCTCTGTCTTCAGATGAATTCATGGTTTCTTATATTTGTCATATTATATGTGATACCAATATTTGTCATATTATATGTGATACCAATATTTGTCATATTATTGTACCAATTCTCTTTGTACCACCATCTTCTGTTTCCTTTCAATAAAAGTTTGTATACAAAAAAAAAGAAAAAAAAAAAAAAAAAAAAAAAAAGAATTCATGGTTTCTTGAATCCTAGGCCTATCTTTTAGAATTCAAGATTTATTCCTGCTACTCCAGAAAGTCCAATTTTATTCACCTGTCAAATTCCAGAGTCTAAGTTGGAAGCAGAGGCCCCATTTGAAAGTTAAATGACACGGGCTGGGACTTAGTTTCAGGAGAAGCACTGCTTAATGACTTTATGTAGGTTCTGTCTACAACCTAGGTCTGGGATTCACCACAAAGATACAGGGATCAATTTGAAGATGAAAATATGTGTTGGTAAGCACTACAATATGCCTTCACTTCAGCATTGTTTGTCCTCAGGTTGGGTCAGGTTCACTTTGACCTTGGTTTGACTTCAGCAGAGTAAAATCTAATTAGGTTCTGTGGACTTCTGCACTATGGAATTAGCACTCTTTGGTGAATAAGGTTGCTACTCTATAGTAATTTGTTTTATAAAAAGCAACTGTAGCATGGACTGTCACATACAATAAGGCTTGTTCAATAATGCATGTTAATCTCCAATTTAGAATTGATTTCTCTATAATACCACATGTACAATCAATAGAACTCAATCATTTTAATAGATCTGTAACAGTGATAATTCATATTCATAAAAACTCTCCTAAATAGCACAAGACAAAACAGGGGAGTTAGTATCATTAATATAGTTACAAATAGAAATAGTTAGTTTGAAAAAAAAAAAAGACAAAAGTATATCTGCCGTATTTTCCGGCGTATAAGACAACTAGGCGTATAAAACGACCCCCCTATTACATGATCTACCGTATAATACTTATACTTAGGTTACCTTGGAGATATTATACTCGGCGTATAAGACGACCTCCCATTTTTGGGGGATTTTTTTGAAGTTCAAAAGTAGTCTTATACGTCAGAAAATACAGTAGTTAAACCAATAGGAAAAAAACTGTAGAATAAATAAATAGAATCCTCCTTATACGGAGGAAGAAAAAGAAAACCTATAAAGAATATATCAGACCTCCATCTAATAAATTGTATATTTTGTATGCAAACTATATAAAACAGAAAGTATTCAATAGATTGTCCACATCAAACATATCTCCCTACTTGAGAATTAGGATGATCTGCCTTTAAGAAGTGGAACCCCAGTAAAAAAAACTTTTTTTTCCTCAAAAAAGCAGAAAATAATATTTACCTTTGCCAGTGTCTAAATTAAGGTGATTGAGGAGCAGCAATACCACTGTTTTAGTATTGTAGGTTGGAGTTAAGGGTAGAAATTGCATTTGTGCAGACTGTGCAGCTGCACAAGGGCCCTCTAGAACTCAGTTTCCCATTTATAATACTAAATGTGAATTAAGTGCTTACACACTTTGGGGGTCAAAATTATGATTTCACACAGGGGTCCTTTGATGACTTTTGCAGATACTTTAACCTCATTTCCTGTCTCGAAGACAGCTGTGTCACTGGTTTGTAAAATAAAAGGAGAGGGAGTGACTGACACAAATGACACAAATTAAAATTTGTAATCTATTCTACAACGTATCCACAGCTGTGAAAGTGTTATGTTACTTCTACTGGCTTTGAATAAGGCAGGTGTTCAACAAGCAGTAAAAGGTCAAGCAGTGGTCAAGGACATTAGGGCTCATAGAGAAAAAATTGCAGAGCAAAGAATCTACAGCATAAAGCATTAAAGACCCACAGAAAACATAGAAACCAGTATATGGCCACACAGATAAAGAAAAGGTTTTACAGTTTTATTTAGCCAATAGCCATGGTAACTGCTTGACAAAAGTTTCCCCTTGTCTCCCTTTTATTACAACACAAGTGCTTATAAAAATGTAATAGTCACAGAAGATGAAAATGGTTACAAATGCAAAAGTCAGAAATTGATGATGCAGTATTTTATGCGCTTTGTCACCAGCATTCCCCAGGTGTTCTTTGTTTTTCTGAGTCCCTCGGTAACTTTGTTTTTTTATGTGTTGATTCTGCTGTTATTTTTTACTTCCTTTAACAGACCAAATTGTGCAGCAAACATGGAAGTTAGAAGATGGGGATAAACCATTTAACACTGAGAGGGATACTTACAATAGTCAACATTTATTCATTTTGTTAAAACCTTTATCCCCACCAAAAAAAACCTGTGTCTGTAGCTGCATCAAAAGAGTTAGCTTCACACTGACATTAAAAGCAGGTGTTTCAGAGGCATTAATCGCTTGCCGACCGCCGCAAGTACATATATTGCGGCGGTCAGCCCCCTGCAGGCAAAGTGATGTATGGGTACGTCACTCGCCTGTGAGCCAATAGGGGGCGAGCGTGCGCCGCCGGAGGCGCGCTCCCACCCCTGCTCGTTCACGGACACCTCCGCGCGAGTGACCGGCGCACCGCGATCGTCAGTTACAGAGGGAGAAAGGCAGGCGGCTAATGTAAACACAGCCGCCTGTCATTTTCCCTAGTGTAACAGCAGAGATCATACGGTCCTGCTATGTAGGATCATAGATCTCTGCTGTTACATGAAAAGCCACATCCCTGCACAGTTAGAAACACGCCCCTAGGGACACACCTAACCCCTCCTTCTCCAATAAAGTTAACCCCTTCCCTGCCAGTGTCATTTTTACAGTAACAGTGCATATATATAGCACTGATTACTGTAGTAATGTCACTGTTACCCCCAAAAGTGTCAAAAATGTCAGTCAAGGGTCCAAACTGTCCGCCACAATGTCGCAGTCCCGCAAAAAAAAAAATCGCAGATCGCCGCCATTACTCATTAAAAAAAAAAACAACAAAAATGACAAAAATCTTTCCCATAGTTAGTAAACGCAATAACTTTTGCGCAAACCAATCAAAATACGCTTATTGCGATTTTTTTTTTACCAAACATATGTAGCAGAAAACAAATTGGCCAAAAATGTTAAAACATTTTGATTTTTACATTTTTTTGGGGGAATTTCATATAGAAAAATGTGAAAAATATTGTTATTTTTTCAAAATTTACGCTCTTTTTTTGTTTATAGCGCATGATCAAAAAATCGCACAGGTGATCAAATACCACCAAAAGAAAGCACTGTTTGTGGGAAAAAAAGGACGTCAAATTCGTTTAGGTACAGCGTCGCACGACCGCGCAATTGTCGGTTAAATTCACGCAGTGCCGAATCGCAAAATATGGCCTGGTCAGGAAGGGGGTAAAACCTTTCCGGGGCTTAAGTGGTTAAATATGGCCCTCAAACGCCTACGTAAATGAAACAATTGACAGCACATAGTGCTGTTCACGCTATCAAAACATGAAGCGTTAGCGTCACATCACTTAAGAATTGAAGCCTCATGTTGAGTCAGGAGACGTTTGATGCCTTTCAACGCCTTGCATTCAAGTCTTATTAACACTTCACAAACTCTCTGGCAGACAGTTAGGGTACAGTTGCAGGGCGTTAGGATTAGTTTATTAACTGTAATGGAATAGACGTTTGTGGAGCAGTTTTAACATGCCTTAATGCTTTAAAATTGCCCATAGGGCATTTGAGGTGCATTTTAAACTCATCATTAAAGCTTGTAAAATGCCAGTCTAAAACCCCTACTAAAGTTCATTAAAGCGAGGCTAACACCCATATTAACACTATAGGAGTGTTTGCTAAGCATTAGAAAAGTGTGAACAAGCCCTTAGGCTTTTATTTGCTTGTAAACCTGCTTGAGGTGATTGTAGCCTTATTAGTGTACTTGCGACAGAAACAATTGAGTACTTTTTTTTTTTTAGTAGTACTGCTAGGACCTTGAAGAAGGGGACATACCCTGAAAGCTTGTTGTCAGGGAAATGGCCAAAGGAGAACTGGAAATTTTGCCAATACTAGAAATGGACACATCCGGTGCATCCCCATGCACCCTGGCACAAGAATAGTGAATAGGCAAATGCAAATGTGCGATGGCGCAATGGCACACACAATATGTGACAGATGTGGCCACTCTCTAGCCTATAAAGGATTGCTTCTGTATTCACCAGATTGCTGGATTTAAGTCAGCCTCCTGAGCCTTTGTGCATATCTCTGTGGATTTCCTGTTGTTGACCCGGCTTACCCTTGACCTGTCTGACCTCTGCTCCTGGCTTTGACCCCCTGGCTTGTTCTACTGACTCTGCTGCTGCTTGGTCACCTGTGTATAACCCTGACTTGCATAACAGACTTGCTAACATTTGCCTGCTATTTACCTGCCCTCCTGTTTATGACCTCAGCTTGATCTTAGGCTACGTTCACATCTTGATGTTGCTATTTTATAGGCATTTTTCAGGCGTTTTACAGGTGTTTTCATAGGCATTTTTATAGGAGTCTTTACAATCGTTTTACAGGCATTTTTATAGGCGATTTTTACAGGCCTTTTTGTGTAGTCATACGAGTTTAGGTGACCAAGGAAAAGCAGCGTATTTTTTTTTACAACATTTACATAAAAAAGGGGACCTTTTGTGGTGGTGTTTGGTGTCTGTGTGAGGTTGTGTTACTGTGTGTTCTCCTGCTTTTTTTTTTTTAAAATGAACGACAAATGCAGATTTCGGTTTTGTGCATCAGTTGCACTTCTGATGCTGGAGGAAGAGGAGGAAGCGAGGGATCGACAATACTGGGTCCATCCTGTGATCGCTAATAGGCGACAGCGTGGCCAGTTCTGGGCAATGTATGATGACCTTCGTGTGCATAAGAACAAATTTTTCCAATACACACGATTCTTGTAATGCACATTCATTGCATCATACACACATGGATATGTCCTCGCTAGTGCAATGAAGCCTTCAGCTTCCAAAAGTAAAGTGCTGTCCTCCATTTTGAAGAACATGTGCTAAAGCAGAGACGTGACAAGGGGTGGACAGATGCTGTTTGAGCAGATCAGCAGCTACAAAATGCCTGTAAAACACTCTATATCACCTTTCCAGCGTTTGCATTGAAGTCTATGGGGCAAAAACACCTGTAATCTGCCCAAAAAGATGTACTTTTTGGAGCGTCGGGCGTTTTGCTCAAGGCGTCGGAATGCTCAGATGTGAACAGGTGCCATTGAAATTAATAGGATTTGTCTTGTTGGGCGTTTTTTGAGCTGATCCTTAGAGCTGAAATATGCCCCAAAACGCCTACATGTGAACATAGCCTCAATCCTGCTACTTGTCTCCTTAAGACAAGAAAGGCATCCAACGGTTTGTGGGCTTTGCCTATGTTTACCGGAGATTTGTGAAGGGCTTCTCTGCCATCATTGCGCCCATTACCCAGTTGACCCGCCAGCTAGCCCAGTTCCAGTGGTCTCAAGAAGCTTAGGCAGCCTTCGACAAGCTAAAAGGTCTGTTTATCTCCCCACCAGTACTACAGCATTCAGACTCGGCCGTGCCTTATGTATTGGAGGTGGATGCCTCAGAAGTGGCCACAGGGGCAATCTTGTCCCAGCGCCAGGGGCCTAAAGCCCTACCCCACCCTGTTGCTTTCTCCTCTCAGAAAATGAGTCCCTCGGAAACAAATTACGATGTGGGGGATCAGGAACCGTTGGCTATTGGAAGAGTGGAGGTATTTGCTGGAAGGTGCCGCCTATCTTATTATAATTTTTACGGATTATAAGAACCTGGAATACCTCAGAACTGCTAAATGGTTAACACCACGGCAAGCCCGATGGGCCTTATTCATTTCCAGGTTCAATTTCCACATTACTTATCAGCCAGGCTCCAAGAATGGGAAGGCTGATGCTCTCTCCCTAATGTTCCTGGATAACCCTGAAGCAGCACAAACAAGTACTATTCTATAAGCACAACATTTTTTGCTTATCCAACCTGATTTGAAGACATCAAAAAACAAGCCTCCATCCAGTGTACTGAATCAGAGGTATGAAAAGTCAAGAGGGGTTTCTGTGGCACCAGGATAAGATTTTTGTTCCTCAACAAGTCAGACTTCAGGTCCTAAAGACTTTTCATGACCACCAACTGGCTGGGCATTTTGGGATACGGAAGACCTCCGAACTTGTCCAGTGCTCCTTCTCGTGGTCCAGTTTAAGACAGGATTTCAAAAGTTATGAGAGCTCTTGTATTACTTGTCAGCACAACAAGGGGTCCAATGCCAAGTCCTGGGGTGTGTTGAGACCGCTACCAATCCCTGAGCAGTCCTGGAAAATTATTTCTATGGACTTTATAGTGGACTTGCCCCCCTCTGAAGGGTTCACCACCATCTTGGTGGTAGTGGAATACCTTTCCAAGATGGCACACTTCCTACCTATGATAGGTACACCCTTGGCTCTGGAGACAGTGAATGTGTTCATAAAAGAAATAATAAGGTTGCATGGACTACCAGATAACATCGTGTCTGACAGGGGGGTGCAGTTCACCTTGAGATTCTGAGAAATCTTTGCAAGACTTTGTCAATAGAATTATGTCTATCTTCGGCTTACCACCCACAGAGCAATGGTCAAATGGAAAGAACAAATTAGATCTTGGAACAATACTTATGATGTTTCTGTACCTGCTCGCCTATTCTCCCCTGTGCAGAATCCGCATAAAATTATTAATTACACGCTGCCACAACCTAGTCCCCATTCTGGGCAAATGATGGGTTCCATCCCTCTTTTCTGCCAAACACTATACCAGAAGCATCAGTTCCTGCAGTTCAAGATCAAATAAACTTTATTTAAACCAATTACAGTATCTCACAAAAGTGAGTACACCCCTCCCATTTTTGCAAATATATTATTATATATTTTCATGTGACAACACTGAAGAAATGACACTTTGCTACAATGTAAAGTAGTGAGTGTATAGCTTGTATAACAGTGTAAATGCACTGTTCCCTCAAAATAACTCAACACACAGCCAATAATGTCTAAACCGCTGGTAACAAAAGTGAGTACACCCCTAAGTGAAAATGTCCAAATTGGACCCAATTAGCCATTTTCCCTCCCTGGTGTCATGTGAAGATTGTAAGACCCTGAAACTGAGTTGTAGCATAGTGCCCAAGACCATACAGGGGTTTACCAGGACAGGTTACACTCAGAACAAGCCTCACCATGGTCGACCAAAGAAGTTGAGTGCACATGCTCAGCGTCTTATCCAGAGGTTGTCTTTGGGAAATAAACATATGAGTGCTGCCAGCATTGCTGCAGAGGTTGAAGGGGTGGGGGAGGTCAGCCTGTCAGTGCTCAGACCATTCCCTGTACACTGCATCAAATTGGACTGCATGGATTTCACCCTGGAAGGAAGTCTCTTCTAAGATGATACACAAGAAAGGCCGCAAACAGTTTGCTAAAGAAAGGCAGAATAAGGACATTGTTGAGTGAACAAGCACGTAGCAGTCGTGTGAAATGCGTCTACTGTCCTACCCTGCTGTACCTTGTACCATTTATGTAAATAAAGGAACTTTTCTTAATTGGAATCCTGTGGTGGTGTGCGACCAGTTTATTCTTTCATGCTTCTCCTGTAGGCGAGCTGAGGTTCAGCACCCACCTTGAATCGTGGACTTTGACTAGCCTGAGTGGTGTTATCTCTCTTCATTTTACTGGAACCATGTCCTGTGGTCTGATTAGACCAAAATAAACTTATTTGGTTCAGATGGTGTCAAGTGTGTGTGGCGGCAACCAGGTGAGGACTCGGAGTACAAAAACAAGTGTGTCTTGCCTACAGTCAAGCATGGTGGTGGGAATGTCATGGTTTGGGGCTGCATGAGTGCTCCTGGAATGGGGGAGCTAATGGGGGAGCTACAGTTCATTGAGGGAACCATGAATGCCAACGTGTGCTGTGACATAGTGAAGCAGAGCATGATCCCCTCCCTTCGGAGATTGGGCCACAGGGCAGTATTCCAGCATGATAACGAACCCAAACACACCTCCAAGATGACCACTGCCTTCCTAAAGAAGCTGAGGGTAAAGGTGATGAACTGGCCAAGCATATCTCCTGGCCTAAACCCCTTTGAGCATATGTGGGGCATCTTCAAACGGAAGGTGGAGGAGCGCAATGTTGCCAAGTACTTCTTAAGTTCCTGAGAGACATCTGCCCGATTGTGCAGCCTGTCCCAGCATTCTTCAGGTGATCACCGGTCCAGCACTTCAGTACTCTACTGGCATTCTGTGCTTCTTTGGGCACTGCACCTCCTGTACCATCTTCAGGGGTGTACAGCACTTAGCCACAAGGGGAGCCCTCTCAGCACTTCAGCCTCTGACCAGGTATGTGACACTTGTCCTGAAAAATTGTATGCTAGTTTTAGTTAACCTGGTAATAGATGGATAGAAACTCAAACATTTTGTTTTAAGAATGATCATTCAACCCACTGGCTGAACAAAAAAGAAAAAAGATTTGTATATGTATACCCAGCTTAATACCTTTCTATGCTAAAAAGTTGCCAGCACTTTAAAAGCTCACTCCCCTGCGTAGCATATGTACTGCCCCACTCTTTCCTCTCCTTTAAGCCCTAATAAGAAATCTTAAATTACAGATCAGTTATTTCCATAGTAAGCATTATTGTAGCTTTTAGGTGGCAAGTAGGTAGTCTAAATACAGATTTAAGAGTAGAGTGGAAAAAATGATTCCAGGACATTTAAGGGAACACATTGGCAAACTGACAGACTAGTATTTCTGGGCAGAGACAGCTGTGTGTGTGTTTGGCTTTTTCAGGATTCTTTAGTTCTGGTTTAGAACAGTCAGTCCTGTTTTCCAAGTTTTGCTAGACACCTGGTACCTGGCACACACAGATATGCAGGGCCATTGTATACCAGGTCTGAGGATCTCAGTTCCAGGAGTCAGGTATGCTCCTATCAGGGTGTCAGGAGAACACTAATCCATAGGCCAGAAGAGAACCAGCAGAGAAAACCATGAGGTTGTTGCCAACATCCCAGTGTCACATGCAAAAAGAAATGACCTCCAAGCAAGTTGTGGGACTTTAAAGGCAACTTACAACCAAATACTAGAAATTACATAAAAACTTTAATTTGATTACATCCTTAAAAATGTATCATAACTATATAATGGTTAAAAATATTCTTAAACAGGTAACAGCTGAGTACTTTGATGTACAGATGCATGCAATAAATTACAATATCTCCTCTTCATTCATCCCAACACATTTTAGGAAGAGTTCAATCCTTTAGTCGGGCATTGTGGAAGAGAGATTGTTTCATTCACAATCGACAATGTTTAGTGCAGCCGTTTACAATGTAAAAACATAGTTCACTTTTCCGACAGGTGGAGATAATCTGTGTACCCACAAGGATGGGACCCCAAACTAATCACGCTGAGATCCCCCAACACACAGTCAGCCACCTTGGAAAGATTGGAATGGGGAGTTTGTGTATGCCACTAGAAAGCCTCACTCAGGAGTCAGGAGGCAGATTCATCCAGTAGAGGCAGAAGTGCCCAGCTGTTACCTCTTTAAGTGCTCTTTCACACGGGTGGTCCGATCAGATCTGCCTGTCAGTTTTTTAGGCGGATCTGATCAGATGCCCCATTCAGCCCTATGGAGCAGCGGATGTCAGCGGTGACAAGTCCGCTGACACCCGCTGCCATCCGCATCCGATCCTGTCCGTGAAATCCGGACGGATGGAAACCCTATTTTCTATCCGTCCTGGGGATCGGATCGGATGGGATCGGATGAGAGCGGACAGGTGGTCCGCTCTCATTCGATTCCCCATAGAGAGCAGCGGGGCTCTGACACATCCCTCTCCGCACAAAGTGCAGAGACGGAGCTGTCATCCGCCGGCTCAGCGGGGATCGGCGGATCAATCCCCGCTGAGCAGAGCACAGTCCGCAATGGAATGCAGACCGTGTGAAAGGGGCCTAATACTATTTTTAACCATTGTATTGTTGATGTACATTTTAAAGGATGTAATAAAATTGACATTTTTATGTAATTTTTTGTATTTTATTGTAAGTTGCCTTTAACCACTTGACCTTCGGGAGATTTACCTCCCTTCATGACCAGGTCATTTTTTGCGATACGGCACTGCAGTATTTTAACCAACAAATGCGCAGTCGTGCAACACTGCACCCAAATAAAACTGATGTCCCTTTTTTTTCCAGAAATGGAGCTTTCTTTTGGTGGTGTTTTGGTGGTGTTTGATCACCAAAAAATTGAAAAAATAAAATTTCTTCATACATTTTTGGCCAAAATAATTTCTGCTACATATTTTTGGTAAAAAAAAAAAAAAATCTGAATAAGCTTATATGGATTGGTTTCCGCAAGAGTTATATTGTCTATAAACTATGGGATATTTTTATTTATTTCTTTTTTAATTGATTTTTTTTATTAGCGGGACTGCTATATTGGTAGTAAACTCCTGAGCATGAGTGAACTAGCTCTGTGGTGACCGCGTTGCCTTGGACAAAGCGGACAATTCTCTAGGTGCCTTTCTGCCCTCTGGGAAATGTCAGACACTAACTGCCACTTTTGCCACTTTTTGGGGACCAGTGACACTAATACAGTGATCAGTGCTAAAACATATGCACTGTCACTGTACTAATGACACTGTCTGGGAAGGGGTTAACATCGGGGGTGATCAAAGGGTTTAATGTGTGCCTAGCTGGTGTTTTACTACTGTGGTGGAGGTGCTTGTACTAGGGGAAGGCATGGATTGGTGCCCCTGCTTTGACACATGATCCATGCCTTCTGTACTGACAGAATAGCGATCTGCCATGTTTACATAGGAAGACCGTTGTTGTGCCTCTATACCAAAGCATCGGCGGGTGCCAGCGGACATCGAGCTCAAGAGCCAAGTGGCCCTACATTTTCCAGAGTTTGTATTCTGCTGAAGCTGGAGAAGATCCCCTGCGTGGGAAACTTTGTGTTGTACTGTTGTTTTGCTTTCTGCTGTTTTAATAAAAGTGGGCTACCAGGCCCTTAAATTACCAAAAGTAGGACGCCTGCCTTTACACGTACATGAACTTTTTTTTTTAATGAAAACGTTTTTATTGATGTTTCAAATAGCATAAAAAGCACAGTATACACGTGACTGCTGTAACAAATCGAATAGGATACAAAGCTAAGATCAGTATAGCACAGTAACCAAGTACAACCAGGCAAAAATGGAATAATGACAGGGAGTGGAACCCAATATAGGTAACCCACACAGTCTCAAGTCCACGTAGAGGCACATTATCCAAGAAAAGGGAATCTCCAGGGAGTAGGTGAGAGGGGACAAAGCAGAAAGAGTAGAAAAGATGTGCGAGACAAACAGGAGAGGGAGGCACCAAAGATAGTAAAGTAGCAGGAATGCCAGGAGACAACAGCGTAAACTAGTGTAGAGGCAGAGCCCAGAAGAGCAGGATATCACAGTATTGCCTGAGATCCCAGCCAAGGACCCCAAACCTTGTGAAACTTCTGTGGACAACCCCTGCCCATGTACAGTAGGTGAGTTTATACAGCGGCAGAACAGAGTCGACCAATGCTTTCCAACAGGAGACCCGGGGAGGGTCCGCCGATTTCCATCCCATCGGTATCGTTTTTCAAGCATAGAATAAAAGGTAAAAGACAAACAGTTGCATATGTACCCGGGGGGAGATTGACTCGCAAAGGCCCAGCAGTAATACCTTGGGGTCGAGAGTCATAGAGGAAATCCCCAGATCATCTCAGCCACAACTGCCTGCCAGAAGGCCTGGACCGCAGGGCATCACCAGACCATATGGACGAAGGTACCAACCTGAGCACAGCCCCTGGGGCACACATCCGAGCTGCGTGGTATATTCTGGCCACCCTCTGAGGGGTGTAATACGCTCTATGGAGGAACTTGAGCTGAATAAAATGGTCCCTTGCCAAGATCATCCTAGACACACGTACATGAAGCTAGGGGGCGAAAGCGGGCCACCGGCGGTGCTCTCCCGTCCCCACTCGGCAGCGGGGAAGCCGATGCACGGGTCAGGCGGCTTTGATTGCTGCCTGACACCTGGGATCACTCCCCACTGAGAGAGAAGAACGGTCAGCTGTTGTAAACACAGCTGACCATTCTTCTTCCTGAAATTATCATAGAGCCCATGTGATCCTTCTATATAGGATAACATGTCTCTATGGTCATTTCAGAAGCCACGCCCCCCCCAGTTAGAATCACTCCTCTAGGCTCACATTTAACACCTTGATCACCCGCAGGGTTAACCCCTTCTCTGCCAATGCCATTATTACAGTAACAGTGCATATTTTTAGCACTGATTACTGTAGTAATGTCACTGGTACCCCCAAAAGTGTCAAAAATGTCAATTAGGGGTCCGATCTGTCCGCCGCAATGTCGCAGTCCCACAAAAAATCGCAGATCTCCACCATTACTAGAAAAAAAACCTATAAAATAATAACAATAGTTAGTAGACGCAATAACTTTTTTGCAAACCAATCAAAATACGCTTATTTCGATTTTTTTTTTACCAAAAATATGTAGCAGAAAACAAATTGGCCTAAAATGTTAAAAAATTTTGATTTTTAAATTTTTTTTTTGAGAATGTCATATAGCAGAATGTGAAAAATAGTTTTTTTTTTTCAAAATTGTCGCTTTGTTTTTGTTTATAGCGCAAAAAATAAAAATCGCACAGGTGATCAAATACGACCAAAAGAAAGCTCTGTTTGTGGAAAAAAAGGACATCAATTTTATTTGGGTACAGAGTCGCACAACAGCGCAATTGTCCATTAAAGTAACACAGTGCTGAATCGCAAAATAGGGCCTGGTCAGGAAGGGGGCAAATCCTACTGGTCTTAAAGTGGTTAATGGCATCCTAGTCTTAGTCTGTTGGGTTCAATTTTGAGTTGGCCCACACTTTGTAGGTTTAACAGTTTCAACACTTCTGGGAAGGCTGTCCACAAGGTTTAGGAGTGTAACAACAGGAATGTTTGACCATTCTTCCAAAAGTGCATTTGTGAGGTCAGGTACTTATGTTGGAGTGAAGGCCTAGCTCACAGTCTGTGCTCTAATTCATCCCAAAGGCATTCTTTTGGGTTGAGGACAGGACAGTCAAGTTCCTCCACCCCAAGCTTGCTCATCCATGTCTTTATGAACCTTGCTTTGTGCACTGGTCCAAATTATTTGATGGAGGGGGGATTATGATGTGGGGTTGTTTTTCAGGGGTTGGGCTTAGCCCCTTAGTTCCAGTGAGGGGAACTCTTACGGTGTCAGCATACCAAGATATTTTTGACAATTGCATGCTCTCAACTTCGTGGGAACAATTTGGGGATGGCCTCTTCCTGTTCCAACATACCCAGTGCATAAAGCAAGGTCTATAAAAGATCCATTAATGCGGACTTTGGCTAAAGGGGTGGAGTAAATTGCCCCAATCCACAAATGCACAGGGGCTGGGATTTCATTCCTTTGCAGCCCTTTTGCATCAAAAGCTTTCTCCATGTCAGTCGAAGGCAACAGAATAAGGAACATTTGTCTTCAGATCAAGCCCAGATTGTGAGTGGGTTGTCCACTGAGTACTTGTTCAGGTTGAAGAAAGTACTTCGTTTTGACGTCAGATCTGCATGTATTTCAGGCATTTGTAAAAGAGACTCTTTAAGATGCCAAGTAGTAGTCTTAGAAGGCAATAGCGAGGTCTGTAGATTGATGCTCACAAGGCCATGATCTCAGAGAACTATATTACCGATTGCAGCATTAAAGTGTTTGCAAGGGTTCAATTTTTAAAAAACATAACAAACATGTTATACTTCCCTGCTCTGTGCAATGGTTTTGCACAGAGCAGCCCTGATCCTGATATTCTCTGGTTTCCCTCTGGCACTCATGGTCCCTCCCCCCTGCTGAGTGCCCCCATAGTAAGCTGCTAGCTCCTGAGCCACTTCTGTGTGTCTATGAGACACACACAGAGCATGGCCCGGGGCCACCCCCCACTCAGGCCCACCCCCACTCCCTCCTCACTGGCTGTGATGGAACCAATGGCCCTCACTGCTGTGCTCAGCCAATGAGAGGGCAGAGATCTGGGAGAACTACTGCTCATTGCTGGAACGGAATTAGACTCAGGTGAGTATAAGGATAGGGCTAAGGGAGGGAGCTGCGCACTAAAGGTTTTTTAACTTTATGTATAGAATGCATGAAGGTAAATAACCTTCAGCCTTTACAACCATTTAACCCCTTTCTGCCACCACCTCCCAGCCCATGATGAGAGGCCCCACATATGCGCTACGTTAGCGGGAAGAAGTTACGCACCATTGGCAGAGATACGTGTTTGAGCAAGAAGAAAACAATTCTTGAATAGGAATAGGAACCATGAGAAGCTGAGTGATAAGAATAATCACGATCTCTAGGGTGCAGAATACACCATATGTTGAGAAATTGATGTGCGTGGAAGGTTTTCTTGAGACAGGTCTCTTTCCTAAACCTCCTGAGGAAACAAAAATGTGCCAGGAGCATTGCTGGGGATGTTTGCTTGCCAGGTATATTTGAAAAGAAGAGACATCCAGGAACAAAAGAAAGGCCACATCTACATAAAGCTCCCAGGAAATCTTCTTTTTATTCTGTAGCAAAGATTCCCAAAGAAGCTGCTAGAAATGTTGCATTTTCCTGCCATTTCTATTGATTGCCAAACCTGTAACATGACCTGACAATACACCAATACCCCAAAGGTAATAAGTGGGCTTTATTAAAACAGAAATAATCCCTGCAGAAAAGTGTTGGTTTAACTGCCTTGCCAGATAAAACACTTGTGAAAGATCTCAAAAACATCTCAAACTCAAATAAATGTAAAATGACAATTGAATGCACCTGAAAGCATCCTGCGTTTTCTCATTTACACACATTTTATGACTTGTGAATCCTTTTCACAACCCTATATTCTAATAAACAATTTTTTCTATGTTGTCCAGGTGTGGCCAGGCGATAAGATTAGAAATGAGAAACTAAACACAAGTTCTGAATATTGTGCTTTGAAGCTGGTGCTGCCTCCACTACCCATTCTGAATTGGGTAATGAAAGCCTCATTGTAAATATCCTTGGAGAAAGACTGCAATGATGAAACATTATGATAAGGTCAACTTTGTTCATGCACTGCAGCTGACGTACCATTTTAGTGAAACAATTATTTCCCATGCTTGCTGGCTTTTTTCTCAGGCCAATCTGAATGTCACTGCATTGCTGGTGATACTGTTTAGATTCCTGGAAGCCAAACCGGTAAAGGCATTGTTCAACGAGAAAGGGCTGTTGATGTGGCTGGTGTTGAAAAAAAACCCATTGTCTAATTACACATTGAAGTTTCTTAATTGACAGCCCTCTATTCAATCCCCAGGAATCGAAGTCCCCAATGTCAGTGCACTCAATGGCTATTTTATAAATGGCAAATATTTCTTTAAACATTAAATTTTAGTTAAATAAAATTATTTGGCTCATATCATATGTATTACTCCTGCACAAGTAATATTGCACATTTACTACAACACACCATAGTTTAATGCTACAATAATATTTTCAAAGATTTACAGCAAAATGTTATAAATTAATCTCAAATGGAACATTTTTTTTACTAATGAAATGTTAAATGACTGAGGATTACACATAACACGTGCTTCAAATTTAATAACAATGGTCCAGTTTTGCCAGCACTCATCAATAATTATTTTTTTAAAACCACATGTAAAGATTGTTTAAATTAGTCTGCTGATTCTATAATTGATACAAAATGCATGTTTTGTCATTGTTGATATCAACAAATTAATGAGTAATGATGCTGTACAGCCACAAGAGAAAAAAATAATTTAAAGTGGACCTTTCATGTGAAATCAATAATCTGCCTGTAGTAATGTACAAACTGCATTATTAATATTAACCTTCAGCAGATTTAAAGTTTATCTTTTCTCTTTGTAAATTTATAGAGTTTTTTTTCCTTTGTGCAGACACCCACCACCGTAAGCAGTCCAGGGCTAAAGACTGTTGCAATTCTAGACTGCTGGTCAGGTGACTTCCTTCAGTTGAAACACCATAAATAACATACTGTTAGAATGTATTTTAATATATATGTAAAATATGTAAGCATTTATTTTGTTGTCACTCTTTTTTAATAGTGAAAAACAAATATACAGTATAGTTAATTAATACATTTTTATTGTTATTATTATTAATAATAATAATAATAATAATAATAATAATAATAATAATAATAATAATAATATTATAAAAAGACTACACCCAAATCTGGACTGTGATCAAACTACATCTTAGACTTTGGGCCACCCAACCAAGTCCTCTTCAATTTATGTACCCTGCTCACATATTCCAATAATATAAGAAAAATAACATAGGTTTGTTGCCTACCATTGAAATATACTACATTTTCTGAAAGTAGAATAAAATGATGGTAGTCCCACTTTTGTGTGTTGTGCAGTGTTTGGGGTAATGCTAATGATATCTGTACTTTCAGCCAAAAAAAAAAAAAAAAAAATTAAAAAGAAATTACTATATAGAGTTATTAAATGCCAAATACATATATATATATATATATATATATATATATATATATATATATATAGCATATAAATTGCAAACTCTTACAAAAGTGGGAAAACTGAGCAGTAAATAGGTAATGTATCAAAAACTAAAATGGTGGTCCTAAAATTCTTCTTCTTCCTCTGCTATCTGTAGAGACAGCTACTATGTTTCACATAATAGTTGGTCAAAGAGTAATCTAACTCTTTATGAGCATCAAACCAAAAAATTATATTTTTGTTGCAAAGGGTGCCTAAAGTCTGACTTTATCTCTATCTCAGTAAAGAATTTTGGAAAAATCAGTGAAACAATCACTCAAGCTGAAAATTACATTTCTGGAGGGGTTCCATACACCAACTGTGTACAGAATACCTCCAAGTTGCCATATTGCATTGAAATTTACAGAAAATTACAGCACTTCAGATTGAAAGTAAAGGTAGCAATTGTATATGTTTGATTATTTCTTTTTTCATTTGCTATATTTTTTATCTACAAAAGTGGGGTTACCCTTTAACCTATGTCCATGCCTCCTAAGTTTGTATATTTGAAGATATATACCTATTTATGTGTGGGATTCATTGAAATTTTTTTTAAGCTTTTACTTCTTTTTTTAAACACATTTAATTTTTTTGCACAATTTTTTGTAAATCAAGGTTTTATTGCTACAACAAAGGGGGCTGATGTACCCCCTATTTGATAGTAAAGAGAAAAAAAGATGCTCTTGATGAAGACATCGGGGTCTAATAGACCCCAATGTTTCCAACCCATGCAGATAAAAATCTGCTTCTCACCCAGTCACTTAGGGCTGCACACACCCTAATGGAAAATAGTGAACAGCTGTCCTCCTCCACTCCTCATTCACTCTCCTTTTTCAAGATGTCAGCTGTGCTCCTCCACTCACAGAGGATCTGTGTTAGTAGTGGAACTAGAAGGAAGGAGCCTCTCACACTCCCCACATGTAGATGTAGATCTGGTGGTTACACAGACTTCCTCATCAGTTCTACATAATTTAGTAAAGCAGCCTCAGTCAGCTTTGATCACTGGCTGAGACTGAGCCCCTGCCTAGACAATCTTGAAGGTTCATTATTACCAAACCTCAGCTTAGGTGAGCATTTTTTATGTGGCTGTCATGTTTATCATGCCTCCCAACTTTTTGAGATGGGAACGAGGGACACATATTAGCAAAGGTATGTAGGCAAAGGACACACCCTCTGCCATGCCCCCTTAAAGGAAAATTTCTACATAAATTAGTTAAACCCACAAGTATATATATATATATTTTTTTTACCACTACTATTACTTTATACTGACTTCTGAAATTTACCAATGCAGAAATGTAGAAATTGTATGAAAGGTTTAGCACTGGGAAACACTTTTCGAAAGATACACAGTACATTTTATTTACAACTATTTAATTCAGACCAAAAGGAGGGACAAATGAGGAGGAAAAAGTGACAGGGGGACATTGTTCCAAATCAGGGACAGTTCCTTGAAATCAGGGACAGTTGGGAGCTATGGTTTATGGGGTTCTCTCTGTACTGCTTAAAAATATTTGTTTATTTTTCACCATTTCAGTGATTTCAAGCATTTGCCAGGGACAAACAAACAACATTAGTATGCAAATTCTCTTGCTAGCCCATAAACATATTTTAATAAAAGTCTGAGAACCTCTCTTCCTGTCAAACTGTAGGTAATCTATGTTATTATTTTATTATTATACAGTCTTTTTTTTTTTTAGAGCCAATAGCTTGTGCAGTGTTTTACAACATAAAGGGAGGCAGTACAATTACAATACAGAAGAAATAGGGGGGGCCCTGTTAATGGAGCTTACAATCTAAAGCATGCTAAATGGAAGGAAGTTTATTACCTACTATTAGCACATAGCAGTTTTACCACAAAAATGTATTTATATTTGGTTGGTGAGTAAAGGTACATTCAGACACATTACATAAATATAATAAGCAAGAACTCTATGGAGCTAAGGTATGGTCATATAATAGCAAGTGGTCTTTTTATTGACTAGCATAAACATGTAAACCAAATGAATATGAAATGCTTGGTTTTGTGGTTCTTGGCAATCAGGTGGTAGGCAAAATTATGAAAACACATAACAAAATGATTATATTAAAGACCTATTAGTGCATAGGGCTAAATTTTGGATTAAAAAAAAAAACCTTGATTGTTATTGTAATTCTGTCATACCGTACATGGCTTGAACTGTGTGCAGTGGGATGCTGTACCATTCCAGTTCTCTGTAGTATGTAGAAATTGGGAAATTCCCTTCCCACTCAGAACCTTTCAGAATAGTGAC
The DNA here is from genome assembly GCF_965119305.1 of Pelophylax lessonae. Classification (NCBI taxonomy): domain Eukaryota; kingdom Metazoa; phylum Chordata; class Amphibia; order Anura; family Ranidae; genus Pelophylax; species Pelophylax lessonae. The sequence continues at coordinate 464,002,571 of NC_138769.1, forward strand.
AATGTTTGAATATGGTGATTAGGAAAGAAATAGGATTTAACTGACTTCAAGCAGTAAGTAAATTGGCATTACTATCATACAATATGGGAGAATTATGAGAGTTCATTCCTTACACCAGAGGGTACACCTGGTCTTGTAAATGTACTTCACATTTGTTGTCCATTATATGATCATGCATAACAATTAGGGATGATCAAACTTTTCAAAAGTTCGGTTCGGCCAGAACATCCGAACTTCCCGAATGTTCGGCCCGGATTCGGTAATCAAAAAACACAATTTTGAAGCCCTAAAACCCAATAATCCTATATATAACCCTATACAGAAGTTCAGATGTTTTGCCTGCCTCCAAAGACCCCCAAAAATGCCCAAAAAAACGCCAGCTACAAAAATGCCCAGGTGTGTTTTTGCAGCTGGCATTTTTTTGGGCATTTTTTTGGGGTCTTTGGAGGCAGGCAAAACATCTGAACTTCTGTATAGGGTTATATATACACACACACTTATATGTATTTATACACATACACACATATAGGTGTGATAGGAGCGGAGACATATTGGTGTTCATTATTTCATTAGCGCAAGCATAGGTTTCTGCTACTTTCACAACTATATATGTGTATATATACAGACATGGGTGTCTGTATATATACCCCTATAGAGAAGTTCAGATGTTTTGCCTGCCTCCAAAGACACCATAAAAAATGCCCACAAAAACGCCTGCACCAAAAAAAAAAAAAAAACGCCCAGGTGTGTTATTGCAGGGTTTTTTTTTTTTTGGGCATTTTTTATGGTGTCTTTGGAGGCAGACAAAACATCTGAACTTCTCTATAGGGGTATATATACACACACACTTATATGTATATATACACATACACATATATAGGTGTGAAAGTAGCAGAACACTATACTTGCGCTAATGAAATAATTAACACCAATAGGTCTCCGCTCCTATCACACCTATATATGTGTATGTGTAAAATACATATAAGTGTGTGTGTATATATACCCCTATACAGAAGTTCAGATGTTTTGCCTGCCTCCAAAGACCCCAAAAAAATGCCCAAAAAAAACCCCCTGCAATAACACACCTGGGCGTTTTTTTTTGGCGCAGGCGTTTTTTGGGCATTTTGGGCAGGCAAAACATCTGAACTTCTCTATAGGGGTATATATACACACATTTATATTTATATATACACATACACATATATAGGTGTGATAGGAGCGGAGACATATGCCTGTTAATTATTTTATTAGTGCAAGCATAGTGTTCTGCTACTTTCACACCTATGTATGTGTAGGTGTATATATACATACATGTGTGTGTATATATACCCCTATACAGAAGTTTAGATGTTTTGCCTGCCTCCAAAGACCCACAAAAAATGGCCAAAAAAATGCCTGCGCCAAAAAAAATGCCCAGGTGTGTTGTTGCAGGCGTTTTTTTTGGGCATTTTTTGTGGGACTTTGGAGGCAGGCAAAACATCTGAACTTCTGTATAGGGGTATATATATACACACACTTATATGTATTTTACACATACACATATATAGGTGGGATAGGAGGGGAGACATATTGGTGTTCATTATTTCATTAACGCAAGTATAGTGTTCTGCTCCTTTCACACCTATATATGTGTATGTGTATATATACAGACATGGGTGTTTGTATATATACCCCTACACATAAGTTCAGATGTCATGCCTGACTCCAAACATCTCCTCAAAAAAGCCCTATAAACGCCTGCAGCAAAAAGCAAGCTGACCAGCGAGAAGCCATATCCCTGCTCTGAAAGTGACCTAAGAGAAACAATCTTTTCTCTATAGCGGTCACCCTGAAATGGAAGGGTTTTGTCACCCTGCCATAGCAGTCAGAGTCAGTTAACCCTACACTACACTACGGTCCCCTTACACTTAAAACTTTCCCTACAGAAACTAAATTATTAAAACTAATTATAGTGGAAAATAGCACCCTAACTACACTAGATATCCCTTTCCTCACACTAAAAATTGCTAAATGACACTTTGTAGCAGAAGTAACAGAACTGCTTCCACTCTCTTCCATGTCCCTGTATTCCAATGCTAGGAATTTGGAGGGGGCTATCTTACATACTGGGGGGCGTATTCACTAATGATTGGCCTATGGACCCCCTAGTCACTCCAATCACATTCCTAGCATTCTCCTGCCCCCTCAATTGGCTTTTACTGATGGTTCTGGTCCAATCACGGGCTTTTAAAGCCCATTTCCTGTACCATTGCATTTTGGTCAGTTCTGGTTGCCGAATTCCGAACTTTTTCAGCAAAAAGTTCGGAATTCGGCCGAACCTCAAACAGCCAATGTTCGGGTCGAACCGATGGTCGATCCGAACCGTTCGATCATCCCTAATAACAATCATCAGCCTTAATGACTACTAATGATAGTGGCCAATACCAGTGTGGGCCACAATGGCAGCCAACATTCTGAGATAAAGGCATCCTTCACCTTTTTCCAGGCTTGTGTTTGTCTGGATGTAAAGACATGGTGTATTGTTTTTTTCATTTATTAGGTCCAGGTTTTTATGCCCCTATTTTGGTTAAATTTAGCTACTATCTGGTGTCCATCTATTTCATCAATTGGTTTTTGCTTGGACCCTTTACCTTCTGTCATTATAGTCTGTCAATATTATAAATGTGCAGACACTACTTTTGAGACTGTTCTCCTGACCAGGTTGACACAAATGCTTTAGTAGGGTTGTCTTTTTACTGATGTACCTGCATTTTGGGCGCTTTTTGACTCCATTAAACTTCTTTTAAGGTGCTTTCTGTTGAAAATACACATATCAAAGTACTAAATAATTAATTTTCCATGCAGAGTTTCTGTTATTTTTGTCTACAGCCTATTTTAAACACAACAAAACTGAATGGTTCCATACAGAACTTTTAAAATTGTGCTACTGCTTATGTTAATTATTCATTACTCAGAAATAGATTAAAAAGTGTTGTCTAATGTCTTTCTTTAAAGATTTTGCAATTAACTGATCAATTTGCAATTAGTAGTATAGGGTAATACAACTATTAAAATGTCTCTTTTAATCATTGCAAACCAGTAGTTGTAACTAGGGTTGAGCAGACACCTAGATGTCCGTGTTCGACGGGTTCGGCCGAACTTTAAAAAAAAGTCCGGGTCCGTGTCCCGGACTTTTACCGAACTTTTCCCGGACACCGAACCCCATTGAAGTCAATGGGGACCCGAACTTTAAGGCACTAAAATGGCTCTAAAACACCAAAGGAAAGGGCTAGAGTGCTGCAAATGGCAGCAAAACGTAATTAAGAGCATGGCAAGTGCTCTGCAAACAAATGTGGATAGGGAAATAACTTAAAACAACAAAAAAAAACAGAAAAATAAAACAATGTTCTTCTTCATCTCTGAAGGACGAGGCCCATATGGAGTAGGAGGGAGGTTGAGGTGGTGGTGGATGTGGCGGTGACATAGGCGTGCGCACAGGGTGTGCTGGGTGTGCCTGGGCACACCCTAATCACCTAGGGCACATAGCATTGCCAGTGAGATGGGAAAGATCTCCCTGGGACCTGCTCTGCTCTATTTCTCCTTGCCTACAGGTACATGGCCCCGATACATTACTCTCCCTGCTGGCAAACACATGCATGTGTATTTCAACTTTGGGGTGCACACCTTAATGCAATAGGCTGCGCACACCTATGGGCGGTGTAGGTGGAAGCGGCGGTGGAGGAGGACCAGGGCCGGATTAACAGCATCATGGGCTTGGTGCTGAGGATTTTGAAGGGCCTTAAGGGCCGTGCCTTGCCATGCACCCAGAGGAGGAAGGGTGCAGCCATGCATGCCTAATTCAACATGGGATGCTGTCTCTGAAGCCCATAAACACATCCATGCATCGCCAACTGTCCCTCCTTGTCCGGCCTTCACGCTGTGTGGGGAGGTTCTGAGGGTGCTGCCTGGGGAAGCGAGCATAGAAGCCAGACTTCTGTGTTTACAAGTGACAGAAGAGCGGTAACAGTGAATATGGCCAACCCGGGGCCTATATAAAAGGTAGGGGCCTGGAGCTGCAGCTCCAATAGCCCCTACATTAATCTGGCCCTGAGGAGGAGGACGAGGTAGCCAACACTGCTTCTTTTCAAAAATTTTAAATGAGGGTACACCCCAAAAGAGTGAGAAAGAGCAAAAATGGAACAATGGGTGGGTAAGGTCGGTATCCATTGCTATTCTGCATAAGGTACGGAAAAGTCCCGTGGGATCCATGCCTGGTTCATTTTAATGAACGTGAGCTTGTCCACATTGTCTCTGGACAGGCGGCTGCGCTTGTCTGTTATAACGCCCCCAGCCGTGCTAAATACCCGTTCAGATAATACACTGGCTGCAGGGCACGCCAGCACCTCCAAGGCGTAAAGGGCAAGCTCAGGCCATGTGCCCAATTTGGAGACCCAGAAGTTGAAGGGGGCAGACCCGTCATTCACTACATGTAGGCGTGTGCACACATACTGCTCCACCATGTTGGTAAAATGCTGCCTCCTGCTAAGACGTTCCATCTGAGCTGCTGGTGCTGCTGTTTGTTGTGGCGTGCTGACAAAGCTTTTCCACATTTCGGCCATGCTAACCCTGCCTTCTGAGGTGCTGGCGGTGCCCTGGTTGCGTTGGCGACCTCCTCCTCCTCCTCCTCTGCCTTGTGCTTCCACTGTGGCCCCGCTGTCAGATGGGAATGCCAGCAGCATGGCGTCTACCAGCGTGCGCTTGTACTCGCGCATCTTACGATCGCGCTCCAGTGAGTGAATTAAGGACGGTACGTTGTCCTTGTAACGGGGATCCAGCAGCGTGGCCACCCAGTAATCAGCACAAGTTAGAATGTGGGCAACTCGGCGGTCGTTGTGGAGACACTGCAGCATGTAATCGCTCATGTGTGCCAGGCTGCCCAGAGGCAACGAAAGGCTGTCCTCTGTGGGAGGTGTATCGTCCGTGTCCTCTGTATCCCCCCAGCCACGCACCAGTGATGGCCATGAGCTGGCCTGGGTGCCACCCTGCTGTGAACATGGTTCCATCTCCTCCTCCAGCTCCTCCTCCTCCTCATCCTCCTCATCCTCCAGAACTGTGCCCCTGCTGGACAATTGCGTCCCTGGCGTTTGCGTGTGCAGGAACCCACCCTCGGAGCCCCTTGCGAATGACTGCCCTGAAAGCCTTGGAAATGTTACCTCTTCATCCTCCTCCTCCTCCTCATCCTGTGCCACATCCTCTTCCATCATCGCCCGAATTGTTTTTTCAAGGAGGCATAGAAGTGGGATAGTTAAGCTGAGAACGGCGTCATTGCCACTGGCCATGTTGGTGGAGTACTCAAAACAGCGCAACAAGGCACACAGGTCTCGCATGGAGGCCCAGTTATTGGTGGTGAAGTGGTGCTGTTCCGCAGAGCGACTCACGCGTGCGTGCTGCAGCTGAAACTCCACTATGGCCTGCTGCTGCTCGCACAGTCTTTCCAGCATGTGCAAGGTGGAGTTCCACCTTGTGGGCACGTCACATATGAGGCGGTGAGCGGGAAGGCCGAAGTTACGCTGCAGCGCTGCCAGGCGAGCAGCAGCAGGGTGAGAACGCCGAAAGTGCGCACAAACGGCCCGCACTTTCTGCAGCAGCTCTGACATATCGGGGTAGTTTTTAAGGAACCTCTGCACCACCAAATTCAGCACATGCGCCAGGCAAGGGATGTGCGTCAAACCGGCTAGGCCCAGAGCTGCTATGAGATTTCGCCCGTTATCGCACACCACCAGGCCGGGCTTGAGGCTCGCTGGCAGCAACCACTCATTTGTCTGCTGTTCCATGCTCCTCCACAACTCCTGCGCGGTGTGTGGTTTGTCCCCCAAACAGGCAAGTTGTAAAACTGCCTGCTGTCGTTTACCCCTGGCCGTGCTGAAGTTGGTGGTGAAGGTGTTACGCTGTCCGGATGAGGAGGCGGTAGAGGATGAGGAAGCGGAGTAGGAGGAGTTAGGAACAGGAGGCAAACTGAAGCGCCCTGCAATCCTCGGTGGTGGAAGGACATGCGCCAAATTGCTATCCGCCTCAGGCCCATCCGCCACTGCATTTACCCAGTGTGCCGTTAGGGAGATATAACGCCCCTGACCGTGCTTACTGGTCCACGTATCCGTAGTTAGGTGGACCTTGGCACAGATGGCGTTGCGCAGTGCACACCTGATATTTTCCCCCACTTGGTTGTGCAGGGAAGGGATGGCTTGCCTGGAAAAGTAGTGGCGGCTGGGCACGACGTACTGTGGGACAGCCACCGACATAAGGTTTTTAAAACTGTGCGTCTCCACCAGACGGAATGACAGCATTTCAAAGGCCAATAATTTTGAAATGCTGGCATTCAGGGCCAGGGATCGCGGGTGGGTAGGGGGGTACTTCCTCTTCCTCTCAAGTGTTTGGGAGATGGAAAGCTGAACGCTTCCACGGGACATTGTGGAGATGGTTGTTGGTGACCCAGGTGGTGGTGTTGCTGACAGATCGTCTGTTTGCGGGGTGGCAGGTGCCGGTATCACTACAGATGTGGCTGGAGCGGCCGAGACTGCAGCAGAAGAGGAAGCAGGATGAGCCAGAGACGTTTCTTGGTTTTGAAGGTGTGTACTCCACTGCAGCTCGTGCTTTGCACTTAGATGCCTGATCATGCAGGTTGTGCTCAGGTTGAGAAGGTTTATGCCTCGCTTCAAGCTCTGATTGCACAGGGTGCAAACCACTCGTGTCCTGTCATCAGCACATTTTCTAAAGAACTTCCACGCTAGAGAACTCCTTTGAGCTGACTTTGGTGCGCTCGTTCCCTTGCTGCGTTGGGCAGTAGCGGGCGTAGTGTCTAGGGCACGGCCGCTCCGCTTCTGCACCCTGCTCCCTCTTCTGCTGTGCTGGTGGCTCTGTGCGACCACCGCCTCTTCCTCCAAACTACTCAGGTCACCTGCATGACGTTCATTCCATGTGGGGTCGAGGACCTCATCGTCCTCCACATCATCTTCCACCCAGTCTTCACCCCTGCCCTCCTTGTCGGTCTCCACAATGCTGAACGCCGCAGCAGTTGGCACCTGCGTTTCGTCATCATCGGAGACGTGCTGCGATGATCCTTGCATGTACTCATCTTGAGAAATAAGTGGTTGGGCATCGCTGCACTCAATCTCTTCCACTTCTGGGGCAGGGCTAGGTGGATGGCCCTGGGAAACCCTGCTGACAGAGTCCTCAAAAAGAATAAGAGACTGCTGTATGGCTTGGGGCTCAGACTGCTGGCCTGATTTGCAAGGGGGTGAGGTGAAAGACGGTTGGACATTGGCTGCAGGTGCCAACTCTGACCTTTCTGCAGTAGACTGGGTGGGAGACAATGTGAAGGAACTGGAGGCACTGTCAGCAGCAAACCAATCTACTATCGCCTCAACTTGTTCTGGCCTCATCACTTCTAGGGGCGTTTGATGCCCTACCAAATACTGATGCAGGTTCTGTCGCCTACTCACACTTGAGGAAGGTGTTTCACTTGTGCGTGTAGCTGGCACAGATCGACCACGTCCTCTCCTTGCAACAGGAGCTCTACCAGCAGCACCACGACCCAGGCCACGGCCCTTATTTGACGGTCTCCTCATATTTCTGTAATTTAAGATCTTGCCCTAGAAAGGTTTTTATTGAATAGCGGAATAGGAAATATGATCCAAAAAAGTGTATGTATCTCGCACGTACAAAACCACACTAGGCCCCAATTACTATTGTTTCTACCCCTAAAAGGATGGATGAGGAGTAGGAGGAGTATGGAACAGACAGCACCCTCAAATCTTCAGAAGTATGAGATGAACCCCAAAAACTTGGAAAGGTGGATCTCACACGTACCGACACAGACTATCCCGCAATTCAATTGATCCTCAAAGGTTTTTATTGAATAGCGGAATAGGAAATATGATCAAAAAAAGTGTATGTATCTCGCACGTACACAACCACACTAGGCCCCAATTACTATTGTTTGTACCCCTAAAAGGATGGATGAGGAGTAGGAGGAGGAGTATGGAACAGGCAGCACCCTCAAATCTTCAGAAGTATGAGATGAACCCCAAAAACTTGGAAAGGTGGATCTCACACGTACCGACACAGACTATCCCGCAATTCAATTGATCCTCAAAGGTTTTTATTGAATAGCGGAATAGGAAATATGATCAAAAAAAGTGTATGTATCTCGCACGTACACAACCACACTAGGCCCCAATTACTATTGTTTGTACCCCTAAAAGGATGGTTGAGCAGTAGGAGCAGGAGTATGGAACAGGCAGCACCCTCAAATCTTCAGAAGTATGAGATGAACCCCAACAACTTGGAAAGGTGGATCTCACACGTACCGACACAGACTATCTCGCAATTGAATTGATCCCCAAAGGTTTTAATTGAATAGCGGAATAGAAAATATGATCAAAAAGAAAGTGTATGTATCTCGCACGTACACCACCACACTAGGCCCCAACTACTATTGTTTGTACCCCTAAAAGGATGGTTGAGCAGTAGGAGGAGGAGTATGGAACAGGCAGCACCCTCAAATCTTCAGAAGTATGAGATGAACCCCAAAAACTTGGAAAGGTGGATCTCTCTCACACGTACCAACACAGACTATCCCCCAATTTAACTGATCCCCAAAGGTTTTTGATTAAATAGCGGAATAGAAAATATGATCCAAAAAAAGTGTATGTATATCACACGTACACAACCACACTGGGCCCCAATTACTATTGTTTGTACCCCTAAAAGGCTAGATGAGGAGTAGGGGGAGTATGGAACAGGCAGCACCCTCAAACCTTCAGAAGTATGAGATGAACCCCAACAACTTGGAAAGGTGGATCTCTCTCACACGTACCAACACAGACTATCCCCCAATTTAACTGATCCCCAAAGGTTTTTGATTAAATAGCGGAATAGAAAATATGATCCAAAAAAAGTGTATGTATATCACACGTACACAACCACACTGGGCCCCAATTACTATTGTTTGTACCCCTAAAAGGCTAGATGAGGAGTAGGGGGAGTATGGAACAGGCAGCACCCTCAAACCTTCAGAAGTATGAGATGAACCCCAACAACTTGGAAAGGTGGATCTCTCTCACACGTACCAACACAGACTATCCCCCAATTTAACTGATCCCCAAAGGTTTTTGATTAAATAGCGGAATAGAAAATATGATCCAAAAAAAGTGTATGTATATCACACGTACACAACCACACTAGGCCCCAATTACTATTGTTTGTACCCCTAAAAGGCTAGATGAGGAGTAGGGGGGGTATGGAACAGGCAGCACCCTCAAACCTTCAGAAGTATGAGATGAACCCCAACAACTTGGAAAGGTGGATCTCTCTCACACGTACCAACACAGACTATCCCCCAATTTAACTGATCCCCAAAGGTTTTTGATTAAATAGCGGAATAGAAAATATGATCCAAAAAAAGTGTATGTATATCACACGTACACAACCACACTAGGCCCCAATTACTATTGTTTGTACCCCTAAAAGGCTAGATGAGGAGTAGGGGGGGTATGGAACAGGCAGCACCCTCAAACCTTCAGAAGTATGAGATGAACCCCAACAACTTGGAAAGGTGGATCTCTCTCACACGTACCAACACAGACTATCCCCCAATTTAACTGATCCCCAAAGGTTTTTGATTAAATAGCGGAATAGAAAATATGATCCAAAAAAAGTGTATGTATATCACACGTACACAACCACACTAGGCCCCAATTACTATTGTTTGTACCCCTAAAAGGCTAGGAGTAGGGGGAGTATGGAACAGGCAGCACCCTCAAACCTTCAGAAGTATGAGATGAACCCCAACAACTTGGAAAGGTGGATCTCTCTCACACGTACCAACACAGACTATCCCCCAATTTAACTGATCCCCAAAGGTTTTTGATTAAATAGCGGAATAGAAAATATGATCCAAAAAAAGGGTATGTATATCACACGTACACAACCACACTAGGCCCCAATTACTATTGTTTGTACCCCTAAAAGGCTAGATGAGGAGTAGGGGGAGTATGGAACAGGCAGCACCCTCAAATCTTCAGAAGTATGAGATTGTGTTCACTGTACCCCACAAAGATTGAGTTCACTGCACCCCACAATGATTGTGTTCACTGCACCCCACAAAGATTGTGTTCACTGCACCTCACAAAGATTGTGTTCACTGTACCCCCCAAAGATTGTGTTCACTGCACCCCACAAAGATTCTGTTCACTGTACCCCACAAAGATTGTGTTCACTGCACCCTAAAAGGATGTTGTTCACTGCACCCCACAAAGATTGTGTTCACTGCACCCTAAAAGGATGTTGTTCACTGCACCCCAAAAAGATTGTGTTCACTGTACCCCCCCAAAGATTGTGTTCACTGCACCCCACAAAGATTGTGTTCACTGCACCCCAAAAAGATTGTGTTCACTGTACCCCCCAAAGATTGTGTTCACTGCACCCCAAAAAGATTGTGTTCACTGTACCCCCCAAAGATTGTGTTCACTGCACCCCACAAAGATTCTGTTCACTGTACCCCACAAAGATTGTGTTCACTGCACCCCAAAAAGATTGTGTTCACTGTACCCCCCCAAAGATTGTGTTCACTGCACCCCACAAAGATTCTGTTCACTGCACCCCACAAAGGATTTTGTTCACTGCACCCCAAAAAGATTGTGTTCACTGCACCCCAAAAAGGATTTTGATCACTGCACCCCAAAAAGGATGTTGTTCACTGCACCCCAAAAATGATTTTGTTCACTCCACCCCAAAAAGATTGTGTTCACTGCACCCCACAAAGATTGTGTTCACTGCACCCCAAAAAGATTGTGTTCACTGTACCCCCCAAAGATTGTGTTCACTGCACCCCACAAAGATTCTGTTCACTGTACCCCACAAAGATTGTGTTCACTGCACCCCAAAAAGATTGTGTTCACTGCACCCCAAAAAGGATGTTGTTCACTGCACCCCAAAAAGGATGTTGTTCACTCCACCCCAAAAAGATTATGTGTTCACTGCACCCCACAAAGATTGTGTTCACTGCACCCCAAAAAGATTGTGTTCACTGCACCCCAAAAATGATTTTGTTCACTGCACCCCAAAAAGGATTTTGTTCACTGCACCCCAAAAAGGATGTTGTTCACTCCACCCCAAAAAGATTGTGTTCACTGCACCCCAAAAAGATTGTGTTCACTGCACCCCACAAAGGATTTTGTTCACTGCACCCCAAAAAGATTGTGTTCACTGCACCCCAAAAAGGATGTTGTTCACTGCACCCCAAAAAGGATTTTGTTCACTGCACCCCAAAAAGATTGTGTTCACTGCACCCCACAAAGGATTTTGTTCACTGCACCCCACAAAGATTGTGTTCACTGCACACCAAAAAGGATTGTGTTCACTGCACCCCAAAAAGATTTTGTTCACTGCACCCCAAAAAGATTGTGTTCACTGCAGCCCAAAAAGATTGTGTTCACTGCAGCCCAAAAAGATTGTGTTCACTGCAGCCCAAAAAGATTGTGTTCACTGCAGCCCAAAAAGATTGTGTTCACTGCAGCTCACACACAGAAAAATGGATGTGGATCACTGACACCTGCCTATCTCCAATCCCACACCACACAGCAATATCGATTGTAGTTTGTAGAACACAGTTTCCCTAAAATTCAGCAGACTCTGTCCCTAACAGGATTGAGAAGAGATCGTAGATCAGGATTGAGTGCAGATTCACCCCACCCCCCACACAGCAATATCGATTGTAGTTTGTAGAAGACACTGACCCTATAATTCAGCAGACTCTATCCCTAAAATGCCTACAACTCGCCCTGCCTAAACACTCCGACCTGTCCCTCAATTCTATCCGGACACAAATGGTTTTTTCCTGCCTATCTTTCCCTAATCAGCAGCCAGCACATTGATGTGTGCTCTGTCCCTTAGCTAAGCAGCAGAATGACGCTGCTGCGGCGGCTGCCTCGAACTTATAAAGACTTGGTCACATGCTTCAGACGGCCAATCACAGCTACTAAGACATTTGCAGGCATGGCTGGGATGGCTTAAGGCACACCAGTTAAACGATTGTTGATTGGCTGTTGAAAGCCCGCCATGAAAAGAGCGCCAAAGCATGCAAAACCCGGAAATAAAACGACCGAACACGGATTTTTACCCGAACATACAGTAAAGTGTCCGTGTCCGTGTTCGGGTAAAAAAAATCCAATTATTCGGTACGAACACGAATAATACAGTCCGTGTTCGCTCAACACTAGTTGTAACTCTTTACTGGATATGTTAAATGAACATGTTTTTACAATTGAAAACATTATACTAAACAAATAAAACCTAAATAGGTATTAAGTAATCACAGCAGCATTTACGTAAAATTCCAAACTGAAGAGAAAAGTTCTATGTCTGTTGTAAATGCCAAACTATAGTTACAGTGACTATAGATGCAATAAAAGGGTGTAGACTATGGCATTCACAGATTTTTTGTAATTGATTAAAATATTTGCAACTATACAAAGAATATGTAATTTACCATTCATATAAAAACACTTATACAATTGGTAACATGTAACATTATCTGAAAGGTTATATCTGTGTTCTTTTTAAATAATTTTTAATCAGAGTAGGAGTTATATGATACATAATACATAAAACAATTCACAAAATATAATTTATTTCAACATTTTAAAGGCCAAAGGAATTTGAAACAGGTGTTTCTGACCTATGTCTGACTTTATTATGAGCTGTACGAAACTATAACAATCTGAATTTTGATTACCTTTGGCTATTATGTTGTAAAATGCACATATACTTATATTGCACAAGTAACAAACACCCAAATCACTTTCTTGCATAAACCTGTATGAGCGGAGGATGCTAAACATGTCCACTCCTTGGATATTTTACATTTGAACTATTGAAGAAATCCTTCAGACAATGTGAAGAAGAGGAAGGTGTTATTGGTTAATAGGTAAAAGCCTAATTAATATGTCAGCTTAAACAGCTAAATAATATTCAAAGACAGCAAACATTTGTGCAAGATTAGTGTATTTTCTTTACAAATCAGCCACACCTAAGTAGAAAAGCCTTTACTTGCCTAGCATGAACCCTGCTTTCTGTGTAAAAAAAAAAAAAAAAAAAGGGGTCTGTAGAAGACCAACATACCCCTTGCTGAGTTAGACCTATGGCTCTCGCTAAAGCCATCAAGAACTTATAGCAGAGTAGAAAATGTAGCTGATGTAAGGCATACTGAGCTGGCAAGCAGTTCTGTTTAGCTATATATCTCATGTCAGTGGCAGTGAAAGGGTTAAGATGGACTGACCCAGGATAAACATTCATCCAGTGAACTCATATCTCCTGTTGAGCAAAATTTTTGCAGATTTGAAGCTATTGGACCAGTATAACAGACAAGCCATTAGCATTTTTCAGAGGAAGTCAGAAGTGTCAGCCTACTGTATGTGTTTTTCTCAGTACAGGTTTCCTATAAGGAGTTAAGAATTCGGTATGAGCTACACTGCCACACTTTTCTACTGCATAATGAGTAAATAATAGGATCGCTTATGGCATTGGTAATAAATAGACCAGTTATAGCCAAAGTTTTTCTTTTTTCTAAAAATAAAACAGCATTACATTTATCTTTCTTTTAGCTCTTTATACAATAAAAAAAAAAAACAGTATACCATTTCTGTGACAGGGATCACTTACAGTATGAATTTTAATTTGTGCCAAATAACACAAAATATATTCACAAAGGAGCCCCACTGATTTCAGTCTTTTTGGAACAACAAAGGGAAAATAAAAAAATAACACAAATTACAGCTGAAACAAATCATCAGCATCACCATTTTCAAATTATTACATTTCTGGGGAATTTCAGTCCGTTACATGAAACAAGAAAATGCCAGATTCAATGGAGCTTTGATAGTCAGGTTATGTTAATAATAGGGACTCATGTAAAATGCATAAGGTATACCTTACAGATGAAGAAGATTGCTCATAATTATTCTGCTTGCTAGGAGTATAGCTCTTTCTGAACTGATACATAAAGGCCCTTAACATCCTGGCCTAATTACTTATAGACAGTTGAGCACAAAATTACTTTCATCTGTCTGAATATACGGGGGATAAAGATTAGAGCGATTCCTTCTTACACAGCTGCTTGGCTTGTAAACTGGAAAAAAAAAACATATTTCTCCTGATTGAATAAAGTGTATTTTCTTGTAATTATATCTTCCAATGCAGGGCCACTGAATTTAACTCATAGATTAGTGGCTAAAAAGCTCATTCAAAATATCTGATGTCAGAATAGTATTTATGCTTCCAGTAACCATTATTTTGTTGGCAAAAAAGTTTGGGTTAGAGTTGGAGGTAATGCTCTCTAAATAGGTGGCACCTTTAGGGATGCAAATATAGAGCAGCACTCTTGTGTCACTATTACAGTGTGCAGTAATCCATGTGTTAATCTATCTAGGATTTTCCTCTGTCCTGGTTAAAATGACAGGGAAAGGGATAGTACTGCCATTATGTTTTCCAGTAAGGAAGATTTGAATGTATTTGGCAAAAGTGATGTTAAAAGCCAACTACTTTACTAGTTTAAAGTATTCCTAAAGTCTTCTCTTTTTTTTTTCATTTAAAAATAACAAAAATATTATACTTAACTCCCCTGCACAGTTGGTTTTGCACTCATGGTCCCTCCCCCCTGCTAAGTGCCCCAATAGTAAGCTGCTAGCTCCTGAGCCACTTCTGTCTATGAGACTCTGGCACACCCCCACTCCCTCCTCACTGGCAGTGATGGAACCAATGGCCCCCACTGCTGAGCTCAGCAAATGAGAAGGCAGAGATCTCTTCTCAGGTCCCTCCTTAGCACTCTTGGACCCTCCCTCCTGCCAAGAGCCCCCACAGCAAGCAGCTTGCTATGGGGGCACCCAAGCTGAGCCGCTGCCCTGTGTGTCCATTCAGACACAGAGCTGTGGCTCATCTCCACCCTCTTTCTGTCCTCATTGGCTCACTGACTTTGATTGACAGCAGCGGGAGCTGTCTCAGTTAATGAGGAGGGAGAGTCCTCGACAGCCGAGACTCTCGTGCAACATTGCAGAATTGAGATAGGTTCAGGTAAGTATTAGGGGGGCTGCTGCACACAGAAGGTTTTCTATCTTAATGCATAGAATGCATTAAGATACAAATAAAGAACCCTTCTGGTTTTAGAACCCCTTTAACTCCTCTCCACACCACTTTTGTAAATGCATAATTCAGTATAAATAAAGCAATGCAAATAGAGAGCCATAGTGCATTGTGGGTGTGGTCACATTGGGAATGATTTGCTAAAACTGGAGAGTGTAAAATCTGGTGCCGCTCTGCATAACAACCACTCAGCTTTCATTTTTTTTTAAAGCTTAATTGAACAAGTTGAAGTTAGATACTGATTGGCTACTATGCACAGCTGCACTAAATATTGCACACTCCAGTTTTTGTAAATCAACCCCATTGTGTCAACATTGAGTCCCCATGTTGATGGGGACAATGGCCTCCTCCCCACAGCTGTGGCTGGTGGTTGTGGGGGTCTGTGGGCAGGGGGCTTATCAGAATTTGGAAGCATCTTTTAACAAGGGGGCCCCCCAGATCCCAGCCCCCCTAAGTGAATAAGTATGGAGTACATAGTACCCTTACCCATTCACAAAAAAAAGGGTCAAAAAGTAATATAAACACAGTGAGAATTTTTGACAATCCCTTTATTAAAAAATAAAAAAACCCGTTCCCCGATGTAAATCCATCGTCAATCATCCCGCCCGAGAAAAATAAAAATGCTCCCACTGACAGGAAGGCTGGCAGCCTACTGCAGGCTAGGCCATTTGACAGTTCTTATATAGATAAGGGGCGGGCCATCTGGCCACATCACCTGGTGTTGTGGTGCCCCTTCTGACATCACTGACCCAGCATGCATCACGTTTGTGACACCAGAAGAGGGCGGTGGCACCAGGTGACATAGCCAAGTGGTCTTGTCCCTTACCTATATAATAACTGTCAAATGGCTTAGCCTGCAGTGGGTGGCCAGCCTTCATGTCAGCAAGAGCGTTTTTATTTTTTGGGTGCAGCGAGCTGTGTGATTGATGATAGATTTACATCGGGGGCACTGTTTTTTTATTTTTTATTTTTTAATAAAGGGAAGATGAGCCATCTGTTGAGAGGTGGACAATGGGCCTCAAGGATGAATCTTGCATATCTTAATTATCAATTTCAGAGCAAATCCACAGGTATGAGTAAATTCTCCCTCCAACAGGGAGGAGGGCTTAGCAAGAGGCTGAATTATGCTAACCTAGGGGAGGGGGAAGTTGTCCTATCCTGAACGAGATACGCCTAGAGGAAGGAACAGGGCAGGATAGCTGAACCAATCAGAATAGCCCTATACAAGGCTATGGGATATGGTTCTATATCACTGTAGGTGAGAGAAGAGGGACTTCCTGTTTTTGCATGGCAGATCAGGATGAAACACTCAAGTGAAGGGTAATTATGGACGTTTAAGGTATACATGGCTTGTCCTCTTTGTGTCTGTGTTCGTATATGAGTATCATACTCTATATTTGTTCATTTAAACTAGGAATATTTTCCATTTGTTTGTATGTACCATAGATTGATTGTTGTAAATTCATTTAGGCTTTCAAACTATATACCAATAAATAATTGCCGTTTTAAATCTTTCATTCATAGTCAAAGACTACTCATTTTTAACCCAAATATTGTCTGAGGTAAATTAAATCTCATATATTTCGGGTAACATAATTCCTCATATCTTTCGGGTAACAGTAGGGATACTATGTACCCCATACTCATTCACATTGGGAAGGGGGCAGGATCTGGGGGCCCCCTTAGGTAAGGAGGGCTTCCAGATTCTGATAAGGCCCTTGCCCACAGACCCCCTACAACCACCCACCAGCCACGGTTGTGGGGATGAGGCTCTTGTTCCCAATAACATAGGGGCTAGGTTCACCCCATGTTAATGTGGACAAGGTGCCCCAAAGGACCCACCCCCCATGTTGAGGGCATGTGGCATGGTTCAGGAGGGGGGCAGCTCGCTCCTCCCCCCCTTTCCTGACCTGCCAGGCTTCATGCTTGGATAAGAGTCTGGTAAGGATTTTGGGAGGACCCATTTTTTTTTATTTTGACATGGGGTTCCCCTTAAAATCGATACCAGACCCCATGTCATTTTTTTTTTTTACCGGCAAATTCTTTTTTTTTTTTGCTCAGCTGTCAGCAGAGAAGTCCATTGACAGCTAATAAGTCATCACTTATGCCATCATGATGCCACGGCCAGCTTCCCGCAAAATGCAATGTGTAGTGCGGAGTGCATTTCAAGGCATCCAGCGGGTAAACCCCCTGAAAATTTGGGTGTCCCCCAAACAGGGCAAACAGCCAATGTTTGGCTTGAACTTATGCTTGGGACCAAACTGTTCACCTAACTCTTGACCCAGTCACAGGAGCTTCCCTCAAATGCTCATTAACATCCCGCTTAGAAAGGGGGAGAAAGCCACCTTCGGAATGCTGAATTACTCGCAGTGAACTGGAAGGATAAACGGGGTGTATTCATCGTGTCTTCCATTCACGCAGACCCGACAGTCCACATTAGCATGGCATTTGGTGTCATTGAAAAGCCCCTGTGTCCATGACCAAATGATGAAGCTGTATTTTTGTGTCCCACAAAGCTAGACACTGGTATAGAAAAGTTTCTATATATTTATTTCAATTGGCTCTATATAGCTTTTGTGTAATTTACAAAACAACTGGAATAACTGGATCCTTCCTAAAATTTCAGGAAGTGATCATCACAGCCCTTCTGTATGCAGAAGGCTCTGTGGCCCAAAGCCCAAATGCAGATGCAGTTAATCAGCTAAGTCATAACATGGTTTTTTTTGTCCCATCTATCCTGGCCAACCTAGCCTAGGGTCTAGGGTACAGCACGTCATAATCTAGGGCACACAACACTGCGCAAGAGGAATCAGCCCACAGACTGAATAAAAAAGGAAATTTAGAAAAAATAAATCTGCGCAAATGATGAAAATATATGAAATCAGCAGCTGTGCAAAATCCAGACACCAGATTATATAAATACAAATAAAAAAAAGTGCAGCGCTATTATTGATAAATAAATAAATAGATAAAATAAAAGTCCATGTAAATAGTCCCATCAAGCACTGTGAAAGATAAGAGATCCCTCTATCCGTGATTAGTGATGAAAAGATTTGGAAATATGCCACCAGCCTGTGAGTTCATACCACGCTTACCCTAATACATGGGCCCCCTAATAATGCAGGTCACATTCACTTTGTTTACAATTGGAAGCTGAATCCAAATCACTGGGAAGATGTTCCCTCAATCAGATGGATGGCATCAAACACAATTTAGCAGAATCCATGTCCCTCATTCATAAAGTTACCCCAAGGAGCGCTCAGATGACCAGGGTTTCATGAAAGTAAAACAGCCGACATAGCATAATCTCGTTTAAAATTTTAATAAAGTGCAAAAAAAGAGTAACACTCACATATAAAAGCCTTGGGAGAAGGATGTAGTATTAACAATCTTCCGTCCAGTAACTAAGATGGCCGACATCGACCATGCATGCATAATAGCACGTGTGAGTAGCTAGATCCAACGCGTTTCATCATACGTGACTCATCAGGGGTATGCACACACGCAAACACTAAGCCTATATGTACACTGAGAAACCCAGAAAGATCCTCAAGATTGGACAAATAATTGACCAAAAAGGAGGAATTAACCAAGTGACTTAACAGAATATATCAAGTACACTAGAAGGTCCGTTGCCAGCGCCATCGAGTGACTGGATAGTAAAATACATTCTGAAAAAAAAACAATAGGAGTCCAGAATTGCATACATTAGAAAAATGTAATTATAAATATAAAATAACCAACTTAGTTCTAAAATTATTTGTTTATATAAACAACTTTAGATATCCTCCCAAGTATATTACAACATAAAAATTAGAAACAAAAATAAGTTAAAATAAATAGTTAAAACAACAACACACATAACACATAAAAAAGAACATTACATGTATGCTCAACATTAGAAGAGTGGGTGGATGTGTGGTGGAAGCTTTTAATGTTGAGCATACCATACATTTTTTCTGGCAGAGGTGACTTCATCCACATCGTTCGATGTGAATAAAGAAATCTGTTAGGTTCTTTTTTTGTTCAGCCCCCATTAGGAGTATGGCAGAAGCTCCTAATGCTGGCCATATACATTATGTTTTTAGAGGTTCTAAAATGCCAGGACAGTTTGAACAAACCCCAAATGACTTTTCGGAGAGTAGACAGGTATTTGTTCAGAGGCACGTTGATTCTTTGGAAGATCTTATTTTTTGCCACAAGTTTTTGGAAAATAAAAAATAAATTATATTTTTACACAAAGTGGTCACTTTAATGAGATATTTCTCACACACATCATTGGCATACATGGTATTACACCACAAAACTACTTCTTTTTGGAGCCTACTCGCATATGGGGACCCAAAATCCAATAACCACCTTCAGGCTTTCTAAGGACGTAACTTGCAAATTGTATTTCCTGACGCCCTAAAATGCCAGGATAGTACAAACACTGTCCAAATTACCCCTTTTTGGAAAGTAGACACGACAAGGTATTTTCTAAGATGCAATGGTGAGTATTTTTTACAACTTTGGCAACTTTGTTGCCACAAGATTTTGGAAAATTAAGAAAGGGAAAATTTATTTTTTATCTATTTTTAATTTTTCAAAATCGTGTGACAAAAAATTAGATCTGCAAAATGCTCACCGCATCTCTTCTCTACTTTGGAGTGTATACTTTCCAAAAGGGGGTGCGGGATGGTCTGAATGGCCTGAATCCCCCCAACACAGAAGGTCCCTCAGTACAAACTCCTCAGTACAGAAATACCACCAATACAGACCCCTCAGTACAGACTGACCCTCCTAATATTTCTACCCCCTTCCCTCTAGTAAAGCCCCTAAATACAGATGCCCTTTTTCCCTAGTACATATACTGTACCCCAGTAGAGAACCCCTCCCCCCTCTAGTATAGACCCCTTAGCACAGAAACACCCTGTCTCCCTCCTCAGTACACACAGCACCCCTCACTCATTTACAGAAACCTCAGTACAGACACCCCCATCCTCTCATGTACAGAAAACTGAGTACAAATACCCTCCTTCCTACACTCACTAAGTAGATGATCATATAGAGTTGGAGCCCAGACTGAGGGGAAGTCTGGAGAAAAAAATAAATGGCAGAGTTAGAGGTAATGCTCTCTAAATAGGTGGCATATTTAGGGATGCAAGTATAGAGCAGCACTCTTGTTAATAAAGTGTCCTTTAATCCATGTGTTAATCTACTTAAGATTTTATTGTGTTCTGGTTTAAATGACAAAAAGAAATATAGTACTGCCATTAGCGGGGTCATCACACTGCTGTGAGCTGCACTGCCACAGTCAACTTCAGTGGCCACACTTAAATAGGGACAACAGTGATTACCGTCAGGTAAGCAAGGTTCCACGAGACAGTTTGCTGTTTTACATTTAAGTACTGTTTTTTTTTGCCATAAGAAAAGTAAACACATATGGGGAGGAAAATGTTAATTAAATACCACTGAGGACAAATACCTACTAAACAGTAAGATACATTTCAACATAGAAACCCTGAGCAAGGGAGATTGTCCCCTTTATTTGAAGGTTTATTTGAAGGTTAGCTTAGCTGAAAGCAACCATGAAGCTAAATAAATAAAAAAGAATATATGTTCCCCCTGTGACCATTTAGCAACTGCCCATGTTACCATTGTCTTAACTAAAGTAAAAAGAAAGAGTGAATAATTAAAAAATGTAAAGTGATAAGTGTAGTATGTAAAGTGTAATATGTAAAGTCAAAAATTTTTTGTGTGAAGAATCTTACCTTTTCACTAAACTTGTATCCCCTCACCAGAGAAAAGATGGCCCACAAGGCCAGAGAATCACCAGGGAAAGAAGGTAGGAGAGAAGGAGTGGGGCACGATAATGTACAAACATACCATACCATACATATATCCAGTGTTGCCCAGCACAGGCTTCTCCCTTCAGATGCATACAGCCGGTTGGGGATGTTGTGCAAAAAAAGTGTAGAGTGGCTTCAAACTTAGTGCACCCAGTGAGTTTATGTTTATAATCAGCATTAAGCAGGGAAAAACTGCTTGCCCAAAATAGACTATACAGTGGAAGAGAGGTGGTGCAATCTACTCCCTATCCAACCTGCAGGGGCAGCCATCAGGAAACAGACTACATCTTTAGGATATTAGTTGTAAGTAAAATTGGTAAGTGACCTTTTGGCTCCCCTTATGTGTGTTAAACAATGCTTAAACCTGTATAGGGACACTACAGCCTAAAGGGGACATCTGTACTCTTTTACTGTTTAATGTGTGGGTCACTTTGTGAAGATATATTTACCCTTGAAGATTGCATATACTTTCACTTAAATATTGAGTGGTCCACCAATTACTTTGATGGGCCGCACTGCCAGAAAAAATTCAAGCTGATTTATCCACTGGCCAGTGGTTAGCTAGTCTAAGACTGCACTTAGACTCTAGTCGTTAGAGGCATCCCACTCACTCCAGATCATGGATATTGGTTGCATCATTTTTTGTTCAATATTGCCTGCAGAATTGCTCTCCACTCATTGCATTTTGGGCAAAGCCTTTCACTGGTGGTAAAGGAAGAAAACAACAACCCTATTGAAATTGTGTTATTGAAATTTTCTGGTGTTATTAAGCCACTTCATTTACTATTGTCAAGTCAGTGTAGCTAAAAACTTTCTGTTTTAATAAATCAATTCATCACCTTCAAGGTGTGGTTGTATTGTCAGGTACAGTTACAAGGGGAGCATCACTGGAAATGATAGGTGAATCCAACATCTTCAGCAGATCTTTCGAGGGTTATTGCAAAGGATTAAAAAGAGATTCTGTTATAGCTGCATGGCCATGTGATTTTCTTGAGTTCTTAGATATCTCCCCTTTTCAAATATGGCTGCCAAACAAATGTCCCTTGCAAATTCTTTAGTGCCTCAGTAAGCATGAGAGGGACGAAGGGGACTCTGTGTTAAAGCAGCTAGCTTTACCACCCACTGCCAATAACAGCACTATCTGCAACCCAACCCCTTCTGCAGCATGACCAGGTCACCACACTTAAGGCAGAGCATGGGATCTAAGAAGACCACAACCAGGGGCTACATGTGGACTTTTCTGCTGAGAGATATGCGTGGATTCAATCGCAGAGCGTCAGTAATAATGGGGGATGTCTGTAATTTAAAGTTATGGTAAAGTCTTGTTTTTTTAAAATAACAAACATGTTATACTTACCTGCCCTGTGCAGTTGGTTTTGCACAGAGCAGTCTGGATCCTCCTAATCTCTGGTCCCTTTTCACTGCTCCTAGCCCCTCCCTCCTGTCAAGTGCCCCCACAGCAAGCAGCTTGCTATGGGGGAACCTGAGCTGAGCTGGAGCTCCTGCGTCGTTTCAGATATGGAGTTGCGGTTCAGCCCGACCCTCTCTCTCTCGATTGGCTAACTGACTTTGATTGACAGCCGTGGGACTCGTGGACATTGCTGGACAGAGATGGGGCTCAGGTAAGTATTAAGGGGTGCTGGGGAGGCTGTTTCACACAGAAGGCTTTTTATCTAAATGCATATGATGAATTAGGATAAAAAATCTTCTGCCTTTACAATTTATTTTTGTTGTAGGGATACTGGCTGACTGTCAGACAATGAGAGCTGTGCAGTTGGGATATCAGAATATTATGGATGTACTTCTCCATAGCTTGGTGGATATTAGTGAATATGCCATTTGCTGGTTTCCAGCAGCCAAATGTGTGCTAGGTTACACCTGTGTTCAGCTGCCAGTTGGGTATTTAAGGCTGCTCTACCTTTCCCCAGTGTCACTTTTCTGATTACCTCCTTGTTACCAGAGCCTTGTTCCTTAGATTCTGATCTATCCTGCACCCTACCCTGCTGCCTTGCTCTTGTACACAGTCTTGTTTCCCCTCTTCCTTGCTTCCCTCTTACCCTTGTCCTTTATATGTAGATCCTTGTGGATAGTCAGTTGTTAAGGTTAGTTATTTTTGTCTTTAGGGTTGGTTCTTGTTTGCTGGAGTTACCTATATTTACTGTGTGCTGTGTATGCTTGTTTGTGTGTTTCACTGTAATTAAATCTCACTTTAGGGATATCTACATTGTTTGGCCTCGGTTTCCATGTGTAGCTACATGTATCTAGTCTCCCTAGCTGCTGCTGAACCCGACAATGGTGGTCATTGACTGGCTACTCCTCATTTGGATTTAAGGACCATTTACATGTTTGTGAACACATACTTCGCTTCTTTGTCTGTGGTCTCTTAAGGTGCAATTTGCAAGTTATCTGACTCATCAAAATTGAAATGGGGATCCTGAAGAAGCCCGCTATTCGGGCAAAACACATTAAACAATATGCATTAGTCCATGCATTGTCTGGATGGAAGGGTCAAAATACACGTTTGATGCTTTGATGATATACATGTTTTTAATGACTTTTTGTATTTATAAAACTTAGGATGTTTTTAGAATATAGTGTATTTATTTAGTACATTTTTTTGGCACTTAAAAACTCCCCTTTCCCATTATCTCTTATAATTGAGGAGATGTGGGGACTTTTTCCTAACAAATGTTTTTTATCTGTTTGCAATTCAGCTTTAAATTACGCAGTCATGCGGCAGGTGGTAAATGGCAGTGGAGAGTAAGAAGATTTAAAATACTTTTAAGTAGAAATGGGGTCAATAATAAACCTACAGAATAGCAGCTTATGTGCACCTAATCTTTCTATATCTGCTAAAAAGATTACACATCAGTTTCTAGCAGTTGGAAAAAAACCTAAGTGAGCGAAAAAAATAAGTGTTGTCAATAAGTAAAGATAAGAGAAAAAAGGTGGGGGCAATATTAAAAGAAGACTTTAATCTCAAATGGTTAAAAACCCTCATCATGAAAAGAAGCACCCCTGCTTGTCCCTGTCCCACAGAATCCACCAGTGTTCTCTCAGCCATTGAATGAATGGATGGAGCCAGGCTGGGATGCTGAGTGGCAAACCAGAAGTCTCCTAGGCCAGCTTGGAGTGCACACCTGGACAGGATGGGACATTACAGAGGGGAAAGATAGGTGCTGCAGACTGGCTACATGTTTGGAGCTTCACTGATCCTTCTACAGTCCTACAGAAGAAGCAGTGAAGCTCCAAGCTCGTAGTTTAGTAAAGTCTAGTTGTTTTTTGGGATGCAATTAAGCATGGTTGTATCAGAGATGACTTTTTTGTTACTGACTAAAAGCTCTATGAAACCTCAAGGGTGCATGTAAAAATAATAAACAGACCATTGTAAATAAAGTGATTTTAAAGCTTCCATTTTTTATTAAAATAATAAACATGTCAGGTGTCCTCCCTGAACAGATATTCATCTGTATTGGAAAGTAAACTAAGTGGGAGTCTATATGGGACCTGACGAGGTTCTTGTGCTGATCGCTTTAATGCGGAAGGACAGACTGCTTGCTGGAAGGCTATTGGTATGTCAATGGTGCACGAAAACATAAATATAGAAAAACATATATATATATATATATATATATATATATATATATATATATATATTTATATATATATAGATTGTGTTTGGATAATATCATATAGAAATATTGAAATGAAGGGATTGTAGCTTATTTTTGGTTATTTATTACAGAGTGGTAAAATATCCCTGATGAAGAAAGTATTTTCAATTTTTTTCTAAACGCATTGGATATTCCAGCCTGGAACAGCAACCTCTGCATTTGCTGTGCAAGTAGGGTGCAAAAGATCTCCAACTAGCTGGAAATTACCACTTGTTTAAAAGAACAATACAGTATCTCACAAAAGTGAGTACACCCCTCACATTTTTGTAAATATTTTGTTATATCTTTTCATGTGACAACACTGAAGAAATTACACTTTGCTAAAATGTAAAGTAGTGAGTGTACATTTGCTGTCCCCTCAAAAAAATTCAGCACACAGTCATTAATGTCTATACCACTGGTAAAAAAAACTGAGTACACCCCTAGGTGAAAATGTCCAAATTGGGCCCAATTAGCCATTTTCCCTCCCCGGTGTCAAGTGATTTGTTAGTGTTACAAGGTCTCAGGTGTGAATGGGGAGCAGGTGTGTTAAATTTGGTGTTATCACTCTCACTCTCACATACTGGTCACTGGAGGTTCAAAATGGCACCTCATGGCAAAGAACTGAGGATCTGAAAAAATAATTGTTGCTCTACATAAAAATGACCTAGGCTATAAGAAGATTGCCAAGACCCTGAAACTCAGCTGCAATATGGTGGCCAAGAACATACAGCGGTTTAACAGGACAGGTTCCACTCAGAACAGGCCTCGCCATGGTCGACCAAAGAAGTGCACGTGCTCAGCGTCATATCCAGAGGTTGTCTTTGGGAAATAGACATATGAGTGCTGCCAGCATTGCTGCAGAGGTTGAAGGAATGGGGGGTCAGCCTGTCAGTGCTTAGACCATACGCTACATACTGCATCAAATTGGTCTGCATGGCTGTCGCCCCAAAAGGAAGCCTCTCCTAAAGATGATGCACAAGAATGTCGCAAAACAGTTTGCTGAAAACAAGCAGACTAAGGACATGGATTACTGAAACCATGTCTTGTGGTCTGATGAGACCAAGATAAACTTATTTGGTTCAGATGGTGTCAAGCGTGTGTGACAGCCACCAGGTGAGGAGTACAAAGACATGTATGTTTTGCCTACAGTCAAGCATGGTGGTGAGAGTGTCATGGTCTGAAGCTGCATGAGTGCTGTTGGCACTGGGGAGCTACTGTTCATTAAGGGAACCATGAATGCCAACATGTACTGTGACATACTGAAGCAGAGCATGATCCCCTCCCTGGGAACTGGGCCGCAGGGCAGTATTCAAACATAATAACGACCCCAAACACACCTCCAAGATGACCACTGCCTTGCTAAAGAAGCGGAGGGTAAAGGTGATGGACTGGCCAAGGCTGTCTCCAGACCTAAACCCTATTGAGCATATGTGGGGCATCCTCAAATAGAAGGTGGAGGAGCACAAGGTCTCTAACATCCACCAGCTCCATGATGTTGTCATGGAGGAGTAGAAGAGGACTCCAATGGCAACCTGTGAAGCTCTGGTGAACTCCATGCCCAAGAGGGTTAAGGCAGTGCTGGAAAATAATGGTGGCAACACAAAATACTTTCGGCCCAATTTGGACATTGTCACTTAAGGGTGTGCTCACTTTTTTTGCCAGCAATTTAGACATTAATGGCTGTGTGTGGAGTTATTTTGAGGGGACAGCAAATTTACACTTTTATACAAGCTGTACACTCACTACTTTACATTGTAGCAAAGTGTAATTTCTTCAGTGTTGTCACATGAAAATATATAATAAAATATTTACAAAAATGTGAGGGGTGTACTCGCTTTTGTGAGATACTGTATATTTTCAAGATGGTTTGTCCCTGAAAGAAAATTACACATTATTTGTACTGTTTTTATAAAAACCTTGAATTATTTTACTCATTGTCAATAAATATTTACATTTTAAGGAATTTTGGTTAAATTTTGTATTGGTATATTAGAGGAATCAGGTAGCAACATAGTCGGGATGAAGGCAAGCACACTCATTGTGATGTGAGCATCTTATACGTGAGTATAAGGGTGGGTCAGGGGGATCACCAAGTTTTCCCTATTTCTATATAATAACAACACCATTGAGCTGTTAAGCTGAAATGTAAACTGTGGACTTCTTTCAGGCTATACGGTGTGACAGAAGTATCTGGAGCTTAAGACAGACTGTAAAAATGACATACTCCATGACAGGTAAACACAGTTCACAAATATGAAAGCATATAATAAAAAAAATATTTTTGTGTATAATATTCTGCATGAGTGTGACAGCACTGAGGCTTTTTTTTTTTAATAAAACATCAATATGCTCTGTTTTTTAGACACTGTGTATAAAGAACGAAGGGCTAGGCATATAATGATAATTATAAAAAGAAACTCAGTATTATGTAAATTCATATTCATATGAAGGCATTTATGAATAAACTTTTTATGAAAATATGCAGCAACATTTGCTGTAGTCAGTTATTAGGTCACACTAGTATTGAGTTTCCTCCTTGGCAGAGAACTTTTTACATTTATAACACTTTTTCCTTGTGATCTTGTGGTTTGAGGGATACGGTGTACCACCATGAGTGCTAATGGTGTGATAAACTTTTCAGCCAGTGGTGATTTAGTATGCATTCAGGCATGTGTACATATTGGCTGACATTAAAGGGTTCATGCCCTGACTTTTAAGGCATTGTAACCAATAACAGGACGGTTTTACAACATGCTGACTCTTTTGGGATTATTGTTTTAGTGTACATTTATTACAACACTGAACCTAAAGCTTGTTCATTTGTATTTACCTGTGTCAAGTTTATGTTTGACTTGTGTCTCATTACAAGCTGACATCAAAAAATAATTCCAACAATCACTGCTTTTTAGCTTCCAATGTTTAAAATGATTCTAAAGGCAGAAGGTTTTTTTTTTATCTTAATTTATACTATGCATTAAGATAAAAAAAAACCTTTAGTGTGCAGCAGTCACCCTCAGCCCCTTAATACTTACCCGAGCCCCATCTCGATCCAGCGATGTGCATGAGTGCTTAGGCCATCTGGGACTCTCCCTCCTGATTAGCTGAGACACAGCAGTGACATCATTGGCAAGTCAGGTAGCCAATCAGTAGAGAAAAAAAGTGGGCCAGACCGCGGCTACTTGCCTGAATGGACACACAGAGCTTCAGCTTGGCTCGGGTGCCCCCATAGCAAGCTGATTGTGTGGGGGCACTCGGCAAGAGGGAGGAGCCAAGAGAGACAGTAAGGGACCTGAGAAGAGGGGGATCTGGGCTGCTTTGTGTAAAACCAACTGCACATAGCAAGTAAGTATAACATGTTTGTTATTTTTTAAGAGAAACAAACAAGGCTTTAGTATCACTTTAGGCTAAAGAGTGGAGAATCTATAAGAAAGAATATCAAATGAATGTACATACGTGTAATAAATTATATAAACTAAAGATACATTTAGGAAAATAGAGCTTAGGGATAGGGTCACACTTATGCAGGTCAGGAAAGGTTGCAAAATCATGCATGTTCCTGACTTACAGGCAAAACGTGCTGTTCTTTAACAGATCCATGTAGATGTCATGCATGAGCAAAATGTTCACACTTTTCATGAGCAAAAGTGCATGGTGCCATTTGCTGATTCTGTGTGGTGGCATTTTAAAAAAAAAGGTCTGGGACTTTTTTACCCCAAGTTTCTGAGGGTAGTCCAGCCCATTGAAATAAATAGGCTGCCCTAGCCACAGAACGTGGGTTGCATTGATGTGAATGGAGCCTAAGAATAAATCCAACAGCATTCCTTTTGGTTTTTGTAGTTTGACTTGATTGATGATGTACATTGTGGGACTTTTTTGGGTTTTGTCAAAACCCGTGTCTGTTTTTATTTACACTGTACATTTTTTTTTTTTAATCAGTAGGAGTACTACATACCCTTGCTCATTCACATATAGGAGCTGGTATCTGGTGGCCCCTTTGTCATTAAACAGGGCTTCCAGATTTTGATAAGCCCTCCTGCAGATCCCCACAACCATCGAGACAGAACTGTCAGGAAGAGGCTCTTCTCCTCATCCACATTGGGACAAGGTGCTCATTTTTGTGTTGGGTTCTCTCTTAAAATCCTTATTAGGCATGAAGGGTTGCTATAGATTTAGGGAGGAACTTACATCCTTTTTAGATTTTTGTTTGCTTGGGTCCCCCTAAAGTTCATTTTAATAGAGGGCCTGGTAAGAATTTGGGGAACCCCATGCCATTTTTTTCTGGTAAAGATTAGGTGATTATCTGGTCACTTTGTTTACAAGCAGAAGAAAGCCACTGGGAGTTGTAATTTACTCATTTAAACACCCTTTTTTATTTTTAAATATCAGTTTTGCTGTAGGGGGTTGTATATGTCATGCATGTAAGTCACTTCACAGGCAGGGTACGAAAACCCCTCAGGCATATTATTTATAGCAAATGTTTTTAGTTTTAATGTGTCACTTTAAGCACTACTAAAATTGCTACTTCTAGACAAACTGAATCTTCAAGCTTTTTTTTTCTAGACAAACTGAATTTTCAAACTCTTTTTTTTTTTTTTGCTTTGTGACAGATCCCCCAAAACAGTGCCCAGTGTTTGACAATCCCTAGCATATTAACCTAGAGAATTACATTATTGTTTTTTAAAAATTGGCTTCCATTGACTTCAATAGGGTTCCAATTTGAAACTCAAACTTTTGCCATGTTAGCTGAACCTGCCTAGAACTGAACTCAGGTACGTTTGCTTCATTACTAGTGTCAGTTATAGTGCAATGTGTTAAAAAAGGACCATATTTTAACATTTTTGAGAGAACACCCACCTTAAAATTCCCATCAACTTCAGTTCCTCCTTTTGTTAGTGGAGAAGTATTTGTTAGTTTTAGATTGACACAAGCTTTGGCTCTGAGGAGGTCCTTTTAAACTCAGTCACATGAGGGTACTCAAAAGGATCTAAATTGTGGACTTGGGGTTTCCCTTATGTCAGACATTTTAAATGTGTAAACTTTTTAATGTTCTGCCTTTATACACTTTAGTGCCTCCTCCTCTGTCGGAAAGGCTGGTACTGGGGAGTACTAATATTTGGAACAAGGCATCAAAATAAATATGTTGAAAGAGATTTCACAGTCTACTGCTGGGTTGTTTTCAAATAATGTTATGCATAAAGGGCAACCCAGAGGGGTCTAAGGGGTGGTGGAAGGGGTTACAGAGTTGGTATTGCAAGATAAAGAGGTATTGATAAAATTGCCAACATTTATGAATTCAAGTATGATTAATGAGATCGGGGGTCAACATTCAAAAAGTAGGTTTCTGTAATAAACCTGATAAAGTTTCTGGGGACAGGCAAACATGATAATGGTGGATGTGGGGACTGGAAGCCCAGGCAATAAGAGATCTTATCTGGTAGAGGCCTGGATGTCCAGATCGCTATGTTAAGATATTTGCATGTATAGTGCAAGAAACCTGATAAGTTGGTGTATCATGAGGTTGCCATGGGAAATAACTTTTGTCAGTGTCTACTTCCTCTGCAAATACAGCCCTGACTCTGAAAAACAAATAGTTGTCATTTATGACAATGATAAGAAGGAACTGCTTTACTTATTTCAGATAGTTCAGTTACTATGGAAGAAAGTAAAAGTGTTTATGGTCCTGAAGGTCCTTCTGAGATGATAAAAGAAGCTGACTGATGTAGTGAGCTAAGTGAGTGGTCCTTGGCAAAATCAGAGATAAAGACTCTGGGTGGTATAATTCTGTGTAGGGGAAGAGACCCTGCAATACTACAGGATATTAGCTTGCAGATAATGCTTGCAATAAAACAGGATAACTGAGTCCTGGAAAGTGACAGTAAAGAAAAGTTGTGAGTCCTTTAAAATGGTACTTAATGAGATATCAAAAAGTGCTGAGTATCTCCTCTTCTAGGCATTGCTAGTGACCATGGAAATATCATTTTCAGTAATAATCATTACATTAAACATGTAATAATACCGACCAAAGAGAAGCTTACACAGTGAGAACTGTAGTGTCTCTGTACTTTGGTGGTCAGTGGGAGAAGGATCCCCTTATACCCTGTTCTATTGATAGTCAGTGAAAAGGATGCCACCTACATTGGTTGGAAGTTCAGCTTATTCTTAAATTCATGGTCAGTAGGAAGAATGTCCCATTATAATGTTTGTCAGTGGAAAAAAGTTGCACTTACATTGAGGTCAGAGAAATAAGCTAGAGAATTTTTGCTAAGCATATGCTTGTTTCCGATCAGTATATTCCCAAGTGGTAAAGGAAAGATAACTCTCATGGTAGCTCTCATGTTTCTATCCTAATATGTTAGGTTTAGCTGTTAGGAAGACATCATTCAAAAAATTGTACTGTGTTTTTTTTTTGGGGGGGGGGGGGATAGAGCAAGACATGGTTAGAAGGTGGTAAAAGAAGAAGTTCTTTTACCACCTTCCCCAGAATTAACTGTGTTTACAGGTTGCTCTCTCTGGTACAGGTACATAAGGAGGTTGCCGTACAAAGAGGAGAGGAAATACGTTTATTTGCACCCCCCCCCCCCCAAGACTTTTCCTAGATACAAGGTCTAAGTATCAAAGTGAACAAAAATCTACATTGCTTGCCATTTTTTTTTTTTTTTTATAAAAATTTAAATGATCTGATTATTTATGTATTTACCATTTTCAAAATTAATTATGGTGTCAAAAATGGTATTTACTTGTGTGTAATTAACATCTCAAAATTGTACACCTAATTCTGAAAATCCTTACAGTTAGTTGTTCAAACAGCATCATGAAGATTAAACAACTATCAAAACAAGTCTAAGGTAAAGGTTTTGGGACATATCAATTAAAGTATGGTTACAAAAAAGTTCCAAACGTTTAAAATTTCCCAGTGCAGTGGCCAGGTAATGTATCAATAATAAGACAAGGCAGCTAAGATACCAAAGGTAAACCTGAAGTATCTGCAGAGATCTTGGGCCATATGTGCTCTACAAAGTTAGTGAATAATAAAGTGTTACTCACAAGGGTGTACTTAAAGTGCTACTAACCCAGAACCAGCATTTACTATATCTGATCTCCCACAGAACAAAGAACATGGAAATGCAAATATTTTAGTAAATATAAATAGATAAATGCCTTTCCTCATCAGCAGTATATAGCAGCCTTATGACTTGTACCAGTTCCTAGTAAAGCATGTAGGAGGAGTTTTCATTCTCCCCTGATCCTCTGTCTAGAGATGTCTGGACAGTGCTGATTGGCCCTGTGCTGATCGCATGCACTCTCCCAAGAAAAAAAAAAAAAACAACTCTCCAGCAATACACACCAAACTGAGCATGTGCAGACCGTCCCCTGGCTCTGTAAATACCAGGTTATTTTTTGGAGATAGTGAAAGAGGAGGATCAGAGAGATATGATAAAACAGCCTATATACACAATGCAGAGGATTAGCCCCTTAGGTTCCACAGTGAGTATAACAAGCAAGCTTTTCTGCGTATACACACTGATTTTACTGTTGTGGGTTTAGTAACACTTTAAATGAACACCAAAGTGAGTGGCATGTTTTGCCTGCATGGGATGCACAGGTGTTTTGTGCATCCTTGTGCAGGCAAACCCATTAATGTCAATTGGGAGACAGCGGAGACCTTTTTCCTCAATATTTTTTTCAATATTTTCTTTCAATACCTTTATTATTTTTCAATAGAGATGTGACACTTGGAATATAATATGAACAATGAACAGCTAGCAAGCTGGATATAGAACAGCTGGGTAAGGCACTATAGAGTAGACAAATATACATAAACAGCAAATGAAGGAAATTAAGGAACTCAGATTGACATCATCGAGCATATACTGTATAAGATATTTGGAGTGTGTCCTATCAAGGTGGGTAGTAACATAGCAAGATATAGGGAAATATGGTGTAGGGTAATCAACATCCAGGTGAGCAGCTAACAGGGATACCTAGCCTATCTGAGCTTAGGCAAATAGAAGGGGAGAGGGAAAAGAATAGACATGTGCAGAATGGAAAAATTAGTTGTCCTTAATTTCGGATAGATTCATTATGTTACCAATTTCATTTTGTTATGGAATTTTATTTTGGTTTCAGAATTTGTTTAGTTTTGTTTAGTTTTCATTACATTTTGTTTGGTTTTCATTAAAATTTGTTTCATTTATTCATTTTGTAACAAATTCCATTTTTTCAGAACTATTAGAATTCAGATCAATTGAAAAACGATCGACCGATTCAAATTCTGTGTGAAGAAATAGCTGGTTGTTAAGCAGCGGGTCGGCAAGCCGACCGCCCACATTCTTAACAACCATGAGTCATCATCTGTCAGCGTTCTTCCCCACTGACAAATAAATGTAAAGATAAAGAATGCTGTTAAAAAAAATAAAGAATGCAGGCAATTGGCCGGCAATACACAAATGTTTAAAAAAAGGCGTAGGGTCCTCCCCAGTCCATACCAGGCTCTTTGGGTCTGGTATGGATATTAACCACTTTACGACCAGCCGCCGCAGATGTACTGTGGCAGGCTGGTTTGTACAGGCAAAGTCCCGTACATGTATGGCGTTCGCCTGGGAGGAGCTTGGGGGCCAAAACCCGCGATGGCGGCGGCACGCTCCCGCCCCCACTCATCAGCGGGGAAGCCAGTGCGTGTGTCAGGTGGCTCTGATTGCCACCTGATACCGGCGATCTCTCCCCGCTGACAGAGAAGGACAGACAGCTGATATAAACACAGCTGTTCATCCTTCTCCCTTGGATGATCACAGAGGCTATGTGATCCTGCTATATAGGATCGCATATCTCTGTGATCATCACACAAGCCCAACCCCCCCACAGTTAGAAACACACCCCTAGGCTCACATTTAACCCCTTCATCAGCAGTGACATTATTACAGTAACAGTGCATATTTTTAGCACTGATTACTGTAGTAATGTCACTGGTACCCCCAAAAAAGTCAAAAATGTTGGTTAGGGGTCCGATCTGTCTGCCGCAATGTCGCAGTCCCACAAAAAATCGCAGATCGCCGCCATTAATAGTTTAAACAAAAACAATAAAAATGACATAAATCCTTCCCGTAGTTAGTAAACGCAATAACTTTTGCGCAAACCAATCAAAATACGCTTATTGTGATTTTTTTTTTACCAAAAATATGTAGCAGAAAACAAAATGGCCTAAAATGTTAAAAAATGTAGATTTTTACATTTTTTTTTGAGAATGTCATATAGCAGAATGTGAAAAATATATATATTTTTTTTCAAAATTGTCGCTTTTTTTTGTTTATAACACAAAAAATAAAAATCGCACAGGTGATCAAATACCACCAACAGAAAGCTCTATTTGTGGGAAAAAAGGACAAACATTTTGTTTGGGTACAGCATTGCACGACCGTGCAATTGTCCGTTAAAGTAACGCAATGCCGAATTGCAAAATAGGGCCTGGCCATTAAGGGGGCAAATCCTTCCAGGGCGGAAAGGAGTTAAGGGGAACCTCATGCCCAAAAAAAAACAATGGCATGGGGTCCCCCCAAATACCATACCAGATCCTAATCTGAGCAAGCAGCCTGGCAGGTCAGTAAAGGGAGGGGGGATGAGCAAGTGCCCCCCTCCTGAACCATACCAGGCCACATGCTCTCAACATGGGGGGGTGGGTTCTTTGGGGCATTGGGGCAGGGGAATCCCTGCGCCACCCCCTTCTGACACCACGTGACCTCATTAACTAAAATTTTTTGACATTAGTTACTATTTCATTCGGAAATTCAGAAGTATAACCAAGAATTTTGCCGAATATGTATTTTGACCAAACAAATTGCACATGTCTAGAAAAGAAAGAGGGAAGAAAAGAGGAAAGGAGAGGTGGATAAAGAGGAAAGGTTAAGGAAGGGTTTCTTGGGGGTCTGCTGGGTGGTATTGTTATTAAAACAATGTGGGGTCAGAGATAAAAAGAGGAACATCTTTTTCAGGCTTTAAGTGACATCAGACTGGGACAGGGGTCCATTTTTCAAAAGGAAATTGCCAAGCTACAGTGTAGTGTGATTAAATAGCCTAGTCAAAGCCCAGAAGTAATTTTGTAAAGCATAACATCTAAATCTCGATTTGCAAAGATGATTTTGGTCAAAGGCAGACTTACCTGGTGTTGACACGGTCAAAGGATTATACTAAATGCAAACATCTGCTTTCGTGTTTAGTTAACATTTTGTCACAACACAAAACAAGTTTCCCTTTTGAAGTGTTTCCTTTGCTTTGTAATTAAAATGGAAAATGTAAATTAAATACGTTTTAACAGATTGTAACACTACAGATGGTGAAGAAGTCCAAGGGAGTGAATGTTTCTGCAAACCACTGTATGCCCAGTCTATATTTATACCAATGTACCTTAAATTTTAAAATAAAATGAGACAAAACCAAAAGACAACACCATGTGATAATAACAGCTTGCTGTCTTTTCAGATTCATTTTACTAACCATTACTTATACTGAAAGCATGTTGTAAATATCTTTCAAGAGCAAATTATTAAACATCTGGATTTGCTAACCAAGCCTGTAAAAAACTTCAGAGATGAGTAAAACATACAGCACGTTGTAAAGAAAAAGCGGGATATAAATAGGATAACTCCCCACGTTTAGTGCGCTTGTAACCTGTGTATAAACAAATTATATCTGTGTATATAATATCACCCTAAATTATGCAAACAACCAAATATGTGCAAATTTTTATATTATATCCTGCTGGTAAAAATATTGAATGCAAAGACTCGTGAAATAAATAAGTAAAAAAGTGTAAATAAGGGAAAATAAATATATAGATAGTGTCCACAATGGGTCAATCTATATGAGGTGTAGGTGTTACACCATACATATAGGAGAAGAAGAGGTCCAAAGTTCCAAAAATGCATATTCCAAACAGAATAGGGAGGAGGCGGTGGTAGGGATGTTCATAAGGGTCACCACAGTGCTCAAGAGGGGTTTGTCAGAAGGCTCACCAGAATTGTTGGATCCCCTCTAACCTTACGGTAGGGGGATCATTCAGGCTTATAGAAAGGTGAAGCTTCTCTCTCCAGGGCTTGAAGCTGTGTAGCTGGTCCTCACGCTACTCCTGGGTATAAGATCCCTTTTTGATGCACTCCGTGGTCAATATTATATTAAAAAAAGGATATAGGAAGCCTCATAGTGAGATCAGTTTAAAAGTATATATTTTATTCAAAAAATAATCTGTCATATAAAAAGCTGTGCATGCGTAAGAGACAGATTCACACTGGAACTAGTTAAAAAACCATAAAAACAGTGAAAAAGAATTAGTGATGAGAAGGCAGGCACGAATGGTGTGGAATCAATACGATATAGTGAGAGAGAAAGACAGGGAACGCCATCTTCCGTGTGCGTTCCACTCCGTCCTATCCAACTACCGGTCACGTGCCCCCTGCGTGCGTTCCAAAATGACGCGTTTCGTCATCAATATGCGACGTCTTCAGATTCTGGAATGCGCACAACACAAGCAGCGTTTTGATTTATAGGCACCTCCAATAATGTCTTTGGTTAATATGCGTACCTCCTCATTATGTCACCATAATGAATAGGGAAGACAGCTGTGTTCATGTTGATACAGATATAAGTTTATCGTAACAATACTATATATTTATATAAAAAGGAAGAAACTGATTATTGCAAACTGTACCAAACTTGATAGATATCAAAAAAATATATATAAAAAAATGTAAAAAAAATGTATTCCAAATATTAAGAGTTATAGTTTAATAATATAACTAATCACATAACTAATATAGTTTATTAAATTCACAATTTATTTGGTTAAAACATGTATTTAAATCACAGAGCCCCACCATTGGGAACAATTATTTATATTTTTTAGCACTAATATTTATTTAGTAGAGTCTTAATATTTGGAATACATTTCTTTACATTTTTTTTATATATTTTTTATATATATTTTTTAGTATAAAATAATTAAAACACTTAATTCATTTTTTATAAAAATTATCATCTCCTTGGATACATATTCGTTATATATTTCCTTCATGGCATATTTCATTTTTTGTAATATATAGCATACCATTCCCTATCTGGTTAGACCAGTTATGGGATTAATAATTAAATTTAACTAATATATGCCCTGTTACCCGGAAGATATGAGATGTAATTTACCTCAGACAATATTCGGGTTAAATGAGAGTTCTTTGACCATGAGTAAAAGTTTATTGATAAGTAACCTTCTAAATTAATTCACAACAATTTTATCTCTAGTACATACACAAAAAGGAAAATATTCAAAGTTTGTCTGAACACATATAGCACATAGGATTCAAATTATTATGATATGCACCGCAAGACAGACAACAAACATGTATACATTTCAGTGCCAGGAGGTGCCCTGATATTCACCGGTGGTTGAAGATGATATGGGGTCAATGGCTCCCCCTTCCTCTCTGCTCACCTTGGAATAATATACCCCTCTTTCCTATAGACGTGTATAGGGCTATTCTGATTGGTTCAGCTATCCTGCCCTGTTCCTCCCTCTGGGCGTATCTCGTTCAGGATTGGACAACTTCCTCCTCGCCTAGCGTAGCATAATTCAGCCCCTTGCTAACCTCTCCTCTCTGTTGGAGGGAGAATTTAATTATACATGTTGATTTGCTTTGAAATTGAAATTTTTAGATATGTAAGGTCATATCTGGGGCAAATTGTCCAACCCTTAACAGATGGTCCATCTTCATTGCATATTTAAAAGCGGAGTTCCGGCCACGAAAAAAAATTTCAATGAACATACCCCCAGGACAGTCAGGGCTAGTACATTCCACAATGGCTAGCCTCTGATCTGTCCCGGTTCGCACTTACCTGCAAGAAGAAATACTCACTTTCAAAATTTCTTCTCCAGCGTTGCCATCTCTGTTGTGGGCAGCTGAAGCCAGCGCGATCCTCTTCTGCATGCTCTTCCGTGTCTTCTTCTCCCAGAATGCGCCTGCACCGGCCCCTCTCGTCACTTCCGGTGCGGCGCTGCATTCCTCCACAGCTTCTGGGCATGCCCAGAAGCTGTTTAGCAGGGAATGCGGCGTCGCACCGGAAGTGACGAGCGGGGCCAGTGCCGTCGCATTGATTCCTGGGATCAGCATATCAGCAGGCCACCTCCCGGGTGGAAACACAGCTCGCCCTTCAAACAGACTTATCCTTTTATGTGTTTAAGTGTAAATAGCAGGCTGGCATTTCAAACGGGTTACACAACTACAAATCTCCATCATATAGCAAATATGAGTCTGAAATCAAAACTTTGTACCTTTATATCTATTTACAATTACTAATGGAGATTTATACATAACTCCTCATCAGGCAACACTCTAATGGAGATTACACATAAACTTCTCATAAGGCAACAGCCCCCGCTTAAACCTAAATATAGCTTATTGTAAATAAGAAATGTGGATATTATAGCGCTTATTGGCATTAATATCGGGTTTTTTTACCCAACTGGTATTCCTATCGTCAGTTTAAAATAATGAGGAATAAATAAAACTATGTACTTTTGGCAGCCCATAGTATAGATATCTATCAAGTTTGGTACAGTTTGCAATAATCAGTTTTTTTCTTTTTATACAAAATATAAAGTATTGTTACGATAAACTTATATCTGTACCAAAATGAACACAGCTGTCTTCCCTATTCATTATGGTGACGTAATGAGGAGGTACGCATATTAACCAATGACATTATTGGAGGTGGCTATAAATCAAAACGCTGCTT
This sequence comes from Pelophylax lessonae, assembly GCF_965119305.1. Taxonomy (NCBI): domain Eukaryota; kingdom Metazoa; phylum Chordata; class Amphibia; order Anura; family Ranidae; genus Pelophylax; species Pelophylax lessonae. Next base: position 464,041,008 of record NC_138769.1, read on the forward strand.
GTGTGCGTGCATTCCAGTATCTGAAGATGTCGCATATTGATGACGAAACGCGTCATTTTGGAACACGCGCAGGGGGCACGTGACCGGTAGTTAGATAGGACGGAGTGGAATGCACTCGGAAGCTGGCGTTCCCCGTCTTTCTCTCTTACTATATCGTAGTGATTCCACACCATCCATGCCTGCCTTCTCATCACTAATTCTTTTTTACTGTTTTTATGGTTTTTTAACTAGTTCCAGTGTGAATCTGTCTCTTACGCATGCACAGCATTTTATATGACAGATTATTTTTTGAATAAAATATATATTTTTAAACGGATCTCACTATGAGGCTTCCTCTATCCTTTTTTTAATATAATATTGATCGGCCACAGAGTGCATCAAAAAGGGAACTTATACCCAGGAGTAGCGTGAGGACCAGCTACACAACTTCAAGCCCTGGTGAGAGAAGCTTCGCCTTTCTATAAGCCTGAATGATCCCCCTACCGTAAGGTTAGAGGGGATCCAACAATTCTGGTGAGCCTTCTGACAAACCCCTCTTGAGCACTGTTGTGACCCTTATGAACATCCCTACCACCGCCTCCTCCCTATTCTGTTTGGAATATAAATTTTTGGAACTTTGGACCTCTTCTTCTCCTATATGTATGGTGTAACCCCTACACCTCATATAGATTGACCCATTGTGGACACTATCTATATATTTATTTTCCCTTATTTACACTTTTTTACTTATTTATTTCACCAGTCTTTGCATTCAACATTTTTACCAGCAGGATGTAATATATATGTTTGTTTGCAAAATTTGCACATATTTGGTTGTTTGCATAATTTAGGGTGATATTATATACACAGATATAATTTGTTTATACACAGGTTGCAAGCGCACTAAACATGGGGGGTTATCCTATTCATATCCCCCTTTTTCTTTACCTATATTTTACCCGTCTCCTGGCGGGAGGAGTTTATTGCAGCTGCACTTTATAGATTTATATTTATTTATTTTTTCACAGAATTATTTATGGTGCACATATTTATATATTTTATTTGATTCATAAATTAAGAGGTATCCATAGGCGCAGGTGCACATTCTTTACGGATATAATTTGTTTATACACAGGTTGCAAGCACACTAAACGTGGGGGTTTACCTTTTTTATACCCCCCTTTTTTTTTTTTTTTACATATACAGTACATTGGCTAGATACATATACTTTGCATTTTTAGTAAGACATACCTTTCTTTTTTATTACTCTCATCTAAGCATGTGACTAATAATAAAATTTGTTGAGCCAATGCTCATTATTGTAATAATATCAAAAACAATTTTACATTTTTTTTTATTACTATTGTACAGTAATTCTCTAGTTGTGTAACTGTCTTGCTTAAAGATGCAAGCACAGTACCACTAAGCTATACCACTAAAGATTCTATCTCTACACTCAACCACCGATGTGAAATTACTTTACTGTCTCAAAGTTCTATAACTCACGGTCGATATGGCTCTCTGACTTGAGATGTACTGTGAAATGTTGATGATGCCTAATACATCTGTGTTTGTACTTTGTACCTTTAGACCCCTATCTACTCACTATAACTCTCCAATGAAAATATGAACATATGGGAATATTGATACATGACTATAAGAATATAAATATACATATACAGTACTGTATATTGACTGGTGCCTAACCCTTTTCTTGCCTATACATTCTTATCCTACCCTCCCCACCCCCATTCCCCCTACCCTCCCTCCATTCTACTATTCCCTCACTTTATCCCCCTCACTTCCTCCCCCTATCCCCCCCCATTTTGGTGGAAATGTTCACCCCTACCCCCCCCCCAATATAGGCTCTTCGGTTTTGTTTTCTTGGTTTACATTTGTGTTCCACAAGCCTAATTGTGTACAAGATGTGGTCCTACCATCTGTTGTTTGTGTTATGTACCAACTCTAAACTTTCTAAAAAAAAACCATTAGAATTAAAGTGGTTGTGAAGTCAGGATACTAAATAACTTGCCTCCCCTCTGTTTTAGCAAGATCTAAAGTACAAGGGGCCTAATTCACTAAGAAGAAGGAGTAGAAATGCTTGCTCTCCATTTAATTACCCCCTCTTAGAGAAATTAAGACCTCAACTAGGTGAACATGCGGACGTAAAATTACGACCAGATACATTACTGAATTATGTATCGGCATAGTGAGAATCGTGGTTGCGTTTTTATAACTGGCAATTTCTATTCAGCTATGATTATTCCTGTATATGTATGCCAATAAATCATTGCTATATGGGATGTGTTCTATCTCGTGTATGGCTATGTGTTTTGCATAAAAGTATTGTGTATAGCAGGCATGTCCAACCTGCGGCCCGCGGGCTGCATGCGGCCCGGAGCCGCAGGCAATGCGGCCCACCTGCCGCGGAACACCAGACAGTCTCCCGCAGTGTTGCCATCCACTCGTTAATTTCCGGGCTGCCCGTAAATGCCCGTTACAGGTAGCGGTGCCGTAAAAAAGATGGTCGGCGGGCCGACATTGTAAGTGCGCATGCGCTGTTTCCGATACCTGCTTGTAGAAGCACAGCCGGGCAGGCACATGCGCAGTTGCGTAATGGCGCCATTTTTAAATTAAATGCACTCAATCGTTTTCGGTGGCGCCTCACCGCCACAGCAGAGAAGGAGGACTGGCTCGCAGCGAGGAAGACAGACACTCATCTGAGTGAGAGGGACAATATTGCAGCCATAAATTGATGTGCCTGTGGAGGGGTGAAAAGGGGACAGCACAGAAGGACCCTGATGTCTAGAGGTAAGGGGGACCAGCTCTGACCAGCTCCTGTGGCATGATAGCAGCCTCTGACCAGCTCCTGTGCCATGACCGCAGCCTCTGACCCCCCTCTTGTACCATGACCGCAGCCTCTGACCAGCTCCTTTGCCATGACTGCAGCCTCTGACCAGCTCTTGTACCATGACCGCAGCCTCTGACCAGCTCCTGTACCATGACCGCAGCCTCTGACCAGCTCCTGTACCATGACCCCAGCCTCTGACCAGCTCCTGTACCATGACCCCAGCCTCTGACCAGCTCCTGTACCATGACCCCAGCCTCTGACCAGCTCCTGTACCATGACCGCAGCCTCTGACCAGCTCCTGTGCTATGACCGCGGCCTCTGACCAGCTCCTGTGCTATGACTGCAGCCTCTGACCAGCTCCTGTGCTATGACCGCAGCCTCTGACCAGCTCCTGTACCATGACCGCAGCCTCTGACCAGCTCCTGTACCATGACCGCAGCCTCTGACCAGCTCCTGTACCATGACCGCAGCCTCTGACCATCTCCTGTACCATGACCGCAGCCTCTAACCATCTCAACAATTATCAAATCATTGAAGTGGTCATGGTGGTTAGAGTGTTCCTCTGTATACTGATTCCATTTCATTTGATCATCCTCTAGTTGTGTTAAATTAGTGCGAGGGGGGGGGGAGGGGGCGAGCGGCAGCGTTTTATTACTTCTATAACTTAACTATCGTATATATTTTATATGCGGCCCGAAAAAATTTCTCTACACTCAATGTGGCCCAGAGAAGCCAAGAGGTTGGACACCCATGGTGTATAGTCTGTTTTCTTCTTTTGCTAATGAATGCTTTTCTGAATGATTATTACAGAGCAATGTCAGCTATTCTGGTTATGTTTATTTTTTATGTATAGTTATGTATCTGTTATGTGTTTTATTTTTTAGATTTCCTTTTAGGAGACTATAGAGTTCTGTAATTATCAATGTCCATTCTTTATTCATCCTAAACTTTCAGGCATGTCAAGAGGTTGGACACCCATGGTGTATAGTCTGTTTTCTTCTTTTGCTAATGAATGCTTTTCTGAATGATTATTACAGAGCAATGTCAGCTATTCTGGTTATGTTTATTTTTTATGTATAGTTATGTATCTGTTATGTGTTTTATTTTTTAGATTTCCTTTTAGGAGACTATAGAGTTCTGTAATTATCAATGTCCATTCTTTATTCATCCTAAACTTTCAGGCATGTCAAATTGTACTCAGTACATTGGTGTAGTGGTCTTAGTTCTTGGACAAAGACTGCTAGGTCACAAGTTCTAGTCCCAACCATGCTAACACCCTGCATGTTCGCTGGTGTGTGATTAATATTTTGCCACATAGTAATACCTTTGTTAAATCACCTACCATTGCATGCACATGAGCATACATATTAGGGAATCATACATGCAGATGTGGCAGTGGCAATTAGGCGTTCACCAAGTTTCAGCATTCGCAGCTGACTAAAATTCAAGTAGGTGATGGTATGCCTGGGATTTTAACCCATGGTTTCAGTGTTTATAAATAGGAGCGCTAACCACTAAACCATTGAGCTGGGCCCAATCATAGCTAGAATATTAAGTAGTACTATGCTTGATTAATTAACATAAACCTTGAATATATATATATTGTGCTCAAATGCAGGATCAGTGTAAAATTGTCAACAATTTGTAGCTGTGACTTTTTTTGCTGATATTTTTATGTTTCTCATTAATGTAAGAGTTATATCTCTATTATATATATATATGACAGACTTGAACATAGATCAAGAGAATCTATATTCTCCTCAAACACAAATCAAGCTTACAGCGCCAAGCAACATTACACTTCCGGGGGCATGTGCACCTAATTTTGTGATAATGCATTTCCAGGCTGGCCTGGGCGAATGCATTTGCGCCATAGGGAACATATGTTCATGAGTGCGCTTTTGCGCCATCGCAAACATCTTTTTGTCCTTTTTTTTATTTTGGTGTCATGAGAGAATTAAGATTAAGTTGACATTTTTCATGGTTTACCTAGGCCACCAAAAAGGTGATTGAGCTATGCATGAATCCAGCACTGTAGAATTGTTTTTTTTGGGGGGGAAATATTTGCATTTATCCCCCACCCCCCATATATCTCTTTACTTTATTAAAATTACTTGCACATGTGCAAAAGAAAATGATTAGGTATGTAATTAGATTTTCTACCACTTTGAAGAGGTGCAAATAGTTTACACACAAAAATGTATTTATAGTCTACAAAAGTAAAATATAATTCAAATGCAATAAAACAACAATTTATTAGAACAATAATATCAACATTTGGTACAATAATGTACTTGGCCCATAAAAAAGAAAAAAAAAAGTAACATAGCAATTATGAAATAGCATTTTACAATATGGTTAGAAGGTTCCTACTCCAAAGAGCTTACAATCTACAAGGGTAAGACACAAATAATTGCACACACCTTAACATTCACATTTTAAAACAGGACTAGAAATAAGCAGGATATGTCAACTTTTTAAGGGCTGCCTCCCTCAAATTGTTGACCATCAGCATACAACCTAAAAATAGGAGTGCAGGATCACACATCTATTTCTGCTCACAAACACACAGTTCTAGATTGAGTGCAAAACCACAGTCCCTTTCTTTAGAATGTCATTTCGTGGTTTTCCATTATATGAAACCCATCAGAAATATAATATCTTGTGAAAAAGAAACTGGAACAACAGAGAAACTTCTAGCTAGTGGAAGGTTTGTGATTCAAACCAACAACCCCGATGCTGCAAGGCAGAAGTGCAAACCATTTAGCCACTGTGCTGCCACGTGCATGGAGCCTCCATCTCTGTGGTGTTAAACAGCCCTAAGTCCCTGGGGTGCCTAAAGTTAATCAATGCGCGTGTACCCTGGAAGTCCTGAGTGCCATTGAGCAACCTGTTTCTGTGATATGCCATCTGGGTCAAATGTCTGATTACTGTCAGCATGCTGCTATAGGACCATCTCTAATTTTGAGGCTTTTTTGTTGGTAAGAGGCTGCAATTGGTGCTGGTGTGGAATTCACAAGGCTGCTTCTTGTCCTTCCCTGTGGAACACATATGGCAAGATTTGCAATGCTGGTGGAACGCTCCTAAACAATAAAAAAGTAAATTTCTTGGGGCGGTGTAATTACATCAGTCTGGAGTTCTGTTTCTTGATTTATTCAATCTTTATATATCTTATCACTTATAACTTATCAATTTATGTATATCTATATATACTGAGGACGTTTATGACTAAACGCGTACGGCGCTGTCACATCATTTTCGGTTCCGGCTCCAGGAGGAATGTATTGAGTTCCAGCTGCTTGTTTATCGCGCTTTTTAACCTACAATACTGTTTGTGAGTACCTGTCTTGCATTTTTCAAATAAAATTATTTCAAACGGTATCACGCGATTGCTGCCCTTTCTCATTTCCCATGGATGTACCACTTACCCCAACGCTACGAGGATCTTAAAGAGGTCCTGGAGTAGGATCTCCAGGAGGACCCAGGTACCCAGAGTAGGAGACCTCATGGGATACCCCCATCCACTTCCCTAGGAACCTTAGAGAGGCCCCCCAGGATACCCACTCAAGAGTGCCAAGTTCATACATCAAGACCCCCAGAAGGAACCAGGACCCACCAGAGGGCTCTACCTATATATATATATATATATATATATATATATATATATATATATACTCGCTCTATATCCCTCTGTGGAGTGGGTATTTCTGGTGAGTGTACTACTTGCTTCAGGGATCACGAGCACCCCATCATTATACCCACCACAGGGTTACCACTGCCATCACTATCTGAGGATCCACGGGCTGTGTTGCATGTTATATATGGACGGTTGCCATTACTAATATTTAGTCAACATATATCCGTTGCACACTGTCATCTACCATATTTGTGCACACTGCCACTTTATTTACTTATTCATTTATTTATTAATATAATGTTTAGAATATTGGGGTGACCTTATATTTATTCACCCTTTTGGATATGTATGCTTATGGTCACGTTATTTATCCCTTTGTACCATATTTTTAAGGATTCATCACTATTGATTATCGTTTAGAGTGTTTTACACTCCACAGCACCAGTCACCTTTCTTTCAATCTACTTGTATATGTCACACTGATTCACTTTGTATTTGCATTTTTGTATTATCAGTGTTTTTGGCGTTTGTGCACCTGAGTAATGTTTTTTTTTTAAAACCAATATCAGTTATGCAGGTTGTGACAAAAAGGTATATAAAAAATGATATGTCAATTTGTATACCAAGTGTGGTAAAATATGTAGGTTAAAAATTAAAACCAGTATTCATATATACCATCATACAAAAGTTATAAAAAGTACTAGTGCCACATAATATATTTGTGCGGAACAAAATTAGTGATATTATTTAAGGTGCTTAAAAGTGCAATAAATGACAAATAAAGTGCTAGTGATCACTTATATAATACAAATATATATAAAATGTATGTGAATAAATAAATATGTTGCATGAATAAAAGGTGGATGAATATAATAATTTCTTGAGCAAATAAATTATGAATATTGATAATGTTCAAGTAAAAGTGCTTTATAGGTGCTTAAATGGTTAAAACCGTAATCCCAAACAGTTCATGCAGGAAAGTGGATGATATTGATTGAATATCAAGTGCTCCAGTGAATAAGGATGATAATCTTTGCCTCTTACCAGTTACAGGTGGGTCACACAGACCCCAAACGCCTATGATCCCTTTATCCTTTGGTGGATAAAACCATAAGAGCACCTACTCTCCACTCCAATATTGGTGAATTATTCAACAAAATATATAACGCTCCTTTCTCCTCACTCCTCCTTTCATTTACCTCAGGTAGGTGTGTATACAGCCCATATGCAGGGAGACAGATAGGAAGCCACAAATAGTGTAATACTGCAAGTTTATTTTCAAAGTTTACAACTAATTAAAAAATGGCTGCTTACTCTTGGATGTGCCCATCTGGCACAGGGCAATGGTCATTGGTTGCTATCGGTGGCAGGATCGGGACAGGATCTGCAAACTCCTATTGTTCTCCCTCCTAGTTGATCCCTATAGCGTGCAGCGGTGCCGATGTACGGTCCGGTGTGCGTCCCAATGCAGATCAGAGGTGACTTTTCCTCTCAACTTCCGGGTTTAGCAGAGACCACAATGCATTTCGCTTCCTCTAGCGTCATCAGGCGGTCTCTGCTACCCGGTCTGGCGGCTAAAAATATTGCTTCCTCTCTTACTACTGGCTCACAGTCTTGTCATTCTAATATGTCTAAAAACGTTCTAAAAAGACTATTGCTGGGCCAAATTATGAAACCCGAGGGATATAAAAACACTGTTACAATTTTATATTATTGTTAAAAATTGAAAAAATATATTTTAAAATATACGTTTTTTTTGTTAAAAATATTTAAATAAAAATGTCCTGTATTCATCATACAAAGGACTTCCGTTTCCATCTCTATATTTCAGCAACTTGAAGGTAAAAATTCATGGTAAAAAATACTGGGAAAAAATGATTGTCTTTAGGATTGTTGCTCCCCATAGCAACCATATGAATTTTTACCTTTAAGTTGCTGAAATATAGAGATGGAAACAGAAGTCCTTTGTATGACGAATACAGGACATTTTTATTTAAATATTTTTAACAATAAAAAGTTTATTTTAAAATATATTTTAAAATATATTTTTTCTGTTTTTAACAATAATATAAAATTGTAACAGTGTTTTTATATCCCTCGGTTTCATAGTTTGGCCCAGCAATAGTCTTTTTAGAACGTTTTTAGACATATTAGAATGACAAGACTGTTAGCCAGTAGTAAGAGAGGAAGCGATATTTTCAGCCGCCAGACCGAGTAGCTGATGACGCTAGAGGAAGCGAAATGCATTGTGGTCTCTGCTAAACCCGGAAGTTGAGAGGAAAAGTCACCTCTGATCTGCATTGGGATGCACACCGGACCATACATCGGCACCGCTACACGCTATAGGGATCAACTAGGAGGGAGAACAACAGGAGTCTGCAGATCCTGTCCCGATCCTGCCACCCATAGCAACCAATGCCCATTGCCCTGTGCCTGATGGGCACATCCAAGAGTAAGCAGCCATTTTTTAATTAGTTGTAAACTTTGAAAATAAACTTGCAGTATTACACTATTTGTGGCTTCCTATCTGTCTCCCTGCATATGGGCAGTATACACACCTACGTGAGGTAAATGAAAGGAGGAGTGAGGAGAAAGGAGCGTTATATATTTTGTTGAATAATTCACCAATATTGGAGTGGAGAGGAGGTGCTCTTATGGTTTGATCCACCAAAGGGATCATAGGCGTTTGGGGTCTGAGTGACCCACCTGTATCTGGTAAGAGGCAAAGATTATCATCCTTATTCACTGGAGCACTTGATATTCAAACAATTTCATCCACTTTCCTGCATGAACTGTTTGGGATCAAGGTTTTAACCATTTGAGCACCTATAAAGCACTTTTACTTGAACATTATCAATATTCATAATTTATTTGCACAATAAATTATTATATTCATCCACCTTTTATTCATGCCACGTATTTATTTATTCACATACGTTTTATATATATTTGTATTGTATAAGTGATCACTAGCACTTTATTTGTCATTTATTGCACTTTTAAGCACCTTAAATAATATCACTAATTTTGTTCTGCACAAATATATTATGTGGCACTAGCACTTTTTTTTATAACATTTGTATGATGGTATATATGAGCACTGGTTTTAATTTTTATCCTACATATTTTACCACACTTGGTATACAAATTGACATATACCTTTTCGTCACAACCTGCACAACTGATATTGGTTTTAAAAAAAAAACATTACTCAGGTGCACAAACGCCAACACCATTTTATCCAGGGACACCAGCGCCTTTTTACTATTTTATATCTAGCTTTTATTGTATTTTACAATTAAAGGGGCAGCAGGTTAAAAAATCAGAATAATCCCTAAGAACCAGGCGCCTTCACATTAATCACATTATCAGTGTTTTACCTTGAATATTCATTCATTTATCTACTCATTTACCCTTTACATTTTTCATACAAACACCAATTTACTAATCATCTAGGCAGCGCCATACCCCTTCTTTTCTCTTTAGCTCTAATATATACTGTATATATATATATATATATATATATATGTATTACTATGCAAAAGTCTGGGGCAGGTGTGAAAAGTGTTAATTTTTTATCAGTTAACAAAAGGGAAAGTGTCAGGTCACCTGTGGCCAGGTGACAACTGCACCCTGTAGGAGGCAGGGGCGCAGCGCAAGGTAGTGAACCCTATAGCAGACTGCTGCAGATGGACCGGAACGTGAACCCAAGATTCCCAAGGGCGCGGAGTCTAAGACCCAGCAGGTGTTCACCAGTGCCTCTAGTGGTGAGGATGGACTTCGCTGCAACTGGGCCCAGGTCGCGGCCCCTGGGGTCCCCCAGGTCGCGCTCCGTAGGGAGTGAAGGGAAGCAGCCACTCAGGACACACAGAATGGTGATGGGTAAGCCGAGGTCGGGGTAACAGGCAGACAAGGGTAGTCAAGGTACAGGCCAAAGGTCAGGACAACAGGCAAACAGGAATAGTCAGAGGCAAGCCAAAGTCGGTACACAGAGGAGTAGTTACAAGTACACGGCAAACAGGAAACAGGAACTAATACTGTTGAATAGCAAGGCAGGCCTGCAGTGCGCTGGTTAATATAGGCTTCCTGTGATGACCTGGGCGGGGCAGGAACAGGAAGTAGAGATGATAAAAGCAGCCAGAAGGAAGAGTCTGGCCCTTAATGCAGACATGAGGAACAGGTAAGCCACCAGACATTATTGCATATCCATGACAGAAAGTAAATGAACATACAAGATATCCAAATTAAATCAGAATTTAATGGGGCCATACTTTACCTTCAAAGCAGCATCAATTCTTCAATTCTTCTAGGTACTCGACAGGTAGGTTGTTTCAAACATCTTGGAGATGTAGACTGCCTCAAATTATGTAATCCTGGACAGACTCAATGATGTTGAGATCAGGTCTCTGTGGGAGCCAAACCATCACTTCCAGGGCTCCTTATTCTTCTTCACACTGAATATAGTTCTTAATGACATTGGCTGCAGGGTTGGGGTGGTTGTTCTGTTGCAGAATCAATTTGGGGCTAATCACACACCTCTCTGATGGTGTGGCATGATGGATAAGTAGCTGCCTGTATTTCTCAGCATTGAGGACACCATTGATCCTAATCAAATCTCTAACTAAATTTGCAGAAATTCAGCCCCAAATGTGCAAGGAACCTCCACCATGCTTAACTGTTGCCTTCAGACACTCATTATTGTACCACTCTCCAGCCCTTTGTGAACAAATTTCTATTTGCTACAGCCAAAAAATTCTAATTTTTACTCATCAGTCCAGAGCATCTGCTGCCAATTGTATGCACCCCAGTTCCTATTTTTCCATACATAGGACATGGAAACAAGGCTAAGTGACTCAGCTATGCACAAAACCATAGTATCTCGGATGGCTGTCAAGAGGGACCCTATGCAGAAAACCAAAGTAAAAATAGTGTGGGATCCACCTCCTAGGTTCCATATCTATCTTTTGAGTCTTGTGATGATTTTAAGGGGTTATCCTATACAAAAAAAACATGGGGTCCCCTTTTTATCTGGGCATGCACTCTGACAGGAAGAGGGGGTATGAGCTTGAAGCCCCTGTTCTGAACCATACCAAACCATTTTCCCCCAGCATGGACTTACATGGCAAAGCACCCTGTCCCCACGTGGGTGAGGACAAGAGCCAGGGTTTCCTGGGTCTGTGGGTGGAGGGTATATGGAATCCAGAAAATAAGGGACTCTTCAGATATTTGCCTCCCCCCCCCCATGTGAATGAGTAAGCAATAAATAATACCCCAGCACATTTGAAAAATATAATGTAAAGTCAATACACATGCAGATACACATTGACAATTTAAGTATTTAACCACTGGACCCCTGGAAGGTTTACCCCCCTTCAAGACCAGGCCATTTTATGCGATATGGCGACACTGTTCCCCAAATAAAATGTTTGTTCTTTTTTTCCCCCACAAATAGAGCTTTCTTTTGGTGGTATTTGATCACCTCTGTGGTTTTTATTTTTTGTGCTTTAAACAAAAAAAAGACTGACAAAAAAAAAAAAAACAATATATTTTACTTTATGCTATAAAACATACCCAATAAAATGTTTTTAAAAATCTAACTTCTTCATCAATTCAGGCCAATATGTATTCAGCTACATATTTTTGTTAAAAAAAATCCCAATAAACGTATATTGATTGGTTTGTGCAAAAGTTAAAGTGTCTACAAACTTTACATATTTGTATTTATTTATTTATTTTTACTAGTAATGGCGGTGAACAGCAATGTATAGCGGGACTGCGATATTGGGGTGGACAAATCAGACACCTAACTGACACTTTTGACACTTTTTGGGGACCAGTGTCACTAATACAGTGATTGGTGCTGAAAAAATATGCACTGTCACTGTACTAATGACGGCTCGGAAGGGGTTATTATCAGGGGCGATCAAAGGGTTAACTGTGTGCCTAGACTGTGCTTACTCACTGTAGGGGAGGTGCTTTGACTTGGGGAAGGCAAAGATCCATGTTCTGCTTTGCATAAACGCAGGATCAATGCCTTCCCCTCTGACAAAGCGACAATCTGCCTTGTTTACATAGGCAGATTGTCATTCTGTCTGTGTCATCGGCAGGTGCTGGCGGACATCGAGCCCACAATACCCACCGCGGGGCTCCCGCTGTGATCACGCACACAGGTTTGCCAGCAGTGCGTGTGCTGCCCCAGACATGGAAGTGGTAGATCATGTACTAGGTACCCGAGCTGGTACAGAGCAGCCGCCCTGCCACAGTAAATACGCAAGTGGTTTAGAAAATGCCCCAAAAATGTCTTACAATGTAAATCCATGATCAATCTTGTTGTCCAGTCATATATATATATATATATATATATATATATATATATATATATATATATATATATAGAAAAAAGATAGCACTAAATAAAAAGTGTATCACCCCCGCCTAGGTACAGTGGCGTGCTCAAAAATTATTTCACAAAGATTATTATTATATGTGGCAATACAGCAGCAGCTATAGGGATGGAGTGTCTGTCAGAAAAAAATAGTCAAGGAAAAGACTATCTACAGCGCTTGCTAATATCCTGCTGCAATATATAGGTGTATATTATATATATATATATATATATATATATATATATATATATATATATATATATATATATATATATATATATATATATATATAAATAGAAATTATAAATGAATATATCAATATATCAATAAATAAATAATCTGTATAATCAAAGTACATTAATAGATACAGTGCCTTGTGAAAGTATTTGGCCCCCTTGAACTTTGAGTCCTTTTGCCACATTTCAGGCTTCAAACATAAAGATATAAAACTATAATTTTTTGTGAAGAATCAACAACAAGTGGGACACAATTTATGAAGTGGAACGAAATTTAATGGATATTTCAACAAATAAAAAACTGAAAAATTGGGCGTGCAAAGTTATTCAGCCCCTTTACTTTCAGTGCAGCAAACTCTCTCCAGAAGTTCAGTGAGGATCTCTGAATGATCCAATGTTGACCTAAATGACTAATGATGATAAATAGAATCCACCTGTGTGTAATCAAGTCTCCGTATAAATACACCTGCACTGTGATAGTCTCAGAGGTCTGTTTAAAGCGCAGAGAGCATCATGAAGAGCAAGGAACACACCAGGCAGGTCCAAGATACTGTTGTGGAGAAGTTTAAAGCCGGATTTGGATACAAAAAGATTTCCCAAGCTTTAAACATCCCAAGGAGTACTGTGCAAGCGATAATATTGAAATGGAAGGAGTATCAGACCACTGCAAATCTACGAAGACCTGGCCGTCCCCCTAAACTTTCAGCTCATACAAGGAGAAGACTGATCAGAGATGCAGCCAAGAGGCCCATGATCACTCTGGATGAACTGCAGAGATCTACAGCTGAGGTGGGAGACTCAGTCCATAGGAAAACAATCAGTCGTATACTGCACAAATCTGGCCTTTATGGAAGAGTGGCAAGAAGAAAGCCATTTCTTAAAGATATCCATAAAAAGTGTTGTTTAACCCTTCTTGCGGTATTCCCGAGCGTGGCTCGGGCTTACATTTCAGAGCCAAAAGCGGTAACCCTGAGCCACACTCGGGGTACCGCCAGAAGCATCGCTGGATCCTGTAAAAGAGGTTTCTTACCTTGTCACCGGATCCAGCGATGTGTCCCGCGGTGTCTAGCGGCGGTTCTTCCTCCCGATCGTCTCCATGCCCCGGCTTCCGTCTCCTGTGACGTGACGTTCGCAGGGGGGGGGGAACCGGAGGCAAATTCAAATGTAAAAACACACCAAACACACTGATACCATTCAAAATAAAATAGATTCACATTACATTGCCCCCCAGTGCCCTTTCCTGCAGTTTTACTGTACTTTTTATGTAAATATATATATATATATATATATATATATATATACAGTGTATGTATATATATATATATATATATATATATATATATATATATATATATATATATATATATATAAATATACATATAAATATATTTATATATATATATATATATATATATATATATATAATTATATATATATATATATAAATATATTTATATGTATATATATATATATATATACATACAGGAGAGAAGATCCTGAAAGAGAAAAAAACGTGTTTTAAAGAGACAGCGGTCTAAAAATTTTTGATGAACTGTGTCTGGTGCAAGGGACTGCACAAACTGTGTGTACAGGAAAGGAGATCCTGCAAGAGAGAGAAAAAACACTACTAAGTTTTAAAGAGACAGTGGTCTTAAAAGTTTTGCTGGACTGTGAAAAATTTATTGTGGAATGACCGAAGATGGGGCGGTCAAAGCGCCTGAAAGATGCAAGGATCGCTGAAATGAGAGACCGGATTCTATGGATCGAGGGGATGCTACCGTCTGAACCAGCCCCATCCCTGTCTGAAAGGAATCGGCTAAAGAGAAAGGTTGTTGTCCCTAGCAACGCTGGTGTAAATGAAACGGTTATGGAGACACAGTGTTCTCAGATGGAAAGTAAGCCCAAAATGGAGGAGATGTTGAAACAACTGATTATATCGAATGCAGCCCAACAGCAGGCAAATGCAGCTCAACAGCAGGAAAATGCGGATTTTCAGCGGAGCTTTGCAGCTCAACAACAGGCTCACCAAGAGAGCATTTCAGCTCAACAACAGGCTCACCAAGAGAACATTGCAGCTCAACAACAGGCTCACCAAGATAGCATGGCAGCTCACCGAGAGGCCATTGTAGGCTTGGAACAGAGACGCCAGCAGCAAATGGAGGCCATCGGTATGGAGGAAACCGAGCATGTGTGCAGGGCTGAGCTGGCTGCCGTACAACGGAAAATGGAAGAAAAGGAACAACCCCTGGGGGTACAGTTACAGTGGGAAGAAACCACTGCTCTTCTTTTTTCCGAGTTGAAAAACCCTAGAAAGCCTATAATGGAGAAGGATGCCATCCTCATGAAAAAGGAACAATAAATAACCCCTGAGGATTGGGACTTTCAACGGCAAGAACCAGGACTTGAGTATGAAAATATATAAATTTTATTACACGTATTACAAAGATGAAACATACATAATCACAAATAAAATATATGATAAAAACATGGTCATAGATACGTCTTGGAACCAAGAGGGTCTGAGGTGTCTGGATCGGACTAGACGCGTTTCGGTCCAATTGCCTTTCTCGATAGTCCAGAAAACACCAGAGCTCAGACTAGGAGCATAAAAGGTAACAGTGAGTATGATGCAAATGGTAAGTATAGAGTTAGATTTCAAATGTATTAAACAATATTTAAACAATACATCACATGACTCATTATACACAGTGTTTGTCGTATTTAGATGTAAAAAGGGGGCGAAAATGCCTCTATAATTACATACCAGATATGTAAGACCTCCGTGGAATCCAGGACGTAAAACCAAAAGGATGGGCCTTGGTGGATGAAAAAAAAGGCCTTCAATTGTCTATGGCCGCAAGTAGTATATGCCAATTCAGCTGGGTCTATGCAAGATAGGCCCAGAACAATTTATTTGTATTATATGGGCTTCCAAAGGGAATTTGAATGGTTATAAGCCAAATACACAGTGGCTTGGCAAATGACAGTGAAAAGAGAGCTCCCCGATCAGAAATTCCCACGAGGATCTCCAAGGTGAGGTCAAAAACACACAGGTCATCTAGATGGTTGTGGAAAAGAAAAAGTAGAAGGAAAATTATATGGAATGTATCCATAATAAAGACTAAAGTGAGAAATGGAAAAAGATATTGTTGATAGTAACTACCTGTAAATTAGTAATAGAGTGGAGGTATCCCCCGATGGATATAAGGTGCTGGGACGTATCCAGCACTAGATCCCTGTTGACATAAAACATGTCAAACATAAAAATTGTATGGAGTATAAAAATTAGCAGGTAGGAGGCAGAAGTAATGATAGAGAAAACCTAATTTCCCAAAGTAAATCCTATAGTTTAGAAAAGGGGAGAAAAGGAAAAAAGGCTTGGTGGTGGGGAGGAGTATAGGAGCAATATATGGCCGAGGATAGAAGTCACCAAGTGAGGGAGAGATGGTACTAATGGAAGTCACAGAAGGTGCCCAGGTAAAGGAATAGATGGTAGCAGAAATTCTATGGCGAGTGCAAATATCCCAAGAATAGTTCGTGGTGTCCAGAGAGAGGATAACTTACCTGTACAGCCCTGTGTGTTTGAATAATGGCGGCGCGCTCTGAGTAGAGCGCGGTCCGCCATTAAGTACGCCGTACTTGTGATTATGTATGTTTCATCTTTGTAATACGTGTAATAAAATTTATATATTTTCATACTCAAGTCCTGGTTCTTGCCGTTGAAAGTCCCAATCCTCAGGGGTTATTTATTGTTCCATATTCATCAGGGATGTTGGCAAGATTCCAGGTTTAAAACACAGAATCCGAATTCATCTTTCCTCATGGAAAAGGAAATTGAAATTCAGACTTTGCAGAAGCAAAGTATGTGTGAAAGGTTGGAGTTGCGTAATCAGCTGGAAAAAAGTTTTTAGTGTTTGGAAGCTACAAAAATAGACCTGCAGGGGGCGCAGGAACAGAATGTCGCTCTGAAAACGACATTGTCTCTCAGTGACAACGAGACAAGTGAAAGAGAGGCTAAATTACTGAGTACTGTGTATGAGCTCACTACTTTGAGCAATGTGATAGATGAATTGCGTGCGGACTGTGAAAGTTGGAAAGGGGAAGCCCAACGTGTCCAGCAGCAGTTAAAGGAGAAAGAAGCCTGTGTGGCAGAATTACATTGTTATTCCCAGATGCTAGCCATTGAGGTGAAAGCTCTTATGCAGGGAAAAGGAGATTCTGAACACAAGAGAAAAAAAGTAGAGGCACAGCTGCAGGAATCGCAAGTCAAGGTGTCAGAAGGTGACCGATTGTGTGCTAAGCTGTCAGAGAAGGCAAACCGACTGCAGGTTGAGCTGGACAATGTTACAAATCAGCTTTCTCAAGCAGACAGCAAATCTAGAAAAATTGCCATGGATTTTTCTATCTTGGAATCGCAGCTGCAAGACACGCAGGAACTCTTATAGGAAGAGAGGTGTCAAAGGCTGAGTTTTAGCACAAAGCTCGAACAAATGGTAGATGAGAAAAATGGCTTCCTGGAACAATTTAAAGAGGAGGAGGCCCCAGAGTGTAAGGTTGAACTAGAAAGAATTAACAAACAGCTGTGTACAGAAATGTAAGATTTGGTCAGCTCCAAGGATGATGTTGTGAAAAGCGTTCAGGAGCTAGAAGAGTCTAAGCGAGCCTTAGAACAGCAAGTAGAAGAGATGAAGATTCCGTTGCAGGAACTGGAAGAGGAATTACAGGCAACAGAGGATCTGTCCCAAAGAGGGGATAGGGTGCCTGATGCAGTTTTTAAAAGGATCAGAGTTTTGGGGTCTGTCCTGAGTGAGCCTCAGAAATGTGATGACATGTGGCTTGAATCACCCCTTTGGAGTAAACCGTTCCTTCAAAAACTTCAAGCATTGGAAAATGTATCATTAGAACTTCAGCAAACAAAGGAGCTGTGTAAGAAATGTGATGATTTCTCAGTTCAGGCTGAAAACCTAGTGGAGAAAACTAAAGCGGAGAAAACTAAAGCAAGTGATATAAATCTGGGAGAAAAAAGCAAACACCACCTAGTGGAGAAAACTAAGGCTGTTGGTGAAAATGTGAAGCAAATGAATTTCAAGTGCCTTTCAGGGAATATTTCCAAAATGGAACTGGTGAAAGACAGGTGGCAGAAGTTTGATCGTGATCTTGAGACGCATTCCATGTGGAATTCAGATAGAGAAAAGGAACTAGGTGACCTTGAGCGGTCAAATAGTTCAGCAGAAAGTGCATTGAAGAAACCTGTAAAAGAATGTGTTGCAGTTCCATGCTTCTTCACTGATGCAGAGAGGAGGTCTATAATGGATACCACCCAGATCGCTGGGTTCAACTGTGTTGTTGCCTCTGACCCCTATGTTGGTGGAAGGAAAGTTGATGATGTTCTGGTTGGCTACTTCTGTGAAGAGTTTGGCAAGAAATATAAACTGGATATCAAATCAAATAGTAGGCCTTTACTGGGACTCGCTCAGGAGGGCGAAAAGTTTAAGAAGTTGATGAGTGCAAATGCTTCAGATCTGCCTCTGAATATAAAATGTTTGGTGATTGATATTGATGTCTCTGGAAAAAGGAACAGGGGTCACTTTGAAGAAATGGGTGACAGCCTGGTGTCGCAAATGAAAAATCCTCTGCACAGCATCTTAGAACAAGCCAAGCTCAAGAAGGAAGATCATTCCCTTTTACAACAAAGAGTCAATGATTGTGTACAGCTGTATGGAGAGGCAATTCAAGTCACAGAGGGACGTCAAGAGTCCCTGTCCAGATTGAGAGAGTTCTTGGGAATACATGCGGACTCTCTAGGGGTCCTTCAAACCTTAAAGGAAACAGTAGTAGGAACAGTCAGCGTGGATAAAGACAAAACGGGTCCACCAGAAAAAGTACAGATATTACTTGGAACAAAGCTTAGTGAAGCAGAGGTTCTCAAAGTTTTGTGGAAAACATTTATGGATTGCAGAGAGAGGCGGCTCAAGAATGTTGAAGACATTAAGACTAGCCCAATTGAGTTGCCTATAGATCACGGTCCTCCATGGTGGATTGGACAGACGGTTATGAGGGACAAGCTGTCTGACATTTATGAGAAATCTGTCAATGAAGATGACAGAAACGAGAAGGAGCAAAATGATGCCAAAAATGCAGTTGAAGAATGTGTATATGAGATGAGAGACAAACTGTGTGGCATTTATGAGAAATCTGTCAATGAAGATGACAAACAGTTTCATCCGGAAGCTTGAGGATACTAGGAGGCTTATCAGTGAGAGTCAAGAGAAGTGCCTGACACATGCGTGCCTGGAAAACTGTGTCCCAACCCTAGGGTTGAAACAAGAGGGGGGGTATTTGACAGGAAGTCAGGTAAATCTGTGAATGTAGTCACAGACAGGAGCTACACTTCCACCTGGGTTAGACAAATCACCAATTACTATAGGGTGTCGGCTGCAGAGGTAGCCAGAACTGTCTAAGGAAGTTGAAAGGCCTTCAGCTGTTCAGAATGAGGAAATGAAGGCCTCTTTAATTTGTCCAAAGGAAGTCTAATGGATTGCTGCCTCCTGTCGCCATGTGGGCTGGGAGAAGGAGGACAGTCATATGAGTGCCTCCCGACAAGCTGGTGAGCATGGGAGAAGACCCCCTGAAGTGATGTGCGCTAAGGAGGGTAACCAGTTGTGAAGACTTCTCAAGGTAAATAAACAAACTATTTCTATGTGGAAGAAATAAAGGAATGTTTGCCAAGCAAAGAGAAAAACAAAGGGACAGCTTAAATGAACATGTGCTGTGGTGGAGAGATAAAACATGGACTATTGAGAGTCTGCTGTATGAACAGCCAAGTCTGCCCAACAGTAGGTTGGGGACAGACTTCATTAGATAGGTTCCAGTGTGTGAGAAGGTAGCCGCCCACAGTGGCAAGGATTTATTTTGTTTTATTTTATTTTGGCTGTTTTGAGGCTTGCAATTGTGTGAAGTAAATTGCATGAATAAATCAAAGTGTTGTTTGCAACCACTGCTCAGCTATCTCTCTGTGAAAACGCACCCCCAAAGGGGTCATCCACGCTTACCACCGAGCTAATCCCTCATATATGGTGGAGGTATGCAGTGGGCAGAAGCAGAGATCCCTGCATAGTGCATATGTTTGATGAACTTTGTCTGGTGCACGAGATTGCACAATCTATGTGTGCAGGAGAGAAGATCCTGAAAGAGAAAAAAACGTGTTTTAAAGAGACAGCGGTCTAAAAATTTTTGATGAACTGTGTCTGGTGCAAGGGACTGCACAAACTGTGTGTACAGGAAAGGAGATCCTGCAAGAGAGAGAAAAAAAACTACTAAGTTTTAAAGAGACAGTGGTCTTAAAAGTTTTGCTGGACTGTGAAAAATTTATTGTGGAATGACCGAAGATGGGGCGGTCAAAGCGCCTGAAAGATGCAAGGATCGCTGAAATGAGAGACCGGATTCTATGGATGGAGGGGATGCTACCGTCTGAACCAGCCCCATCCATGCCTGAACGGAATCGGCTAAAGAGAAAGGTTGTTGTCCCTAGCAACGCTGGTGTAAATGAAACGGTTATGGAGACACAGTGTTCTCAGATGGAAAGTAAGCCCAAAATGGAGGAGATGTTGAAACAACTGATTATATCGAATGCAGCCCAACAGCAGGCAAATGCAGCTCAACAGCAGGAAAATGCGGATTTTCAGCTGAGCTTTGCAGCTCAACAACAGGCTCACCAAGAGAGCATTGCAGCTCAACAACAGGCTCACCAAGAGAACATTGCAGCTCAACAACAGGCTCACCAAGAGAGCATGGCAGCTCACCGAGAGGCCATTGTAGGCTTGGAACAGAGACGCCAGCAGCAAATGGAGGCCATCGGTATGGAGGAAACCGAGCATGTGTGCAGGGCTGAGCTGGCTGCCGTACAACGGAAAATGGAAGAAAAGGAACAACCCCTGGGGGTACAGTTACAGTGGGAAGAAACCACTGCTCTTCTTTTTTCCGAGTTGAAAAACCCTAGAAAGCCTATAATGGAGAAGGATGCCATCCTCATGGAAAAGGAAATTGAAATTCAGACTTTGCAGAAGCAAAGTATGTGTGAAAGGTTGGAGTTGCGTAATCAGCTGGAAAAAAGTTTTTAGTGTTTGGAAGCTACAAAAATAGACCTGCAGGGGGCGCAGGAACAGAATGTCGCTCTGAAAACGACATTGTCTCTCAGTGACAACGAGACAAGTGAAAGAGAGGCTAAATTACTGAGTACTGTGTATGAGCTCACTACTTTGAGCAATGTGGTAGATGAATTGCGTGCGGACTGTGAAAGTTGGAAAGGGGAAGCCCAACGTGTCCAGCAGCAGTTAAAGGAGAAAGAAGCCTGTGTGGCAGAATTACATTGTTATTCCCAGATGCTAGCCATTGAGGTGAAAGCTCTTATGCAGGGAAAAGGAGATTCTGAACACAAGAGAAAAAAAGTAGGGGCACAGCTGCAGGAATCGCAAGTCAAGGTGTCAGAAGGTGACCGATTGTGTGCTAAGCTGTCAGAGAAGGCAAACCGACTGCAGGTTGAGCTGGACAATGTTACAAATCAGCTTTCTCTTTTCTTTTTAAACAGTTTTTATTGAAGGCAAAAGAAACATGGTACAGTAACATGCAGTAGAAGCTTAGGTACATGCCGTGACATAACAAGTCACAGTAAATATAGAACTACAGCATATAACATTCAAGGAATAGGTAACAATGTGATACGCATAGGAGATCGACCTGGCATCCCGACTGAGAAGCATACAAATTCAAGGTGTGACCGAGGTCACAATGCGTAAATGGGCCCCCTCATAGAAGGGGCCTCAACCAAAGCAAAGGTATAACACTTAATGTGATATGCCAGGGGCCGAGTGGGGAGAGGGGGCTGGGAAGGCAGGGTTGGGATGAAATCAGGGTAGGTGGGAGAGGGTTATGGGGGTTTGGTAACAGCTGGTAACTGGAGGGAGCCTCGAACCCCCCAGGGGCCCAAGTGGGGAAAGAGGGTCGGCAAGGAGGACTTCCCAATCAGGTGAGTACAAGGCTGTCGTCAAGGCCTGGTGGTAGGCAATGGTCAATCCAAGGCCGCCAGAGCCGTTCATAGGGGGTCAGTTTATCCAATAAAATTGCTTCTGTTTTAGCATGTAGCATGGCTTGGGTAACTCTGTGTTGCACAGCCAGATGACAGAGCGTGGGGGTTTTCCATGCACAAATCAGCTTTCTCAAGCAGACAGCAAATCTAGAAAAATTGCCAAGGATTTTTCTATCTTGGAATCGCAGCTGCAAGACACGCAGGAACTCTTACAGGAAGAGAGGTGTCAAAGGCTGAGTTTTAGCACAAAGCTCGAACAAATGGTAGATGAGAAAAATGGCTTCCTGGAATAATTTAAAGAGGAGGAGGCCCCAGAGTGTAAGGTTGAACTAGAAAGAGTTAACAAACAGCTGTGTACAGAAATGTAAGATTTGGTCAGCTCCAAGGATGATGTTGTGAAATGCGTTCAGGAGCTAGAAGAGTCTAAGCGAGCCTTAGAACAGCAAGTAGAAGAGATGAAGATTCCGTTGCAGGAACTGGAAGAGGAATTACAGGCAACAGAGGATCTGTCCCAAAGAGGGGATAGTGTGCCTGATGCAGTTTTTAAAAGGATCAGAGTTTTGGGGTCTGTCCTGAGTGAGCCTCAGAAATGTGATGACATGTGGCTTGAATCACCCCTTTGGAGTAAACCGTTCCTTCAAAAACTTCAAGCATTGGAAAATGTATCATTAGAACTTCAGCAAACAAAGGAGCTGTGTAAGAAATGTGATGATTTCTCAGTTCAGGCTGAAAACCTAGTGGAGAAAACTAAAGCGGAGAAAACTAAAGCAAGTGATATAAATCTGGGAGAAAAAAGCAAACACCACCTAGTGGAGAAAACTAAGGCTGTTGGTGAAAACGTGAAGCAAATGAATTTCAAGTGCCTTTCAGGGAATATTTCCAAAATGGAACTGGTGAAAGACAGGTGGCAGAAGTTTGATCGTGATCTTGAGACGCATTCCATGTGGAATTCAGATAGAGAAAAGGAACTAGGTGACCTTGAGCGGTCAAATAGTTCAGCAGAAAGTGCATTGAAGAAACCTGTAAAAGAATGTGTTGCAGTTCCATGCTTCTTCACTGATGCAGAGAGGAGGTCTATAATGGATACCACCCAGATCGCTGGGTTCAACTGTGTTGTTGCCTCTGACCCCTATGTTGGTGGAAGGAAAGTTGATGATGTTCTGGTTGGCTACTTCTGTGAAGAGTTTGGCAAGAAATATAAACTGGATATCAAATCAAATAGTAGGCCTTTACTGGGACTCGCTCAGGAGGGCGAAAAGTTTAAGAAGTTGATGAGTGCAAATGCTTCAGATCTGCCTCTGAATATAAAATGTTTGGTGAATGATATTGATGTCTCTGGAAAAAGGAACAGGGGTCACTTTGAAGAAATGGGTGACAGCCTGGTGTCGCAAATGAAAAATCCTCTGCACAGCATCTTAGAACAAGCCAAGCTCAAGAAGGAAGATCATTCCCTTTTACAACAAAGAGTCAATGATTGTGTACAGCTGTATGGAGAGGCAATTCAAGTCACAGAGGGACGTCAAGAGTCCCTGTCCAGATTGAGAGAGTTCTTGGGAATACATGCGGACTCTCTAGGGGTCCTTCAAACCTTAAAGGAAACAGTAGTAGGAACAGTCAGCGTGGATAAAGACAAAACGGGTCCACCAGAAAAAGTACAGATATTACTTGGAACAAAGCTTAGTGAAGCAGAGGTTCTCAAAGTTTTGTGGAAAACATTTATGGATTGCAGAGAGAGGCGGCTCAAGAATGTTGAAGACATTAAGACTAGCCCAATTGAGTTGCCTATGGATCACGGTCCTCCTTGGTGGATTGGACAGACGGTTATGAGGGACAAGCTGTCTGACATTTATGAGAAATCTGTCAATGAAGATGACAGAAACGAGAAGGAGCAAAATGATGCCAAAAATGCAGTTGAAGAATGTGTATATGTTATGAGAGACAAACTGTGTGGCATTTATGAGAAATCTGTCAATGAAGATGACAGAAACAGTTTCATCCGGAAGCTTGAGGACACATGCGTGCCTGGAAAACTGTGTCCCAACCCTAGGGTTGAAACAAGAGGGGGGGTATTTGACAGGAAGTCAGGTAAATCTGTGAATGTAGTCACAGACAGGAGCTACACTTCCACCTGGGTTAGACAAATCACCAATTACTATAGGGTGTCGGCTGCAGAGGTAGCCAGAACTGTCTAAGGAAGTTGAAAGGCCTTCAGCTGTTCAGAATGAGGAAATGAAGGCCTCTATAATTTGTCCAAAGGAAGTCTAATGGATTGCTGCCTCCTGTCACCATGTGGGCTGGGAGAAGGAGGACAGTCAGATGAGTGCCTCCCGACAAGCTGGTGAGCATGGGAGAAGACCCCCTGAAGTGATGTGCGCTAAGGAGGGTAACCAGTTGTGAAGACTTCTCAAGGTAAATAAACAAACTATTTCTATGTGGAAGAAATAAAGGAATGTTTGCCAAGCAAAGAGAAAAACAAAGGGACAGCTTAAATGAACATGTGCTGTGGTGGAGAGATAAAACATGGACTATTGAGAGTCTGCTGCATGACCAGCCAAGTCTGCCCAACAGTAGGTTGGGGACAGACTTCATTAGATAGATTCCAGTGTGTGAGAAGGTAGCCGCCCACAATGGCAAGGATTTATTTTGTTTTATTTTATTTTGGCTGTTTTGAGGCTTGCAATTGTGTGAAGTAAATTGCATGAATAAATCAAAGTGTTGTTTGCAACCACTGCTCGTCTATCTCTCTGTGAAAACGCACCCCCAAAGGGGTCAGCCACGCCTACCACCGAGCTAATCCCTCACAATATATAAAACATATGTATACATAATATATGTATACATACATATACAGTGGGTACGGAAAGTATTCAGATCCCCTTAAATTTTTCACTCTTTGTTATATTGCAGCCATTTGCTAAAATCATTTAAGTTCATTCTTCTTCCTCATGAATGTACACATAGCACCCTATACTGACAGAAAAACACAAAATTGTTGACATTGTTGCAGATTTATTAAAAAAGAAAGAAAAACTGAAATATCACATGGTCCTAAGTATTCAGACCCTTTGCTCAGTATTTAGTAGAAGCCCCCTTTTGATCTAATACAGCCAGGAGTCTTTTTGGGAAAGATGCAACAAGTCTTTCACACCTGGATTTGGGGATCCTCTGCCATTCCTCCTTGCAGATCCTTTCCAGTTCTGTCAGGTTGGATGGTAAACGTTGGTGGACAGCCATTTTTAGGTCTCTCCAGAGATGCTCAATTGGGTTTAAGTCAGGGCTCTGGCTGGGCCATTCAAGAACAGTCACGGAGTTGTTGTGAAGCCACTCCTTCGTTATTTTAGCTGTGTGCTTAGGGTCATTGTCTTGTTGGAAGGTAAACCTTCGGCCCAGTCTGAGGTCCAGAGCACTCTGGTGAAGGTTTTTTTCCAGGATATCCCTGTATTTGGCCGCATTCATCTTTCCCTCGATTGCAACCAGTCGTCCTGTCCCTGCAGCTGAAAAACACCCCCACAACATGATGCTGCCACCACCATGCTTCACTGTTGGGACTGTATTGGACAGGTGATGAGCAGTGCCGGGTTTTCTCCACACATACCGCTTAGAATTAAGGCCAAAAAGTTCTATTTTGGTCTCATCAGACCAGAGAATCTTATTTCTCACCATCTTGGAGTCCTTCAGGTGTTTTTTTAGCAAACTCCATGTGGGCTTTCATGTGTCTTACACTGAGGAGAGGCTTCCTTCTGGCCACTCTGCCATAAAGCCCCGACTGGTGGAGGGCTGCAGTGATGGTTGACTTTCTACAACTTTCTCCCATCTCCTGACTGCATCTCTGGAGCTCAGCCACAGTGATCTTTGGGTTCTTCTTTACCTCTCTCACCAAGGTTCTTCTCCCCCGATAGCTCAGTTTGGCCGGACGGCCAGCTCTAGGAAGGGTTCTGGTCGTCCCAATCGTCTTCCATTTGAGGATTATGGAGGCCACTGTGCTCTTAGGAACCTTAAGTGCAGCAGAAATCTTTTTGTAACCTTGGCCAGATCTGTGCCTTGCCACAATTCTGTCTCTGAGCTCTTCAGGCAGTTCCTTTGACCTCATGATTCTCATTTGCTCTGACATGCATTGTGATCTGGAAGGTCTTATATAGACAGGTGTGTGGCTTTCCTAATCAAGTCCAATCAGTATAATCAAACACAGCTGGACTCAAATGAAGGTGTAGAACCATCTCAAGGATGATCAGAAGAAATGGAAAGCACCTGAGTTAAATATATGAGTGTCACAGCAAAGGGTCTGAATACTTAGGACCATGTGATATTTCAGTTTTTCTTTTTTAATAAATCTGCAACAATGTCAACAATTCTGTGTTTTTCTGTCAGTATGGGGTGCTATGTGTACATTTATGAGGAAGAAGAATGAACTTAAATGATTTTAGCAAATGGCTGCAATATAACAAAGAGTGAAAAATTTAAGGGGGGTCTGAATACTTTCCGTACCCACTGTATATATAATATATATAATAAATGTATACAGTTGGTTTGGGCTGCTCATTCACAAGAATTACATGCAAAATAATGGTACCGCTTTCAGCACCTAAAATCCAAAAGAATCATACCACCAGGGAGGTTAAAGTTTGCCACAAGCCACCTGGGAGACACACTAAACATGTGGAAGAAGGTGCTCTGGTCAGATGAAACCAAAATTAAACTTTTTGGCAACAATGCAAAACGTTATGTTTGGCGTAAAAGCAACACAGCTCATCACCCTGAACACACCATCCCCACTGTCAAACATGGTGGTGGCAGCATCATGGTTTGGGCCTGCTTTTCTTCTGCAGGGACAGGAAAGATGGTTAAAATTGATGGGAAGATGGATGGAGCCAAATACAGGGCCATTCTGGAAGAAAACCTGATGAAGTCTGCAAAAGACCTGAGACTGGGACGAAGATTTGTCTTCCAACAAGACAATCATCCAAAACATAAAGCAAAATCTACAATGGAATGGTTCACAAATAAACATATCCAGGTGTTAGAATGGCCAAGTCAAAGTCCAGGCCTGAATCCAATCGAGAATCTGTGGAAAGAACTGAAAACTGCTGTTCACAAACGATCTCCATCGAACCTCACTGAGCTCGAGGAATGGGCAAAAATTTCAGTCTCTCGATGTGCAAAACTGATAGAGACATACCCCAAGCGACTTACAGCTGTAATCGCAGCAAAGGTGGCGCTACAAAGTATTAACTTAAGGGGGCTGAATAATTTTGCACGCCCAATTTTTCAGTTTTTTATTTGTTAAAAAAGTTTGAAATATCCAATAAATTTCGTTTCACTTCATGATTGTGTCCCACTTGTTGTTGATTCTTCACAAAAAATTACATTTTCAGGATTTAGATCAAAGTGCAGGTGCTTTGTGCTCAATATTTTCCAATAGTTTGTGACTTTTGGTGGCGTGGGTTCCTTTTTCCCGTGAAGTGTGGTAAAAATGGATCACTTACCAGAGGTAGTGGGTCTTATGTGCTGTATAGCACTAAGACCAAACTCGCTTGTAGGCCTGCCAGGCCAGCAGTAATGGGTTCCCTATGTTGCTCCTAGTGGGGGTGCAGGCTGGATTCCTCCTCACCTGGTTCCACTCCTTGGGGTTTAAGGGCCAGGGCTATATAAAAAACAAATTCTCCAAATAGTATAGAACGTTTTTTAAAATTTTATTTCCCACATGGGGTAAAACATCCAAAGGAAGTCGGTTCCAAAAAACACTACAACCGCTAACATGCAGTGTGGCGAGCAGTGTTTTCCCGGCTTGCGTTCCACTGCGTGGCTGCGTCACGACGTGCGTTCCAAGAACTGACGCGCTTCGTCACTTCCTGTGACGTTATCAAAGGTAGGAAAGCACTGTGGACTCGGCTAGCATTAATGCGGTAGACGCCGCCCCTCACTCCGCCCTAATTACAATCATGGACTACATAGAATGCAGGTATGTCACCATAGCATAAAGAACAGACCTGCTGTGAGTCTGCATTGTTAACCTCTTATGCTCCGTAATATTACACTCAATATATGGGATTGCAATTTTGCCGTAATATATATTATAATAATGACATATAATTAATAAGAGCCTTTTAAAACATACAGTGGGTACGGAAAGTATTCAGACCCCCTTAAATTTTTCACTCTTTGTTATATTGCAGCCATTTGCTAAAATCATTTAAGTTCATTCTTCTTCCTCATGAATATACACATAGCACCCCATACTGACAGAAAAACACAGAATTGTTGACATTGTTGCAGATTTATTAAAAAAGAAAAACTGAAATATCACATGGTCTTAAGTATTCAGACCCTTTGCTCAGTATTTAGTAGAAGCCCCCTTTTGATCTAATACAGCCAGGAGTCTTTTTGGGAAAGATGCAACAAGTCTTTCACACCTGGATTTGGGGATCCTCTGCCATTCCTCCTTACAGATCCTCTCCAGTTCTGTCAGGTTGGATGGTAAACGTTGGTGGACAGCCATTTTTAAGTCTCTCCAGAGATGCTCAATTGGGTTTAAGTCAGGGCTCTGGCTGGGCCATTCAAGAACAGTCACGGAGTTGTTGTGAAGCCACTCCTTCGTTATTTTAGCTGTGTGCTTAGGGTCATTGTCTTGTTGGAAGGTAAACCTTCGGCCCAGTCTGAGTTCCAGAGCACTCTGGAGAAGGTTTTTGTCCAGGATATCCCTTTACTTGGCCGCATTCATCTTTCCCTCGATTGCAACCAGTCGTCCTGTCCCTGCAGCTGAAAAACACCCCCACAGCATGATGCTGCCACCACCATGCTTCACTGTTGGGACTGTATTGGACAGGTGATGAGCAGTGCCTGGTTTTCTCCACACATACCGCTTAGAATTAAGGCCAAAAAGTTCTATTTTGGTCTCATCAGACCAGAGAATCTTATTTCTCACCATCTTGGAGTCCTTCGGGTGTTTTTTTAGTAAACTCCATGCGGGCTTTCATGTGTCTTACACTGAGGAGAGGCTTCCGTCGGGCCACTCTGCCATAAAGCCTCGACTGGTGGAGGGCTGCAGTGATGGTTGACTTTCTACAACTTTCTCCCATCTCCTGACTGCATCTCTGGAGCTCAGCCACAGTGATCTTTGGGTTCTTCTTTACCTCTCTCACCAAGGCTCTTCTCCCCCCGATAGCTCAGTTTGGCCGGACGGCCAGCTCTAGGAAGGGTTCTGGTCGTCCCAAACGTCTTCCATTTGAGGATTATGGAGGCCACTGTGCTCTTAGGAACCTTAAGTGCAGCAGAAATCTTTTTGTAACCTTGGCCAGATCTGTGCCTTGCCACAATTCTGTCTCTGAGCTCTTCAGGCATTTCCTTTGACCTCATGATTCTCATTTGCTCTGACATGCATTGTGATCTGGAAGGTCTTATATAGACAGGTGTGTGGCTTTCCTAATCAAGTCCGAACAGTATAATCAAACACAGCTGGACTCAAATGAAGGTGTAGAACCATCTCAAGGATGATCAGAAGAAATGGAAAGCACCTGAGTTAAATATATGAGTGTCACAGCAAAGGGTCTGAATACTTAGAACCATGTGATATTTCAGTTTTTCTTTTTTAATAAATCTGCAACAATGTCAACAATTCTGTGTTTTTCTGTCAGTATGGGGTGCTATGTGTACATTCATGAGGAAGAAGAATGAACTTAAATTATTTTAGCAAATGGCTGCAATATAACAAAGAGTGAAAAATTTAAGGGGGTCTGAATACTTTCCGTACCCACTGTAGATAAAAACAATACAATATATATATATATATATATATATATATATATATAGAAATGAGGCCCACTGTCCTGCTGAAAGAATATGCCAACTGCTGACATGATCAGCTCTCAATGACTGCTGTTTGTTAAGGACTCCCTAGTTGACAGCTGAATATAAGCAAAGCAGCAGGGTACACACAGTGCCATCATTGACGAAATATGGGAAATTCCAGGCCAATAATGTCACTCGGAATCCCCTGGGATGGCACTGACGAAATATTGTCTTGTCCATATTTTGTCAAATCTATATTAGATCAATAGTATCACTTGGGATACACCCCTTTGTTTACATTAAGGATTGGGTAGCTCCTGGTAGCTTTTATACACTGTGATTGGGATCAAACTTGTCAGTGGGTCTGTGTGTTTTTTCTTTTGGTGGGTCAATGGGTGTCATTCAAAATTATTCAATGGATCTGCATTTCTTTTTTTTTTTTTTTTTGTGGGGCCCCTTGTCATTAATACCAGTAAATAATCAAGGATAAGGGTCTGACATTTATTTTTAGGGGCAATCACATTTTTTTTTTAGCATGGGGTCTAGCCTTTGGTCAATTACCAATATGCTTTCAACCTGCAGCTCCTAGCTGTGACCATGTAGTTGCATCCTACGGGTACCCCCCCACCCCCCTTTCTTTCCCCTTTGCTCTCATTCTGTTCTCTTTTATTCTTTATTCTTGGGTCTCTTTAGTCCTTTTGCCTACTGGCTTGACATGTGGCCTTTAGGTAATCTTCTTGCCTATGTTGAGGTTCATACTAGCCATATACAAGGAACAGACCTTGTGAAGTAGGGCTGTTTCCTTGGCATTTGAAATTCCATAATATAGCTCTGTCTAATGTAGAAGATGTTGCTATAGTATTGACCTCCCTGTTTTTTTATTTTATTTTGGATATTTTTGGCCTACCTGCACACTCTTTTTCACCTCCTTAATTATGCCTACATTTTTTTTTTATGCACTTGTGCTGTATAGGAATGACTGAAAATCTATAATAAACTTTTTTGTAAAACAAATATGGCTATATTTGGTCAGTGATGTCACTCACAATGCTGGCCCTCTGTGTACATTCACCTGTCATCCAAGAATCCTCAGAAGACAGCTTAATAGGGTGGGTATGGATCATCAGTGATTGTTAGGACACTGGCAGCTGCCGACTCCTTAAATTATAACTAAAGGCAAAACTTTTTTTTAGTTTTGGATAGAGTGGAGAGAGCTTAGAAAATTAAGTTAAGGAAATGGATTCTCTTTAATTGTCCTGTTTACTATTATCATCGAAAGTGAAAGTAAAAGAAAATCTAAAATTTGGGGTTGACACCAAAACAGAAATAAAGGGGAAATCTTCCAATGGGAACACTAGTTCTGGTGACCCTGGTGACACCCTGGGATTTCCTCACTTTGGAGAGATTTTCCTTTTCTTCCTTTTCATTTCTTCTTTCCCTCCCTTCGTCTATCCAAAATAATTAAAAAAAAAGTTTTGCCTTTAGTTCTACTTTAACAACCAGGAAATTATTACTTTTACCAGGCAAACTTTAGACCAATTTCAGTTTTTGCCTGAACCCAAAGCTCATCTCTAGTTCTGTCTTTTTAGCCTAAAGAACGAAAAGAAACTTTGAGGAAAAAGATTTGTCAACGTTTAGTTTTTCATATTTACTGAAATGATATGGAAGTTTAATTGTTTCAATAAAATAGAATTCTCTAGGAAAATAGTTATTTTTCATGTTGATACGTTGTCTATTTTTTCTTAAAAAATGTCCATATTCATTTTTTTTTTTTTTATAAAATGGCAGTAGATTTCAAGGTTAATATCACATCATAAATAATAGATGCAGTTTAAGGCTGAAAACAGTCTAAAGGGGTAGCAATTAATTCTAAACAGTTTATCCAGTGAGAGAATAGAACAGTGGCAAAAATGGTATACTTTTTTAGAAATATTTTCACAATAGTATTTGGTTGAGTTCACAAAGCTAACAATATTTCCCATAGCGATATCAAATAAAATAAAACAATTGTCATAGATTTTTATTACCCTAGGCGTCACAGGATTGCTTCAGTATACCTTGGCTCCATTAGTCCCTTGACTATTTCTGGTAATCTTAAAGGTCCATTTGTTGGTAATCAGTACAGACATAAGAATACCAGGATACAAGGGCAAGCAGTAATGAGCACTAAGTCCCAGACTAACCCTTAGCTGCTGTTTATATGCAATCAAAATTGAGCAAATGACTTTACAAAAAAAAGGAGAGTTTTTTTCACTTATATATCATAATAAATCAGCCTTTAAAGAAGCAGAAATACTTATTACTTTTATTCTCTACCGGGTTGTAAAAGATTAAATAAGTACACCAGCTTAAGAGCCAGATGACTTTCCCATATGCATATATTTAAAAAGGTTATACATCAAAAAGGGTAATTTGAAATACAGCACTTTACACAAGGAAACGTTATTTTATGTGGTGAGTGGTGTGTCCAGTTTAGTCACTCCCTTTTAAATGAATGTCCTAGGAGGGAAAAAATTAATATAATAAAATAAATGAAGTGTTTTGTGAAATTATTTTTCAACTTGAAAAGTACATGTGTTTAAAGGATTGCTCTATGAAATATTTCAATAACTTGGATTTATTAATCTACAGTATGTATAAGTGCATAATGTAAACTTTTATTCCCCCTATGGTCCATCAAATATACTCTTTACTGCATTAAATCCCAACAGAATTATATATTATATAGTGACACGTTTTCATATGTAATATCTATGTTTAGAGATGGGTAAATAAAATATGTAAAATAGCATTCTTTATTATACAATTTAAAATCATAGAGTACTAGTGACATTTAAAACAAACAAAAAAAGTTTAAGTAACTATACTGTATTTGAGTTAGTTAACAATTCATTTTCTCCAAATATGTTTCTTGGAAATAGGTAAATGAGATTACAACATTGTTCATTTTACTATTTAACTTCCCTGCAGTCATCTAACAGAAAAGCACATGTGTGCCCCAGTGTTAGAATTTTACTTTAAATATTCTAATCCTAGAAGGGTGCTTATTCCAGAAGGGTGCCAAATGCAAGAATAGTACCTAAAATCTTCATAATACTGTTTTACAACTATGCTGTGAAAAGTCTTCCATTCATAGCCTTTGTTGGGAAAATTTACAAAGAGCGGGATATTGGATACTTTGCATAATTAACTGAATGAGCCGGAAGAGGAACACATAGCCTTCCCTCTCTTCTAGCAGGGACAAACTGTCTATAATGTATCTGCAGAAACAGCCAATGAGTGCAGAGGGGGCTAGGCTTTCTAGATGGAAACAAGTTGCATTAACCTCCCTTGCGGTATGATTCTTTCCGATTTTAGGTGCTGAAAGCCATAGGCGGCTCTCTAATTAGGCAAATTAGGCGGTCGCCTAAGGCCTCGCACCTACAGGGGCCTTGCGGCCAGTGGCGGAGCAACAACATTTGGAAGGGCGCAGTCAGGGAAATCTCCCAAGTAAAAGATTGTTTAAAATCCGCGGATATAAAAGTTGCAGCAGTGTGCTGCAGTCCCTTCACTGCGGCTGCCAGGTGTCTGTTGTCCGCTGACACTTACCCCGCCTTCTCTGCCTGGGGATTGGCCGGCTGATCATGTAATCCTAAGATGTGGAGGAATCTGTGGGCGTGTACCTGCACCAGTAGGAAGTGACTGCCCGGTCAGCTCACTCTGCTATCATCGGTTGTTGCTCTGGGAGGAGAGCTCTGCCCTTGCCCAGGAACATACAGGTAACCAGGCCCTGACTTGTCACTCTGCAGGCTGGTCATAGATTTGTGTTGTCTACTATGCAAAGGGGGTGAGTAGCCCCAGGGAAGTTGGAAGAGTCCTAAAATGGTTGGTGGAGGAGGAGGAGAAGAAGGCCCTGGGTGGCTGGGGGAGAAGGAGAGGGCCCCTGGGTGTTTTCGAGAGGAGGAGAGGCCCCCCCATGACGCCAGAGTCAGTTGCCAGGGAAGAGAGTGGAGCTGAGCAAGTCCTGCATATCTGACATCAAAGCCAAACAGGGTGGAGCTGGAGCCCTTCGCCCTACACAATGACAGCACCTGAGGTGGAAGGTGAGGGGTAGCGGGTCTTTGACATTATATAGCATATGGACTCTGTACATTATTGGTAGTTTTGGTTGGAGTTGTCCTTTAGATGTTTAACTCTGTTGTTTTTGCCCCGAGCTGTGAGGGACTGAGGAATGACAGCCCACTATGCTGGGACTTATAGTGCCCTAGAATGTGGAGGACTGAGGAATCCTCAGTCCCTAACAGAGGGCACTACAAGTTCCAGAATAGCAGGCTGCCATGCCTTAGTCCCCACAGAGGGCACTACAAGTCTTAGCATAGCAGGCAGTAGTTCCTCAGTCCCCTACAGAGAGCAGTACAAGTCCAAGCATAGCAGGCTTCCATTCCTCAGGGAGGAATGGTAGTGCACTATACTGGAATTTACAGTCACCTCTGTGGGGACTCGGGTATGGTAGCCTTCTGCAGTGGGTCTTGTCGTGCCCTAGACTGTGGTGGACTGAGGAAGGGAAGTGTAAGGGGGTCTCTGGAAGCTCTGATGCATGGGGGAGCTTTGGTGACCACAGAGTTCCCTTTTACACCAGAGTCCCCAGATTCCCCCCTCAAATCAGGGTTCCCAGAACTCTTCTTACATCAGAGTCTTCAGACTTCCCTCTTACAGTGTAGTGAGTCTGGAGACTCTGATGTAAAGGGGGCTCTGTGAAATTTGATTTAAGAGGGGGGCTCTAATGTAAAGAGGAATTCTGTGGACTCTGATGTAAGGAGGAGATGCTGGGGGGAATCTGATTTAAAGGAGAACTCTTATGTAAGGGGGGACACTGAACTTTGATGTAAGGAGGGACTCAGGGAATCATGACCTATAGGGAAATGCTGGGGACTGTGATGTAAGAGCAGACATATATATATATACATACATACCCTATGTTTAATGATCTTTGATTAAAGAAGAATTGGTTAGAGAAAACTGTGAATTCATAGTACAAAGGTTAAGGCTCTTAATATATGCAATTTATACAGTTAATTTTTATTGCTTGAATTATTTTTCCCATTATGGGCGTCAGTGGGGCCTCATGTCCAAGTTTTGCCTTAGGCCTCACAAAGCCTAGAGCCGCCTCTGCTGAAAGCGGTACAATTATTTTGCATGTAATGCTTAACCACTTCCATACAGAGCAGTTTGACACCCTTCCTGCCCAGACCAATTTTCAGCTTTCAGCACTCTCACACTTTGAATGACAATTGCTCAGTCATGCTACACTGTAACCAAACAAAATTTTTATCATTTTTTTCACACAAATAGAGCTTTCTTTTGGTGGTATTTGATCACAACTGGGGTTTTTTTTTTCGTGATATATGCAAAAAAAGAGCAAAAAGTTTGAAAAAAAAACACTTTTTTTTAGTTTCAATTATAAAATTTTGCAAAAAATAAATTTTTCTTCATACATTTGGGCCAAAATGTATACTGCTACATGTCTCTGGTAAAATGAACCCAAATTAGTGTATATTATTTAGTCTGTGTGAAAGTTATTGAGTCTAGAAGCTATGGTACCAATTACTGAAAATTGATCACACCAGATGTACTGACTGCCTATCTCCTTTCTTGAGGCCCTGAAATGTCAGGACAGTACAAATACCACCCAAATGACCCCTTTTTGTAAAGTAGACAGTCCAAGGTATTTAGTAAGAGGCATGGTGGGTTTTTTGAAGTTGTAATTTTTTTCCCACAATTCTTGGGAAAATGAAGAAAAACATTTTTTTTTCTTTTTTTTCCCACAAAGGTGTCAATTTATAAGCTATTTCTAACACATAGCATGTACACAGCAAAAATTACACCCAAAAATACATTCTGCTACTCCTTCCGAGTATGGCGATACCACATGTGTGAGACTTTTACACAGCCTGGCCACAAAAAGAGACTCCACGTCCAAGAAGCGCCTTCAGGCGTTCTAGGAGCATAAATACACATAAAACTTTCTTACTACCTATCACACTTTTCCAGGCCCTAGAGCACCAATACAATGGAAACACCCACAAAATGACCCCATTTTGGAAAGAAAACACTCCAACGTATATTCTATGAGGCATTATGGGTCGTTTGAACATGTCATTTTTTTCCACAAGTTTTTGGAAAATGTGGGAAACAAATGAAAACCTTTTTTTTTTACACAAAGTTGTCAATTTATAGGATATTTCTAACACATAGCATGTAAATAGCAAAAATTACACCCCAAAATACATTCTGCTACTCCTCCTGAGTATGGCGATACCACATGTGTGAGACTTTTACACAGCCTGGCCACATAAAGAGACTCCACATTCAACTAGCACCTTCAGGCGTTCTAGGAGCATAAATTACACACATCATTTTCGGACTACCTATCACACTTCTGAAGGCCCTAGAGCACCAAGACAATGGAAACACCCACAAAATGACCCCATTTTGGAAAGTAAACACTCCAACGTATATTCTATGAGGCATTATGGGTCTTTTGAACGCGTCATTTTTTTCCACAAGTTTTTGGAAAATGTGGGAAAAAAATGAAAACCTTTTTTTTTTACACAAAGTTGTCAATTTATAGGATATTTCTAACACATAGCATGTAAATAGCAAAAATTACACCCCAAAATACATTCTGCTACTCCTCCTGAGTATGGCGATACCACATGTGTGAGACTTTTACACAGCCTGGCCACATAAAGAGACTCCACATTCAACTAGCACCTTCAGGCGTTCTAGGAGCATAAATTACACACATCATTTTCGGACTACCTATCACACTTCTGAAGGCCCTAGAGCACCAAGACAATGGAAACACCCACAAAATGACCCCATTTTGGAAAGCAAACACTCCAACGTATATTCTATGAGGCATTATGGGTCTTTTGAACGCGTCATTTTTTTCCACAAGTTTTTGGAAAATGTGGGAAAAAAATTAAAACCTTTTTTTTTTACACAAAGTTGTCAATTTATAGGATATTTCTAACACATAGCATGTAAATAGCAAAAATTACACCCCAAAATACATTCTGCTACTCCTCCTGAGTATGGCGATACCACATGTGTGAGACTTTTACACAGCCTGGCCACATAAAGAGACTCCACATTCAACTAGCACCTTCAGGCGTTCTAGGAGCATAAATTACACACATCATTTTCGGACTACCTATCACACTTCTGAAGGCCCTAGAGCACCAAGACAATGGAAACACCCACAAAATGACCCCATTTTGGAAAGCAAACACTCCAACGTATATTCTATGAGGCATTATGGGTCTTTTGAACGCGTCATTTTTTTCCACAAGTTTTTGGAAAATGTGGGAAAAAAATTAAAACCTTTTTTTTCTACACAAAGTTGTCAATTTATAGGATATTTCTAACACATAGCATGGAAATAGCAAAAATTACACCCCAAAATACATTCTGCTACTCCTCCTGAGTATGGCGATACCACATGTGTGAGACTTTTACACAGCCTGGCCACATAAAGAGACTCCACATTCAAGAAGCAGCTTCAGGCGTTCTAGGAGCATAAATTACACACAACATTTTCGGACTACCTATCACACTTCTAAAGGCCCTAGAGCACCAAGACAATGGAAACACCCACAAAATGACCCCATTTTGGAAAGCAAACACTCCAATGTATATTTTATGAGGCATTATGGGTCTTTTGAACGTGTCATTTTTTTCCACAAGTTTTTGGAAAATGTGGGAAAAAAATTAAAACCTTTCTTTTTTTAACACAAAGTTGTTGATTTATTGAATATTCCTAACACATAGCATGTATACAGCAAAAATGACACCCCAAAATACATTCTGCCACTCCTCCTGAGTATGGCGATACCACATGTGTGAGACTTTTTCACAGCCTAGCCATATAGAGGGACCCAACATCCAAGGAGCCCCATCATGCATCCTAGCCACTTGCCTAGGCCTATTTTTGACATTTGGTGTTTACAAGCTAAAATCAGTTGTTTTTACTAGAAAACTACTTAGAACCCCAAAACATTATATATTTGTTTTTTAGCAGAGACCCTAGAGAATAAAATAGAGATTATTGCAATATTTTTTATCACACCGTATTTGCGCAGCGGTCTTCCAAACGCAATTTTTTTTAAAAAAAAATCACTTTTTTTAATTAAAAAATAAGAAACCAGTAAAAATAGCCCAATTTTTTTCCATAATGTGAAAGATAATGTTATGCCGAGTAAATAGATACCCAACATGTCATGCTTCAAAATTGCGCACGCTCACGGAATGGCGACAAACTTTGGTACTTAAATATCCCCATAGGCGACATTTTAAAAATTTCTACAGGTTGCCATCTTTGAGTTACAGAGGAGGTCTAGGGCTCAAATTATTGCTCTTGCTCTAACGATCGCGGCGATACCTCACATGTGTGGTTTGAACACCGTTTACATATGTGGGCGGGGTTTCCGTATGCTTCCGCTTCTGCGCGCGAGCTAACGGGGACAGGGTGCTTTAATTTTTTTTTTTTTTTTTTTTTTTACTATTTATTTTATTTATTATTTTTTATTTTTACACCGTTTAAAAAAAAAAAAATTGATCATTTTTATTTCTATTGCAAGGAATGTAAACATTTCTTGTAATAGAAATAGGCACGACAGGACCTCTTTTTTGTAAGATCTGGGGTCAAAAAGTCCTCAGATCTCACAAGTACACTAAAAGAAAAAAAAAAAAAATAAAATAAAATAAAATGAAAAAAAAAAGGGACCTTTAAGCTGGTTGCTAGGCAACAACATTTGCCGTAGCTCCGGTCCTCCAAGACCATAGAGTTGAGTGAGGGCAAGCTTGCCCTCATTCAACATCCTGTCCATGAGGATCCGGGACCGGATCGTTTTCCCCGCTGCCGGTGGGTCCGGTAAGCGGGGAAAAGGACCGGGACGCGGCGGGAGGGGGGGGGTCACCTCTTCCGCCATCCCGGAAGGGTGATCCGGCGGCGAATCCGCCGCTGGGACCACCCTTATCGGAAAGCCAACTGTCCACCGTTTAAAAAAATACCAGGGTTATGGCAGCTATCTGCTGCCATAACACCGGTTTTTAGGTTTAAACCGAAAACGTATATATACATTGGTCGGTTGGCAAGTGGCTAGGGACATAAATCACACACATAAATTCCTGACAACCTATCACATTGTTGAAGGCCCCTAACACATAGCATAATGCATACAAAATACATTCTGCTGAGCAAAGGATAAACAAAAAAATACCTGTGGTTTTAGCAGTGCAGTGGTTCAGGCAGCAGGCAGGAACGTAGACAGCGACAGTGAAAGGATTGTCCAGGCAGCAGGCAGGAATAGTGTCCATAGTCAGTACAGGCAGCAGGCACAGATATTGTCAGCACAGCCAAAGCATTGGTCCAGGTAGCAGGCAGGTCAGCAGCAGAAAAAGGATTGTCCATGCAGCAGGCAGGAATACTGTCCATAATTAGTACAGGCAGCAGGCAGAGATATGGTCAGTACAGCCCAATTATTGGTCCAGGTAACAGGCACATGTTCCATAAAAAGTCCTGGGTCAGTGCAGGCAGGGATATGATCAGCACAGCCAAAGTATTGGTCCAGGCAGCAGGCAGGACCATGAAGCTTAGGGCCTCGGTCGGGAAAGAATGGGGACAGGGGTAGAGGCTTCTCCCACCCAAATCGTTTTGAAGCCTCCGGACTCCAGACCCTGTTCTGAGTTTACAAACCCAGAGAAATCCAAAAACTGGTTTTCTCATATCAGAACGCTATATTCTGAAGCCCCTCACAAAAGTGAGACCCCTGTGTCATTTTGAATCCCACTACTACAGTAGCAGGGCGAAGGATCAGTTTAAGTGGCAGGCAAAAAACATGGTCGTAACAGGCCAAGGTCAGTGCAGGTAAAAGGCAGAAATAGACGGTAGGCTAAGGCAAAATCCATAAACAATCCAGGGTCAGTTCACTTGAAAGGCAGAAACATGGCGGATAAACAATGCAGACGGCAGGCAGAGGCATCGTCGATAAACAGTCCAGGGTCAGTTCACTTGAAAGGCAGAAACATGGCGGATAAACAATGCAGACGGCAGGCAGAGACATAGTCGATATACAGGCCAGGGTCGGTTCACAAGGAAGGCAGTAATATGGTTGGTTGAGGCAGCAGGAAAATATTCAGCAGTGAAATATGGGCTAAAAGTTTAGGGCAGTGTGATATATTTTGAAGCATTCTCCAATGCAAAGGCCAGGTTGGGAGGGACAATCGGGACAATGGAAACTGGTGTCTTTCCTAATTCCTCTTTTGCCACACACCCGACACCTTTTTTGGCGTCTTCTTCCGGTTTGTGATGGTGGGATACGGAAAGGGAAATGGCGCTCATGAAGTCTGCTGACACAATCCGAACGAATAATTTCTGGGGGGGATCCTTGCTGGTAAATGAGGGCAGTGGCAATGTCTTCAATAAACTGGAGGAAGGGGATTGGTGTTGTTGTGGACTTTTTATAGGTGACAAAGGCATTGTACATGGCCAAATGGAAAAAGTACATTGCGAACTTTTTGTACCAAAAGACGGTCTTTCGTGTCGGGAGATAGGGCTGCAGCATTTGATCGTTTAAATCCACCCCCCCATGTACTTATTGTACTCGTGGATGCAAGCAGGCTTTTGAACGGAACCGCGTCGTCTTCGAATTTCCACTGAGCTGTCATCGTGGATGGTGGACATGAGGTAAACGTCCTTACTGTCCCTCCACTTCAAAGCCATTACCTCCTCGTTCCTAAGGCTTGCGGATTCCCCAATTCGTAATTGAGTGGTGATAAGACTCTGCGGGAAGCCCTTCCGATTTTTTCTTACTGTACCGCATGCCAGGGTTTTCTTCAGGTACAGGTGGCGGAAAAGGGGCAAACTGGTGTAATAGTTGTCCATATAAATATGGTACCCCTTTTGCAGCAATGGGAAGGCTAGGTCCCAGACAATCTTCCCACTTACTCCCATGTACGTTGGGCACTCAGGGGGCTGGAGCTCAGAGTCTCTGCCTTCGTACACGCGAAAGGCGTACACATATCCCGTTTTACTTTCGCAGAGCTTGTTTAGTTTTAAGCCGTACCTAGCCCTCTTGCTGGGAATATACTGCTTAAATGCCAGCCGGCCTGTGAAGTGGACCAGTGATTCGTCCACAGCGATCTTTTGGTCAGGGACATAGACTTCGGGGAACCGTCTAGAAAAGTAATCAATTAGGGGGCGAATTTTGTAGAGTTTATCGTAATTGGGATCATCTCGGGGAGGGCACTGGGAATTATCGTTGAAATGCAGGAAGCGCATTATAGCATCATAGCGGGACCTGGGCATGACTGAAGAATAAATTGGCATGTGGTGGATGGGTTGGGTGGACCAATAAGAGTGCAGCTCATTTTTTTTTGTAACCCCCATATTGATTGTAAGGCCCAAAAACACTTTGAACTCTTCCGTTGTTAGGGGTCTCCATTCAAAAGGACGGGAATGATATGAGGTGGGGTTGTTCAAGATAAACTGTTGGGCAAAAAGATTGGTTTGGTCCACGATGTTTTGAAGGAACTCCAAAGGGAAAAATAAATTAAAAAAATCAATCAGAATAAAATTTTCGGTGTTGACCTGCAAACCTGGCTGTGCTGTGAAGGGGGGGATTGTAGCTGACCCAGAGCTAGAAGGCAGCCACAATGGGTTTGCCAAGGCATCCGGAAGCTGCATTTGGGCTCTTCTTCTTTGGGGCTGGTGTGAAATCCCAGTACTTGTACTGGGCATTTCCTCCTGGGGTCCAGCGCCGTTGGCGTTTGCCAATTGGCCATTGGCGCTGCTGGTGTCTGCCTGATTTTCAGTGCGGCGTCTTCTAGGCCGAACTTCTTCCTCCTCCGATTCAGTGCCGGATGTAAAGCCTTCAAAGGGCTCAAATTCTGAACCGGATTCAGAAATTGTTTCAGCGTCGGAAGGTGAGAGCTCCCCGCTGCCGTCACTCATCATGGATATCATTTCACAGGCCTCTTCGGCAGAGAAAACCCTTTTGGACTGTGACATGGTGGCTGTATGAAGGGTGACAGGTAATCGGGTACTTTGCTGGGCAGGTGACAGGCAGGTGATAGGTACTGATGGGTACTGATGAGTAGTACTGATTCTGATAGGTGTTACTGATGGGTACTGATCAGTACTGATACTGATAGGTACTGATGAGTACTGATGGGTACTGATAGGTACTGATGAGTACTGATGGGTACTGGTGGGTACT
Organism: Pelophylax lessonae; assembly: GCF_965119305.1. Lineage (NCBI taxonomy): Eukaryota > Metazoa > Chordata > Amphibia > Anura > Ranidae > Pelophylax > Pelophylax lessonae. The sequence goes on from NC_138769.1 coordinate 464,083,227, forward strand.
GATGAGCAGGCAGCAAGTACTCGGGTACTTCAGGCGTCAGGTACTCTGATGAGCAGTTGGAAGGTACTCGGGTACTCTGATGGGTAGGTGGAAGGTACTCGGGTATGCTGATGGGTAGGTGACAGGTACTCGGGTACCCTGATGGGTAGGTGACAGGTACTCGGGTACCCTGATGGGCAGGGAAAAGGTACTCGGGTACGCTGATGGGCAGTTGACAGGTACTCAGATGGGCAGGTGACAGGTACTCAGATGGGCAGGTGACAGGTACTCAGATGGGCAGGTGACAGGTCCTCTTTATTTGATGGGGGCAATCAGGGCACAGTAATGGTACAGTACTCTCACTGGTAACTCACTGTTAGCTGATCTCCTCACACTGGATCGGTGTGTGAGGAGAAGAGCCTGGTAACAGTGAGTTACCCTCATCTTTGTTGACATTTGTGACCGGCTGTGATTGGACACAGCCGGTCACGTGGTAAAGAGCCAATTTCATTGGCTCTTTACCAAGATCGGGGATTGGCTCTGTCCAAGGGACGAGCCTCGTCCCCGATCGCTGCTCTGCGCGCCTCCGGGGGCGCGCATTGCAGAGAGAACGAGCGGCTCGTGCTTGAGCCGCTCATGTGATCGGCTGTGATTGACACAGCCGATCACGTGGTAAACAGCCAATTTCTATTGGCTGTTTACCTCGATCAGGGATGGGCTATGTCCGAGGGACGAGCCTCATCCCTGATCGCGCCGCTGCGCGCCGCCGGGAGCGCGCCGCCGGGAGCGCGCACTGGGGGCTAGAACGGGCCGACGTCATATGACGGCGGCCCGGATCTAGACAACCACTTTGCCGACGTCATTTAACATGACGCGGTATGGAAGTGGTTAAGAATGAGCAGCCCAAACCAACAATTTACATATGATTTTTTTTTTACTGTGCGTTCTTCTTTATAACATCTCGGGTATGATAACGTTTGAAACACAAAATCATAAATTATAATATAATAAATGACTATAAATAAGTTAAAGTATGTATGTATGTATATATATATGTATACGTATATATATATATATATATATATATGTATACATATATATGTATATATATATATATATATATATATATATATATATATATACATAAAAAGTACAGTAAAACAGCAGGAATGGGCACTGGGGGGCAATCTAATGTGAATTTATTTTGTACTGTATCAGTGTGTTTGGTGTGTTTTACTTTTGAATTTGCCGCCGGTTTCACCCCCCTATGAGTGTCACGTCGCAGGAGATGGAAGCCGGGGCACAGAGAGCATCGGGAGGAAGATCCGCCGCCGCACACTGCCGGGATACATCGCTGGATCCCGGTGACAAGGTAAGTAACCCCTCTACCAGGATCCAGCGATCTTCCTAGCGGTACCCCGAGTGTGGCTCGGGGGTTACCGCTTTTGGCACTGAAATGTAACCCCGAGCCACACTCTGGAATACAGCTAGGAAGGTTAAATGTTCATGTTTAAAAAAATAAATAAAAAATTGTAGAAACATTAAACAAAAAAGCTTTTTGTTTTTTTAAATCTTTGTATATAATAGTCACCTGTAACAGAAGCAGATTTTAAAATACATTATAATGGTATTTTATGCTCTTTTACATGTTTATTTTGAAAATTATTCTTAAATTATGTTTAACCACATTGTTCTTCTTTTAATTTTGGATGGTATGTTCCCAAAAATGACCATTTTCTAATTTTACTCCTTTTATCAGTAGTTTCATTATCGTGCAAGCCAAAAAGGACCAAGTCTATTCAAGCTAATCAAATATCTGTGGTGCTAAGACAATAAAATAATAATATAAACAGGGTTAAAAAATGTAATATCTGTATGTTCTTCTGTTGTAAATATCTGATTGTGGCAAGTAATTGGATGTATTTTTTTGCATGTATCCCAATGTCAGTGGTATAATGGAATCAGATTTCAAGTTTTATACAAAATGGTCTCAAAGAGTAAGTCAGCTTCTTAACATATTAAGACATATCTTAACTGTAGGCAAAACATGCCATCCAGTAAAGTCTGTTCTATCAATAAACATTTTAAGGGAGACAGGAGCTCTCACAGCCATACTGTATTTTACATGTGAACCCCCTAAACATGTTTTTGTAAGATGATACTGTGATGGTCATTGTATTATTTTAAATGATCCATTCCAAAGAGACTAGGGATTGCTTACAGTATGTATTGCCCCCTGATCCCTGGCATCAGCGAGGGCTGACATTTAACCTCAGCGTGCAAGTTTCTAGGCATGGTGGACTGTGAACACTGTAGAAAGATGGGTGCCAGTCACTTTTAGGGCTGAGCAAAAGTGAGTTTATTGCTCACACAATAAACATTTAGGGAGAGAGGGGTAGGGCACAGGACATCTTAGAACAAGTAAACAAGCAGACAAGAAGACTTCTCAAGCAAAAACAGAAAGGTAGACAGCAGTACAGAAAAAAAGCCTATATAACCATATGGTCAGATCTACCTACATGCCTGAACCAGCACCTGGTTCAGCCTCTCTGTGAGCCACTGAGAGCCCTTAGCCATCCACTCCTGCCCCCTCCATAGCTCAGTGCTCCAGTGAGCACCACCAACCCCCTCCTCAGGGAGCCCTGAAAACTGAGCGATCAGCAGTGTTTGATCACTCTGTTCTCAGTCTTAGAGTTGGCAGGGGACAGATGCAACATCAGACCAAATCTGCATCCCCCTGGGTAAGTATTATTCTTAAATTTCTTTTTCCCTAGACTTCTATTTAACCACTTGCCAACCGCTCACATTGAGCGTTTTGCGGCAAAGTGGCTCGATTCCTTGCAGCGACGTAGACCTATGTCGCTGGACTACGTCGCTGGACTCCACCCCTTGTGGGCGGCGCACGCGCGCCACCGGAGGCTCGCTCCCACTGTATTCAGAAACAGCAAGAGTCGGGCCAGGGGAGGAGAGGCGGTGATCACCACCGCTCTTCCCCGATCGTCGGGGATCGAGCGAGGAAATCCACCCACTTGTGTAAACAAAGCGGGCGGATCTCCTATGTGACAGGCAGGGACAGATTACAGGATTCAGCATAGCTGAACCTGCGATCTGTGCCTGTGTCACACAATCCCCTCCCCCCACACATGTCAGTAAGCACCAGGCATACATTTAACCCCTTGATCACCAATAAAGTTAACCCCCTTCCCTGCCAGTGTCATTATTACAGTAACAGTGCATATTTATAACACTGATTATTGTAGTAATGTCACTGGTCCCCCCAAAAGTGTCAAAAATGTCAGTCAAGGGTCCAATCTGTCCGCCGCAATGTCACAGTCCCCCCAAAAAAATCGCAGATCGCCGCCATTACTCGTTAAAAAAAAAACAACAAAAATGACAAAAATCTTTCCCTTATTTAGTAAACGCAATAACTTTTGCGCAAACCAATCAAAATACGCTTATTGTGATTTTTTTTATCAAACATATGTAGCAGAAAACAAATTGGCCTAAAATGTTAAAAAATTTTGATTTTTACATTTTTTTGGGGGAATTTCATATAAAAAATGTGAAAAATAGTTATCTTTGCAAAATTGACGCTGTTTTTTTGTTTATAGTGCATGATCAAAAAATCGCACAGGTGATCAAATACATCCAAAAGAAAGCTCTGTTTGTAGAAAAAAAAAAGGACATCAAATACCTTTAGGTACAGCGTCGCACGACTGCGCAATTGTCCGTTAAAGTCACGCAGTGCCGAATCGCAAAATAGGCCCTGGTCAGGAAGGGGGTAAAATCTTCCGAGGCTTAAGTGGTTAAACACCCCTAGGCTTACATTTAACCCCTTGATCACCAACTAGGTTAACCCCTTCCCTGCCAATGTCATTATTTGCATATTTTTAGCACTGAATAAAACCAAATTAATGCAGCGCTAGCAACAAATTACTACAAAAAATTACAAATTATTTAAATTGAAACCAATCTATATCATGTGAATACAATATGTAATAATAAAATATATTAATCACATTAAAGTGCATAAATTCCTATAAAAATATTTTAAAGTGCATATTTAAACTAAAATATAAACATTCAAACTGTGAGATTTAAAGTGCAAAAATGGTGGAATAAAGTCCTTATTGATGATCCAAAAAGGTGCCAAAGTGCCAAGTAAATAAAGGTGCTTGTGAGGTGAAGGTGCCCTCTTGGTTCCCCACTCACCGGAATTAGATAGTATAAAAGCCCTTGGTTTTATTGCACATTTGCCCAGGATCAGATATGGAATTCCTCCGATGTGTCCTCCGTATGGAAATCGTTCCCGATAACACCATTAAAAGAAAAGAGGGCCATACATCGTGAAGTACGTAGGTATAATTTTATTCCCCAAAATACGATTGAATACTTACAAGATCAAAGGATAAAAAATGGCATATAATTATATGCCATTTTTTATCCTTTGATCTTGTAAGTATTCAATCGTATTTTGGGGAATAAAATTATACCTACGTACTTCACGATGTATGGCCCTCTTTTCTTTTAATGGTGTTATCGGGAACGATTTCCATACGGAGGACACATCGGAGGAATTCCATATCTGATCCTGGGCAAATGTGCAATAAAACCAAGGGCTTTTATACTATCTAATTCCGGTGAGTGGGGAACCAAGAGGGCACCTTCACCTCACAAGCACCTTTATTTACTTGGCACTTTGGCACCTTTTTGGATCATCAATAAGGACTTTATTCCACCATTTTTGCACTTTAAATCTCACATTTTGAATGTTTATATTTTAGTTTAAATATGCATTTTAAAATATTTTTATAGGAATTTATGCACTTTAATGTGATTAATATATTTTATTATTACATATTGTATTCACATGATATAGATTGGTTTCAATTTAAATAATTTGTAATTTTTTGTAGTAATTTGTTGCTAGCGCTGCATTAATTTGGTTTTATTCATTTATTCTAAGAATTTCTTAGTGTTGCAGCAGCTGCACACCTTCACAGTTTTTTCACAGAATAACACATCACTACTGTGTAGCGCGGGTTTAAATTTGTTTTTTCACATATTTTTAGCACTGATTACTGTAGTAGTGTCACTGGTCCCCCCAAAGTGTCAAAAATGTCAGTTAGGGGTCCGATCTGTCTGCCACAATGTCGCAGTCCCGCTAAAAATCGCAGTTCGCCGCCATTACTAGTGAAAAATAAATAAAAATGACATAAATATTTCCCCTAGTTTGTAGACGCAATAACTTTTGCGCAAACCAACAAAAATGAGCTTATTGCAAATTTTCTTTTACCAAAATATGTAGCAGAATACAAATTGGCATAAAAGGATGAAAAATGTTGATATTTAATTTTTTTTTTGGGGGGGGGGGAATGTTATGTAACAGAATGTGAAAAATATAGTTTTTTTTTTTTTTTCAGAATTGTCGCTATTTTTTTGTTTAAAACACAAAAAAAAAACCACACAGGTGATCAAATACCACCAATAGAAAGCTCTATTTGTGAGGAAAAAAAGGATTTAAATTTTACTTGGGTACAGCGTCCCACTACCAAATAATTTTTCATTAAAATAACGCAGTGCCGATTTACAAAAAATGGCCTGGTCATTAAGGAGGCATATCCTTTCGGTCCAGAACTGGTTAAGGAAAAAACCCTTTAAATAGCATATTAGTAGGTTCAATTCACAAAGCTTTACACAAAGACAAGGATCTTTATTTTTAGCCAGTTGACTTTTATTTGTATTCATTTTAACAAATCTCATTGATAAAAATAATTTTGATTTATTTGGGAAACAACTATCCTTATCATAGTGTTTTAGTATTGGGAATTGAACCTATTACCCTAAAATATGTCTTCATTTTAAATAGAAAATAAAAACAAGGAGTACACAAAATAGTGCTCTTGCAAACCATTCTTTTTTCTGAACTCAGCAAACAGAACCTGTTGATTTGTTGTAAATATCTATGTCTTTATACCAACTTTTTATAAAAGGAAAACTCCAATGGGAAAATGTATAAATTCTGCCACAAAGCAAGGCACAGCAAAACAGAAGCAGTGAACAAGATTGTGCAAAAGATTTACTAAAAGTTTACAGCTTAATTTATAAACCCCACCCTCTGCTGATCTAAAGTATCACAAAGATAGAAAAGGGGAAACCCTGAAGAGAAAATCAGGTTTACTGGCAGGATGTACAAGTAAGAACGAAGTGCTGCAAGAGATACTCTAATGCACAATTAAATGCCTAGGTCAGGAATTATAGCTGACTGGTATTTCTTCTGCCTGTAGCAGCCCATGTTCCCTTAAGGCAAGCAGGCCTATTGGTACATGATTGCCCCCAGGTCTTAGAACATGATGCTATAGTTTCTGGTCAGGTGACACTGGGAATGAATGTCTGAGACAAGAAATGGTATTTGTAGTCCACATGCTGGCCAGGCAGTAGACAGCAGCTAGCAGCGAAGTCCTGGGAAGGTCCAAGGTCAGGGCAGGTAGCTGGCAAATGTAGTCTGAAAACTGTTTGGAGGTCAAGACTGGTATTAAACAAGCATAATTCAGTGAAAAATCTGAGGTCAAGTTCAGTAGGCAATCTAAAGAGTAATCCTGGCAAAAGGCAAAGATCGACAACAAGGGAGTCCAAGATAATAGCAGATATCGGTCAGACAGGGGGTCAGGAAGCTGATGCTATCATAAGAATAGAGGCTGATGAGGTTTAAACAAGATGCCTTCTGCATCTTGGACCAATTTAGCTAGACCTGTTACTTAGCAGTTGATGAGAGCAGCTGGGGGGTCTGAGAAGACTCACTAACCTGCGGTTGACAGGGGAAGCTGAAAGGCTGCCCAACAGATACACTTTAGAAATTATAAAATGTATTGATTGAGGAAAGGACCATTGATATTAGAAAATACATTTTTTAATACATTATAAGTGCACAAAAATGCAACAAGTAATGAATAAAAGAATTATAAGAATTGAAATGTTAGAAAAGGGAAAAGGCACCTCAGTTTTAAAGGCAACACTTAAGGATATTGCCCCCCTTGTTAAATAGGGTTTCCAAAATCCAATATTTGCCCCCCTTGTTAAAGGAGGCTTCCAGATTCTGATATGCCCCTTGTCCGCAGACCTTCACAACCACCAGGCCAGGGTTGTGGGGAAGAGGCCCTTGTCATCATCAACATGTGAACAAAGTGCTTTGGGGACGAGCCCCAATCCCCAAAAGCACCCTACATGTTGATGGAGACAAGGGCCTCTTCCCCACAACACTGGCCCAGTGGTTGTGAGGGTCTGTGGGTGAGGGGCATATCAGAATCTGGAAGCCTCCTATAACAAGGAGGGCACCAGATCCCGCCCCCTGTGTGAATAAGTATGTGTAAAAAAAAATGACCTGAATAAAAAAAAAGTGCTTGGGGGGGATCTTTATGTGGCCCAGTATGGTTGGGTCGGGGGGTGCTCATTCATCCCCCCACTTTCTTGGGCTACCGGTCTGCATGCTCGGGTAAGGGTCTGGTGTGGATTTTTGGGGGGGGGGGTCCACACCATTTTTCTTTTAATTTTAGTATAGAGTTCCTCTTAAAATCCAAACCAGACCTGAAGAGCATGGTATGGATAGGGGGGGGACCCCAACATTGTTTTTTCTGTATTTTTTTTATTGCTGGCAATTCTTTTGTTTACATTCAGCTGTCAGCAGTAAAACTCGCTGACAGCTGGATGGGTCATCGGTTGTTAAGGACGCAGAAGAATAAACCAGTCATTGCCATTCAGAATGAGTATGCGATTAGTGTTATAAAACAAACAGCTGTTTCTTCACAATAATAAAAGGTAGGATCTGCTAAAACATTGTTAAAATCCCTGAAGTGTGCATTGATCACCCAGAGGGGATTATTTCTTTCTCAATAAAAGTGGAGCTCCTCTAAAAATCTGATGAAAGAAGTGCAGTATCTGAATTGGAGCAGATTGGAATACATCAAGCAATTTGAGAAGTAAGTCTTTTAAGTAAGTATTTTAACCATATTACTGCCTCCAAACTAGGTTTGGAATGTGGAGAGGAGTCCCGCTTTTTGAGATCCCATTTGGTCTTGTGCAAGAGGGCAAGATAGGTAACTTCTTCCCTCTCAGCCTATAGCAGGGCTGGGCGGGCCTTTTGTCATATGACATCCTCTAGGTCTTGTTGCTCGTGCGTGCCTCCATGGACACAGGACATCCCTGATCGGGATAAAGAACCAATGACATTGGTTCTTTACCACATGATCAGCTGTGTCCAATCAAAGCAAATCAAAACTTTTAACAAAGACTGGTAACTTGCTGTTACTAATCCTGTGTGAGGAGAATCTGGAAACAGTGAGTTACAGACCTCACCCATTGTGTACTGTGCCAATCACTGCCCTGATTGCCCCAGAATAAAGAGTACCTGTCACAGCAGTCATCAGTGTACCTGTCAGTACCACCTATCATTGTACCTGTTACAGCACCCATCAGTGCAGGCTATCATTGTACCTGTCAGTGCAGCCTATCAGTGTACCTGTCACCGTAGCCATTAGTGCAGCCTAATCAGTGTACCTGTCACTACAACCATCAGTGCAATCTATCAGTGTAACTACTAACGGAGCCTAAACCGTGTACCCCTCACAAGAGCCTCCATCACTGCCGTCCATCAGCAGTTTACCCATTATACAGCCACAATCAGCAGTCTATCTGTCCAGGTATCACCAGAGCCACCATATCCAAAAAATGTTATAGGTAGTGAGGAGGCATTTCAATTCCTCAGTATGACAGATGAGAGCAGCGGGGAGCTCTCGCCACTGGTTCCGATTCAGAGTATGAACCCATCAAAAGTAGTGGATTAGCGACCAAATTAGAAGAGGCAAGGGTCCCATCCTAAAAGGATAAGACACTCTGAAGACCGGGCATCCACCAGCAGTGCCATGGTAAATTGGCAAACACCAATGGCGTTAGACTCCAGGATGGAAGGCCCAGTACTAGTACTGGAGTATCACATCAGACCCCAAGAATTAGGGTCCAAACGTAATGGCGAACCCATTATGGCTACTTTCCAAATCAGGATCAGCTACAAAGCCTCTTTTTACCGCACAACCTAGTGTGCAGGCCAACACTGAAGATTTTTCAGAAATGTATTTTTTTATTTATTTTTCTATGACATTTTACTTCATTGATTGTGGACCAGACCAATCTTTTTTCCCAGTCATATATTGCAAACAACCCCAATTCATGCTTTGCCCAACCTTTTGAATGTAGACATCTTACAGTGGAGGAGTTCATATGATTTTGGGCCTCACAATTAACATAAAAATGTTTTTTACATGATCATGCTCTTCCATAATTTCAGCGACAACACACAGTGCCCCCCCCCCGAGATCATCCTGGCTATGACAAACTATACAAAATACGCCCACTAATTAATTTTTTTCCAAGGGATTTGCTGAACTGTATGTCCCTGACCAAAACATCTGTGTGGATGAGTCCCTTGTCTACTTCACTGGCTGGCTGGGAAAGTGTAAGAAAGTGTAAAAATTGTCTGGGACTTGACTTTTGCACTGTTCCAAATAGGGTATCACGTGTACCTGGATAAATATTGCACAAGTCTGCCACTTTTCCACTACCCGTACAGCCAGAGAACCTTGAAAAAACAGGAAGGACTTCCCACAAAGTCTAGTGACCATAATTCTACAAAGGGAGAAATCAGTGAATCTGAGGAATGAGGAAATGTTGGCCATGAAGTGAGGGGAAGTGAGAGATTTGTAGGTCCTGTCATAATGACACCTTGGAAATTCATGGAAGACGTGGTCCCATCCAAAAGCCTGAGTGTATCAATGATTATAATGGGTTCATGGGGGGTGGGGATGAATTTAAACAATCAGATGCTGCAGCCCTTTTTATCAACAAGAAAGTCCCTCTTCTGGTAAAAAAAGCTTTACTTTACTTTTTCCATTCGGTCATATATGTCACTTATTACAAGTCCACGCAAAGACCCACCACCTTTCTCAAATTTTTAGATGATATTGTCACTCCCCTTGTCTACCAGCAATGATCTCCACCAGAAAGCATTCGCTCTGATTTTGTGAGCAGACGTAATGAGCGCCATTCTTCTGAGAACATTCCACCCACAGAAAGATGTTGGGTATTGTCAGGGTGCCAAGAAATCAGACCACATGGGGATGCAGGTAAAATAAAGCAGTTTATTGGAGCAAACAACAATAAACGCAAAGCAAGAGTGAGGAAGTGTGAGCAGGAACAATCCAGGGTCAAGTCCAGAAGTGGGTAGTCATCCAAGATGGGGTGGAGTCCAGAGGCGGATAGTTTGCTGATGCTGGGTCGAGAACCAGGAGAGTCATTAGCCAAGCCAGGTCATACACGGAGGAACACTGAGAACAGAAGACTACTAGCAGAGATGCACCTTGGAGCACAAACACAGGGGGAAGGACTGCAACCTGATAGATATGATAGATAGGTGATAGATATAGTCAGGTGTGCAGCATCATTACTGTGTGACGCCCAGGCAGCAGGCAAGGGATGATGTAATCAGAGTCTTTAAGAGGCAGCAGTCTGCACATGTCCAAGATGGCTGCCAACAGGAGGGCAAGGTAAGACCTTGACAGGTATGCAGTAAAGAAGGAGTTTGGAGAGACACCAGTTTTCGCTATCCCTAATTTCCCTCCCAACTGGAAGTATGCATCAGAGACCGCTTCCGACATTACCACAAGTCACTAAAATATTGGGTATGTTGCCCATATTTCTAATAGCTTACCATTTCTCCATTCTGTGCTGATCATTTTCCTGCTGCCTTCCACTCTAACTGACCTTGGCCTGTTTATTGACAATGTCTCTGCTTGCGGTTTGCATTATTTATAAAGCACGTTTTTGCCTTCCACCTGAACTGACCCTGGCCTGTTTATTGACGATGCCTAGGTCTGCCGCCTGGATTGCTTATTAACCACGTTTCTGCCTTCCACCTGAACTGACTTTGGCCTGTTATTGGCCATGTTTTTTGCCTGCCCCTTGGACTGATCTTGTTCCCTGCTATTGTAGAAGTGGGAGTGAGCAGTAGAGAAAACCAGTTTTTGGTTTTCTCGAGGTTTTGTAATTCCTGGATCAGGGTTTGGAGTCCAGAGGCTTCGAAGAGATCTGGATGGGAAGAAGCCTTTCCCCCTGTGCTCAGGTCTGAAGCCCTAAGCCTAATGATCTTGCCTGCTGCCCGAACCAATACTTTGACTATGCTGACTGTATATCTACCTGCTGCCTGTAATGACCTAGGACTTTTTATGGCCCATCTTCCTGTATGCTCCCTGGATCAATACTTTGGCATTGCTAACTCTGACTGCTGCCTGTACTGACCCAGGACTTTTCATTGACCATGTTTCTGCCTGCTGCCTGGAAGTTAGCCTGCTACCTGCACTGACCCTGGCCTGTTTATGGACCATATTGCCGCTTGCTGCCTGGATGATTCCGTTGGCTGTTGCTGACCACATCTCTGCCTGCTTCCTTGACCAATGCTCCCCTCTGCAAATAACTGCTCTACTAAAACCACAGGTAATCTTTTGTTTACTCTTTGTTTAACTAGGCTGTGAAAAAGTCTTACACATGTGGTATTGTTATAGTCAAGAGAAGTAGCAGAGTGAACCTTTGGGTGTAATTCTTGGTATGTCCATGCTGTGTGTTAAAAAATATCTTTTAAATTGACAACTGTGTGAAAAAAATTTTTCAATTTCTTTCCACAATTTTCAAAAACTTGTGGGAAAAAAATGACATATTCAAAAGACTAATTATGCCTTATAAAATATAAATTGGGGTGTTTGCTTTTTAAAATGTTGTCATTTTGTGGGTGTTTCCATTGTCCTGGTGCTCCATGGTCTTTAAAAGGTGATAGGTTGTCAGGAAATTAGATAATTTATGCCCCTAGAGTGCATGAAAGTACTACTTGGATGTTGGGTCTCTGTATGTGGTCAGGCTGTGGAAATGTCTTATACATGTGGTATAGTCATACTCAGGAGGAGTAGCAGAATGTATTTTTGGGGTTAATTCTTGGTATGTACATGCTATATGTTAGAGATGTCTTTCAAATTGAAAACTTTGTGTAAAAAAAAAAGGTTTTCATTTTCTTTCCACATTTTTCAAACATTTGTGGAAAAAAATGACAAATTCAAAAGATTTATTATGCCTCATAGAAAAATACATTGAGGTGTTTATTTTTTTCAAAATATAGTCATATTGGGGATAATGCCATTGTCCTGGTGCTTCAGGGCCTTCAAAAATGTGATAGGTAGTCAGGAAATGAGATATGTAATTTAAGCCCCTAGAATGCCTGAAGGTGCTACTTGGATGTTGGGCCTCTGTATGTGGCCAGGCTGTGGAAAGTACTCACACATGTGGTATGGCCATACTCAGAAGGAGAAGCAGAATGTATTTTGGGGTGTAATTCTTGGTATGTACATGCTATGTGTTAGAAATGCCTTATAAAAATGGGGCCATTTGTGGGATATTTGTACTGTCTTGGCATTTTAGGGCCTGAAGAAATTAGATAGGCAGTCAGTACATCAGGACTGATCAATTTTCAGTGGTAAGTACCATAGCTTATAGACTATAACTTTCACACACACTAAATAATATACACAGATTTTGGTTATTTTTACAATTTGTGTAGCAGTATAGATAGCCTACATTTATAAAGAAAAATCACTTATTTGCAAAAATAAAAACAAAAATTTTTTTTTCAAAGTTTTGTTTTTTTATATTGCAAAAAAATAAGAACCCAGTGGTGATTAAATACCACCAAAAGAAAGCCCTCTCTGGGTGGTCTTTGGCAATGGTAAAAAAAAAAAGATAAAATATTTATTTGGGTATAGTGTTGTATGACTGAGTAATTGTCATTCAAAGTATGAGAGCACTGAAAGCTGGGCAGGAAGTGGGTAAAAGGGCTCTGTATTAAAGTGGTTAAATGATAAGTTCATCTTTGGAGAAAAAATAATAAATGCACAATGTTTGAAGAAAAAAACGTGCACATATTATTTTTTTTCCCTAATGAGTATTTAGTGGATCACAGAGGCAATATCAGGCTCCTGCAGACAAGTCCTGCAACTATTAGCCCATACCTCTGTATAGGCTTTCTGTTAGAAACCTGCAGGGCTTGTGAACAGTCCGATTAGAACTACAGCCATTTGTCGTGGTAGAAGATGGAATTTGTAGTTTTCTCATTAACAGATTGCTGTAGTTGAATAACGTAGCTGTGTGGCCAGAGCTTCGCATAGCCTCACCAATTTTGAAACATGCTACCTTTAAAACCCACACTCTGTGAATAAAACTCAAAGTGTACAAAGTTGCTAAACACCAATTGTGTATCACTTTTTACCACAAATAAACAAACAATACACCAGAAATGTGCAGCGCTTTGTAATAAAAAAAGGGACATTATACAAATTTGCCACTTAAAGGACCACCCACCCACAATGCACTGCGGATGGGCGGCCCATGCAGGTAAAACTATGTACTGGTACGTTGATGCCTGCTTCTTGGTATAGGCCATGCACATGCGCTCCCCCTCCATCGACACCCACTGTGATTGTACAAAGCAGGAGTCTGTCAACAAGTCCCGGCCAATGATTCATGGCCAGGACCTGCTGACTGGCTGTATCCAATTACAGCCCAGAGCCCCGTGTTGACAATTAACACAGGGCTCTGTAAGGATGGAATGATCTCTCTGTTTCTTATCCCTGCAAAGGATAAGGATAAGAAACAAAGAGACCTGTTAGTAAAAACAGTACACAATACACACATATTAGCACACTGTACAGTGACAGTGTATGGTATTTTTACTAATTACCGTATTAGTGTCACTTTCAGTGGCAGGTATCAGTCCCCCCCCCCCCCCCCCCCAGCGTCAGTTAGTGGCAGATACCTTTCATACAAACTGATCATTATACACTTATTGTTTTTTTTTACCAAAGCCATGTAGCAGAATACATTTTGGCCAAGATGTATGAAGAAATTCATTTTTGTTTTAGTTTTTTTTATTGTATATGTTTTATAGCAGAAAGGGAAAAATATTGTTTGTTTTTTTTCAAAATGTTCAGTTTTTTTTTAATTTATTTAGCAAAATTCCCAGTGATGATCAAATACTACCATATGAAAGCTATATCTGTTTAGGTACAGCATTGCATGATCACAAATTTACCAGTTAAAGTAGAGCAGAGCAGTGCAAAAATGATCTGGTCATGAAGGGGGTAAAATCTTTCGAAATTCAAGTGGTCAATCAATTAATGGAAAAAAAAGCAAATAAACAGTGAAAGTACTAACATCTCAGACCCTCCTAAATTACATGAACATAATGCTACAATAATCATATGCACAAAAAAAAGTGAAATGCACCACCTTTCGTAAAGTAAAGTGAGCAACAAATAAACCATTGTCTACCACTGTATTTAAAAAAAACAACAACAACTTATTTCTTATCCTAAAACAAAACTTGTGAAAAGCAAATGTTAATGTCTTTGTGATCTTTCAACTACATAACACATATTTTCCAGTGAAAAAACAAAATCAGTGCAAAAAAAAAAATACATGGTGACCAACACGCTCTTAAATTAAGTGCAAGTATAAAAAGTCAAAATTTCCACTGTGATCCTCAATATTCCAGGAAGATCTTTATCTCATTCACTATTACCACTACTGATAAGCCGAACACCCCCGGTTCGGTTCACACCAGAACACCGCGAACAGGGGAAAAGTTCATTAGAACATGCAAACTTAATTGAAGTCTATGGGACTCGAGCATGAAAAATCAAAAGTCCTCATTTTAAAGGCTTAAATGCAAGTTATTGCCCAAAAAAAGTATATGGGGGGTCTAGGTACTGTCCTGGGGGACATGTACCAATGCAAAAAATGTTTTTAAAAACGCTAATTTTTAGAGGAGCAGTGATTTTTATGATGCTTAATGTAAAACAATAAAAATTAAAAATTCCTTTAAATATTGTGCCTGGGGGGGTCCCCTTAATGTGCCTGTAAAGTGGTGCATTTGTACAATGTATGTAGCCTTTTGCAGCAATACTGACAAAATACTTCATAATTGAAAAAAAAAAACAGCATGGGGTCCCCCCCAAAATCCATACCAGGCCCTTATCCGAGCAAGCAGCCTGGCTGGACAGGATAAGGGGGGGTGAGTGAGCGCCCCCCCTGAACCATACCAGGCCACTTGCCCTCAATATGGGGAGGGTGCTTTGGAGTGCCCCCCAAAGCACCTTGTCCCCATGTTGATGGGGAGAAGGGCCTCTTCCTGGACAACCCTGGGTTGTGGTTGTCAGGGTCTGTGGGTGGGGGTCTTATCGAGATCTGGAAGCCCCCTTTAACAAGGGGGCCCCCAGATCCTGCCTCCCCCCTATATATATATATATATATATATATATATATATATATATATATATATACTACACTGCCTGATCTATTACTAGATACAATGCACAATCCATTAACTACCTGCCTAATCTCACTCCTATCTCACCTAACACACTATACATGGCTGCTGTATAAGCAGCAGCTTTTTATAGTGTGGGGCGTGAACTTAGCCCCTGAACCATGATTGGCTGAAGGCACCCTGCCTTTGGCCAATCGCGGACATTGTACTGTAATTGGCCAAAGCATACAGGTCATTTGCATGCTTTGGCCAATCATCAGACAATCAGTAATTTATTCACTGCACCAGCGCAGTGCACTATAAGGCGCTCACCGGCGGGCGAACTTCCCGCCAAGCGCCCCATTTGTTTGTGAGTTCAGCGAACGCCCAACATTCGAGTCGAACTTACGTTCGACTCAAACTCAGAGCCCATCCCTAATTTCCACCACCGATGTGCTCTACAGGTGTACCCTCACCTCCAATGGTGGACCTTAACATTTTATGACAGAAGTCAAAACAGTTTCAGTTAAAAACTGAACTCCTTAGGATTCCTCTATCTGGCCATTTCCCCCCCTTCTTTGCTGCTTCTCCTTTAACAGCTTGACCAAACTTGTAAACAAAAGGGAGACATTTTAATAGTCTACATGGTGTAACCCTTAAACTTTATCAGAAAAAAAGTAAAGGGGTTCACTTACAGTTTGTAGCATTATATATGCAGACCCATAAAGCTCACAAAAGCACATGAACAACCTGTCACTCATTCTGGTTTGACCCCGTCTAGTACAATGTGGTCACAATGCCTAACGTGTATTGTCTACAGGACTTTCTCAAAAGACCTTTCTGCCAGTTAGGCAGAAGACTGGAGGCAGAGTCCTGAGACAACCCAAGGTCAGGATAGGCAGTGGGCAAGCATAATCCACTAGACTGTTCTGAGTTCAGGGCAGGTATTGGGCAAGAAAAATCCATAAAAAAATCCAAGATTAAGTAAGGCAGCAATCAAAAAGAGCAGTCAGGGTACAAGGCAGGGGTCCATAATGATAAATCCAAATGACAGAAAATGCAGCAGGCAGGGCACAACAGGTAGACAGCTAGGTAGCAGATGATGCTTAAATAGAGTGCCACAGTGCCTCTGCCAATCAGGCTAGAGGAGCAACAACAGCCAAAGTTTTTTAACTGTTACACTTATATGAAGCTTCTCCTCTCTCTATTCCTATCCAGGGACATTTTGAAGGCCCAAGACTGGGGATCCCCTTGTAACAGAAAGATAATTAGCCCTACCTGCTAAGCTTCAGAGCCCATAGAGTGTAGATGGAGCTGGAAATGTAGCTTACAACTGTAGACAAAATTAGAAAACAAGTGTTGGCCAGTAAAAAGCAGTCTGGCAAGTTAACCCTAGGCTTTGGGTATGGTGGAACAGGTGAATAGGTTGCCACTAGGGATAATACTTGGATTTGAGGAATCAGTTTACACAAATATTGGGCAAACAAGCAGGCCTGCGAGTAATCCATGACTGCTCAGGTAGAAAATACGAATGGCTTGTGATAATGTGACAAGCAGCCCAATACCTAGGGCAGGATCTATAGCTGGCAAGTGTTTCTCCTGCCTATAGCAGGCCCGGTTCCCCTAACATAACAATAATATGTGAGTCAAACAACTCTTCCAATGCTGAAAGTTTCCCCCCAGAGCATAGTGGCTGCCGTAATAACCTTACAAAATGGCATGCAATTGTACATACCTCCACTCATCTAGAGGCACAATCCCCCATTTTCCACATAACTTCTCCAATGTACAAATTATACTCGCATTTGTCACATCCCTTAATTCAAAATTTTCCTGCTTGGTTCAGTCTAAAAAGTGCTGTCAAAGTTAATGGATTTGTGTTTCTTGATAAATCTCTATAACTTTGTGTTTTCCATATCATCTTACCTAATAGTGCCTTGCTCTGGATGAGCTCTACCTTTACTCAACTCCTATTAAAATTCCCCTGTGCTCAGTCCACTGGCCGTGATATAATTACTGTTTGATAGTATTTCCTCACGTCCAGACCTGCTAATCTTTCTTCTCCCCTCGCTTTCACCATTATCTCAAACGGGATTCTCGGTCATCTATTCTGCCATATGAATTTCATAATCAGCACCATCAGTGATCTAAAGAACACTTAAGGTAACTGAATCAGAATCATATGAAACTTATATATAGTTTTAGGTACTAATCCCAACTTGACTAAGTTAATTATCCCAATCCAGGAAAGAGGTCTGTTTCTCAGTTCATTTAATTATTTTCTAATTAGGTCCAACATTGGAATATAATTAGCATGATGCAACCTATTTATAAAAGATGTCAATTTTATTCCCATGTATTGGAGCTTCTTATTTTGCCATAAAAAACAGAAATGCAGGCTGTACTTACTCTTAAGCACAGATACAGTGCCTTGCGAAAGTATTCGCCCCCCTTGAACTTTGCGACCTTTTGCCACATTTCAGGCTTCGAACATAAAGATATAAAACTGTAATTTTTTGTGAAGAATCAACAACAAGTGAGACACAATCATGAAGTGGAACAAAATGTATTGGATATTTCAAACTTTGTTAACAAATAAAAAACTGAAAAATTGACGTGCAAAATTATTCAGCCCCTTTACTTTCAGTGCAGCAAACTCTCTCCAGAAGTTCAGTGATGATCTCTGAATGATCCAATGTTGACCTAAATGACCAATGATGATAAATAGATTCCACCTGTGTGTAATCAAGTCTCCATATAAATGCACCTGCACTGTGATAGTCTCAGAGGTCCGTTTAAAGCGCAAAGATCATCATGAAGAACAAGGAACACACCAGGCAGGTCCGAGATACTGTTGTGGAGAAGTTTAAAGCTGGATTTGGATACAAAAAGATTTCCCAAAGCTTTAAACATCCCAAGGAGCACTGTGCAAGCAATAATATTGAAATTAAAGGAGTATCAGACCACTGCAAATCTACGAAGACCTGGCCGTCCCTCTAAACTTTCAGCTCATACAAGGAGAAGACTGATCAGAGATGCAGCCAAGAGGCCCATGATCACTCTGGATTAACTGCAGAGATCTACAGCTGAGGTGGGAGACTCTGTCCATAGGACAACAATCAGTCGTATACTGCACAAATCTGGCCTTTATGGAAGAGTGGCAAGAAGAAAGCCATTTCTTAAAGATATCCTCAAAAAGTGTAGTTTAAAGTTTGCCACAAGCCACATGGGAGACACACCAAACATGTGGAAGAAGGTGCTCTGTTCAGATAAAACCAAAATCAAACTTTTTGGCAACAATGCAAAACTTTATGTTTGGCGTAAAAGCAACACAGCTATTCACCCTGAACACACCATCCCAACTGTCAAACATGGTGGTGGCAGCATCATGGTTTGGGCCTGATTTTCTTCAGCAGGGACAGGGAAGATGGTTAAAATTGATGGGAAGATGGATGGAATCAAATACAGGACCATTCTGGAAGAAAACCTGATGGAGTCTGCAAAAGACCTGAGACTGGGACAGAGATTTGTCTTCCAACAAGATAATGATCCAAAACATAAAGCAAAATCTACAATGGAATGGTTCACAAATAAAAATATCCAGGTGTTAGAATGGCCAAGTCAAAGTCCAGACCTGAATCCAATCGAGAATCTGTGGAAAGAACCGAAAACTGCTG
The DNA here is from genome assembly GCF_965119305.1 of Pelophylax lessonae. NCBI lineage: Eukaryota > Metazoa > Chordata > Amphibia > Anura > Ranidae > Pelophylax > Pelophylax lessonae. Next base: position 464,102,277 of record NC_138769.1, read on the forward strand.
TTCACAAATGCTCTCCAACCAACCACACTGAGCTCGAGCTGTTTTGCAAGGAGGAATGGGCAAAAATTTCAGTCTCTCGATGTGCAAAACTGATAGAGACATCCCTCAAGCGACTTACAGCTGTAATCGCAGCAAAAGGTGGCGCTACAAAGTATTAACTTAAGGGGGCTGAATAATTTTGCACTCCCAATTTTTCAGTTTTTTATTTGTTAAAAAAGTTTGAAATATCCAATAAATTTCGTTCCACTTCATGATTGTGCCCCACTTGTTGTTGATTCTTCACAAAAAAATGACAGTTTTATATCTTTATGTTTGAAGCCTGAAATGTGGCAAAAGGTCGAAAAGTTCAAAGGGGCTGAATACTTTCGCAAGGCACTGTATATTTAGGATCTCAGACTTGCTTAAGTTTATCTTACAATTTTATAACTCTCCATATTTTCCTTAATTCTTTTAATATATTCAGTAGTGTTGTTCTAAGCGCCAAAACATATACCAAAATATCATCAGTATATGCCGCAATTTTATGCTTCACTCCCCCTCACCTCAAATCCTCTCAAGATGGAATTAAGTCGCATTAAAGCCAGTAAAGGTTTTAGGGGGAGGACAAGCATTAGGGGGATAGCTGGCAACCCTGTGTTGTTCAATAATATGAATCCAATATGGAAGATAAGCTGCCGTTTGCTTTTACTCATGCTGTAGACTGTAGGATGGTGATAAAACAATTTAATCCACTACATCATTTGTGGGCCTAATCCCAATTTTTCCAGCATTGCAAACATGAATACCCAGTATGACATCTAATTTTGACTTGTACAGTTCTAATTTCATAAAACTCCTGTTTTTCAAAATAAATAAAGGTCCAATATTTCAACAGAGAGAATATCCTACCTATAATGTTCACACAAGAGGCACAAGCTGTCTTTTAAGACTAATTTCAATACTTATCCTTTTTATTTTTAATTATTTTTATTAAAGTTTGCAGAAGAGATAGTTAATCAATATACCATTCCAAATCAGTCCGAGACTGTGTGCGGAGACTCAATTCAACCCTCCTGACCTACACCTTGTCAAATTTATGAGGCTTTCCCCTACTAAGGTAGGTTGCTTTATAGAGCGGAAGGGTCCAATTGACCAGAGCCTTCCAAGACTTGATTTTAGGGGTAGACGTTTTCTTCCATAACAAGATTATTACCTTTCTGGTATAATACAATAAAAGGGTGAGCAGAGTACATATTGCTCTAGTGGGGACCAACCCATCAACCAGGCCCAACAGACAGATTTATATAGATGGCCCAAATATATAGTTGTAACTGACTGAATACAGTGAATAATCTGGTTTCAATACTCCCTAATTGGCAAACAGTCCCAAAAATTGTGTAAAAAATCTGCTCCAGAGCTGGAGCATTGCCAACAGGACAGGACCGTACTTAAGATTTTCTCCAATTTAGCACCAGTCAAGTAAATGCGAGAGCCCTCCCTGCCCCAAAGCATACACCTCTCATGTTGAGGGCATGTGGCTTGGTATGGTTCAGGAGTGGGGGGGGAGGGGCACTCGTTCACCCCCCCCCCCTTTCCTGGCCTGCCGGGTTGCATGCTCAGATAAGGGTCTGCTATGGATTTTGGGGTACCTCATGACACTTTATTTTAAAATTTGGTGACTGGGGGGACGCCATGTCATTTTTTAAAACATTTTTGTATTGCTGGCATTCTTTTCTTTACATTCATCTGTCAGCGGGGAAGCCCACTGACAGGTGATGGGTCATCGGTTGTCAAGGTCTGCTACTTAAAAACCAGCTATTTTTCCACACAGAATTTAAATCGTTAGATCATTTTTCAACTGATCCAAATTATAATAGTTCTGGAAAGTTGGAATTTTAAAATGAATAAACAAAATACATTTTAATTGATTTTAATTAAATCATTAATATTCATTACTGTTTTATTCAGAGATTCAGGTACATCCAAACCTCAGAATAACCAAAAATTTGTCCAAATTTGTATTCAGACCGATACACATTGCACATGTCTAGTCCCTAGTATAATACATTTAGCGCCGGTTCACATACACGCGACTCTACTTCCTGGGGCGACCTCCGAGATCGCGGTGCGAGCAGCGCGCCGCGACCTCGGAGCGGCCGCCACGGACTTCATAACATTGAAGTCTATGGGGGTCGCCTCCTGGTCGCCCCAAAGAAGCTCCGGACCCTTTTTCTAAGTCGGAGCGACTTGTGTCGCTCCTATTAGAACGGGTCCGCAGCTTCCCTATGGGAGGCGACCTGCGGCGACCTGTGAGGCGACCAGGTCGCCTCACAGGTCGCCTTAGTGTGAACGGGGGCTTAAATGAAAAGATGCTATTTTACTGAATGATAAACAATGCATATGGTAATAATTGTGGGTGGAACTCTTAGGCATGTGTGAAACTATAAGCACATAATTGAATTACTGACTGTAATGCAATAATATAAAATGATGCTTTATTTTGGAATGTGTTAGGGAATAGCCATTATGGTCAGGTTATTTTAATGGAAATATGTATAAACAAAATAAAAAATTCAGATTTTTATATTAAACTGAATTGTTATCATTGTAGCATTATAGTCCCTTTTGTTCTCTATTATTGCTGATGTTTGGGATGTGGTGCAAATTAAAAATAGTTGCTTAACTGAGCTAAGTGAAAATTCCCTTACAGAGTGAAAATTCACTTTGCTAAATAAACAGGTCTGTACTCTTTTAGTAAAGGAACCCCATTGTCTGGAAATCAGTCACTGATTGAATGTGTCTGGAAAAATCTCATTTTACTTTGCGTAATGAAGCAAATGATTTGGCTTATTTGACTTGTAGCTGTGAATGAACTTTTAATCTGACCTGTTTTTTCCAGTTTGTCTTTAGCTGCTGATGAATGCAAATTTAGGACAAGATGAGCTTACTAATTTCTGACAGGTTTCCATACAACATTTTACTACTACAGGGTATTACTTATGCTGGTTTCAAACTCATCTGTGTCAGATTTAAATGCTATTGAAGAAAGCAGATGTAAAGGTACTACACCACAGCAGACAAATTGCCGCACAGTCTATTGCTATTAAAGTCCTACTTATAGTAAGAGGAAATGAGACTCTCAGACTAGATTTTACCTCCTGTTGACTGATCAGAAGTACTACACTTGGTTCAAAACTTTGCCAGTTTGTATTCTAATCATAGAATTGTATATATAAAGCTATACGTCGTTACAATCAGAAAACTACAAAAGGAAAAACATTTTTAAATGTTTCCATATTTACATTTAATATAAAATAAAAAAGACTATTCCAAATTATTTTTAATAATGTTAATGCTTGCCTTCATTTAGATAAAGTAGGAAAAGGTAGAAACATTTGACCATTTTTTTTTTTTTTTTTTTTTTTGCAATTTGGGTAGCATTGGAGAAATTTCTCTTCACTTCCTTTCTCGTACAGACAAAAAGAAGTGAAAAATTTTCTAAAGTGAAGAAATCACCTTTTTGGTTGTCACTGCAACAAGCTCCCCCCACTAAAAAGTTTCCCCTCTGCTCCTGTTTTGATGACAACTCAATATTTTAGATTTTTCCTCACCTTTTTGTTCATCAGGATTTCCCCAGTTGATACAACAATAAAACCATTTACCAGGGTTGGAGAAAGACAGCACAGACCTCTAGTGTAGTTAGGTACTCAAAAGCTTTATTAAGAACACAATAAATGTGCTTATGAAAAATAAGGATAAAAGGCCCATATAGTCATAGGAAACAAGCCCACTCTATCACACAGCAGTCCAATGAAGGATGGATGGATAAGAGGCTACAGAATCTGCACCGCTGTGTACCAGATGACAGATGGGAAGCTTCACCAAGTGCCTGGTGTCTTGGTTCCCACTTGGCTTCCTTGTTCCCATAGACAGTGCTCAGTGGGTGGTGGTCCCCTGTGATTGTTGGCGTCGCAGAACGTGTCGGCTGAAGTAGAGGAGGAATCCTTGAAAAACGTTCTGTGACCTCAACAATCACATGAGACCACTGTCCACTGAGTGTTGTCTATGGGAACAAGGAAGCCAAGTGGGAACCTGAGATGCCAGCCACTTGGTGAAGCTTTCTATCTGTCAGCCGGCAAAAGAACAGTCCGGGCACTGTGGCGTCCATTCACCCATCCATAATTAGACTGCTGTGTGATAGATTGGGATTGCTCCCTTTAACTATATTTGCCTTGTATTCCTATTTTGCTCTCAAACTTTACCTATAACAGCTTGATAATACATAATATTCATTAGCAAGGAACATACATTCCACATATACTACCAAAATCAATGTGTGCTGTAAATTGCCTTTAGAATTGCTTCCTCTTGCTGGAGGCTGCCATTTTGCCAAAGCCCAGAGCCCTTGAACAGCAGTAAATCATAAAGTGGAACTAAACCCGTGGAGTTAACAGTTTCAAAACAGTTACATTCTTGAAATGCGAACTGTCACATTTGCTTGTCATGAACCAAACTGTCAAACCATCAAATGGCTGGTGTCATATCTGATCAAATGTGCAGCACCATGGCAGTTGAAGATCAAACAGAAGCAGCTTCCTTGGCTGTAAGGGAAAGGATGGTTTAATTGTGCTTTAAGGCTATCAGCAGATTAGCCTCTACAAATTCATCAGTGCCTAAAAATGGAGAGCAACTGAGCACGTGCAGAGCAGGGTGAGACAGTGTATTACTGGATTTTAAACAGTACAGACACTTATTTTTAATGTCTTACATAGGTATACCTGATAAGCCAGCCTGAAGTGATCTAGCAGGACTTCATTTTCTTACTAAAGTTCCACTTTAACTACTTAAATAATGGACACTTTTACCCCCTTCCTGCCCAAGCCAATTTTCATCTTTCACATTTTGAATGACAATTGCACGGTCATGCAACTCTGTATCCATAAGAAATTGTTATAATTTTTTTCACACAAGTAGAGCTTTCTTTTGGTGGTATTTATTCTCTAAAAAGAAAAAGTAATCTCTCTGCACTCATGAGATCAGACACACCAGAAATGTTTTCTTATAGATAATAACGATGATGATGATAATAGTGGTATGTGTGCAAAATTTTAAGATGTCTGAAAAAGTACTTGGTAATGGTAGAGGAAGAGACTCCAAGACTGATGCAACTGAAAAGTCAGGTGCAGCTGAAATGTCAGGGATTCAGCTGGATGAAATCAGCTTTGTTGAAAAAGCTAGGAGGTGTATCAAGCAGGAGGGCAGCAGAGCAGGATATCCCCCAGGGATGGATGAGCAGAGGGATGGGTGGAAAGGTGTGTCAGAGCTTGAATTATAGTGCAGCAGTGTTCATCAGATCCAGGAAGATCCTTGTGGGTATGCAGAAAACATGTAAGTGGCCACAGCTCAGGTTAATAAAAGCATGTATCAATTTACTGCACAACATAAGTAAACACTTACATACACGTTCAAATAGAGGAGAGCTGAGTGCAGCACAGCCAGTGAACCAGCAAGCATGTCATGCACAAGACTCCGGACCCGCTATAAGGTATATGAAGACAGCGAGTCTACGTCCATGCCGCTGTCTTCACATCCCTTCAGCTGGCTGAATGAAAAAAGAACTGAGTAAGGCATAGCCAGCTTAAGTGTAACTATAAAAATTGTTTCTATATAGTATTAAGGATGCAGGTAGCGTCATTCTTTTTGTTACTACATATAGGGGCCCTAATAACTGAACAAAGGAAATTCAAATATTTCATTAAAAAAACTTTAAATTCTTAATTTCAAATAAATAGTATTATTTAACATTGTTACTATATAAAGTTGTGCTTGTGTAAAATATTCATTAGGCATTCTGATACAGTATATGGGAAGATATTTAAAAACATTGATTGTATTTCTCCACATATGATACCACTTTCAGCTTCCCAATTGTGTAACTGTGTCTCTTTCCACTTCAAATGTCTGCCCATTGTTTGTTTGTTTTGCTTTTATTTGTATTTTCTTTACTTATCTCAACTCACATAGGACCCTCAATCAGACTGCACCCCATGTACATTTGCTGGGTGAAGTGACCAAATGTATAACCTTTATATTATTAACTCTACAGGAAGAAGAGTGGAGTCCTATGTATTCTTGCCAAGCTATGCTATTTATCTTTTTCCAGGGACACAAAAGCAAAAAGTGTGAACATACACAAAGCTGTAAACTCCCTCCAAATGTGGGGAGGTAAACTCCCTCCACATTTTTACATTTTATTGTAAAAATGGTTCTGTGTGCAGTTTGCATATAGACTGCCTGGCCCAAAAAAATGTTGCCACCAAAAAAAAAAGGCGGCACAGTGGTGCAGTGGTTAGCACTTTCACCTAGCAGCAAGAGGGTCGCTGGTTCGAATCCCAACCACGACACTACCTGCCTGGAGTTTGCATGTTCTCCCTGTGCCTGCGTGGGTTTCCTCCGGGTACTCCGGTTTCCTCCCACACTCCAAAGACATGCTGGTAGCTTAATTGGATCCTGTATAAAATTGGCCCTACTGTGTATGTATGTGAGTTAGGGACCTTAGATTGTAAGCTCCTTGAGGGCAGGGACTGATGTGAATGTGCAATGTATATGTAAAGAGCTGTGTAAATTGACAGCACTATATAAGTACTTGAAATAAATAAAAATAAATAAAATATTTAGTTGAACCACTCTTAGCTTTGATTATGGCACACATTTGCTGTGGCATAGTTTTCGATAAGCTTCTGCAATGTCACAAGATTTTGTTCCGTCCAGTGTTGCATTCATTTTTCACTAAATGATGGGAGGGTCAGACCACTACGCAAAGCCTTCTCTAGCACATCCCAAAGATTCTCAATGGGGTTAAGTTCTGGACTCTGTGGGGGCCAATCCATGTGTGAAAATGATGTCTCATGCTCCCTGAACCACACTTGCACAATGTGAGCCAGATGAATCCTGACATTGTCATCTTGGAATATGCCCATGCCATAAGGGAAGAAAAAATCCATTCATGGAATAACCTGGTCATTCAGTATATTCAGGTAGTCAGCTGACCTCATCTTGCAGTCTCTATCCAATAGGCAATAGGATAGTTGCTGCACGCTTAGTTTATTTAGTTGCTTAGCTAATTCCAGGTGGCGACATTTTTTTTGGCCAGGCAGTGTATTACATGCAACCTACCATATCTATACAGTACATTGTCTTTTAAACATTGTTTAACATGTCCTTTGTAAAAAAAATTGTAACCCTACCAATACATTTTGTTGCCTTATGAGGAGTTTATGTGTAATCTCCTTTAGTGTGTTGCCTGATGAGGAGTTATGCATAAATCTCCATTAGTAATTGTAAATAGATGGATGTAAATATAAATGTACAAAGTTTTGATTTCAAACTCATATTTGATATATGATGGTAGATTTGTAAGTTGTGTAATCCAGACGGACCAGCAGTAGTAATCAATGGTTAACAAATCCGTTTGAAATGCATGCCTGAGCTACCAGGGGGCACCTGCTATTTACACTGTAACACATAAAAGGATAGCAAATATAAAGGAAATTAACCGCGCTAAAGGGAAAAAAAACTCAACAGCAGCAACTTCTAGTGTGACCACACCCCAACGAACATTTGCAAATTAAGTTGCGCTAATCATATGATCATGGAGAAGTAAAGTCCATAAAGTCCAAACAATGAATGGAGATGTAATCAAAGAACAGGTCCCCTTTAGGGTGTATGCTTACCAAATAGAGGTAAGATATAGGCAAAACTCTCTATGCAAGTCTTGTCACCTTGATAGTAGATCCAGGCTCACAAGAATGATAGACTCAGTAGTCATTGGATCATGGAAGTAAAATAAAGGACGCAATAGCGTAAAACCCAACAAACTGAATGGTTTAAACACCACAGTGTTCCATAACTTATGGATTGAGTGTAAAAGTATAAGCCACCACCAATAAATACTCACTAGTATTAATGAATACTAAGAGGTGATCATGCATTAAAAAAGAAAAAGAAAGTAATAGGTACCCCTTACCGATAAAAGATAAGGGTTAACACCAAAATATATTAAGGTCGTGTTAAGGCTAGAGTCGCCTCTTACCGGACATCAATAAAACAGTGACCAAAGTGAAGAAAGCAATGGTGAAAATTGAGTGTTGAACCGCCACCAGCCAGATTAGCCTCTTACCATATGAAGATAAAAGTATAACAAAATGTGCAAATCACAATCCAGTGTAACACACGGAGCCAATATCAAGACACACCAGTAGGGGTCGCCTCTTACCGGATGGAGAAATCAATAAAGCCTGTATGGTATTCAAACATCCAGGGACCAACACTTGGCTGAAAGTACGGCTTCTCAGATGTCTCCAAAATAGTGCCAGTATTCACCAACATAAAGGAAAAAAGGCTCCCATAGTGTAAAACCATTTAAAAATTTATTTATATAAAAGCAAAATAACTCACAAGGGACCAGGAATGTAGGAGCAATGTGTACAGCCGCCGACCGGACGGCTTCGCTCGCCCGCACTCTCCAGTCGCAATCCGATGACGTCAGTACGCCGTGACCTGACAACGTTTCGTCACAGATGGCGTTTTCAAAGGTGCGGACGGCGTACTGACGCCATCTATTTTTGCGAGGAGGTAAGCAGAATGACAGGAAGTGGGTGAGGATCGCCTCACCATCTTAGATGGGGGAATGAGGACTGGAATAATATCTCACACACTGACCGGCATATAATAACAATATAACAATGTACAAAGACAATATTAACATTGTATAAACAGTATCTCACAGGGCTATAAATGATTTGTACCCATAGTGTAAACAACAAATAGACAGAAAAAATGCGATATTAACCTCCGAGAGAGGTCAATAATAGCGCCATCTTGTGGATAAAGCAAAAATTACAAGATAAAAGATCATGTTGATCACAACAGAACAGCACCATATTGATCATCATAATACAATTAAAAGATATGGATGGAAGGGACTAATGATGTAGTAAAATTTCATCCATTCCTAAATATTAATATGGCCAACCCAAATGGCCACTAATTTATTATTAGACACAATCAAGTGCCAATAGAATCTATTGGGTATCAATCCCATTCAGAACAGTTACAAATAATGGATGCTGACCTGTTGTAATGATAATTACGTAATATCTATACAAAATGAAAGTCAATATAAAGACAAATTACAAAAGATAAAACGTATAAAAAAGGTATAAAAAAGAACCAGTATGAAATGGGGTATATTAGGCGTTATCTATAAAGGCATTTACTTCAATGTCAACGTTGAGTCCAAATGGTACATATGTTTTGGCCCGGTGAATCCAGGTCATCTCTAATTTAGAGATGCCTCTAACTAGGGGTTCCCCTCTCCAATGAGGTGTAAATTTGTCTATCCCTAAGAATAGGGTATTTCTGGGATTTTTGTCATGGACAAGGGCATAGTGTTTGGACACCGAATGCTTTGGAAAACCCTTGAGTATATTGGATATATGTTCATTGAGTCTAACCTGTAAAGGTCTTTTGGTTCGTCCTATATATTGAAGCCCGCATGGGCACTGGAGCAAATACACAATGCCAGTGCTCATGCAGGAAATAAATGGCTTTATAGCGTGAACTTTGCCTGTACTTGTAGAAGTGAATTCTTTAACTGTTCTGCATTTATTGGAACTAAAAGAACAGACACGGCATCTGTTGCATTTATAGAACCCCGTCAACTGGCTTAAAAAGGTAGGTTTGGGAGCTGGTGGTTCTAAGACATTGGGTGCCACTTTGTCTCTCAAAGTGGGAGCCCCTTTGAATACCACACGTGGTCTATCTGGCAGAGTACTACCCAAGACTGGATCATTACCAAGAATATGCCAGTGACGATTGACAATATTCTTGATACTCATGTGTTGGCTTGAAAAAGAAGTAATGAAAGGTAAATTATAAGAAGAATCTCTATTGTCTACTTTGGACACATTATTCAATAACTGGGTTCTATCCAAACGACTAACCTCCCTGAGTGCTTCATCAAGAAATTTCTCACTGTAACCCTTATCAAGAAACCTATCAGTAAGAATACGGGCCTGATTTTGAAACTCCTGAAAATCACTACAATTACGCCTAATGCGAAGATATTGGCCTTTGGGTATGGCCCTCAGCCACGGTGCATAATGGCAACTATCGACAGGAATATATGAGTTCCTGTCGGTTGTTTTGAAATATGTAGATGTAGAAAATTGTCCATCCTTGATACTTATAGTGAGATCAAGGAAATTGATGGTGGACTGGCTGCACTCATAATTTAACTGGATAACTCGATCATTGGAATTCAGATAATCCAAGAAAGATATCAGGTCACCTTGGTGGCCATCCCAGAGGAGGAGCATGTCATCTATATACCTAGCACCTTTGAAAACGTCATCTGTGACGAAACGTCGTCAGGTCACGGCGTACTGACGTCATTGGATTGCGACCGGAGAGTGCGGGCGAGCGAAGCCGTCCGGCCGGCGGCTGTACATATTGCTCCTACATTCCTGGTCCCTTGTGAGTTATTTTGCTTTTATATAAATACATTTTTAAATGGTTTTACACTATGGGAGCCTTTTTTCCTTTATGTTGGTGAATACTGGCACTATTTTGGAGACATCTGAGAAGCCGTACTTTCAGCCAAGTGTTGGTCCCTGGATGTTTGAATACCATACAGGCTTTATTGATTTCTCCATCCGGTAAGAGGCGACCCCTACTGGTGTGTCTTGATATTGGCTCCGTGTGTTACACTGGATTGTGATTTGCACATTTTGTTATACTTTTATCTTCATATGGTAAGAGGCTAATCTGGCTGGTGGCGGTTCAACACTCAATTTTCACCATTGCTTTCTTCACTTTGGTCACTGTTTTATTGATGTCCGGTAAGAGGCGACTCTAGCCTTAACACGACCTTAATATATTTTGGTGTTAACCCTTATCTTTTATCGGTAAGGGGTACCTATTACTTTCTTTTTCTTTTTTAATGCATGATCACCTCTTAGTATTCATTAATACTAGTGAGTATTTATTGGTGGTGGCTTATACTTTTACACTCAATCCATAAGTTATGGAACACTGTGGTGTTTAATCCATTCAGTTTGTTGGGTTTTACGCTATTGCGTTCTTTATTTTACTTCCATGATCCAATGACTACTGAGTCTATCATTCATGTGAGCCTGGATCTACTATCAAGGTGACAAGACTTGCACAGAGAGTTTTGCCTATATCTTACCTCTATTTGGTAAGCATACACCCTTAAGGGGACCTGTTCTTTGATTACATCTCCATTCATCGTTTGGACTTTATGGACTTTACTTCTCCATGATCATATGATTAGCGCGACTTAATTTGCAAATGTTCGTATGGGTGTGGTCACACTAGAAGTTGCTGCTGTTGAGTTTTTTTTCCCTTTAGCGCGGTTAATTTCCTTTATATTTGCTGTTCTCTTTTGACCTTTAACTGCTGCTTTTGGGTGTATCCATATCAACAATGGATATTTTTGAATATCGAGCCTCCAGGTCGCTCAATACAGATGGAGTCTTTGAGGCCCTTTCTACTGAAGAAACTGATGTGAGTGGGCTCTTTATGAGGCTTAAAAACCTTCTCATATCGGAGATACATACTCAATGGGACATAGCCTTCTTGGACACTTATATCAAGAAGACTATGGTCCCTAGGAGCCTCAGGTGGGAAGTGTGTCCTCAACTCGGAGAGGTTGAGTTAGAGGACCGGTACAAGTATTTTAATGAGGCGGGGGTGAACTTCTTGCGATTCTTGTCAGGTAGGAAGAGTGCCAAACTTTCCAGACTCGATGACGAAATAAAATTGGTCAAAGAGAAATTAGCACCCTATAAGGAAAGTGAAGAGTACAAATCTTGCTCAGCTGATCTCTTGAAAAATCTTGAAAAAGAAGAGAAGGATCAGAAAATCAAGAAGCGCAAGAAGTTTAATAGGGATCTCCAAGATTACCACTCCAGTAGCGTTTTTGAGTGGCAGAAACGGCTGATGGCTGAATTAACCTCTGAGGAAGAGGTTATGGAGATCTCTACAGCTCAAAATAATAGAGCAGTATCAATCCCCCTGCAAACAGTCAATAATGCTAAGAAACCACATAAGAAGGGTCCTCATCAGAACATTAGACGCCCTTCATTCAAATCACCCCATAGGGGGCCGAACCCCAAAAAGGGTAAACAACCCCATAATCAAACTAAACCTCCTGGTGTATATAATAACCAAGGTCATAACACTAACTGGCAACAAGGTGGGAGAAATCAACCTAATGCTCAGAAATACCACCAAGGAGATTTCACTCATACATCTGGTTACCCCAATACTCCTCAATGGAGAAGGGGACCCTATAACTATCCAGAACCATCTTATTATTATAGGGAACAGGGTTCAGATTTTGTTTACCAACACCCTCCCTATGGTAGATATGATCATAGCCCCTCCAGACCAGACACTCACTGGTATGACCCACCTGCAGGACCAGTTAGGGGGCCAATGAGGGAGCCTCACTGGCAAAATAGATCTGACTCTAGACAGGACAATTATCAATACAATGTTCCATTGGAAAATAGATTCCATCCTTTAAAAGACAGTGAGGGTCCCAACAATAATCAACCCCTCCCCAATCAAAGCGCACCCCAGCGCCCTAGGGAGATAGTATCAGAAAACACAACTTTTTAGAATCCCACTGGTCAGAGTTACCCAGGTTGGGGTTTTCCCAGGGCCACGAAAGGAATCAAGCACCCCGCAGAGCCACAAGAGGAAGTAGAGGAGGCAGGCGCATCAAACTTAAAAAAAGTAAAAACTTAGCTGGGGCGGGAGTGTTCAACTTAAGCAAGGTAGTATTATCAGAACCTGAGAAACTTTTATTAGACAAGGGCCTGAAATATGCTCCTCCGAAGTGCCTGGATAAGTTCCATACGTATATGGATATCCATAGGTTCGTAAGGAAACTTAATATTAAAAGATACATATTGAGTAACCCCATAAAAGAGAATCGTTTGGTCAGCTCGGAAATTCAACACTCCGGGCTTTCCAACGCTTCTTTATTCAATCCACCGGGATCCCTAGCTCCATCACTTAAGGTATTCAGGGATGTGGTATTAAGAGATCTAGATAAGATCAAACCACACAACACCTCCTTGTCTGCTGGCCTACAAAAGGGATTAGATTCCTTGTGTGAGAATAAGGACCTGGTCATCAGGCCAGCAGACAAGGGTGGTGGGATCGTTGTACTTGACCGCAGTGATTACAATCGAGAAATGCAACGTATCTTAGGTGATCACCAAACCTATGTTCCACTCTCTAGGGACCCTAAAGTTTCTTATAAAAGGACTCTGGAAGGTATTGTAGAGAGAGGATTTAATCAAAATATAATAAATAAAAAAGAAAACGCATTTCTGATCCCTAAGTGCCCTCGCACTCCGGTTATCTATTATTTACCTAAATTGCACAAGAGTCTGACTTCCCCCCTCCCGGGTCATCCCATTGTCAGTGGTATTGACTCTGTGACGTCCCGGGTGGGGAAGTACATTGACTCCTATTTACAGCCATTGGTGCAAACCACACCTTCATATATTAAAGATACAAGACATGTCATTGGCCTTTTGACTGGGTTGACTCCTACTGACCATCTTTGGATGGTCACAGCCAGTGTTCCCTTTAAGGTGCGCGCGTGCGCGGTCGCGCAGTGGAAATTACGTCCCGCGCAAGCACCTAGTTAGACGGCGCAGCCGCAGACGGAGCGGCCAGGGAGCAGAGCGTGCACCCCGAGAGCACGCCCATCGTGTGACAATAGCGAATGAAAATTCGCTATTGTCATACGGATCCTCCTCCTGGCCAATCAGGGAGCGGGTCCTCCCGCTTCCTGATTGGCCGAAAGGCCAACTTCATGCCATTGGCCGAGGAGGAGGCGCCGGGACTCGGGAGGATGGAGACGCGGGAAGCTGGAAGCCGGGGACTGAAGACAGAGTGCCGTGACCGTCCGTGAGGTAAGTGCACGGGGTCGCGGGGGGGCATTGCTGTGGCACTCTGCAGTTTATTGGGGGCATTGCTGTGGCACTCTGCATTTTATTGGGGGCATTGCTGTGGCACTCTGCATTTTATTGGGGGCATTGCTGTGGCACTCTGCATTTTATTGGGGGCATTGCTGTGGCACTCTGCATTTTATTGGGGGCATTGCTGTGGCACTCTGCATTTTATTGGGGGCATTGCTGTGGCACTCTGCATTTTATTGGGGGCATTGCTGTGGCACTCTGCATTTTATTGGGGGCATTGCTGTGGCACTCTGCATTTTATTGGGGGCATTGCTGTGGCACTCTGCATTTTATTGGGGGCATTGCTGTGGCACTCTGCATTTTATTGGGGGCATTGCTGTGGCACTCTGCATTTTATTGGGGGCAATGCTGTGGCACTCTGCATTTTATTGGGGGCAATGCTGTGGCACTCTGCATTTTATTGGGGGCAATGCTGTGGCACTCTGCATTTTATTGGGGGCAATGCTGTGGCACTCTGCAGTTTATTGGGGGCAATGCTGTGGCACTCTGCAGTTTATTGGGGGCAATGCTGTGGCACTCTGCAGTTTATTGGGGGCATTGCTGTGGCACTCTGCAATTTATTGGGGGCATTGCTGTGGCACTCTGCAATTTATTGGGGGCAATGCTGTGGCACTCTGCAATTTATTGGGGGCAATGCTGTGGCACTCTGCAATTTATTGGGGGCATTGCTGTGGCACTCTGCATTTTATTGGGGGCATTGCTGTGGCACTCTGCATTTTATTGGGGGCATTGCTGTGGCACTCTGCATTTTATTGGGGGCAATGCTGTGGCACTCTGCAGTTTATTGGGGGCAATGCTGTGGCACTCTGCAGTTTATTGGGGGCAATGCTGTGGCACTCTGCAGTTTATTGGGGGCAATGCTGTGGCACTCTGCAGTTTATTGGGGGCAATGCTGTGGCACTCTGCAGTTTATTGGGGGCAATGCTGTGGCACTCTGCAGTTTATTGGGGGCAATGCTGTGGCACTCTGCAGTTTATTGGGGGCAATGCTGTGGCACTCTGCATTTTATTGGGGGCAATGCTGTGGCACTCTGCAGTTTATTGGGGGCAATGCTGTGGCACTCTGCAGTTTATTGGGGGCAATGCTGTGGCACTCTGCATTTTATTGGGGGCAATGCTGTGGCACTCTGCATTTTATTGGGGGCAATGCTGTGGCACTCTGCATTTTATTGGGGGCAATGCTGTGGCACTCTGCAGTTTATTGGGGGCAATGCTGTGGCACTCTGCAGTTTATTGGGGGCAATGCTGTGGCACTCTGCAGTTTATTGGGGGCATTGCTGTGGCACTCTGCAATTTATTGGGGGCATTGCTGTGGCACTCTGCAATTTATTGGGGGCAATGCTGTGGCACTCTGCAATTTATTGGGGGCAATGCTGTGGCACTCTGCAATTTATTGGGGGCATTGCTGTGGCACTCTGCATTTTATTGGGGGCATTGCTGTGGCACTCTGCATTTTATTGGGGGCATTGCTGTGGCACTCTGCATTTTATTGGGGGCAATGCTGTGGCACTCTGCAGTTTATTGGGGGCAATGCTGTGGCACTCTGCAGTTTATTGGGGGCAATGCTGTGGCACTCTGCAGTTTATTGGGGGCAATGCTGTGGCACTCTGCAGTTTATTGGGGGCAATGCTGTGGCACTCTGCAGTTTATTGGGGGCAATGCTGTGGCACTCTGCAGTTTATTGGGGGCAATGCTGTGGCACTCTGCAGTTTATTGGGGGCAATGCTGTGGCACTCTGCATTTTATTGGGGGCAATGCTGTGGCACTCTGCAGTTTATTGGGGGCAATGCTGTGGCACTCTGCAGTTTATTGGGGGCAATGCTGTGGCACTCTGCAGTTTATTGGGGGCAATGCTGTGGCACTCTGCAGTTTATTGGGGGCAATGCTGTGGCACTCTGCAGTTTATTGGGGGCATTGCTGTGGCACTCTGCAATGTATTGGGGGCATTGCTGTGGCACTCTGCAATGTATTGGGGGCATTGCTGTGGCACTCTGCAATGTATTGGGGGCATTGCTGTGGCACTCTGCAGTTTATTGGGGGCATTGCTGTGGCACTCTGCAATGTATTGGGGGCATTGCTGTGGCACTCTGCAATGTATTGGGGGCATTGCTGTGACACTCTGCAATGTATTGGGGGCATTGCTGTGACACTCTGCAATGTATTGGGGGCATTGCTGTGACACTCTGCAATTTATTGGGGGCATTGCTGTGGCACTCTGCAGTTTATTGGGGGCATTGCTGTGGCACTCTGCAGTTTATTGGGGGCATTGCTGTGGCACTCTGCAGTTGATTGGGGCAAGCTGGTCACTCTGCATTGACGTCCCCCCCCCCCCCCCCCCATTGCTCAATCTAAAGGTTTGCGCTCAGAAATTTTTTTATTTGCTCAGCTCAGTAAAAAATTAGAGGGAACATTGGTCACAGCCGATGTCTCCTCTCTTTATACAATTATCCCACACAACGTGGGGTTAAATGCAGTTAACATGTACCTTAATAGGGATTCTGATTTACCAACAATACAGATATCCTTTATTATGGAGCTACTGGAGTTCACTACTCACCATAATTATTTTTGGTACAATGGGCAGTTTTATCGCCAGGTCACCGGCGTGGCCATGGGTGCTAAATATGCCCCGTCCCTTGCCAACTTATTTATGGCCCAGTGGGAGGAGGACGTCATCTATGCCCACCGCAGGCCGCAAATACTGCTCTGGGCTAGGTATATAGATGACGTGCTCCTCCTCTGGGATGGCCACCATGGTGACCTGATATCTTTCTTGGATTATCTGAATTCCAATGATCGAGGTATCCAGTTAAATATGAGTGCAGCCAGTCCACCATCAATTTTCTTGATCTCACTATAAGTATCAAGGATGGACAATTTTCTACATCTACATATTTCAAAACAACCGACAGGAACTCATATATTCCTGTCGATAGTTGCTATTATGCACCGTGGCTGAGGGCCATACCCAAAGGCCAATATCTTCGCATTAGGCGCAATTGTAGCGATTTTCAGGAGTTTCAAAATCAGGCCTGTATTCTTACTGAAAGGTTTCTTGATAAGGGTTACAGTGAGAAATTTCTTGATGAAGCACTCAGGGAGGTTAGTCGTTTGGATAGAACCCAGTTATTGAATAATGTGTCCAAAGTAGACAATAGAGATTCTTCTTATAATTTACCTTTCGTTACTTCTTTTTCAAGCCAACACATGAGTATCAAGAATATTGTCAATTGTCACTGGCATATTCTTGGTAATGATCCAGTCTTGGGTAGTACTCTGCCAGATAGACCACGTGTGGTATTCAAAGGGGCTCCCACTTTGAGAGACAAAGTGACACCCAATGTCTTAGAACCACCAGCTCCCAAACCTACCTTTTTAAGCCAGTTGACGGGGTTCTATAAATGCAACAGATGCCGTGTCTGTTCTTTTAGTTCCAATAAATGCTTCAGTTAAAGAATTCACTTCTACAAGTACAGGCAAAGTTCACGCTATAAAGCCATTTATTTCCTGCATGAGCACTGGCATTGTGTATTTGCTCCAGTGCCCATGCGGGCTTCAATATATAGGACGAACCAAAAGACCTTTACAGGTTAGACTCAATGAACATATATCCAATATACTCAAGGGTTTTCCAAAGCATTCGGTGTCCAAACACTATGCCCTTGTCCATGACAAAAATCCCAGAAATACCCTATTCTTAGGGATAGACAAATTTACACCTCATTGGAGAGGGGAACCCCTAGTTAGAGGCATCTCTAAATTAGAGATGACCTGGATTCACCGGGCCAAAACATATGTACCATTTGGACTCAACGTTGACATTGAAGTAAATGCCTTTATAGATAACGCCTAATATACCCCATTTCATACTGGTTCTTTTTTATACCTTTTTTATACGTTTTATCTTTTGTAATTTGTCTTTATATTGACTTTCATTTTGTATAGATATTACGTAATTATCATTACAACAGGTCAGCATCCATTATTTGTAACTGTTCTGAATGGGATTGATACCCAATAGATTCTATTGGCACTTGATTGTGTCTAATAATAAATTAGTGGCCATTTGGGTTGGCCATATTAATATTTAGGAATGGATGAAATTTTACTACATCATTAGTCCCTTCCATCCATATCTTTTAATTGTATTATGATGATCAAAATGGTGCTGTTCTGTTGTGATCAACATGATCTTTTATCTTGTAATTTTTGCTTTATCCATAAGATGGCGCTATGATTGACCTCTCTCGGAGGTTAATATCACATTTTTTCTGTCTATTTGTTGTTTACATTATGGGTACAAATCATTTATAGCCCTGTGGGATACTGTTTATACAATGTTAATATTGTCTTTGTACATCGTTATATTGTTATTATATGCCGGTCAGTGCTTGAGATATCATTCCAGTCCTCATTCCCCCATCTAAGATGGTGAGGCGATCCTCACCCACTTCCTGTCATTCTGCTTACCTCCTCGCATAAATAGATGGCGTCAGTACGCCGTCCGCACCTTTGAAAACGTCATCTGTGACAAAACGTCGTCAGGTCACGGCGTACTGACGTCATCGGATTGCGACCGGAGAGTGCGGGCGAGCGAAGCCATCCGGCCGGCGGCTGTACACATTGCTCCTACATTCCTGGTCCCTTGTGAGTTATTTTGCTTTTATATAAATACATTTTTAAATGGTTTTACACTATGGGAGCCTTTTTTCCTTTATGCTGGTGAATACTGGCACTATTTTGGAGACATCTGAGAAGCCGTACTTTCAGCCAAGTGTTGGTCCCTGGATGTTTGAATACCATACAGGCTTTATTGATTTCTCCATCCGGTAAGAGGCGACCCCTACTGGTGTGTCTTGATATTGGCTCCGTGTGTTACACTGGATTGTGATTTGCACATTTTGTTATACTTTTATCTTCATATGGTAAGAGGCTAATCTGGCTGATGGCGGTTCAACACTCAATTTTCACCATTGCTTTCTTCACTTTGGTCACTGTTTTATTGATGTCCGGTAAGAGGCGACTCTAGCCTTAACACGACCTTAATATTTTTTGGT
The DNA here is from genome assembly GCF_965119305.1 of Pelophylax lessonae. Classification (NCBI taxonomy): domain Eukaryota; kingdom Metazoa; phylum Chordata; class Amphibia; order Anura; family Ranidae; genus Pelophylax; species Pelophylax lessonae. Next base: position 464,121,396 of record NC_138769.1, read on the forward strand.
GTTAACCCTTATCTTTTATCGGTAAGGGGTACCTATTACTTTATTTTTATTTTTTAATGCATGATCACCTCTTAGTATTCATTAATACTAGTGAGTATTTATTGGTGGTGGCTTATACTTTTACACTCAATCCATAAGTTATGGAACACTGTGGTGTTTAATCCATTCAGTTTGTTGGGTTTTACGCTATTGCGTTCTTTATTTTACTTCCATGATCCAATGACTACTGAGTCTATCATTCATGTGAGCCTGGATCTACTATCAAGGTGACAAGACTTGCATAGAGAGTTTTGCCTATATCTTCCCTCTATTTGGTAAGCATACACCCTAAAGGGGACCTGTTCTTTGATTACATCTCCATTCATTGTTTGGACTTTATGGACTTTACTTCTCCATGATCATATGATTAGCGCGACTTAATTTGCAAACATAAAAGGATAAGTCTGTTTGAAGGACGAGCTTTTTGCTACCCAGGAGGTGGCCTGCTATTTACACTTAAACACATACTGATATGCAAAAAAGTACTACCATTCGGCCTCCATATCAAAGGCACTGTCATTAAGATATGCAATAAAGATGGACCATCTGTTGAGGGTTGGACAATTTCCCCCGGATATGACCTCGCATATCTTAAATTTCAATTTCAGAGCAAATCAACATGTATAATTAAATTCTCCCTCCAACAGAGAGGAGGGGTTAGCAAGGGACTGAATTATGCTAAGCTAGGCGAGGAGGATGTTGTCCAATCCTGAACGAGGATTGGAACAGGGCAGGATAGCTGAACCAATCAGAATAGCCCTATACAAGTCTATGGGATAGAGGTGTATATTATTGCAAGGTGAGCAGAGAGGAGGTAGGAGCCATGGACCTGAGAAGGGGACCCCATAGCATCTTAAACCACTGGTAAATATCAGGACACCTCCTAGCACTTAAATGTATACATGTTTGTAGTATTTGTTGTCTGTCTTGCGGTGCATATCATAATAATTTGCATCCCATGTGCTATATGTGTTCAGTTAAACCTTGAATATTTTCCTTTTTGTATGTACTAGAGATAAAATTGTTGTGAATTAATTTAGGCTTCAAGGTTACTTATCAATAAAATCCTATTGCTGTTTTGAAGCTTTTACTCATGGTCAAAGAACTCTAATTTAACCTGAATATTGTCTGAGGTAAATTAAATCTCATATCTTCTGGGTAACACATTTATATTGTAGATTGAACAACTTATTTTGTCCATGATTCCTAAGATTTAGGTGTGTTTTTGTCTATACTCTTATAGTGATTGAAATATATTTAAATGTACTCTTAACACACTGGGTGTGCAATATATTCCTAATGATACCCCAAACATAGATCACAAACATGGTGCATTTGCCTGCACCCGATTTCTTGGTACCGCACTACCATGTGATCCGATCGTAGTGTGTTTTTAAAAGTAGCGCATGCACTACTTTTGGTGTGATGCTGCGTGATTTCAGTAAATCACAATGCACTGTATCACGCAGGAATCACACTGGAATACAGATTGCATTCCTGTGCGATTCAGGTGTGCACTGACCTCTAACCTAGTCAACAAACAATTCTTTAGGAAAACAAGCACTTCGACCAAAAAAACTGATTTTAACTTAACTTTCTTTCACAATTCCTGAATCAAAATGTTTTGTTAGGGTCAAATTGTAAATCCAAATAAAAAAAAAAATTGTAAAGGTAATATGAAAATACAAATTTCTAAGTACAAAGCAATAGTGCTGAAACCCCATCACAGTAAAGATACGTCTACAGATTTTTGAGCTACAAGTCAGCTTCACTTTGTGGTTTAGTGGTTTTCATGAGTATCAGGTTTTCGCCGCTTTACACATCCGAGAAAATGTAATTTTTTCTGTTCTTTTTAAAAATCAATTTACAGTGTGACATTTAATAAAATATCTTTTGTGCAGCTAATAAAAATGAGCTTCAATCTCACTCCCTCAACAAATAAGCCACACAAGTCAAAATATGGCCTCTGATACAGTTTATAGCTTAAGCTTTCATGTCAGTCTTTCCTATAAAAAAGGCCCATTATTTATTAATAGGCTTCTATGTTTAAAAGTTTCTTTTTCTTGTCGGGAGAAAAAATCATTTGCCTTTTAATGGGGTGTCAGATTTGTTTTCCAAACCTTCTAAAAGGTTATCATTGTTACATATGGACAAGTGCTTTTTTCAGAATCAATGTAAACTCTGTTACCGTGGTGATTTACGGCTGTCCCCTGGTAGCTGTAGGAAAACTTAATTTCACCATTTTGTAAAGTGGAGGGGTGGGACTCATTCCATGGTTAACTATTTTCACATGGGGTAAAAAGAAAAGGCAAGCATCTAGCACATACTAAATAATAGATGATGGGTTCTTACAAAGGTTTTAGTTTAGTGCATATTTGCTGTCTGGTATAGTTCATGGCGTAGGAAAATGACTGGTCCAATTAGATATGCAGTAAAAACTGTTGACAATTTACTTGGAATTTCCAGAGATTTTGAACTTATGAACATGGAAGACTTAAGCCTGATCCTTACCCTGGGTTCAATCAAGAGAGCAAAAAAAAAAAAAAAATGCTAGCAGTTTGTTATCTTTTCTCTTGGTGTATTTTATCAAGTATGACTAGCATGATATTGAGAAAAAAGAATAAAGAAAACATATAAAGAAATTTATATTTTTTTTATTTTTTTAATGAAAATATTTCATATATAATAAAGTGAACCTGCCAGCTATATTAAGGTTTTTCAAAGTACTAGCTAAGGGTAGATATCACAAAGTGACTGCTGATAATTCTATTAGCCATCAAAATTGTTCTGTGTACCCCTTTGTTCAAATAGTCACTTTGCTACTAGTGGCTTGATTACCCGCAAACTCTGGACCAAACCAAACCCTCTGGAGCTAAATCCTACCCACCCATTGCCTGCCATCTAATGAAAACACCTTGTTTTCAACTAAAAATCACTCACTGGACAGAAGGAAATTTGAGGTTTTAGCAACGAAAGGGAACAGGATTTAAGGGTTACAAAGAAGAATCCTAGATAGGGATTTTACTTTAAAAGTTTAAAAATATCTGACAGATTTCCTTTTGAATGTTATTTCCAGCCATATGGGATGAGACTTGGGGGTTGATTTACTAAAACTGGAGAGTGCAGAATCTGGTGCAGCTGTGCATATTAGTCAATCAGCTTCTAACTTCAGCTAGTTCACGTAAGCTTTGATAAAAAAAATGGTTTCTTTGCAGAGCTGCACCAGATTTGGCACTCTCTAGTCTCAGTAAATCAACCCCATGATGTCAGCCGATCCCTTAAGCACACGGGCTTACATTTGGTTGGGAACATGCAATCAATGCATAAAAAAAGGTGTCTGTAACTTTGTGCTTGAAAAACTACTCTACAGTTCACCACCTTCCTGCCCAGGCCAATTTTCAGCTTTTAGCTCTGTCACACTTTGAATGTCAATTACTAGGTTATGCAACACTGTACCCAAATTATCAATTATCAGTTTTTTGAGACAGAGCTTCCTTTTGGTGATATTTAATCACCACTGTTTTTTTTTTTTTTTTTTAACAAAAAAAAAAAACAAACACATTTTTGTTTGTTTCTGTTATAAAAGTTTGCAAATAAAAAATCTTTCTTTAAAAATTTAGGCCAAAATGTTTCTATACTTTTTTGGTAAAAATAACCTAAATTAGTGTATATCATATATATATATATATGATATATCATATATATATATATATATATATATATATATATATATATATATATACAGTGCATTGAAAAAGTATTTGGCCCCCTTGAACTTTGTGACCTTTTGCCACATTTCAGGCTTCAAACTTAAAGATATAAAACTGTAATTTTTTATGAAGAATCAACAACAAGTGGGACACAATCATGAAGTGGAACTAAATTTATTGGATATTTCAAACTTTGTTAACAAATAAAAAACTGAAAAATTTGGCGTTCAAAATTATTCAGCCCCCTTAAGTTAATACTTTGTAGCGCCACCTTTTGCTGCGATTACAGCTGTAAGTCGCTTGGGGTATGTCTCTATCAGTTTTGCACATCGAGAGACTGACATTTTTGCCCATTCCTCCTTGCAAAACAGCTCGAGCTCAGTGAGGTTGGATGGAGAGCGTTTGTGAACAGCAGTTTTCAGTTCTTTTTACAGATTCTCGATTGGATTCAGGTCTGGACTTTGACTTGGCCATTCTAACACCTGTATATGTTTATTTGTGAACCATTCCATTGTAGATTTTGCTTTATGTTTTGAATCATTGTCTTGTTGGAAGACAAATCTCCGTCCCAGTCTCAGGTCTTTTTCAGACTCCATCAGGTTTTCTTCCAGAATGGTCCTGTATTTGGCTTCATCCATCTTCCCATCAATTTTAACCATCTTACCTGTCCCTGCTGAAGAAAAGCAGGCCCAAACCATGATGCTGCCACCAAAATGTTTGACAGTGGGGATGGTGTGATCAGGATGATGATCTGTGTTGCTTTTACGCCAAACATAACGTTTTGCATTGTTGCCAAACAGTTTGATTTTGGTTTCATCTGACCAGAGCACCTTCTTCCACATGTTTGGTGTGTCTCCCAGGTGGCTTGTGGCAAACTTTAAACAACACTTTTATGGATATCTTTAATAAATGGCTTTCTTCTTGCCACTCTTCCATAAAGGCCAGATTTTTGCAGTATACGACTGATTGTTGTCCTCAGCTGTAGATCTCTGCATGTCATCCAGAGTGATCATGGGCCTCTTGGCTGCATCTCTGATCAGTCTTCTCCTTGTATGAGCTGAAAGTTTAGAGGGACGGCCAGGTCTTCGTAGATTTGCAGTGGTCTGATACTCCTTCCATTTCAATATTATCGCTTGCACAGAGCTCCTTGGGATGTTTAAAGCTTGGGAAATCTTTTTGTATCCAAATCCGGCTTTAAACTTCTCCACAGCAGTATCTCAGACCTGCCTGGTGTGTTCCTTGTTCTTCATGATGCTCTCTGCGCTTTAAACGGACCTCTGAGACTATCACAGTGCAGGTGCATTTATACGGAGACTTGATTACACACAGGTGGATTCTATTTATCATCATTAGTCATTTAGGTCAACATTGGATCATTCAGAGATCCTCACTGAACTTCTGGAGAGAGTTTGCTGCACTGAAAGTAAAGGGGCTGAATAATTTTGCACACCCAATTTTTCAGTTTTTTATTTGTTAACAAAGTTTGAAATATCCAATAAATTTTGTCCCACTTCATGATTGTTTCCCACTTGTTGTTGATTCTTCACAAAAAATTACAGTTTTATATCTTTATGTTTGAAGCCGCCTGAAATGTGGCAAAAGATCGCAAAGTTCAAGGGGGCCGAATACATTCGCAAGGCACTGTATATTCGGGTTATAAATAGCCCATGCAGGCTTTCATGTGTCTTACACTGAGGAGAGGCTTCCGTCGGGCCACTCTGCCATAAAGCCCCGACTGGTGGAGGGCTGCAGTGATGGTTGACTTTCTACAACTTTCTCCCATCTCCTGACTGCATCTCTGGAGCTCAGCCACAGTGATCTTTGGGTTCTTCTTTACCTCTCTCACCAAGGCTCTTCTCCCCCGATAGCTCAGTTTGGCCGGACGGTCAGCTCTAGGAAGGGTTCTGGTCGTCCCAAACGTCTTCCATTTGAGGATTATGGAGGCCACTGTGCTCTTAGGAACCTTAAGTGCAGCAGAAATCTTTTTGTAACCTTGGCCAGATCTGTGCCTTGCCACAATTCTGTCTCTGAGCTCTTCAGGCAGTTCCTTTGACCTCATGATTCTCATTTGCTCTGACATGCATTGTGATCTGGAAGGTCTTATATAGACAGGTGTGTGGCTTTCCTAATCAAGTCCAATCAGTATAATCAAACACAGCTGGACTCAAATGAAGGTGTAGAACCATCTCAAGTTAAATATATGAGTGTCACAGCAAAGGGTCTGAATACTTAGGACCATGTGATATTTCAGTTTTTCTTTTTTAATAAATCTGCAACAATGTCAGCAATTCTGTGTTTTTCTGTCAGTATGGGGTGCTATGTGTACATTCATGAGGAAGAAGAATGAACCTAAATGATTTTAGCAAATGGCTGCAATATAACAAAGAGTGAAAAATTTAAGGGGGTCTGAATACTTTCCATACCCACTGTAAATAACTAGATGCCAGATCTTGGTGTCAGTTGTTATTATAAAAAGCAGCCATTAAAACACATTTACAGAGGCCACTGCAACTAGGGTTGCCACCTCTTTAAGACCGGAAGATTTTGCTGCTCAATGACCAGGCCACTTTTTCAACTTGGCACTGCGCAAATTTAACTGACAATTGCGCGGTCATGCAATGCTGTACCCAAACGAAATTTACGTCCTTTTTTTCCCACAAACATAGCTTTGTTTTGGGGGTATTTGATCACCTCTGCACTTTTATTTTTTGCGATATTAATTAAAAAAAGCAAACATTTTGGGAAAAATTTACATTTTCTACTTTGACTGTTAAAAAATATCCAATATATTCAATTTTTGTCATATATTTAGGCCAAAATGTATTTAGCTACATGTCTTTGACAAAAAAATTCTCAATGAGCGTATTTTTATCCACTTTAAGACCGGAAGATTTTACCCCCTTCCTGACCAGGCCATATTTTGCGATTCGGCACTGTGTTATTTTAAAGGACAATTGCGCAGTCATGCGACGCTGTACCCAAATGAAATTTACGTACTTTCTTTTTCCACAAATAAAGCTTTCTTTTGGTGGTATTTGATCACCTGTGCGATTTTTAATTTTTGAAAAAAAGAGCGACAATTTTGAAAAAAAAAAAAACAATATTTTTCCCATTCTGATACAGTATATAACATTCCCAAAAAAAATATAAAAATCAAAATTGTGTAACATTTTAGGCCAATTTGTTTTCTGCTACATTTTTTTTGGTAAAGAAATTGCAAAAGGCGTATTTTGATTGGTTTGCGCAAAAATTATTGTGTTTTTTATTTTTTTACTAGTAATGGCGGCAACCTGCGATTTTTTGCGGGACTGTGACATTGCGGCAGGCAGATCGGACCCCTGATTTACATTTTTGACACTTTTGGGGGTACCAGTGACATTACTACAGTAATCAGTGCTAAAAATATGCATTGTTTCTGTAATAATGACACTGGCAGGGAAGGGGATAACACTGTTGGTGATCAAGGGTTTAAATGTATGCCTCATGCTTACTGACATGTGTGGGGGTAGGGGATTCTGTGACACAGACAGAGATGGCAGGTTCAGCTATGCTGAATCCAGTGATCTCCTCCTGTCTGTCACAGAGAAGATCTGCCTGCTTTGTTTACACAAGCAGGTGGATTTTCTCACTTTTTCCCAGGCGATCGGGGAAGAGAGAAGGCAATCGTCGCCTCTCCTCCTCTGGCCCGACTCCCGCTGTGTTTTGTGCGCGTCGCCGAGACAGCTAGGGGTCCAGCGTTGTAGGTTGCTGGACCCACGGCTGCCACTGTGCTGCAGTAGCAGCACAGTGAGCAGTCCTAAAGTGCTTAAACCGGGACACATATTAATTAATTAGGTTCTGAGGCTAAAATAATTTAATTTAGTTTAATTACCACCTTAATCAGCCACAGAACCTTGTGTGTATTGGTCTAAAGGGATGAGGTGGTAACCCCAGCTGCAAAATCTACTATGTAAAAATGAGACTTACAATACTTATGGAGGACCCCACTAAGCTTATCTATCACGTACCTTGTGGCAGAGCCTGATGTGCAGAGCGAGACCTCTCGTATAGAGCTGGCTCAGGAACCACTGGAGATGCGAGAGCGCAGTGGGGTAAGAGTGCCTGCACTGGTATTCCATAGGCAGCCAAGATGTGTGGCCAATGTATCAACAGACTGGACTGGATTGCTGAGCAGCAGGTAGCAGCAGGTAGCAGCAGGAACAGCTGTGCAGACACACAGTGGATGCAGGACAGTGTCACGAGGCACTGAGCAGAGCAGGATAGGCAAAAGACTGGAGCAGAGTCAGGCAAGCCAGGTCAGTCATAGATAATTAGATATGGCATAAGCAGCAGGCATAGAATAGTCAGTATACAGGCAGAGCTTGGCAACAGGATTTCAGGCAGATAAGCAGGTATAACAAAGTCTAGCCAAGCCGGGTTCAGGACTGGAGATAAGCAAGCGTTGTCAGAAAAAAACCCGGGTCAATACAGGAATCAACACAGAAAACAGAACTCAGGTAAAGCTGCAGATCAGACAGCACTGCACTAGTGCAGCTTCTGCCCTTATATATGCCATTTTGGCGCAGTGTATAAACGGCTAATGTCTTTTGGCAAATCTTCGTGCGAATGAGCCTCATCCCTATTACTGGAATGTCCCTGACATTATCTCATTAAGAAAACAGCTTTTTCAACATTGCCAGGTATGGTGCCAAAATAATAATATTAATTAGTTTACTTCTTTACTAATGTAATTTATACATGGGACATTTAAAGTTTATACCATTTTCAATAATGTGTTTTTTTAGGGGTATCAAGAACTATCGGTCTTAAGAGTGATGTCTGAGTCTTGCCTCCTCCCCTCTTTTAAAAATGCATGTTCCTAGGCCCACAATATTACAACCATCTCTTTAGAGAGTAGGGGTGTATTTGGTATTACAGTGGGTCCCTAGTGAGAATTGCTATATATATCTGCAAAAATTAGATTACTTTTAAGTTCAACATAATATGTTCCTATGGATTATAACATCATATACTGTATATCATTATTAATTCATTTTAGTTCCTTTTTTTGGACTGAGGATAAAACTGGCCCTACGCCTTTCTCGCTTGGCTGAATATTTACAACTGGATCTGTTCTTCCCACTGAAGTTATCAATTGCAGGCTGCCTTCTTACAGTGTTTTTATAAACAATGGTTAGTATCTGCAAAATAGGGAACAATACTTTTGTATTAAGAAATATAGATCTGTATACATTATTCTCTCAAACTGGTTGTTCTGTTCTTTGCAATTTCAGAGCTATTTTCATTGTTTTCTTCCTAATGAAGCGGACTTTTGTCCTGTGAAATGCATTGAAGAAGTTGCAAGCAATCAATACCCTATCTATGATATTTAACCTCCCTGGCTGTATTCCCGAGTGTGGCTCGGGGTTAATTTTCAGTACCAAAAGCGGTAACCCCGAGCCACACTTGGGATTACCCCAGAACATTACTCACCTTCCCTGCGCTCCCCTGCCATCCTCCCCTGCCGTCCTCCCCGCCGTCCTCCCCACCGTCCTCCCCATCCTCCTCACAGTCTCTCCCCGCTCTGTGCACGGCCGATTGCTGGCACTTGCCTTCTGGTTTCCTCCCTGCGTGTGTTGCAACGCAGGGGGGTGAAACCAGCGCCAAATTCAAAAGTGTAAAAACACTAAATGACATGATACAAAGCTGTGATCCTAATGGATTACACTGTATCATGCCATTTCAGCACAGGATTGCACCTAGTGACTTTTCCAGTGCCCTGCCTGTGCTTTTCCAGTGCTACACTAGTGTATCTACCCTTTAGCCAACTGCATATCCACTAAATCACCCAAGGGTCCTAGCTTTGACAACTTTTGTATTAGATCATTATGTCAAACTGTATTAAATGCCTTGCTGAAATCAAAATATGCTATATCCCTAGCACCACCCTGGTCCAAAACATCGGTAATATAGTCATAAATGAATTCAGATTAGTCTGACGTAATTTGCCCTCAGTGATGAATGATCCTTCTTTTGAGGAGTGATTCCATTACCTTGACAACAACCTATGTTAAACTCACTGGCCTGTAATTTCCTGACCATACCTTGCTGCCCTTCTTGTGGATAGGTACAATATTAGCTGTCCGCCAGTCATGGGGAACTTCTCCTGTTAGAAGAGATTGATTAAAAAGATCCAGTAATGGTCCAACAACTATATCTTGATGGTAGGGTACTAAATAGAGCTGCGCTCTCACACAAACATAAATTGTGATAAACTAAATCAAACTAAACATATTATTAATTTAATAACAAGTCCTTGGTGGGTAATCATAGATTAGTAAATAAGATTACGCTAAAGGCGAACCAGAAATTGATCTGAAATATCCCAAAAATAGATCCCAATGATGTAAAAAAAATGTAAAAAAAGATAATGTCTTTAATAAGTAACCATGAACAGGTGTCACACCACCCTTGCAGGCAAAAAGTGGAAAAGATGTGTATCACTTCAACAATGTCTTTCTCGTGATGATAATATCCTACACTGCAACACAAAGTGTAACCTCCACCACATAAAATGCACGCTTGCTAGCTTGCAAAAGCTAAATCACTAGTGGCTAATACCCAACCAGTGCTTTTATCCTTAGAAAGGGCAAACAGATGGCAGCTGACATCAAATAGGGCATTCCAACACAAAGCACAGCAGAGCAAGTGATCATGACCATCCACGGGGCTCAAGAGAAACAGGATCCTCCTTCAGATGGTGTACTCATGATACGCCAGAAAGAGAGAAGTCGCTATAGTATAAAACCAAAGGTAGCTTTTAATAAACAAAACAGTATTGCACTTATAAGAAAGATGCATAAAATATGCCTGAATTCAAAAACCCGTCAGCTTGCAAAAAAATCCCATCCTGGGGGATCGTGAACAGCGCAATGACGTCAGCATGTCGCTCCTCCCGACACGTTTCGTCACACTTCGGCATCATCCTGGAGCTGACTCACCGCTATAAATACCAAATAAATACAAAATAACAAGGAAGTCACGCCTCGGTCTGAGCCTCTGGTAGTTCACCCAACATTCACCAACTACACTCGCAATCACATAGATGACATCCTCCTCCTTTAGTATGGCAGTGAGGCAGAATTGGTAGAATTTATGGGCTCGCTGAATGCCAACAATAATCAGACTGCATATGTGTGGCTTGATGTTTTTTAGTTCAGTTTAATCAGTGTTTTTTTATGAAATTACAGATGTTAAGTGTAAGGCATTCAGTGAAAAATATGGATGCTTTGTATTATTAATACTGTTTTAAATTGCCCCAGGTATATACGCTGGTCTATAGTGATATAGGCTAGTGGGAGGGCTGATTTGTCTTTGAGAAATATATTGTGCTCCTAAGATCGTTTTCCCGGTCCGGAGCTTAGTGATAAGGGGTGTCAGCAGAGCCGGTGTTTACGGAGCCTGACGATGACGGACTTCCGGGGGTGCAACCGGATGTTGTCATCGGTCACTGGGTCGACGGCGGATGTGCGTCATCACGTCCGGCCGGAAGTGCGCATTTGTGCATCGGAGAACTGATGCAATCTGTGCAGTAAAATCTATGTACTTCCGGGTTACCCCTAAGACGGACGCTGGTGCGCATGCGCCGGCATCATTATTAAAGGATTACGACCGCGCCGCGCACATGGGCTCTCAGAAGAAGACAAGTGGACGAAACATCAGAGCTGATGTGCGCGGTCGCTGAACATTTCACACAGGTCATCATCCGAGATTCCTATTGGGCTGCAGGAATTGTTTGGAATGGTTATCCAGTGTGCATATTTTGATCTTTATGCCTTCACTCCATTGCCCTCTTGTAAGTAGCCATCTGGAGGGGAGAGGGGCTTGCATTGTGTGTGATTTTAAATAAAATTTTGCGGAATTACACTATTGTTGCCCCCACTTTGTTCAATTGCATGAACTTTGAACGGAGGAAAATTTGGAGAAAGGAGGAGCTAGGTACAGCCCAGCAGTGATCTATACACCTGTGGATTGGTGGATCTTATTGAAGGCTCTGTATTCACCGTTTTCTGGTGAGTGTTCCATTTAAGGGGGGGAGCACTGGAGTGTGGTGGAATCTTGGGAGAATAGACAAGACCCTTCACTCCCCTACCCTGGTGGATGGATTTTGCCTGATTTATCACTTTATGGACTGCATACCTATATATCCTATGAGTCTTTAAGGACATTGTTTCACACAACGAACCTGTTTGCCTTAGCGCTGCTAGTGTTATAGTTTTATTTTACTTGGTTTAATATTCTACAACACCTTTTATAATAATTTTTTTGGTATAGCAGCTGCTTTGAGACTGTGCGTCTTCTTAATATATTTATCTTTGTTGCCATCTATCCATTATCAGATCTTTGTGCGCGGGGTGAGTTATTTTATGAGACTGGTTACTCTGGTCATACATATTTGGACTCCTTTTTTTTTGCAATAGAGGGATCTACTTGAAGCTTGCTATAAAGCCTATCCAATCAAAATAAATAAATAAATAAAAAATGTCTTCATAAATTTAGGCCAATATTTATTATTCTACATATTTTTGATAAAAAATCCCAATAAGCGTGTATCGATTGTTTTGTACAAAAGATATAGCGTCTACAAACTATGGGATATTTGTATTCATTTATTTTTACTAGTGATGGCTGTGATCAGAGACTTATAGCTGGACTGCAATATTGTGGTGGACATTCTGACTCTAATTGACACTTTTGATACTTTTTGGGGACCAGTGACACTAAATCTCCATGCCTTCTCCCCTGTCAGAACGGCTATCTGCGTTGCTTACATAGGCAGATTGCAGTTCTGTCTCTCTATCTGATGATAGGTGGGTGCTGGAGGACATCGATTGCCCTGCACCTGCAGATCAGCTTCTGTTGTGTGTAGCCATGTGCACCCCCTTCCCGAAATCTTGTGCACAGGTGTCGCCCTGTAGCAGTAAAACTGCTATAGGATGGACCTAAAGTGGTTAATAGGTTTTGCGATTTCCTCCTCTTTCTGTGCTTTGGCAGCACTGTTAATGTGTTTGGCCTTCTTTTCTCTATTTTTATGCTCTTCACAGTCAGTTACACCTCCTGTTTACTTTGAACCTTCTATATGCTGTTTTTTTTTTTTCCTTTACTATCCTACTTACCTCTTTAATGACCCATATTGTTTTTTCTTTCGTTTATTCTTACTAACTTGCCTGAAGTATAATCTAGTTGCCTCCAGGATGGTAGACTATAACAGTGCCCACTGATTACATACTCCTGTCGTTTTACTCCAAACTTTCAATTACATTTTTAGAAATGCCCCATTTCATCAAAATGTTTCCTTTTGCAATTTAAAACTTTTGTTTTTGCATATGATTTTTCAGTTCTTGTTTTGATGTCAAACCAAAGACATTGGTGATCACTAGAACTGAAATTTTCTCCCACTTTAACATCAGACAGTTGATCTCCATTTGCTTCCATTACATCTCTGTTTCTGCTTGTAATAGCAGTTTGAGAATTTCAGTTAATGTTAGGCATGTTGAAATCACCCATAATCAAACGCACTCCCTTCATTGCCATTTGTGTTATCTCATCAATCAACAAGTTATCTCTTTGATGAATACACTATACGGTGGATGCACCCGTATAAGGCCAAGATGTATATATGGTATTTAAAATGTCTATATGGTATCTTAAATATCAATGTGTTAAACGTACTAATAAAATGTTTATATTTTTAGGGTGTGCTTTTTCTAGTGCCTTTTATAGTAATGGGCCAATATAAAAATGTGGGAGGGGAAAGGCATTGGCCATCCTTTGCCACTGGGCACAAGTGCCAGAAGAGGTAATTATTTACCTTCTTTTTTTACAGGGATATCTTTTATTAAACCTTTCAATTTGGTGACAGAACAGCATCATGTTATTTTTAACAGTTGGAAGATCTTTTTTGCTCACAAGTGCACATATGTGCATGGTAGGTGATACAACTAATAAGGAGAGTGGATATGGATTAATTCCATGTACTGGGACCCCAAATGTGTTTAGCTATTGTCCTTCACCTGGAAATTAAATGTAACTGCCTTGAAACATATTAACTGTCACAAAGACTCTATGCATTGATGTTGATGTGAAATGGTTGCATGAGGTGGCTATCACTTTGAAATTTCAGTTACACCTATAAATACCAGTTACAAAACATCATTTATTTATTACATTGTATTCATGCTTACAGTATTTATTTTATATTTGCTTTGGGATGTTTTAATATTTCTGGCATCTAAAGAATACATTGCATCACTATATATTCTAGCTAAAATGAATGGTGCTAAAATAACCAAATGCTTTCTACATTCCTATCCCCCAGTGGGGAAAAAATGTTTGTGTATATGTGCGTCAACTAAAAATAAGTTGCTGGATAAGAAAATAACATTCAATGGATATGCATTTTAAATTAATATGTGTCTATATGTGTTACAGCTTTTAAATGATTCTGCATTGTCTATCTGTTAATTATATGAAAATGACCTCTTATATCAGTATAAAGTATTTTCCAATAGGATTAAAGTCATGCAGAATAGGGCATCTTTTCAAAGGAACTAGTTAAGACTTCAGATGGCACCACCAAATGCATGAATTATTTCCACAGGGATTTGATCATCAACATTTTAATTATAGCACTTACTCTATTGGGATTTGAAGAATGATTTAATAAACCATAAAATCCTAAATTGATTTTAATAACAAATATTTAAATCAACAAATGTGCACTTAGTATACTTAACTATATAGCATGAATAGTTTTTTTTTTTTTTTATTGGAACTATTTTGGAATTTATATTATTTTACAAATAGTATATTTGAGCAGCCAATAAATACAGGTCAATATGTTAAAGCTTGACATCTGTATGTAAAACTAAACTTTCTAAATGAAAAATGTAATTTGTTTTTTATATTCTTGGAACTTTATCCCTTTTATAGTTATGAACTAATGGATTATTCAAAATACTGAGCAATTTTCATACACAGCATTTGTTGTGTATTTTGAATTCTCAGCTAATGCCACCCACTTTTTCTATGTATTTTGGATCTGGTTATATCATCGCTGGTTTGTGGTAAGTGTATACAGTACATAGATTTGCTTCAATAATTTCATCAAGTTGTGGGATTTTATTATACCAGCTGGATTATTGATCCTCATAAGATTATTGTACAACTCCAGCCAAACAGCAGCTAAAATACATACATGTGAATTTTTTCCTTGCAAAATAGTTCTAATACTGTTCAACCATTTATACTGCTTATATACCACTGCCTCACTACCTAACCATTGTAGTGCCACCATTACACCAGTTTTTGTGTCACCTGTCTGTTCCTTTCACCATGTATGAGTATCACCAAAATACAGAAGTCCTCCCTGTGCTCTTCTCTTCTGGCATGCTGTATTAGCACCTTAATTTTCATTTCCTAGAGCCTGAAAATATGATATGTTTTAAGAACTGAGCAATACAGTAAAGCCTGTTAGGTTCAGAATGCATAACTTCCTGCTTATACTATATGCTGTATTATATGGTATGTGCAAACATAAAGACAGGTGACAAGCACATACTAGAAGTTTCACAAAATGTATTTTATAACTTTTTCATTAACAAGAAAATGGAAGGAAAACCTTTTTTTAGTATATGCATAGTGCTTTGCTTTAACCATAATTAAGCTCTGTCATTTCAAAGCCATTGTTTCTAATTTTTAGGGACTCAATATTGACTGGAATGGTACCACTGGATTTGAGGGCCAATGTGGTGCCCATATTTAAAATTGGATCAAAGTCTATACCAAATAACTATAGACTGGTTTGTTTAACTTTTCCTTATTCTATAGTCTGAAAGATACTATAGAGCTTAATAAAAGATCACATAGATAAGTTCTTGCTGGAAAAATAATTTAAGCAACTGACAGCATGGATTCATGAAAGACAGAAGTTGCCAGACAAATCTGATTTCTTTTTATCAGGAGGTAAGTAAAATCTTGGACAGAGGGGGGGGCTGTGGATGTGGCATACTTGGATTTTGCAAAAGCGTTTGACACAGTTTACCACACACGGCTAATGTGTAAGGTAAAGTCTACAGGCTTGGAAAGATCAGGTTGTACATGGATAGAAAACTAGGTAAAAGATATAATTACGAGAGTAGTGGTAATGATTCTTACTCTGAATGGTCTAAGGTTATTAGTGGTGTACACCAAGGTTCAGTGTTGGGACCCTTACTTTTTATTATCTTTATAAATGATATAGGGTCTGGGTTTCAAAGTAGCATTTCAGTGTTTGCAGATGACACAAAACTATACAGTGGAATAAATTCCTTACAGGATGTCCCCAACTTACAAGAAGACATCAATAAACTGTTTAATTGGGCAACTATGTGGCAAATTAGGTTTAAGGAGTACAATTGGAGAAATCTATTGTGGAGAAGGATCTGGGGGTTTTAGTAGATCAGAGGCTTAATAATAGCATGCAATGCCAAGCTGTGGTTTCCAAAGCGAGCAATGTCCTTTCTTGTATTAGGAGAGGTATGGACTCCAGAGAGAAAGATATTGTTTTGCCCCTGTACATATCATTAGTAAGACCTCATCTGGAATATGTTCAGTTTTGGGCACCAGTTCTCAAAAAGGATATTGGGGAACTGGAGAATGTGCAGAGAAGGACAACCAATCTGATAAGAGGCTTGGAGGAGCTCAGCAATGAGAAAAGATTAGAGCATGAGGAAGAAGGGGTTGGGACTTTGAATGAGGCATGAGACTGAATCTGATTGCAAGACACACACGTGTGGAGTAACAGTATTCAATTTATTGGTACAACAAAGGATAACAATAATATATCATATAATATATAAAACACATGTGGACAAGCATGATAAATACTAATCTGACCAAGACATGTTGGAAAAGTACAATTTGTCAATATTGAAGTTGCTGGAATAACAAGATAAAATGCATGAGATAAACACATAAAAAAGTATATATATATATATATTTCAAAAGTAGTAACAAAAAAAGATTGCATCCTGTAATGCTCTACGCGTTTGGTGTTTTCACACTCTTCAGGAGCAGAAGCAATCGTTGTCTATAGAAAAGAAATAATAAAAAGGTATGAATGTCAAAAAATATATGACAAAGTGTCTCGAAATTTCAACGCCCGCTCAGGGCAATGTATGTTACAATCAAAGATGTATAACTTACAAGTAGGTTGGGATAGTCGCCAAAATGGGGTTTGTGGAGGAAGGTCCTCTGGGACCGTCTAGCCCGGGAACTGAGGGAGCAATGCCACGTGCGTGCGAGGTGAGAGGGAAAAGATGAAAGAAAGATGCCATCTCTTATGGGGAAAAACCACAGCCTCAGCTAAATGTCCAAAATGGATCCTGTAACATTATAAGATAAATATATGCACATGAAAAAAGGGAGTATAATATCAAAGAAAATAGTATCATAGCTGAATACAAAAAATGATGAGGCTGGGGGATGAATGCCAAAGATGCCAAGAGAATAGGAATGATGTGAAATGATATGAAAAAGAAAGTAAAATAAGAGCAAACAACATGAGTAAAAGGGATGTCCTAAAGTAACTAAAGGTGTAAAAAAGAAAGGAAAAGTGAATAAATGATAGAGAAAGGGTTTGATGGTGGGAAGCATAGGGATGAAAACCACACCAAGCACCCTCCTGTAGTGGAAAGTAAAAAGAACAATGTGAAGGATAAACCCATAAGGTGAAAAAAAGGAGCTAATATGCGAAAAAGAAGAAAAGATTAGCTTGTGTGAATAGATAATATCCTATGGAAAATCTGAGATAAGTGTGCACTTGGAAATATGTCCGGTGGTGATCCCCAAGAGGGGAGATATAATACTCCCTCAGACAGGCAAGCACAAGAGCCACTCCCAGCATCACGTAGCAGTTCGCAAAAAGGAGTACGCCCCAATCCTGTCAGAGCTCGACAGATAAAGGGCGCCAAATCCCTCATAAGTGAACGCAGGTGGATAAGATCAACATGCCGGTGACACGCTACCACCATGGTGGCATCATGTCCAGCACGGATAGGGCGTGGCGCTGATGCGCTGCGGCCAGCGCCCCACCTAGATCTCCCCCTCCGTCACAGAAGGGGAGAGGGGAGGAGAAAATGAGCAGAGAGCGGCAGGAGCGCATCGCAGTTCCTGGGGTGAGGTAGAGAACCGACCATCCATCCCTAATGCTGAAAAAGGGCCAGATTCAAAATAAAATGTAAAAAAATGGCAAAAAATATATAAATACATGCATGCCAAAAAGAAAATATGTATGTTGTTGTATGTGATTAAAATTGTTGTTAGCAAAGGTAGTAATTGCTGGCCCTGAAGTAAAATAGGGTCAGCCCCCTGGATGTCATGGGACATCAAAAGAGTAACAGGGTACAATCAGAGCAAGTCAAATACCTCCATCCCTAAATTATGTGTATGGGGAAAGGGGGGTTGGGACTTTGAATGAGGTTACAATTGACCATTGTACCTCCATCCCTAAAATACAAGAGCATGCGGAAGACCGGGTTTGTTTAACTTTTTCTTCTTCTATAGTCTGGAAGATACTATAGAGCTTAATAAAAGACCACATAGATCAGTTCTTGCTGAAAAAAAAAAAAAAAATTAAGCAACTGACAGCATGGATTCATAAAAGACAGAAGTTGCCAGACAAATCTGATTTCTTTTTATCAGGAGGTAAGTAAAATCTTGGACAGAGGGGTAGCTGTGGATGTGGCATACTTGGATTTTGCAAAAGTGTTTGACACAGTTTACCACACACGGCTAACGTGTAAGGTGAAGTCTACAGGCTTGGAAAGATCAGTTTGTACATGGATAGAAAACTGGGTAAAAGATATAATTACAAGAGTAATGGTCTCTGAATGGTCTAAGGTTATTAGTGGTGTACACCAAGGTTCAGTGTTGGGACCCTTACTTTTTTATTATCTTTATAAATGATATAGGGTCTGGGTTTCAAAGTACCATTTCAGTGTTTGCAGATGACACAAAGCTATGCAGTGGAATAAATTCCTTACAGGATGTCCCCAACTTACAAGAAGACATCAATGAACTGTTTAATTGGGCAACTATGTGGCAAATTAGGTTTAATGAGAAAAATGTATATACTCCAAAAAATGGTGTGTATATCCCTCGCGCCTATGGGTATTCCAACAAGTGGATATAAATAAGTATAGAGGTGGAAATTCAGCTGCTATAGGAAATGAGGTAAAGTAGAGATAAGACCCCAAGGGTAATGAGGCCAACTAAAGCGCTTGCTAGGATTAAACCAGGGATGGACAATGGCTTGTTGGTGTCCAAGGTTGGGAAATTGTAGGCGTATAAATAAAGTGCTGGGTGCTAATAAATAATCAATCAATAAATTACTAGATAGTATGTGTGGACGTCACAGTAATATTAACAGTAAAAACAGTGCTATAAGTGGCTGCTCTGAGAGACAGGATCCAGACCATCCAGGAGAGGGATTCTGGATCACCGCGGTACTACTAAGCCCAGCAGTGTCCTCTCTGGCCCTGGCGGCCATAAGGCGTATGTAGGTCTTAATATCGTACGGTATATAAGACCAACTACTTCTGGTGAGTGCATCCCCCTATTATTCCTCACGGTGACACTACAAGTACCAGCATTGGACCATTGGAGGATTCCACACAGAGCACTTGCACTTTACCTTATTGCCACTCAAGATCTATTTGTATTTTCACCCAAGTCACATATGAACTTTTACTTGGACTTTCATTTGCACATTTGCACTTGAGGCACTTGTTAATGTTATATATTTATTTATATTTACTGTGATATTATCTATAATTTTTTTACCTATTTATATGAATTTTATGGTTGCTTTCCATCCACTTATAGCCCAGTTTTTACTATTAATATTACTGTGACATCCACACATACTATCTAGTAATTTATTGATTGATTACTTATTAGCACCCAGCACTTTATTTATACGCCTACTATTTCCAAACCTTGGACACCGACAAGCCATTGTCCATCCCTGTTTTAATCCTAGCAAGCGCTTTAGTTGGCCCCATTAACCTTGGGTTCTTATCTCTAAATTAGGTTTAATGTTGATAGATGTAAAGTTTTGCACTTTGGGGCTAAGAATATGCAAACATCACACATACAAGGAGGAGTACAATTGGAGAAATCTATTGTGGAGAAGGATCTGGGGGTTTTGGTAGATCAGAGGCTGAATAATAGCATGCAATGCCAAGCTGTGGTTTCCAAAGCAAACAATGTCCTTTCTTGTATTAGGAGAGGTATGGACTCCAGAGAGAAAGATATTGTTTTGCCCCTGTACATATCATTAGTAAGACCTCATCTGGAATATGTTCAGTTTTGGGCACCAGTTCTCAAAAAGGATATTGGGGAACTGGAGAAAGTGCAGAGAAGGACAACCAATCTGATAAGAGGCTCGGAGGAGCTCAACAATGAGGAAAGATTAGAGAAACTGAATTTATTCTTCCATGAGCAGAGGAGATTATAAGGGGATATGATCAACATGTATAAATACATAAGGGGTCCATATAGTGAACTAGGTGTTGAGTTATTCACGGAGGACAAGGGGGCACTCTTTACGTCTAGAGGAAAAGAGATTTCAACTCCAATTATGGAAAGGTTTTTCAGAGTAAGAGCTCTGAAAATGTGGAATAGACTCCCTCCAGAGGTGGTTCTGGCCAGCGCAGTTGATTGCTTTAAAAAAGGCCCGAGTTCTTTCCTAAATGAACATAACATAAAATAATAAAACTGGGTACTAACATTTATAGGTAAAGTTGATCCAGGGAAAATCTGATTGCCTCTCGGGGGATCGGGAAGGAATTTTTCCCCTGCTGCAGCAAATTGAATCATGCTTTGCTGGGGTTTTTCACCTTCCTTTAGATCAAGCATGTCCAACATGCGGCCCGGAACCTCAGGCAATGCGGCCCACTGCCCCCTGATAATTTTTGCTGGGGGGCACGGCCACAGCAGCTTCCAACTAACGGTAGGCAGAGGCTGCCTCAGGAGTGGGGGGGGGGGAAGTATGTGCAGTGTTTCTGACTCCTACCACCATGACCACTTGAAATCACTGAGGTGGTCATGGTGGTTGGAGTGTTCCTTTATTATCATTTAGAAGAAGTAAACCTCTGTATACTGATTAAATTTCATTTGATCATCCTCTAGTTGTTTTAAATTATTGCGGGGGCCGCGGTGGCGTGGGAAGGGCGCGGCAGCATTTTTTTTACTTATATTCCTTAACTATAGTATATATTTTATATGCGGCCCGAGAAAATTTCTCTACGCTCAATGTGGCCCAGAGAAGCCAAAAGGTTGGACACCCATGCTTTAGATTAACTGTGGGTATAAGATTGTGTAAATGGGATTGTATTTTTTATTTTTATTGGTTGAACTAGATGGACTTTTTTCTTTTCAGTCTTGCTAACTATGTAACCCTTTGTGTACCAATCCGTAATAGGGATCAGTTTGGGTTCAATCTGAACATGGAAGGAAGCTGTCAGTACCGCGCCAATAAGTTGTGGATGAGGGATTCCACACCCTGCAGCTGCACATATTCAAAGGGATGAGGCTGCTTTATGACATCACTGCTCTAATATGGTCACATGTCCATATTAGCACAATGTTATCGATCTAATATGGCCATGAAGATGACATGAAAAGAAGATGTGAGGGAGCAAGTTTCAAGAAAATTATGGGAGCTGCTGACACCAGCACTGACTGCTTGCTTCCAGTTTCAGACTGAAGACTGTAATATACCTTCATTACCAGGCCATTTTTCAGTTTTTGAATGAACAGGGTTTTTGAATGGGAATACTGTGCCCCACTTGTGAGCCAAGCATTTGGTTTGCAGTGGCAGCCTGACCCCATTCTGTTGAATAAGTTGCATTTGGAGGTGGTGCTGCCAGCATAATATATGTCATGGGTAATTTTTCAGTATCACATGTGTACAACCCAGTCCATTTGCCTTGAGACTCCTATACCTGCTGATGTTTGTGTGAAAAAGGGCCTACTATTTTGTTTGCAAAAGCACAATAGGTATAACTACATTGTTAACTTTCAAAATAAAATACAGTTTTTATTTTTTTCATTCTTTGTTGCATATCAGATCTATTGATCTCCTGCAGCATCTTTCAGCCACTTCTACATTCATGCATGCCAACGACTACTGTATATATATATTTTTTTTAGCGTGGGTATTCTGATGCTGACATCAACCAAACATGTCTGTGCAATGTACTTTATATTGGCATAGCCAATTGTAGTCTCCATTGGGAGAGTGTGTGACAGGGTGACCCCTATCTATCCATTAGCTTGCATGTGCTCCCACTGTGGAGACTCTTTAAAATTCATTAGAGTTAGGACTGCAGGTAACAGGGAGCCTTGACGTGGCCCTGCAGCTTTCACATGCGTTTGCAAATGTGTGCTAACTAAACCCCTGTATTGACGTAAACTGTTAGACAGGCCAATTTGGTTGGTAAGCAGACTGGTTGGCAAATTGAACTGGGAATTTTATCTTTGTTTGTTTCATGTGCGTTTCCCTTCCATGTGTTCTTTGCTATGAAGGCCAGTTATAGGTGGGGGCAGAGGCCATTTTCTTTGTTGTATATGTGTACTGGTGAGTGGACATACTGGGTGCCTTTGCTGTAATACTATCAGCTGGGCTTCCATTATGCCCCCAATTACCTTTCAGGAGGGATGGGCCACCTCCAGGCTCACCTGCCCCCTATCTATCCATTAGCTTGCATGTGCTCCCACTGTGGAGACTCTTTAAAATTCATTAGAGTTAGGACTGCAGGTAACAGGGAGCCTTGACGTGGCCCTGCAGCTTTCACATGCGTTTGCAAATGTGTGCTAACTAAACCCCTGTATTGACGTAAACTGTTAGACAGGCCAATTTGGTTGGTAAGCAGACTGGTTGGCAAATTGAACTGGGAATTTTATCTTTGTTTGTTTCATGTGCGTTTCCCTTCCATGTGTTCTTTGCTATGAAGGCCAGTTATAGGTGGGGGCAGAGGCCATTTTCTTTGTTGACAAGGAATTCAACTGGAAGACAAGGGTAAAGCATTATCAAAATATAACAGGAAGTGTCTGAATATTATAAACAATGAATTCAGGTTGTTATCTTCCACAAGGTATTCCAAAAGGAAATAGTATAGTTTATTAACAAAAAGGCAAAACTTCAAACTGCCACAAAAAAAACAAAAATAAATATTTACAGCAACTTAACAAATGAGTCCAACGAGCTACTACTTTTTAAACCAAACTGCTCCTGAACAGAAAAAGTTTTGTTCTTTTTAAACAAATGAAATAACCTTTCTTTTGAATCCCAAATTTCTTTGACACTTTAACGTCTAATTGCGCAAACTATTTAAGTAAATAGTTAGGGAACTATAGAAAGAGTGAGCTGTCATAAAGAAAACAAATCTTCTGCAGTTCAGTGTTCTTTTTAAATAGCATGTAAACAGATCAGAAGTTAATGCACTCGTTGGTAGAAAAATGCAGTTTTTATACATCCTTAACAGAAGCCTACTAGTTGTAACAACTTTAAATGATTTGTTAAGGCCTTATCCAGTTTAAGGAACAAACCTCACACTCTTTAACTTTGTGTTCTACTTCAGGCTTGTATCAGCAAAATACTTTTTTTTAGGAGAAAACAATTCTTTTCTTATGTGCGATGTTTTTGCCCTTGACACCACATGCAATGCACCTCTTAAAATTCAGTACTCTAAGGAGATCTTGTTAACTTTTTCCTCAGTCTCCAACTGTCCAAATGACACACAAGCTCATATGAACACTGTTAAAGCCCAACTGTCTGTGATGTAATAACAGAGCAACTTTATGGTCAATGTTATGCAATGGAAGCTTGTGTGCCTACCAAACCCTTGTCTTCTCCTTAAAGTGGAACAGCATAGTTTGCTCTGTATTATTCTCAAATAAGTAGATAACACAGAGACAAAGCAGTGTTTTATATCTACCAGCAACAGTAAGAGAGAAAGCACTCTTAAGGGCTCATTTACATGAGTGGTGAGAGGAAAGTAAAATAGATAAGTTCTGTTACTTTAGGGCTGCCATATGTTTTTTCTAATCTCTCCCATGTGAGAGAATGCCCTTTATCTAGTGGATGTGAACAGGTTTAAGTTTCTTATAGTCTGATGTTTGAGGGCCCAATTATTATTGTGCATATTAAGTTCTTGCACAGGTGGGATTTTGACATCCTGGACTACTGATTTCATTGTGGATTTCCAGCTCCTTTAGTTTTCTGGGTGATCATCAAACTTCATGAGGTCGATATTAATAAGTCCTCTGCAGGTCATGAACCTAGCAAGGTCTGACATATCAATATTTTTAGGAGTTGTTGTAGCAAGTGCTCCCTCAACTTTGCTGAAGGTGGTGAAATTCAATACCTGATGCTTAGGTGTTAGAAAAGGGAATGTAGTTGCAGATGGGTTCAGTGCAGGTTAAGGCTTGACAGGTCTAATGTTGTGTGTCTCAAGAATGGTGTGCCTGGTGCGTTGGTTTCAGGATAGCCTGTAATGACAGATGAGTTGCTGCATAGCGTGTTAACAACTTTGGAGGTAGGGTAAGTGTCCAATACACAGAGTGATTTATGTGATTGATTGATTGATTGATTGATGCAGCCTCTCCTGGTGAATGTACTGTGGGTTGGTGCACATGATTTGCAGCATTTTGTGTTGACATTGTTCAAGTGCAATACAGAATCATCAAATGACTGACTGTCAGTTCATATTTTAATAAGACTGTAATAAACTATTTGAGTTTTATTCATGGTGGTCTCGTGGTGTGTCAATAAAGTCCATCTTTATCTACTGTACTTGCCAACCTGGCCAATTCTAACATTCATCTGTCACATGTAAAAATCTTTATTTTTTTGCTGGAAAATTACCTAGAACCCACAAACATTAGATATATTTTTTTTAGCAGAGACCCTAGGGAATAAGATGGAGGTCATTGCAATTTTTATATCACCGTATTTGCACAGCAATTTTTAAAATGTGTTTATTTGGAAACAAAAAAAACAAAACATAATATTTACCAAAGTTTTTTTGTATAATGTGAAAGATGATGCAATTTTTATGTAACGGTATTTGCGCAGCAATTTTTAAAATGTGTTTTTGGAATTAAAAAAAAAAAAACTTAATATGTACCACAATTTTTTTTGTATAATGTGAAAGATAATGTTACGCCGAGTAAATACATATCTTACATGTCCCACTTTAAAATAAATTGCACACGCTTGTGAAATGGCGACAAACTACAATACTTATTTTAGTATTTTAGTACTATATATTTTTATTCAGCACCCATCATTTTTTTGTCTTATATTTTATTATTTATCTATCAGCACTTCAGCACTTTATATTGTCCACATCTGTTTACCAGGATTGCATTGTATAGTATTTTCAATATCGATTATGGTCTCTTAGTTATAACTTTTTATTATAATATTCATCATGTCTGGAACATTTTGATACACTCTTTTTTTACAATTGAATTTTTATTTTATTGTTAGACATATAAACAAAACAAATATTTACAACTACAGTACATTACTCTGCACCAAAAAAAAGTATTATCCATACATACAAACACAAAAAAAAAAAAAAAATAAATAAATTGGGAGAGGAAGGGAAGGGGAATATCAATAAGCCAATTTAGGGGCGGAAAAAGAGAAAAAAAAAAAAAAGATATAATATATATTAAAAAAAAATGGAATATCATCAATTAGTTAATATGTTCCTGCTTCTATCCTTATACAACAGGTGACATTGGCATGCCTACAGCATCAATCCAGGCTGACCACACTTTATCAAATTTTTTGGGGCAGTTCCTACTACCGTATGTAAAACGGTAGAATGGAAGTGTCTTAGTAACGGCAGCTATCCAGGTTGATCGGGTGGGAGGTTCAGGTAACTTCCATCGCAAAAGGATTTCTCTCCTGGCATAAAACAGGGTATACATAATACACATTTTAGCATATTTATCCCCAACCACTTCTGTAAGGTTACTCAGTAGAGTTACCTTTGGGTCCAAAGGAATCATAGTGTCAAAAATTTCCCCAATAGTATCCGTCACCGCTTTCCAAAATGTTGCAAGCTCAGGGCACGACCAAACAACATGTAAAAAAGTACCAATTTCATGCCCACATCTGGTGCACGAGGGATCCTTCCTGGGATATATCCTAGCAAGACGTTGCGGCGTGTAGTATGCTCTGTGTAAGAATTTGAGTTGTATAAATCTGTCCCTAGCCGCTATCATTGAGGGGATATAGATATTAACTGACTCCTCCCAATCTTCAACAGTCAGGTCTGGGATGTCATCCTTCCACTTATTATAGGTTTTCTCAAGAGACTGACTATGATCTGTTGAGAGTATATAATATATAGCAGAGAGAGTTTTCCCTATAACCTTAAAAGTTAGCATTTTCTCCAAAGGGTCTGATTCCAAGACAACAGGGTCTTGGAACTGGGCCCGCATAGCATGACTAAGCTGGCGGTAACGGAACCCCATAGTTGGAGGCAATGAGTGGGTAGACTGGAGAACATCAAAGCCTTGAAGTCTTCCATCTTTAATAACATGTTTCATGGTCACAATCCCTCTGGCAGCCCATACCTGGGGATCAGGGAGTTGGTACAAATGTATTAGATTAGGATTACCCCACAGCGGAGTGTGGGGGGATATATGTAGAGGTGTATTATATATCACCCGCGCCCGAGACCATATCCGCAGCACCGTCTTCATCAGACTGGTTATTTGAGGATGTGCCCGTTCACCCCGGAAAACCAGATTACTAAGGGCCGCATAGGAACCCAGCAATGCTGCTTCTAATGTAACTGCGGAGTTAGTTTTGGGCTGGGAGAACCACCACCGGACCGTGACCAGTACAGCCACCCAAAAATACAACTTAAAGTTAGGAAACGCTAAACCTCCTCTTGCAAGAGGAAGATATAACGTGCGCCTTGCAACTCGTGGGGTACGCCCGGCCCATACAAAAGTTGTTACCATACTATCTAATCTCGAAAAAAAGGTTCTGGTCATATCAGTGGGGGAGTTACGAAAAAAATACAGAAATTTCGGAAGATAACTCATTTTTAATAAATTAATTCTGCCAACCGGAGACAAAGGAAGCATGCGCCATGACGCACACCTTTTATTTAATTGTAAAACTAAAGGGTCAATGTTATTTTGCTGGTACACCTCCAGTGTTGGACCCACTTTGATACCTAAATATACCATATCCTGTACCCATTTCAACGGTGTCTGAGTATCAATTAAAGGTACCGATGGGTGTAGTGGAAAAAGGACAGACTTAGACCAATTAATACGTATACCTGAAAAACGACCAAAGATGTCGAATAATTGTAGGGCCCTATGTAATGAGGTGGAAGCGTCAGCCAAATAAATCAAGGTGTCGTCTGCATATAAGGACAGCTTCTCTTCAATAACCCCTACTTTAATGCCTCGGACTTGTGGGTCCGCCCGCAACATAATCGCGAGCGGCTCCAAAGCCAAGGCAAACAAGGCCGGGGATAACGGACATCCCTGTCGGGTGCCCCTCAGCAGAGGGAATTTATCCGACAGGGATGAATTAGTGCGGACTCTAGCCGTAGGATTCCCATAAAGAAGTTTAATCCATGAGACAAAGTTGGGGCCAAACCCGAAGCTAGCTAAGATGTACTGTGGGTTGGTGCACATGATTTGCAGCATTTTGTGTTGACATTGTTCAAGTGCAATACAGAATCATCAAATGACTGACTGTCAGTTCATATTTTAATAAGACTGTAATAAACTATTTGAGTTTTATTCATGGTGGTCTCGTGGTGTGTC
Organism: Pelophylax lessonae; assembly: GCF_965119305.1. Lineage (NCBI taxonomy): Eukaryota > Metazoa > Chordata > Amphibia > Anura > Ranidae > Pelophylax > Pelophylax lessonae. The sequence continues at coordinate 464,149,037 of NC_138769.1, forward strand.
AATAAAGTCCATCTTTATCTACTGTACTTGCCAACCTGGCCAATTCTAACATTCATCTGTCACATGTAAAAATCTTTGTTTTTTTGCTGGAAAATTACCTAGAACCCACAAACATTAGATATATTTTTTTTAGCAGAGATCCTAGGGAATAAGATGGAGGTCATTGCAATTTTTATATCACCGTATTTGCACAGCAATTTTTAAAATGTGTTTTTTTGGAAACAAAAAAAACAAAACATAATATTTACCAAAGTTTTTTTGTATAATGTGAAAGATGATGCAATTTTTATGTAACGGTATTTGCGCAGCAATTTTTAAAATGTGTTTTTGGAATTAAAAAAAAAAAACTTAATATGTACCACAATTTTTTTTGTATAATGTGAAAGATGATGTTACGCCGAGTAAATACATATCTTACATGTCCCACTTTAAAATAAATTGCACACGCTTGTGAAATGGCGACAAACTACAATACTTATTTTAGTATTTTAATACTATATATTTTTATTCAGCACCCATCATTTTTTTGTCTTATATTTTATTATTTATCTATCAGCACTTCAGCACTTTATATTGTCCACATCTGTTTACCAGGATTGCATTGTATAGTATTTTCAATATCGATTATGGTCTCTTAGTTATAACTTTTTATTATAATATTCATCATGTCTGGAACATTTTGATACACTCTTACATCCATTATTCCTCATTGTACATTCATATTAGCTATCCTATTAGTCATCACTATTTATTCATTTTGGTCCACCAGTTGAGAAATCTAGCGTTGATTTCTTTTTTCTTTATATCTTGAAGTTGGTTGTGACACTACTTAATCAGCTGCTGATTTCAGGTGTTCCATCATTATTTTATAGTTCGATCCCACAATTTTTTTATACCTCACTGATAGCGCTTCTGGTCCCCCTCTTTTTATTTCAAGTAGTTATAGGGTTCAGGTGGAGGATTATCCCCTTGACCGGACCTCATATCCTCTTTTTCCTCCCTATTTACCTCTTGAATAGACTCCTTTGTAATAATGCTTGATAGAAGAGCATATACTGTACATATCTTTCAATTTTTTATTTTTTTTGCTTAGCAAGTGCGCTTCCTAGGTTGCTCTACATCATTGAATGTTTCAGCAACAATTATACATTGTACAGTTTTGTTCCACAGGTCAGATAAAATATCAGATATGTCTTCAAGTTTGTTTGTATGTTTCTCTCTAAGCTTCAAGGAAGGCATGCCTGTGTCTTTGGGTGGAGCAGATATCGCTACCTGCTGCAAATTATCCTCATAATGGGGAAGAGAAAGTTGCTCACTTTTTAAATATAATGGATGCACAGATTATTGAGACATGTTGATGTATTTGTATGCGTAGCACCCTCCTAGGTAGGTGCTAGGTAAAGCATAGAGTGGTCCTGTCTGCTTATCAGGAGGGCCTGACCTGTTGGTTAGGTTGTCACATGATTCAAGGTGTGACCTGTTGAGTCTGGCCTTGGAAGTTAGACACATGGGGTTGTCAATCAACAGGGACTGTTTGTCCCACACTTCCAGAATGTTGAATTACAATGGTCTTTAGTGAAACTTGGAGTATGACACTTCCGCAAAGGAGGAAAACAATAGACCCAAGACCTTTGTGCAGGCATAATACAAGGGTTTGCCTTGGGCCAAAGGGCCAGAGCATGAGACCGGAGAGACATAAATTTGTTCTGTGGCAGTAATACCCTGAACAGGGCTGTGTAATTTCAGGCCTGGGTACTCTAATCTTGGAGACTGCTCCAGTGACTTCCATAGGTCCAGGATCCAGTCAAACATATGCAGAATCTGCACTATCTGATGGATATTGGCTGACAGAGTTAGGGTTAACTGATCAAGAGATTGCCTAGATAACCCTCAAAATGAATCCCTTGAGCATTAAACAGAGCTAAAACTGTGAAAAACACATTGGTTAAAACCCAGGGGTGTGTAAAAACCCCAAAGATAATGGTGACACAATTAAAATGCTGATGATCCACCACAAAATGAAGATAGCAGAGGTCTAGGAACTGTCCACTTGCTTAGGAAATTGTCCTTAATAGAATTCTTCTATGCAAACTGATTTGGAGGACAAGCTCCATGACTGAGTGCACTGAAAAAGCCAATTTTGGCAATCTTAAGGACCACATTTTAGAGACCTTGGGGGGTTAGAAGACTCATGCTGCTCTAAGATTACACTGATGCATTTAGTGCAGTAAGGATAACAATGGTATCTTTAAAGCCCAACTCTAGGAACCCTGAAAACTGAGTTGTAGTGTATCCACACTGCAAGAATTAACTGCTTATTTAAGTGTGTAGGGGACAGAAAATAATTTGTACTTATCATATCCTCCACTCCACTCCACCTGCAGATGGCGCTCCCCCCCCCCCCATGCTCTGACAGTGGACAGTTCCTAAATATCCTCTTGTCTGATGCAGGGCTATGGTTCCTGCATCAGTCTTAATGAAGCCAGGGCAATTAGACACTGGGGTGTAGTGGAGAAGGGGGCTGCAGTAACCAATCTTGCTGCACAGAGGAGCCTGCAGGAGCAGAGGAGCAGGTAAGTAAAAGTGCTATACCAAGTCCTGTAGACATATATGAGCTGTTAACCCAGTGCAGGCATTGCACCACTGTAAGGGAGGATTTTTAGGTTTCCTGGAGTTCATCTTTAATCTTAGACAAAATGTTCTGTCTATTTCAGGGGCAAAGTCAAAGACCAGCTCAGAAAGGGAGACAGAGGGGGCTCATTTGTTAAACCTTTTATCTATAGCCTCTAAAAGGCCTGAAATTCTGCATATGAAATCAGACATCATGGCCGAAAACTCCTCTCTAGATAAATGGGAAGAAGGTTAGACAGCCAATGGGGCAGTGGAGTGCCTAGAGAAAGGTAAGGAGACAGACTGGGGGGACTATCTCAACAGAGGGTTTTCGGACCGTGTGGAGATAAACTACAACCACTTTTGGAACTACGTGCTGAGTCAGAGCTAGTGAGACCATCTGACTCCTTTATTTACATTTGTGGTCTGCCATGTGTGGTAACATTTGTGTGCAGAGGGGGTAATCATGGCCTATGCTGCAATAGAAAGGAAAGAGAAGGCCTCCTGTGCCAGGCACTTGGGACTGCTGAAAACCGAGACATATCAGCAGGGTCACTGTTCTGTGTCAAGGATAGTGAACTGGGAGCTGTTGCCATGTCAGAAGGGGAGTCTAGAAATTGAAAGAGGCAACACATGCAGCCTCAGTAACTAGAGCATGGTCATATAGGCTGCCTTCATTGCCACAAAGGCACAATAAAGCACCTGGAAGGAGTCCACATTGCTGCAGTAATACCAAACAGTCCCATAAATAAGAAAGAAATGGCACCGGCTTCAAATTTGAACAAGCTCCCAGTCCCAAGCCACAGCCACCAGCAGAATAGTTGCAAGCCTTGCTTCCCTCACCACTTGAGAATAGAAACACTGGACACCTGGGTAAGGAATGTTTTGAAGGGCCTTGAACTTATTACTAGTACATGTCTTCAATGCAGTCAGGATTAAAAAATGGATCCAGCTGCATCCTGTTTTGCCCTTTAAGATGAGAGTACTCCAAAAAGAGGTCTTCAGAGACAAGAATCTGCCCCTGGCTGACCACAATCTGGACTTGTATAGCGAATTGTGGCTAACTTAGGGAAATTTACTACACACCAAGGGTAGCACCCAAGCATGGTCCAGATGTGGCTATTTTTTGGCTAAAAATCTTGATATAAGAGTCATCAGAGAGAGAAAACCTCCATGGGAAAGAGGAAAGCTTCTCTCAGTAGACATAAGAAGTCCTTCAAAAGGACACTAGTAAAAAACTGAGATTAGCTTAGAGTGGGAGAGGTTACATAGTCCTAGCAGCTTTCTTTTTGTCATATTTGGATAGCGTAGGAATGTTTTTAGCATTCTATTGTGAATTTATTCTTGTCTGTTACTCTATTTCCTCTTCCTATGACTCCAGGAGAAGAAATTAGGGGACTAGTAGGTCACTGATATCGGAAGCCAGAAAAAAACGTCCACAGAAGTTTTACTGCTGTCTTTTTGCTTATCAGAGATGTTATACCACTTCCAGTCTATTTGATCTCCTGTCACCAGGACAGGATGTGACAGGGCATAACATTTCCCCAGTAAAGACACAGGCAGCAGAGCATACCAAAGCAAAAATTGTGAAAGAAAGCTTGGGTTGAGTTATCCTTTAGATCATGCCTGGTTTAAACTTAAAATAGAAAATTAAAATCAGTTCTTTAGGAGAAAAAGTAAGTTTATCTTTGTATTGCATGCTCACATTTATCTATATACTGGGTTTCATCCTCTAACAGATTCTCAGTTTGATATGTGTGGAAATAAAGGGCAGCTAACAGCATGAAATACTTAATCTAATTACTGTGTTCAGTTTTAAAAAGAGATTAAAGGCAAAATATAAAATGCTTAATTTTATTCCCCCAAACCATTTTGACATAGTTACTGCCTTTCATAACCCTATATAAATTCTGTAATTTGCAATAAAATGTGTTGTTCTATTCGCAACACTGTAAACTGACCCTAGAGAAACAGATGCTTGACTTCTATGAAATCAAATTGAGTTATTTTATATAGCAATGTTTTCTACAGTCCATTAATGTTAAACAAATAAAAATGACATTAGTGAAAAAAAGATCTACATGATACCTGGAAACTCTAGAGATTAGACCAGATGGTCACTTCTAACTGATGCAATATAGTAAACTCTGTTGAGAGCCGAGATATTGATTGAATTTCTGTGTTTAAATGCAGGCCCCATACCTACACATGTCCACACAGATATCAATTGCTTGAAATCAAATACAGAGGTGTAGATTGGAAGATGATGTTAGAGGCAGCCTATTAAGCCTGTCAATTCCATCTGTTGGCTAATATTTTAAAATGTTATCTGTATTTTTTAATAAATTAGATTTATATTTAAAAACGTTATATTTAGTAAAATAAAAATAAGAGCTATGGTGTGTAAAATGAAAGGCTTTGTTTCTATATATACAGTATGTATATGGGGATTTGCTCATGACATACACAGGCCTTGCTTTCTGATGAGAGTGCTACTTAGTGGCTGCTGCTCCTGCTAACAATACAAATCTGAATCGTCCATAAATTTAGGAGGAAGGTTGAATGTGCAGGCAAGAGCTGATTGTCATCAATGAAAAAGCAATTCAACCTATGAGTGGGAGGAACAATACTGATTTTAGCAGGTTTCTAACCTAGGGGGGCACTCCATGTACCACCACTTAGAAAGTACACCAGTCGCCAGTGACATACAGAGTGGCATCAATGTTAAAATGTTTAGATAGAATGATCTCTGCCCAACAGTAGAACTAAAGTCCCAACCCGACTCCCACTCTCAGCATGTATGATGCTTGATTATCTGATTATGATTCAGGAGGTAGTATTAAAATATGAGTGCTAGATGTGCTAGACATACCATTGCCCATCTGATGGATTTTTCCCTTTTAGGTATTGCTGCAATGTGGTCACTTGAGGCATGACATGAGGTTGTAGTCCATTTGAGCCAACATAAACCAGGTTAGGTGACTGTCAGTTAATATCTATGGTAAATTTAAGGGTAAATTGATTTAGCAAAAACAATGCACTTCAAATGTGTCTGATTTGAAATCTCAACCATTTTTAAGCAGTGAATCTGAGGGATTACAGATACAAATAAATACACATACAAATAAAGATCTCTCTCTACTGGCAAATATTTACATTTCACAACAAGAATAAATACCCTTGCACCCCCCCCCCCCTCACACACACACACACATGCACATGTTGCAAAGGTAAAGACTCATTTAGCCTAGGGGATGATGAATATGCTGTTATATTCCTCTCAGATGCTTCTACAGTATAGGACTGCTAGTGCATTTTGTGTGATGAAGTGAGAAAGCCTATGAGTGGAAGTGAAAGAAAGCAGCTTTGGGGGATCGGTTGCACAATGTGGTGAAAGCCTGCAAGAAATAGGGATTTACAGCTTATTACGCTACTCCTAGATTTAACAAGCAGTTCACCCTTCCAGTGCAGGGGTAATTTTTGACTGTTGCCCAGTCTGGGGCTTTAACCTCCCTGGCGGTATTCCCGAGTGTGGCTCGGGGTTAATATACAGTGCCACACTCCGGATTACACCACAATCACACTTACCTTGCTCTACAATCCCCCGCCTTCCACCCCACCATCCTCCAGCCATCCTCCCGCTATCCTCGCTGTGTGACCCGGCCGATGCCGTCACCTGTCTTCTGGTTCCCTTCCTTGTGAGCGCCGTGACGCAGGGGGGTGGAGCCAGTGGGAGATTCAAAAAATAAATAAAAACAACTGACATGATACAGTGTAATCTGTTAGGATTACAATTTTGTATCAAGCCATTTTACCACAGGTTTTCACCTGGCATTTCCAGTGCCCTACCTGTACTTTTGTGGTTCTTTGTGCCTGGAAAATTAGGAATGTCCATGGCGTCCAAAAAGCGTTCTTTTAGCTCAAAAGCACCTTTAGACAAACTGGAAAACAGTGACAATGAATCATAATTATTTGGAGAATTGAGCAATAGTGATTCATGGGAAAAATTGTCATCAGGTACTAAAAGATATGACAGCGATGATTCTGCGACTGAGCTCAGCAATGTGAGAACTTGGTGCTATTGACTGCGACATGGAACAGGCAGTGCCCCCAAGATTCCCATTTACTGGAGCACCTGGCATGAAAGTTGATGTTGACCATGACAACTCCTTGGCATACCTACAATTATTTCTGAGCGATGAGGTTAGTGAAAAAATAGTTACTGAGACAAACCGGTACAAAGAGCAACAATTGGCTATACAGTAGAAGTTTTCAAAAAGCAGAAAGTGGGAACCAGTGACCAAAGATGACTGGAAATTTCTGAGCCTAATGATTCTTCAGGGAGTGTTGGGGAAACACCTGCAGAAGTGGTATTGGACAACCAATACATTACTTTCCACTCCATTCCTTGGCATGGTCATGTCAGAGTACAGAATGTCCCTCATAATGAAATATCTCCACTTCAAAAACAATGAAGAATTTGATGAAACTACTCATCCTGCACCAAAACTAAAGAAAATTTGGGAAGTATATCAAATAATTCTACAGAATTTCCAACTGAGCTATGTGTCAGAAAGAGATATCAGCACAGATGAAAGTCTAAATGCCTACAAGGGAAGGCTCAGCTGGGTGCAATACATTGCATCAAAGAGGGCACGATTTGGCGTAAAATCCTACATGCTATGTGAATCGTCAACTGGCTACATTTGGAATTCAATGATATACATTGGAAAAGGAACAAAGTTTAATAAAAAATACAGTGTCACGCCGAGCGCTCCGGGTCCTGCAGCGTCCCCGGAGCACTCAAGGCGTGCTGCGGGTAGCGGCGCTCCGGTCACCTTCCCCGACCGTGAGCACCGCTCCCCCGCATCTCTCACACAGTCGGTCCACGCGGCGGGACGTTCCCGTCCGCGGACTCCACTCACTTCCCGCTCGGCTCCCGCCCTGGCTTCCTCCCGGCGCACGTGGCCCTGCTCCCTAGGGCGCGCGCGCGCCGCTGCTCTGAAATTTAAAGGGCCAGTGCACCACTAATTGGTGCCTGACCCAATCAGCCCAAAACATATAAAAACCCATCCTGTCCTTGCCGGATCTTGTTGCCATTGTACCTTGAGAAAGCGTTTGGTGTATTTTCCCTGCCTGTGTATCTGACCTTCTGCCGTTGCCCCTGACTACAAACCGTTGCCGCCTGCCTTGACCTTCTGCTTCGTCTGACCCTGCCTTTGCCTTGTCCTTCTGTACCACGCCTGAATCAGCTGTCCGTGAGGTTGAGCCATTACCGGAGGATACGACCTGGTTGCTACCGCCGCAGCAAGTCCATCCCGCCTTGCGGCGGGCTCTGGTGAAAACCGGTAGTAACTTAGAACCGGTCCCCTGGTATGGTCCACGCCATTCCCTCACTGACACAGAGGATCCACCCCTAGTGTCTTCTTTGGCCGCTACTCCGGATCCTGACATACAGAATTTATGGAATGGCAACATCTTCTGCTCTTTCACTAATTGAGTCATTGCTAAATCAGGGCTGCTGTTGTGTAACAACTGACAACTATTATACATCTCCTGAACCTTATGAGGTTCTACTGCAAAACAAAACTGATGCCTTTGGAATCGTAAGGGCTAGCCGGCATGACATGCCACCAATGTTTGGCAAAAAGAAGCTCAAGACAGGAGAAATGGTTGCCTGGCAGAAAGGCAAAATGATGGCACTGCCACAACACCATGGGAGGTGTCGACAGGGCCGACTAAGCAATGACATTCTACCTAGCAATGAGGAAACAGCAAAAGAAGTACTATAAGAAGATCTTCAGACATCTTCTTGAGCAATGCTTGAGGAAGGCCTACATTCTGCTCAAAAAAAAGAGTGACAAGCCTGTGATTCATTCAGACTTCATTTGGAAAGTTGCCGAACGTATCTTTCTGAATCACCAAACACCATCAATGGCTGGGAATAGATCTGGACGTCATGCTGTTGGTGTTGTGAACCCGCAACGCCTGACTGGTCGTCATTTCATGGACTACATCCAACCAACTGAGAAAAAGTCAGCACCTACAAGGATGTGCGTGGTTTGTTACTTGAACAGAGATGACAGTGGAAGGAAAATAAGAATGGAAACCAGATTCTATTGTCCCAGTTGTGACGTCGGACTTTGTGCAGTCCTATGTTTCAAAATCTTTCATACCCGAGATGTTTACTAAACCATTATTACAGTGACTAGTAATATCCCTTGTTTGTACACATTTCAGTGTTTTTGGTTTGATTATATTATTGAATACAGGCGGTCCCCGGTTTACAAACATCCGACTTACAAACAACTCCTACTTACAAACGGAGGGAGACAACAGGAAGTGAGGAGAAATCTACCCCTAGGAAGGGAAATTCACTCCTGTAAGAGTTCTCATGGGAAAAAGGTGTCTCTACTAGACTCTTGTTTGGATAGATTTAAGTGAGTTATTCCTAAGAATTACAGGCCTAAAATATAAAAATAAACAAAAAACGATAACCGCGCTAAAGTGAAAGAGGTAATGTAAGCAGCAACTTCAAGTGTGACCACACCATAGAAAATTGTGTAAATGATAAGTCGCGCTAAATGACAAAAAACACATGAATGTCCAAACATAAATTGGATCAAATCAAAAAGTCCAAATAATGAATAGATGTAGTGATCAAAAAAAGTCTCATATAAATCAAACGGTGACGTAAAGTATTGTGCTTCAGCCCAGTAAGGATCCAAGATACCCTTTGGAAATACGCTTACTGGATAAATGTGAATATAAACAGGGAATTGTCCAAAATCTTGATTGAAGATATCCCTGAAGTGCTCTCGGGATTAGATGGCACGGAGTCACATAAGAGGAGAAAAAGACACCATAGCATAAAACCCCACAAACTAGTACAACACCCCAAGTGCACCAGCTTATGAATGAAGAAGTGTTCCACCACCAATTTAATGACTGCTTGCCAAAGCTAATGACCACTAGGTGGATAGGAAATCACCACTGAGAAGACTATGTTATTAGGTGCCAAAGGACTGATATATGATACAGTTCCAATGTACTACAATCCCTCAGGAAGATCAAATAGCCTCCACCGATACCACAAGTCTCTTACCAGATAGAAAAAAACAGACGCATTTGCAAGTTGTCAGAGGTTGTTCACTGGTTAGCTCTCATACACCATGCAGCCTGGGCAAGACCCTCAAGGATGACAGGTCCAAGCCAAATCGCCAATCCACCAAATGGACAATGAGGTCCCAAATAAAAAAGAAAGGCGCCAATAGCATAAAACCTTATGACTTTATTTTAAAACAAAAAGTTGTAAACTCACATAAACAGGAAAACGAATGCATAAAAAGCCGCCGGCCGGACAGCTGGGCACATCCGCACTGGAGGACGCTTCTGGAGATGACATCAACACGCCGTGACCAGGTTTCCATGCAAAACAATGTACCACTTCTAGATCAAAAATTCTGACATAATCAGGCTGCCAGGGAGGTTAAACATGTACACAAATTACATTACACGCAAAACTGAGGCAATAGCTCAAATTATGTGCTAACTGGAAATACTTTCCTATTAAATGGAATCTATAGTATCATTTTAAGATACATGTTTTTTTTTTGTCAGGCTAAAGAGACACTCCATCTGATATTTTTATTTTAGTTGAAATCTCGTGGGCATAGTCACATGCCAGTTTCTTCTATCTTTTGGGCTTTTCAGAAATGAAACCTCTCCATCAAACCTTATGGCTTTGTGCTTGTCTCCCATTAAGTTTGGGTGCTTCTGCCCACCTTGGAGTTTTCCAGTTCTCATGTTGAATTGTAAATAATATAAAATAGGTTTAAATACGGCAGGGAAAATTATGTTTAAAGGGTTAGTACACCAGTTTAAAAAATCTGTACAGTTTAAAAAAGATGGACCCCAGTAGTTTGTGTTGGTGTCGAGGTGATTTAAACCAGGGTTTAGGATTTTTTTAATTAACCCACCAGGGTTTAGGTGTCCTCAGGGCTTATCCTTCACTCAGGGGTTCTCGGTGCTCTGTTATCTACATGTCTGGGTAGTGTTGCGATTCTAACCTCTCTCTCAGGGGTACTTTCTGTAGATGAAAGAGTATCTTCTTGTATTTTTTGTTGCCATTTAAAAACTGCCTCCTGTTTATAGTCATTAGTATATCGTGAATATTTTTTCTTTTTCCTGTACTTAACCTCTGCATCCTTTTGTTCCAAAACTTTGTTTAGTTGGGTGGTTAGTACTCCAAATTGGGGTGTATCTACGGCTAATATGTTTTTATACTCAGCTAATTGTTGTTAAATTTTTTTCATTTTTCTCTGTTTTCTTTTGATTAAAAATTGTAGCACCTCTATACCCTTAGTATTAAAAATTTAAACCACTCTTCTACAGATTCCTTATCTACTAATCCATAATTTATGGGGACATCCCACCTAAGTCTTCTTGGTACTATATTTCCTTTTATATGTTGCTCATGTAAGGTCAAATCCAACCATAGATTTACTTTCTTTTCCATAAGATGACCAAACTTCCGGAAGGTACTATCAAAATCCCCAGTGTCATGTAGATCTTGTTGGTTAAATACTTAATTGATGCTAATCTCTCTATTTTCTAAAAAATTAAATACTTCCATGGCTGCAGCACCAGTGTTATGAGATACGGTATATAGGTAATTTAGAGGCACTGGTGCACTGCTATGGCTTGCTAGCTGGTGGTATAACCACAAAGATAAAAATGATGTGAGAATGTGACTAAATAAATGAGTGAATTGCTGCTACCACCAAATCAAGTACCCATAAACTTGAAAAAAACAAATGATTGTTGTATTAAAGTGGTGAACTATTCTGTTTAAGCAACAATGTGTGATAATTATAAACCCATGATCATGTTACAATTACTACAACAAAAATTAATTAAAAACAGCATTAAGTAAGGATGAAGAAATAATTTGTTTAAAAAAGGGGGCTAGTGCCAAAAGTGCACCGTGAATCAAAGGAGGAGCCAGTGATGTTAGACCTGTTTGTTACTATGATCCGTATCAGACAGCCAGGGATCTGAAGCCACTCACAGCACCAAATAGAATTTATCTGATTGGATCACATGCAATTATTAGCCTCTCATAATGTGAGTGTACTGGATAAAGTTGATTTTTATTAATAAATATGTTTACTGCACTATGAAATCACATTGTTTGTCCACATACAGCAGTGGGGCTTTTCCACTCTGAATAAAGGAGGATTCAAGGGAAGCTATTGCACTCCCCCAGATGGACTGGTTTATTATATACAGCACAATACTATTGTGCTGCAGGTGAGCGCGCATTGCGCTCAAAGGTGGATGGATCTTGCACATTGAGCTCTGAAATTTGTTATTGCAGAAGCACTGGATGTTTTCTCTTTTGTTTTCTCAAGATTTTGGTATTTCCAGAACTGAATTCCAGAGTTTGAAGATTTAAAACAGTTTTTGGAGGGAAGAAGTGGTGGAAGTGATGTCATGTCAATGTAATTGGCTATGCTTTTTTTTGGCCTTTTTCAAGCCAGTGTGCATGTCAGAGAAACTGTCAGAGAAACTGGTGCCATGGGACAACCATGACAATCAGCAAAACTTCATTCTGCTGCAAAAAAAGTATTCTATGCACAGAATCTCATTTAAATGCAATACAATCATCATACTTATATACAAAATTAAAATAATACAAATCTAAAAACAAAATAGTTAAGCATTACATTAATAAGAACTAGTAGGACTAACCTAATAAGCACATCATAGCAGTATACAAGAAACCGGAGACAATGATTATACATTTTTTCATGCAAATATATTCATATAAATATATATAAGTAATTAGATATCTACAGTTACTATATTATATGTATAAATATCTCATTAAAGTGATAATTAAGTCTCATTTTGTTCTTAAAAAAAAAAAAAAGCATGTTATACTTATCTGCCCTGTGTAGTGGTTTTGCACAGAGCTGTCGAGTTCCTCCTCTTCTTAGGTCCCTTGCTGACTCTCTTGGCCCTTCCCTCTTGGCTCTGTGTGTCCTTTCAGACACAGAGCCATGGTTCAGCCCCACCCCTTCCCTCTTTTGATTGGCTAACTGGCTTTGATTGACAGCAGGGGGAGCCAATAGTGCCGTTGCTGTGTTTTAGCCAATCAGGAGGGAGAGCCCCAGACGGCCGAAGCACTCGTGCACATCGCTGGATCGAGATGGGGCTCGGGAAACTAATAAGGAGGCTGAGGGGGGCTGCTGCACACTGAAGGTTTTTTATCTTAATGAATAGAATGCATTAAGATAAAAAAAAATTCTGCCTTTAGAATCACTTTAACAAAATAACACATATAATCTGTTAAGAGGGGGAAAAGATGAAAATTCTATATATGACAATAAATATTGAAAAATAAGATAAAATATTTTAATGAAAAAAAAAAACATATATGCATAAAATTATGTATATATACAAATATACACATAAATGCATACATCCATAGCCTCTTTATACATAATTATTTAAAATAGGGTGATTTAACTGACACTGGAGAAGGTGTTAAGTGTAGATTAAGAAAAACACTGTATACTGTTTTATTAATGGTGAAAATGATAATATTCTAAAAAGAGTTTCTTTTGTTTTCAAAAGATTAAATAGGAAAAATGGGGATCGCCAGATGCCATCATTTGCCATGCCCAAATAGAAACTAGTACTCTAAGGCTGGATATGACAAAATATCTGTTTAAGAGGAGGCAAGGGGATATTTATAATATGGTGCTGACCTCTGTTTCTTAGTTTAAACCACCAGGTGCCAAGGTATCTAGTGTGTAGATCCAAAAAGTCTCCTCTTGACATAGTCTCTTGAATCGTTCAGCTGGAGTTACCAACTTTGTGTTTTTAATAAATACTGTAGCTCTTATGCTACGATTAGTAGGTGCTTCCCTCTCTCCCCTGTTTGTCCACAAAAGATACATTTACATCAAGGCTAATGCTTTGAGAGTCATCCTTATACAGGAGTAATGTAAGTTTTATGAAGTATTTACAAAGTATATCACCTCTCCAACCTTAAGGAAATGGAGCCTGGGAATAATCTGCTTACATGTTTTTTTTAACTGCATTTAACTTAACTTTGGAAGATGAAAAAAGAGAGATGGATATTAAATTTACCAAACTTAATATGCACTTACAATAATACTATTACTTATGATCACATGCTGCTACTGGACACAGCCTTACTATGTGTTTTTAGACAGACAAAAGGGTAGTCTGATGGGTTTCCTAAATCCAAGTACTAAGGAAAGCAAAGTTAACACTGTGTAGACATGAATTCAGGGAGTACAAAATGTTTCAAAGAAATACAGGAATTGATAAAAAGATGTTCGTCTAAAGAACAGACCCAACCTAATGTGCTTAAAGTATCTCCTGTTCAAGTTTGGGAATGAGTGTTAATGGGGGAAGAAATACAATACCAAGGGAAATTTAAAAACTCGATAGGAATTAACTCCATGTGTGTTTATGAACCAGTGAATGTTTTGTGATATTCAACAAAAAGATGGAGATGAAATAATCTGTTGCTTGCACTTTCATCTATCAAAACTACCTCCTCCTAATATTACAACCTATTTTACTGTCCTCTTGCTACTCATGTAAATGACCCCTAAAAGTGCTTGCTCTCTTACTGTTGCTGGTAGATGTGCAGCACTGTTCTGTCTCTGTGTTATCTACTTGTTGGATAGGATTACAGAGAAACGCTATGCTGCCTTATTTAAAATATTACAAGACTTCCCTAAGGTGTCCAACAGAGACAACCAGAGCATCCAGGAACTGAAAGATCTTCTTGAACATAAAATTACCAAGGAAGAACCACACTACCAGACACTGCACATGGTGTGAACCAAGTCATAGCAAAATTGCCTTACAATTTCCAAGAAAAATGGGCAGCAGTGGGTTCAAGGTATAAGGAGGATAACCAATCAGCTTTCATCTTTCTCCTTTTTCATCAAAGACTTTGCCAGAGCTGAGCTTTTCCATTATCAAGTTGAGCAGTCCTAGCCCACGAGTTACATAAGGGGAAAACCTCACCACTAAACACAGAGGCTCTAGAAATGTGTCTCCATTAGAAAGAGGATAGTTTTACCTATCACCAGTGGGGAAGAGCTGCTGATATGTATGCATGTGACAGTTTTGTGGCACCTATATAGGAGATATGTTACAGTTAAGGAAGAGGGGTATTCAAATGGTTAGGGCTTATTTAAATGATAAGGATATTGTAACACAAAATGGCCTTATGCCTTTTACCCCTTTGTCCTGACATAACCTAACCCATCCTCCACCTCCACAGACACACAACTACCTCATTTAGACAGCTGCAGCCTCTGATGTTTGCTTACATCCAGCAATGTAAATCCCATATATATCTTGGTTGTGTCTGTGCATTAGTGATACTTGTGGCACTGGATGTAAACAGACACCAGAGGCCACTGCTGTCGACTCAAGATAAGTATGCATCTTTGCTTGCGATAGACGCCCCTCCCAGGACACATAAAAGGACTAGAGCCATTACCTGGCTCTACGTTATGGCGTTTATCTATTGGTGAACTTCATGGTGAATGCACTGTGGATCAGATAGCAGGTATTTTCTTTTTTTGGCTTTCCAATTCAATTCACCTTCTAATAGCCCCTTGCTGCCTTTGCCTTTATATTGACACTCATTACCTCTCCCCTTGTCGTATTAAACACAACAACTATCATTGTTTAATACTGGCTATTTATATATAAATCTATTTTATATCCCTTAGAGGTATTGATCTGTGGAACTAAACAAAAAAAAACCCTCTCCCCCTTTTTTTCTTTTTTCTTTTAGATTCATATTATCACTCTGCTTATCTAGCATTTCTCTTTACTTAGTCCTTTCTGTGAATACTACAATCACTACCGCAGATGTGGTGGGGTATTAATTACTACCAAGAAGTTTCCAGCAGACAATAAGTACCCTTAATACCTTCAAGCATTTATGGGATTGCTTTCCCTTTTTGGGGCCCTCCTATATGTTAAACCCACAATGATAGGTCTACCTGTTAGGTTAGTGGCATTATTTATATATCCCCCCCTCCTTTTTCTTTTGGTGTAAGTCTATCAGTCCCATATTCACTATAGGCGATGTACACATACTGGCTAGACTATACACTGGGAGTATGGTTTAAGCTTTAGTTCACCAGCTCACATATTCTGCTCTCAGTCCCCCCCTTTCTGGTATTTATTGTGGGCTTTTTGGTTGCACCTGGGGTAAGTTTTTTTAATTTTACCTTGCACACGCTCAGTTTGAGCTCACCTTTATAAGTCTGCTTTTCTTCTCCACTGTTCTTTCCCATCTTAGCTCTTTCAATGAACATATTCAGAATCAAACAGGCCAGGGATTGTCTTCATATATTTCTTGAGATATATTACTTTCCCATTTGAGTAATCCAAAAATGTACAAAATGAGTCCAGAGGGATAGGGTTCTCCTTCACAGATACCAAACATGTCACATTTTAAAATTGCACACGCCCAACATGACAACAAACTAAGGTACATTACATTTTCCATAAGTGACACTTTAAAAGCCTTTATAGGTTACCAGTTTAGAGTTACACAGAAAGTCTGACACTAAAATTATAAAGTGTCGCTCGCTCGTATCTCAGCGGTACCTCACATATGTAGTGCATCCTTTACATATGCATGCAGGACCTCCTTTTTAACACTGTAGCTTATTGTTTTTTTTTTTTTATCAACTTTGGCCATGACAGGTCCTTTTTATGGAGAGATTTGTGATCTATTAGACCCCATGTCTCTCCTCTGGCCCACAAAGCATCTGATCAAATAGAGATCAGTTGATCAGATACTTTCACAAGCTTTTAATGGCTTGTTTACATCAGACCAAAACTAGAAGTGACTAAACCCTCGTCGCTACCAGTTTCTGATCTTACAGAAGGGTGTGGGGGAACAATTTCAGTTCCTCTAAGTGCACTTGATGCTACTATTCGGAGCAGTCCCGGGATTCCCAATGGGATGGGAGAGTTGGAAAAAGGTGCTTGCAGTGGTGAAGGGGAGCCACCTTCCGATGCCTGTAGAAGTGATCGAACAGCTGTAGGGCCACTCAAATCACTTCTATATAAAAGAGAATCCCTTGTTGAAAGTTTTAAACTAGGATGATGCACATAGCTTCAGGCATCATCCTGGTATAACCATTTCAATCCTAGGACATCATATGACATCCTATGGGCTGAAAGTGGTTAAGGAATAGTCTATAGTTTTAGTGCTTTTGGTAAGCTATCCATGAAGGAAAACCATTTGAAAAGAGAGAAAAATGCCTCCAAAACATTTATTTCGATTTATTAGCCTTGTACTGCAAAGTTTAAAGAACAAAAACGTGTAATAAAAGTATAACTTGTTCTGTGAAAAAAAAAAAAAAAAAAAGCATTTTAATGACATTTGTAGAATTAAATAACATTGTTTTTTTAATTTTTTGGTGTATAACTTCTGTAATTATTTAATTATTTATAACATGGATAATTATTTTGCCATAAAAATCCATCAACATATTTTCCATCAAACAATTAGGATGGAAACTTAATTTTATGAGATGATAGATAACAATAGATGTTAATGGCTATGTTAATAGCTTTGGTGCTGTTCAATTTATGGTCGTAAAAAGGCATAAGTCATTTAGAAGTATTTGAAATGGCTTATGAAACAGCCATGACAGCATCATAAATATCTTCTTATATGTAATGAGAAGGAAAGGGGAAGCATTATGCTAGCCTAAATATTTATGTAGGATACAGTTTGAAATATGCTGTCATCATAAGCATTTTGATACACAGTTTAGTGGTTCAAGATTAATTGCTTAACAAATAAATTCCACTTTTTAGCATTTTGTATTTTATATAACATAGGTTTTATGGGGTACTTATAATGCTATCATGTTGTAACTGGGCAGTTTACATTACTGTCATTGCACAAAGGAAATTTAATATATAATACATCTTTATTAGGCATGGAACTATTCAAAATTGTTATATTGCTTGCAGTAACATTTCTATTAAAATATTCAAAATTATGAGGGTGAAATTGGGAAACCAGTTAGGATAGAAGTGCAACAAAAACATATTATGTCCTATAGACACATCAGAAATATTGAAATTACCACAATCTATAATTTTATACATCATATGAATAGTGACTCTTGTAGTCAATTGCCAATACCACTGTATGTGAATAACTAATGGTCAAGCAGGAACATGTACTAATAAGCCTCTAATACTTCACCGGACCCTATCATTTGTTTTTGGAATTTCTAGATGCAATTTATAAGTGTCCAGCATGGAGATATTATATTAGTAGATATGAGCTTAATAAGACAAAGAGACAATAAGGTAACCCATAGCTATAAGAAAACAACTTTCATTCATTTCTTTATCTTCAGTAGTCTGAAATCACACAGGTAGCTATGAATTCAATAAAACTGCATTTTACAAGTACCATCTATCTGCTTTTTTAAACTGAAAATGTATCAATACTGTATGCTTGATTTTTGTCAATGCCATCCAATACTAAATCTATATGAGAATAAGAAAAAGTGTTTGCCTTGTGTCAGCTGCATTTATCATTTTCCTTTAAAAAAGACATCATAGGTTAAAAAAATCTAATAATACTCTCTGAGCCTAATTTAGTTCAATGGCGACTGTAAGTACTGGAAGAAATTGCTTGGTAATTTTTTCTTTTGGAACCACATGACTAGGTGGACCTTCACATACCTGGCAAGCATGATTCTTCAACTGATATACTGAAGAGTCTCAACAACCAATCATACACTTTTATGGTCAGTTCACACTAGAACACAGCGCATTGTAACACACACATTGGCGTGCATTGACATGAGCTGTGACACACTGGGATTGATTTACCAAAGGCAAATCAACTGTGCACTGCAAGTGCACTTGGAAGTGCAGTCGTTATAGATCTGAAGGGAGTATCTGAAATGAGGGGAAGCTCTGCTGATTTCTATCATCCAATCATGTGCAACCAAAAATCCAGTTTTTTATTTTCCTTGCATGTCCCCCTCAGATCTACAGTGACTGCACTTCCAAGTGCACTTACAGTGTACTTGTAGTGCACAGTTGATTTGCCTTTAGTAAATAAACCCCACTGTGTTAAATAGTGCATTCAAAATGAATGGCAGGACAGGCTGTAATTTTTCAGGGATGGCCCATAGAGATGGTGTGCATGGATAGACTCCCCAGGATTGAGACACAGTCAGTGGGGGATAACCAATAAAAATGTATTATTGTTACCAGATAAATATTAACCAGCAAATGGTCATCCAGTCCTGGGCATCGCATAAAGAAGTTGTAGGCGTCCCAAGTGGTCAGATGGAATAAGAATAGCTAAATCCTCTTGGGGAACAAGGTGGACCCTGTTGGAAAGGAGGAGTGGAGCTGGAAGGAAAACTGGTGTGTGTGTTGGCTGTAACACACAACTGCCGGGGGCTGCGTCACCTCCGGGAGCTGCGTCACACCAATGTCAATCAGCCACGCTTGGAGCAGAGCAGGGACCAGCGTGGAACACAAGCTTCTTGTTGCCATGACTACATGTTTCTTTGCACTTTTTCATTTTTTCACAACACAATGCATAGGATGCCATAGGGTTTATTTACTAAAGGCAAATCCACTGTGCACTGTAAGTGCATTTGGAAGTTCACTTGGAAGTGCAGTCGCTGTAGATCTGAGGGGGACAGGCAAGGAAAATAAAAAAACAGCATTTTTACTTGCACATGTTTGGATGATAGAAATCAGCAGAGCTTCCCCTCATTTCAAGACTTCCCCTCAGATCTACAGTGACTGCATTTCCAAGTGCACTTCCAAGTGCACTTTCAGTGTACAGTGATTTGCCTTTAGTAAATAAACCCCAATGTGTTGTGCTTTTCTGGAGTTCATTGCAGTGTGCATGAGTTTTGAAGGTGTGTTAGGATGGCATTCACAATAAATAGCACTGCAGTGCACTAACACATGCAATTTCCATTACCGCATGTTAATGTGTTGCAAAACAAGTGGTTCTTCTTGGCTTTAACCACTTGCCGACCGCCGCAAGTACATATACTGCGGCGGTCAGCCCCTCACAGGCAAAGTGACGTACCGGTACGTCACTAGCCTGGGAGGCTCTGGGGAGCGAGCCCACCGATGTCCGCCACTCACTCACGATCGCCCGTGACAGCGGGAGAAAGGCAGGCAGCTAGTGTAAACAAGCCGCCTGTCATTCTCCCCTGTGTAGAAACAGTGATCATATGGTTCTACTATGTAGGACGGTTGATCATTGTTCCTACACCTCAGGCCACAGCCAATCACAGTTAGAATCACGCCCCTAGGGACACACACAGCCCCTCCCTCTCAAATAAAGTTAACCCCTTCACTACCAGTGTCATTTTACAACAACAGTGCATATGTATAGCACTGATTACTGCAGTAATGTCACTGGTAACCCCGAAAGTGTCAAAAATGTCAGTCAAGGGTCTGATCTGTCCGCCCCAATGTCGCAGTACCGCAAAAAAAAATCACAGATCGCCGCCATTAAGCGTTAAAAAAAAAATGACAAAAATCTTTCCCTTTGTTAGTAAACCCGATAACTTTTGCGCAAACCAATCAAAATACGCTTTTTGCGATTTTTTTTACCAAACATATATAGCATAAAACAAATTGACCGAAAATGTTAAAAAATTTTGATTTTTACATTTTTTTTTGGTCGAATTTCATATAAAAAAATGTGAAAAATATTGTTATTTTTGCAAAATTGACGCTCTTTTTTTGTTTATAGCGCATGATCAAAAAATCTCACAGGTGATCAAATACCACCAAAAGAAAGCTCTGTTTGTGGGAAAAAAAGGACATCAAATTCGTTTAGGTACAGCATCGCACGACCGTGCAATTGTCCGTTAAAGTCACGCAGTGCCGAATCACAAAATACCCCCTGGTCAGGAAGGGGGTAAAATCTTCCGGTGCTTAAGTGGTTAAGGAATTAATGGCTACTGCTATCCCATACAGACCACCAAACTGCGATGTTAAAATACATAAATTGTATTACATATGAAAGATGTGACTATTTTGCTAAAAGACACTCCCATTGTCAATGCAGATGCTGTGACCTTACTATGCAGTGTGTTTAGAACAATGAAAAGGTGCTTTTTGTGCCTTATATGCAGACAAAGTGATGTGTGTGTTAATAATATGCCTTATAAACCGCAACAAAGGTTAATATAAAAATGATTTTAATTGCTCATCGAAGTATGAAAGGCACATGCGCCAAACGAAAAAAAAAACAGCTCCAAATAAACTGTATTTTGTGCTCTCATACTAAACAAGGCACAGTTATAAGAGAAATAAAGAAAGGTTATTGATCATATAAACATACATTTGCAAGCTGCAGTGCATTAAATTGTATACATGTTTGTAGTTGCCAGTCTTAGCATGTGTCCACTTGCATGATATCCTTGCAAGAAAATGCCTTATAGCTCTTTTTACTTTGTGTTTTTTTTTTTTTTTACATTAAACTTCAATGATATGATATAGTCAAATTCAATGATATTTTCAAATTCAATAATATCAGTACACACTTCAGTATTCTTACTGTAAGGCATGTTAATAGAAAATAGCCAATACACTGTATCTAAAATAACCCCCGAAGCAATAGAAGAAATCACATTTTAGGTTCAGATGCTGGAATGTACGCTGCTTAGTAACCCCCATTTGTGAATTACTGTATACACTCGAGTATAAGCCGACTTTTTCAGCATGTTTTTTTATGCTGAAAAAGCCCCCCTCTGCTTATACTCAAGTCGCGGTCTCACTTACCTTTTCCCAGGTCAGTGCGCATGCGCCGCCACCACTCGGGAAAGCCTGCACACGTTCAGCTATTCCCGGGCAGACGCCGCATGCGCAACGACGTGTTGGCGCTGGGCGGTGCCATTTTTCAATGTAAGGCAGAAAAGTAAGTGAGACTCCTCTGCAGCCCCTGCATCTACTCAGGAGATGCAATGCTGTGGGCTTGGTACAGGAGATTCTCCTGTACCATGCCCACAGCACTGCATCTCCGGTACCATGCCTGTACCATCTGTGCCATGCCTGTACCATGCATGTACCATCTGTGCCATGCCTGTACCATCTCCTGTGCCATGCATGTACCATCTGTGCCATGCCTGTACCATCTCATGAGCCATGCCTGAACCATCTTCTGTGCCATGCCTGTACCATCTCCTGTGCCATGCCTGTACCATCTCCTGTACCATCTCCTGTACCATGCCTGAATCGTCTCCTGTACCATGCCTGTACCATCTCCTGTACCATGCCCACAGCCCTGCATCTCCTGTACCATGTCCGCAGCCCCTGCACCATGCCTGCAGCCCCTGTTTTGGGTCTCGTGGTGGTCCAGTAGCTGCTGCATTTCCCACTCTAGGCTTATACTCGAGTCAATAAGTTTTCTCAGTTTTTTGTGGTAAAATTAGGTGCCTCGGCTTATATTCGGGTCGGCTTATACTCGAGTATATACGGTAACTGTGTGTATATGCATATATCTGCAAGTAGCCCATGTGTGAGGAAAATAGTATTAGAACACAGGCTTAAAGCTATGAGGCTGTACATGTAGGAGTGCCTAGGCACACTCACACATACCAGGAAGTTCGTTGCTATTTTTCAGTACGAATTTCAGGCAAAAAATATGTTTTCAGGGTGCAGCTTGGACACAATTAACATTTCTAAATTTCCCTCTAACATACCAAATCTCTATTTTTTTTTTTAGTTCAGTCTTTAGGCTTGAGTGCCTGGTGGTATAGGTTGAATATGTGTTTTTTTTTTTTCCCTTTAGAGCTTAGACCTGTGAAGATGGTACTATAATATGTCTGAATCACTTTCCAGACATTAGGAATTAGAGACCTAGGCCCATTTAGATGTCTGTGCTCCTCTCTCCTACTCTGAAAGTGAAGGTCAAGCAAGAAAAAATCCTGGCAGTGAGTAACTTAGTATATTTGTAAAAAATGACCTATGTGCAAAGCAGGAGATTCCGTTTCTTTTCTAAATCAGGCAGCGGACCTAGCTAGAAATTGTGAAATTATTGTGCAGAGTTAAATATAAGTACTTAATGTAATAGCACTGCCCTTATTGATCTTTACCTGTTGCAGCATAAAAAGACCTATAAATGTACATCTTTCAAACTAAATAAGTAGTGGGAATGGAGTGCCAGGTTGTCTCTTGACCCCATGGTAACTGTCGTAGTGGTGATTACATGAATTATATATCACATTATGTATTTTTTTTTTTAATTATCTTGGTTCTGAGACCTCTATCTGTTATAAATAGCTTATCTTTCAATGTTTTTTCAATGCTTAGAATCTAATGATGGAAACACTTACACATATTCATTAGAGATTTATATGGTAATACCATGTAATTAATTCCAAAAATAATGTTGTATTGTTTGCTATTTTCATCTCCACATGTGTTTTCTAGAATATAACACCAACAATGGGATATAATATTACACAAATGTATTTCTCTAGATTCCTTTTCCAGCAGGAGATGTGTTTTATACAACTAAGCATAGCTCATTTGATAAATAAATTGATATGACAAAAATTGGAATCATTTGAATACAAGTGTTCCACAAATAGGAAAAAAAAGGGTTGATTCCATCCCCCCTTTGTTTATTACAGATATTTCCCTGCTTCAACAACAGGTTGGATCTATTACATATTCCCCTTTTTCGTTTTAAACTGTTGTAATTTTCTTCCTCCTGTTGAGGATTTTTATTCATTGTTTCCTTGCAACAGTGATTGATGTTCTGAGCTGCTAATCTTTCTGAATGATAACTATTTTCATGTACGTCCATGAGTCTATGACATAGGAAGCTTGGCCAGGTCTAGTGCTGACTACTTATTTTGTGCCTCATTTACATTTCAATCTCAGCCTCATGAATGTAAAACCTAGGCTGCAAATTAATAACAGGGAGGATATGAGAACGCTATAGAGTGCGGAGCACAATGCAAATGCACCAGAGTGCAAGCCACAGCCAATGTGTTCTAGGAGACCCTCATCTATCGTTCTGCTCTGAATGACATTACATAGAATGGCAAATCTGGAGTGACACAAATTTATTTTTTTCCAGTGACACAGTATATTTTCATGGAATGAGGTGCTATCTATCTAGGGACAAATTAGTTTCCATGAAAAATTTAAATGGTTTCTGTGGAGAGAGTGGAGGGAAATTTAATTTGTTTCTCATTTACTACAGCAGGTATGAAAAGGAGAAAAATTGGATGTCTGATGGGCTGAAATTGGTGCTGTCCCTTCATACTATCCCCTAAAGGCCTGTGGGCCTATATATTATTCCACAGCCAGAAGCCCCCCTTGCTCTCTGTCCTTCTGCCTATTCAATAAATGGTAACCTTAAAACAACTTGAAGAAAATCTTAAGGGAGACTGCCAATCACCCTGAAAACAACATTTCCACCGATCCTCTGTCTTTGTGATTTATTGCTTCATTTTACGGTAATTGAGAATTAGTGAAAAGATTAGCAAGGCTCAACACTTTGCCTTGATATGCACACTAAGCACAGCAATTTGTCACTACTAGGTGACGGCTTCTTTTTTTTTTTCTTTAACTTCCACAGGGTTCATAGTTAATTGAATTTGGAGATAACATGGAAATTAATTTGACACAGAAATGTTTAAATACAGACCTCTTATCCGTAGCAATGTACAGAGCTCAGGCTACATCAAGGGGCAGAGATATTGATCCTGATCACTTTCAATTGTAATGCTGTGAAAGACATAAAACACTAAATTCTATTTAGGTTCATATGAAAACAGTTGATCTGCAGCAATCTGTGGCAGATAAAGAATATTACCTTTCATCTTGCCTGACTGGATCAAGATGAAGTTTTGAAAATTTACTGTTGCTGAAAATATACCAAATGCCCAGAGTCAATAATCTCAATTGAGTTACTGAGCAGGTTGCATTGGTCGTTCAACTAATAACTTGCTGCATGAAAGGAAAAAAAACAGCAACTGAGAGGGAATATACTAGAAGGAGTAGGACAGGATGATAGACTGAAAAAACAATACACAGTCATTTACGTGTTTCCTAATATTATATATAATTTCCTACGTTACTCCTAGGGACATATTTATAAAACAGTGAATATGAAATTCAACAAACATTCACTGCGGGGAAATAAATCACTGTCATTTAAAAATATCTCTCAAGAGATTAACCTGCAGTGAATTTCTAGTAAATATCACATTTGTGCTGGCCCCGCCCCCTCTATCTCATAATTGGCTCACTGGCTGCTGTCTTAGCCAATGAGGAGGGAGAGTCCCTGGGGAGCCAATTCTCCTGTGCACATCACTGGATCAAGAGGTAGCTCAGGTAAGTGTTAGGGGAGGGCTGGGGGAGCTGCTGTATACACAAGGTTTTTTTTACCTTTATGAAGGTAAAAAAACTCCAGCTTTTAGAACCACTTTAAGTGACCAATCAAGTTTCAGTATTTACTTACCCTAATTTACTACCATAACATTTAAATGACAGCTGTGGATTAATGTTTCTATAGATTTGAGAGGATGGTTAGGAATGTCTACACTACCCAACCACCCTTAGGCACCAGGAGTGCACTCCTAAACACTCCTAAACACAAACATACAGCTTGATAATTTATAGGCAATGAGATTTTAGAATGCCACATGCCTAATTTCCTTTTTGTCCTATATACATTAGTACAATACATTAAACTGTTATATCTTAAAATACTGAAGAATAATTTGGGCAGTAGTTTTACATAATCCATAAAAGGCATTTAGACCACCAATAATTACATAGGCTAAGCACATATATGATATGTTAACAATGCATACAAATGATTAACAACATTTGCCATATTTTGGGCCAAATAATATTGTAAACTAATACTGTTAGTGTTTTTGAATAACACTCTCCAAGATACCTGCTCAACTTAATAGGATAATAATAATATCTAAGGTAATGGGATGTGCTTTTTAGCTGCCTGCAAAGATTGCCCTGTGAAGGGTTAATCTAATATCACTATTACCAATTGTAATAATTGTAAACAAATTCATAAATATAAATTACAAAATGAATTGCAAGATATAATAAAGTGCTGCATGCTTTCAATACATACTGTATATATATATATATATATATATATATATATATATATATATATATATATATATAAATATATGGGGATTTTTTTCAGCCAGAACGCCCGCCACCTCTGGCAGCCCTCTCTTATCCAATCTGTGTCAGCTGCTGCCCTCGAGTTTTTCAGGTACCAGCACGGTGACGTACAGCTGTCTGTGCTATTCAGGAAGCAGCTTCTGTCCCTGCCTCTACTCGCACTGAAGCATGGAGCGGAGGAGCCCTGAAACTCTGCCCCAGCTACAGTTCTGATGTCTCAATGAGCTGCAAAAAAAAACCTGTGCATACCATGTGGACTGGAGTATTGGCGGTGGAAGAGGTGAGGGAGCTGTGAAGGTAAAACGGGGGGGGGGGCTATGAAGTAAGCTGTGAAGGAAAAATGGAGGGGGACAGGGCTCCAGAGACTGAGTTTGTGGAGAGAGGAGAACTGTAAAAGAACGGGGGGAATTGTGCAGAGAGAACTGTGAAAGTGTGTGGGGGTATTTGGGCAGAGAGGAGGACTGGGAAGGTGGGAGGAATTTGTGCAGAGAGGAGGACTGGGAAGGTGGGGAGATTTGTGTGGAGAGGAGGGCTGGGAAAGTGGGGAGATTTGTTCAGAGCAGAGAGCTGAGAGAGTGAGGGGGATTTAGGCAGAGAGGAGGGCAGGGAGAGTAAGGGGGATTTAGGTGGAGAGGTGAGCTGGGAAAGTGTGGGGATTTATGTGGAGAGGAGGGCTGGAAAAGTGGGGAGGGGGGAATTGTGTGGAGAGGAGTGCTGGGAAAGTGGGGGGGGGGGGGGATTTGTGCAGAGCAGAGACCTGGGAGAGTGGGAGGTTTTGTGTAGAGTGGTGAGCTGGGAAAGTGGGGGTGGGATTTGTGCAGAGCAGAGAGCTGGGAAAGTGGGAGGGGATTTTTTCAGAGAGGGCAGGGGGGATTTTAGCAGAGAGGACAGCTGGGGGTGGAAACCCGTGCAGAGAGGAGAACTGGGAAGGGGGGAGCCTTGTGCAGAGTTAAGAGCTGCAAAGGGCAGAAGTCAGGTTGTGCGAAATGAGAGCTGTGGAGGGTGGGGAAGCTGGGGGTGCAGAGGTGAAACATGGGGGTTGGCAAAGGTGATAGTTGTGGATTGGGGTTAGCTTTAGATGGGGGGTGCAGAAGGAGGCAGAGATAATATGGATTAGGGTGCAGAGGTAAGTTGTGGATGGGGGGTGTAAGCTGTAGTTAGAGGGGTGCCGTGTTGAGATGATGATGGGGGGGCAAAGGTGAATTTTGGATAGGGGTGCACAGTGGAGCTGTGAACAGGGGAAAGAAGAGGTGAGCTGTGGGTGAGGGTTGCATAGGCTAGGTGTGGATGGGGAACACAGAGGTAAGCAAAGACATAAGCGGAAGTGAGGATTTGATGGTTACTTTTGGGGAGATACTTAAGGGGGGAGACCAGGGAAATTTGCTTGGAGACAGTAAAGCATACAGAGTTAGTGACCAAGAGTATGTAATGCATGGCACAGCGTGCAGGGTCCAGTGGTGAGAATTTTGTAACACCTTGTATATTACATACTCAGAACTGCTATACTCTGTATGCTGTGCTGTATGTTACATATTAAAGGCCTCTGGATGGTACTCCCTAATGCTGTACTCTAAAAAATGGCTTTTGAGTCATGCACACTGTATGCTGGACTGCATATTACATACGCTTTACCACTGCTATCTGTGTTCTGGACTTTATGTTACATATTACTGACCCATGCACTGCACTCTGTACACAGGGCTATATGCTCCATGTTTCTGAGAACAAGGGACGCTTCGCATTCAATGTAAGTACTCTCCTGTTTGCTGATTGTTTTTCCTGCGCCTTGTGTGATTTGCACTGAAAACAACTGCACAATAAACACTTCTGAGCCCTGTGTGTTATAAAGTCCTGTGCTTTGTGTGTTACACATTCCTGAACCATGTGCCTTGTGTGACATGCAGTTCTCAGCCTCCACTTATTATTTTTTGGCACCGCTGTACGTCTGGGGAGTTGAGTTTGGGCGTGGTTGAGGATGGGTTTGGGCATGGTTGGGGGCAGGGATTTGGGTGGGGAGAGTGAGTTCCTGCACTTATTTTCCGAGAAAAAAAGCCCTATATATATACTGTATATATGTAGCAAAGCTGGGACTACTATTTGTGTATATATGTCATAAATATATATATATATATATATATATATATATATATATATATATATATATATATATATATATATATATATATATATATATATATATTTATGTATATATGTCATAAATATATTTTTGATCATGCGCTATAAACAAAAAAGAGCGACAATTTTGCAAAAATAACAATATTTTTCACATTTTTTTATATGAAATTCCCCCCCCAAAAAATCTAAAAATCAAAATATTTTAACATTTTAGGCCAATTTTTTTCTGCTACATATGTTTGGTAAAAAAAATTGCATTAAGCGTATTTTGATTGGTTTGCGCAAAAGTTATTGCGTTTACTAACTAAGAGAAAGATTTTTGTCATTTTTTTTTAACGAGTAATGGCGGCAATCTGCGATTTTTTTTGCAGGACTGCGACATTGTGGCGGACAGATCGGACCCTTGACTGACATTTTTGACACTTTTGGGAGTACCAGTGACATTACTACAGTAATCAGTGCTAAAAATATGTCAGGGAAGGGGTTAACTTTATTGGAGAAGGAGGGGTTAAGTGTGTCCCTAGGGGCGTGTTTCTAACTGTGAAGGGATGTGGCTGTTTGTGTAACAACAGAGAAATACGATCCTACATAGCAGGACCGTATGATCTCTGTTCTTACACAGGGGAGAATGACAGGCGGCTTTGTTTACATTAGCCACCGGCCTTTCTCCCTCTCCACCCGATGATCGCGAGTGACCGGTGGACATCGGGTCCGCCGGTCACATGCGCGGGGGGGTCCGCGAATGAGCGGGGGCGGGAGCCCGCCTCTGGCGGCGCTCGCTCGCCCCCTAGAGCCTCACAGGCTAGTGAGGTACCCCTACGTCACTTTGCCTGTGAGGGGCTGACTGCCGCCGTATATAGTCGTGCGGCAGTCGGCAAGTGGTTAATACATTTAGCAATAGCCCTGACAGTTAAAGCTGGTAGTTCTTTCAGTCACTCTCATTCATTGAATATAATACTCTGCTGATTAGGCATTTATCTCTGCAGTGTCTGTCCTTTGAGCTCCCTTGTAATAAGTGGAGTTTAATGGATTGATACTCCAATATGTGCTATTACAGAACCCTATCTGTTCTAGTTAAGTTGATTGATTTACCTTTTATCTCTGTGCTCCCCTCCTTTGTGCCCTCACTGACCAAAAAGGCATGTTTGCGGAGCTTTGTATATGCAAAACCAAGTCTGTGAATCAGACACTTCTTTTCTCACCAATGCTCCATCATGTACATGTAGAGGGAAATATAAGCCAGATGATATCCCATAGTATAATTCCATTTATTTAAAAAAGTTTTAAAAAAAGCAGTATACTATTCAAATTATAAAGAGACTTACATTACACACACATATCAACTCCTATCAAACATTATATGTTCTGCGGGCCAAAGCCAAGCTGACGGAAGTGACACCAACAAGCACCTCCAACACGTTTCATCCTTCTGACGTCATTAACCACTTAAGCCCTAGAAGATTTTACCCCCTTCCTGACCAGGGCCTATTTTGCAAAACGGCACTGCGTGACTTTAACGGACAATTGCGCGGTCGTGCGACGCTATACCTAAACAAATTTGATGTCCTTTTTTCCCACAAACAGAGCTTTCTTTTGGTGGTATTTGATCACCTGTGCGATTTTTTGATCATGCGCTATAAACAAAAAAAGAGCGTCAATTTTGCAAAAATAACAATATTTTTCACATTTTTTTATATGAAATTCCCAAAAAAAATGTAAAAATCTAAATTTTTTAACATTTTAGGCCAATTTGTTTTCTGCTACATATGTTTGGTAAAAAAAGCGTATTTTGATTGGTTTGCGCAAAAGTTATTGCGTTTACTAACTAAGGGAAAGATTTTTGTCATTTTTGTTGGTTTTTTTTAACGCGTAATGGCGGCGATCTGTGATTTTTTTTTGCGGTACTGCGACATTGGGGCGGACAGATCAGACCCTTGACTGACATTTTTGACACTTTCGGGGTTACCAGTGACATTACTGCAGTAATCAGTGCTATACATATGCACTGTTACTGTAAAATTACACTGGCAGTGAAGGGGTTAACTTTTTTTTGAGAGGGAGGGGTTGTGTGTGTCCCTAGGGGCGTGTTTCTAACTGTGATTGGCTGTGGCTTGAGGTGTAGGAACAGTGATCAACGGTCCTACATAGTAGAACCGTATGATCACTATTCCTACACAGGGGAGAATGACAGGCGGCTTGTTTACATCAGCCGCCTGCCTTTCTCCCGCTGTCACGGACGATCGCGAGTGCCCGGCGGACATCGGGTCCTCCGGGCACATGCGCGGGGGGGTCCGTGACCAAGCGGGAGCGGGAGCGTAGACCTACGTCGCTTTGCCTGTGAGGGGCTGACTGCCGCAATAAATATACTGTGAGCAGTCGGCAAGTGGTTAAGAGTGGCACCATGATGGAGTACTCTGTCCATTAAATACCCTATGCTTTGTAAACATACAAAATACCTCCTATGCAGCTTTCCTAATGAAAATCTTATACATATAAATTTAAATAGGAACCTCCTATCTCTGAAGATAACCAATCAGTGGAAACGCGTTAGACAGGAGGCGTGCCGTCACAACGTCGCTCGGGATCCGAGCTGCAGCCGGACCCGGGCTCATTAGAATTTCCTCAACGCTCCTTTACATTTATCCGCTGTTTCTATCCACATACATGTAAGTGTATCTTTCCTTTAATAAATTAAGTTTAAAAGGTAATGCACTATAGCGGCTATTCTTTTACATGTAATTGTTGGATGATACGATCTTCCTGCTGAGTCTACCCAACGGTTGCTTGAACATCCTGAGAGACAGCCATTGCAGTCCAGGAAGTTGTGGCAAAGTGCTTTATTCATACCGATCTGGTAAGGGGCCAAGCAGGCTCATATGCATGCACGGTGGTGAGCACGGATCGTTTTGGGCTTGAGCACAATTATCGTGTGGTTATATTTGTATAGAGGAGCACTTACTTTCATCCGTCCGGTAAGTGAGTATTTTGACCAAATCATAATTTGTATGCATTTTGTCCAACTCCAAGCTATATAAACTTAAATTCTTATTGGATTTAAGCATATCAGGTGATGTGTATTTGTGTAATAAGGGATGGTGTGGCCTAAGGAGACCAACACCCTATATCAAGGTATGCATAATTAATAGTCAGTTTCTTTTCCTCAGGAAAAATGGGCCAAAAAAAAAGATTAAAAAAATTGTAAAAAGTCCTTCAGAGGGATGCAGCACTCTTGAAATTGCTATAATGAGGCGTGATCACAGAACAATCAAACGTTTTGTTGCAAATGGTAAACAGGGTCAAAAGAAAGGTGTTGAGAAAAAAAGATGCAAATTACCTGCCAAAGATTTGAAAAGAATCAAATGTGAAGCTATCAGGAAGCCATTATCCTTCAGTGCTGTCATATTCCAGAACTGCAACCTACCTGGAGTGCCCAGAAGTACAAGGTGTTCAGTGCGCAGAGACATGGCCAGGGAAAGGAAGGCTGAAACCTGATCACCACTGAACAAGACACAGAAGTTGAAATGTCAAGAATGGTCCCAAGAAATATCTGAAGACAGATTTTTCAATGGACTGATGAGATGAGAGTGACTCTTGACAGACCAGATAAATGGGCCTGTGCCTGGATCGGTACGGGCACAGAGCTCCACTTTGACTCAGATGCCAGAAAGGTGGAGGTGGGGTACTCATATAGGCTTGTATGATTAAGGATGAGCTAGTTGGAACTTTCCGGGTTAAAGATGGACTCAAAATCAACTCCCAAACCTACTGACAGTTTTTAGAAGATACTTTCTTCAAGCATTGGTACAGAAAAAAGCCTGCATCTTTCAAGAAGACCATGATATATATGCAGGACAATGCTCCATCGCACACATCGAAGTACTCCACTGCATGGCTAGCCAGTAAAGGTCTTAAAGATGAAAGAATAATGAAATGGGCCCATTCCTCGCTTGACCTAAACCTTATTAAGAACATGTAGGCCCTTCTTAAACTGGAGATTTACAGTGAAGGAAAACAGCACACCTCTCTGAACAGTGTATGGGGGGCTGAGGTTGCTGCTGCACAAAAACTGTTTTACTGTCAACAGATCAAGAAACTGACGGACTTCATGAATGGAAGGCTTATGACTGTTAGGGTGGCTATATTGATTACTGATTTTTTTTTAAATGTCAGAAATGTTTATTTGTGAATTTTGAGTTGTTTGTTTATTATACTCTCTTTAACCACTTCAACTCTGCTCACATTGCTGCTACTGCAGCAATGTGGCTCGTTATCGTCCAGCGTCGTAGACCTACGTTGCTGGACTCCGCCCCTTGTGGGCGGCGCGCGCGCGCGCGCTGCTGTAGGCTCGCTCCCGCTGTGTTCAGTCACAGCAGGAGTCGGGGAATCTAGTTTGGAGATCCGCCCGCTTGTGTAAACAGAGCGGGCGGATCTCCTTAGTGACAGGGAGTGACAGATCACAGTGTTCAGCATAGCTGAACATATGCGATCTGTCCCTGTGTCACTCAGTCACCTCCCCCCACACGTTAGTAAGCACCAGGCATACATTAACCCCTCCCTCTCCAATAAAATTAACCCCTTCCCTGCCAGTGTCATTTTTACAGTAACAGTGCATATATATAGCACTGATTACTAGAGTAATGTCACTGGTACCCCCAAAAGTGTCAAAAATGTCAGTCAAGGGTCCGA
The DNA here is from genome assembly GCF_965119305.1 of Pelophylax lessonae. Lineage (NCBI taxonomy): Eukaryota > Metazoa > Chordata > Amphibia > Anura > Ranidae > Pelophylax > Pelophylax lessonae. The sequence continues at coordinate 464,181,737 of NC_138769.1, forward strand.
TCTGTCTGCCGCAATGTCGCAGATCGCCGCCATTACGTGTTAAAAAAAAACCACCAAAAATGACAGAAATCTTTCCCTTAGTTAGTAAACGCAATAACTTTTGCGCAAACCAATCAAAATACGCTTATTGTGATTTTTTTACCAAACATAGGTGGCAGAAATAATTGGCCAAAAATTTAAAAAAATTTTGATTTTTACATTTTTTTGGGGGGGGATTTAAAAAAATGTTAAAAATATTGTTATTTTCTCAAAAAAAACGCTCTTTTTTTGTTTATAGCGCAAAAAGTAAAAATCGCACAGGTGATCAAATACCACCAAAAGAAAGCTCTGTTTGTGGGAAAAAAAAGGATGTAAATTTAGTTTGGGTACGGTGTCGCACGACCGCGCAATTGTCAGTTAAACTTGCACAGTGCCAAATCGCAAAAAGTGGCCTGGACGTAAGACAGCAAAATCCTCCGGTGGTAAAGTGGTTAATAGATGAAAATAAAAAAGTGGGATGGGAAAATTTTCATTTTTCATTTAGGCTCATTTCACACTTGTGCAACTTGTCCTGCAACCTGGGACTGCAAAGTCCCATGGCAAGCCGTACCCCATGATTTCCAAAGAGTACAATTCATATCTGTGTGACTTCAAAGTAGTCCCTGCGCTACTTTGGTCCAACTTTGATGTGACTTGAGGTCTAAAGCCATTCTAAGTACCTTGCGTCAAAATCGCACGATTTTCAGGTTGTACAAGTGTGAAAGGGGCCTTAGTTGCATTATAAATCTGCACACCAATAGTTGACCAATAATTGTGCACACACAGATATTCTCCCAAGAAAGCCAAAACCTCCCTTTAACTTTCCTAAATATTTGGGTTTCAGGTTTATTAACATTTCTGATTGACCGAGAGCACTGTAGTTGTTCAATATTAAAAGTAATCCTCAAAAATACAATTTGCCTAAAAATTATGCACACAGTGTATATATATATATGTATACAGAGATTTCAGCCCTTTTCCGCTCTACAAATAGTTGTCCTTTCACTACTGTCTGAGCAGGTTTTGCTACCACATAATTACTACTGTTATTGGTTTATTTATTTCCCCCACAAATTTGAAAAATGTATGCACATACAGTGCTCTACAATTGTGAATCAGGCACTACTCTTTCAAACGGGCATGTCAAACATTGAATGAGATTTGGCAGGCAAGATACATTTATAGTCTCCTTTATTTAGGAATATTTGAAGGTAAATTGAATTTGAACTGATGGTCCCTGGTCCTGCAATCCAAGGCTGGCAAATGCAACAGTCATATAGAGATCTAATTCAAATGTGAAACAGTTACAAAAAGATCTGAGACAGATTTTCATGTAAGCATGTACAGAATTCCGCAGTTAGTTCATAAAAAAGTTATATTTAATACTTGGTGGAACCTAGTGGGCTGAGCCAGGCCTAGTTTTTTACATGTCTCAGTGGCAAAGTAAGTGTACCTTGTGTTTCCCTTTCATGGTCCCCCCACAACTTCTTTTTTTTTTTTAACAAATTCTTTATTTAGGCAAGAAAGGCACCCATTACAATCAGGAAAAACAGCAGATAACAAAACAAAATCTTAAGATGTACATCACAATCTTCAATTACAAACATTGGTCATGTAATGGGCTATGAGCACGTAGCAGCTCAGTAAGGCAGAGAGTTTAGAGAGTGAAATAATAGCAGAAATACAGATAAGTCATTTGATAGCCATTTCTCAGACAAATGCGTTAGTGAAGGTATAGAGGTTTTAAGCATGGAGGCGGACCCCGGGGGCGACCTCTGCCCCCAGCGGCATCTGTCTCATGGCCGGCACACGGAAGCGAAGTGGCGCGCCCCGGGGGGCCGACCAAACGCATCAGCCCCGTAATGTCAACCCGAATGCAAGCATGCCCATGAGCAAATAGGAGGGGGGAGTTTTTCTCTTAATTCAAAGGAAATAAATAGAAAGTAAAGCAGGAAAGGGGTAGCAGAAGCAAGAATGGGCAAGTAAAAGTGGGGGGGGAGGAGTGGGAGGGAGGAGGGAGAACGTGAACTCATGCCAGTAGAACCAACGCTCAAGAAACTTGTCCCTCAGGCCCCACGCTGCAGCAACAAGATCTTCCATCTCATTGACTTGAGCATCTTTCCGCAGCCACATGGCCACCGTGGGAGGCTGGGTCTGCATCCAGAGAAGGGGATACAGCTCCTGCCATCGTAAGCAAGAGCGGCAAGATAGACTTCGTGTAGGATGATCTCGGGAACTGATGGTAGCAGAAAGAGAGCTGGATTGAGAGTGAGCTTATGATCCGTAAATTTTTGAGCGAGATCCAGCACCGTGGACCAATAAGTCTGCAGGCGGTGACAGGACCAGAAGAATTAGAGGAGGGAACCGGTCTCCTCCTTACACCGCCAGCACAGGTCAGAGCGGAAACATTTTGTGGAGCCTGGATGGGGTATAGTACCACCTAGTCAGTAATTTATAGCCAGCTTCTTGGTATTTGGAACAGACCGAGGTCTTGTACACAAAAAATAAGTCTCTCGACTTGTCGATCCGAAAAGGTCAAACCTAGGTCGCGTTCCCAGTGCTCAATGTAGGGGGGTCGGTATGCAGGCTTGGGGGTGGTCAGTAGGCGATAGAGCTGTGATACTGCATGACGCATCAGAGAGTGCTCCACGCAGAGAGTCTCAAAAGGCATGAGGCGCCTAGTGTATGAGACCACTGGCAGCAGAGAGCCCAGAAAGTGGGCTAATTGCACCTTTTGCCAGAAGGATAAGGAGTCAAAGTATTGGTCGGTGCAAATCTGTTGCCTAGAGATCCATTGACCCCGGCAGGTGAAGTGCCTAACCTGGTAAAGCTCCCTAGTCTTCAGAACGCGGAAGCCAGGGTCTCCTACTCCCGGTAGAAAGTCCAGGTTGTCCACCACCTGATGAAGGGGAGACGGCAGGGGGGCAGATGCCAAACCCTGCATGCCCTTCAGCATATAGCCAGGGTAGCCCCGATTGTCGGTGCAAAGCGACCTCTTTCAGTATAGGAGACTGGGTCCACAGAAGTGACTCCAGGGAGGAATCGCCCACGGACTGTTCTATCTGCACCTGCTGCTTTATGGATTCATGCTTGTACCAGTCTAGGATCCTGGCAAGGTGACACGCTGTGTGATAAAGCATTGCGTCAGGTAGTGCCATACCGCCCTGCAACTTGGGCAGTCTTAGTATCCTCAGTGCCAGATGAGAAGGGCCCCTGATCCATAGAAAGTCATGGAAGGTCCTATTGACCCTTTTGAGAAAGGCAGGAGGGACATATATAGGGAGAGCCTGGAACACATAAAGCAAGCGGGGCATTATGTTATTCTTTATGAAGTTGCAAAGGCCAAACCAAGAAAAACAAGCCCCGTTGCCAATCCTCCAAATCTTTCTTGATCTGGGCAAGAAGGGGAGGAAAGTTACAGTCAAAGATGCAATCTGGGCAATTCGGAAGGGAAACACCCAGATATTTGATATGAGATGAGCTCCATTTGAAGGGGAAATTTGCCTGGAGCAGGGAAGCCATAGACGCCGGCATAGCGATAGTGAGCGCTTCCGACTTCTGTTGATTGATCTTATAGGACAACAGGGCTTCATATGAATGGAATTCTTTCAGTAGATTAAGAAGAGAGATCAATGGTTTAGTCAGAAAAAACAAGAGACCACTTTTGGAGACAGCGATGGAGAGGCCGATAGCCCTGCGATGTCAGCGTTGACCCGCACTGTTCTGAGGAACGGTTCCAAAGTTAAAATAAAGATCAGAGGAGACAGGGGGCATCCCTGACGTGTGCCATTGGAAATCCTTAGAGGTGTGGAGAGAGTACCATTGACCTTCAAATTCGCTGAGGGCCCAGCGTATATTGTGTAAATCCAGGGCATCATCCTTTGAACCAAACCCACATGTCTCAGAGTCTCTATCAGGAAAGTCTAGTTCACCTAATCAAATGCCTTCTGGGCATCTGTCGAGAGGACCAGCGTGGGAATCCAGCGGGAATGAGCCACCTGGATCAAATCAATCGCCTTGGTAGTGTTGTCGCGCGTCTCGCAGGAAAGTACCAACTCCACTTAGTCCGAATGGACCAGTTGGGGGATCAAGGAGACCAAACGTGTTGCCAGGATCTTGGTGAAAAGCTTCAAGTCTATGTTGAGGAGTGAGATAGGCCGGTAGCTTTGACATAAGAGGGGGTTTTTTCCCTCCTTAGCAATCACTAGGATGTGGTCTCTGATCGAATCCTCTGGAAACTCATCACCCGTACCCACCGCATTGTACACATTGTACACAGAGAGGAAATATGGAGACAGAACGTCCTCAAAGAGCTTATGGTACATGAGTGGTAACCTGTTCGGGCCCGGAGCCTTGCCTCCCTTTGATCCTGCGATCGCTCTAGCTAACTCCATGGGTTGCAGAGGTTCCTCTAGCGTCTCAAGCTCTGCAGCTGAGCTTGACACCTATATATGTCTAAGTGTAAAATACATATAAGTATGTGTGTGTATATACCACTATACACAAGTTCAGATGTTTTGCCTGCCTCCAGAAACCCCAAAAAAATGCCTGCAACAACACACCTGGGCGTTTTTTTTTTTTACGCTAGCGTTTTTTTGGGCATTTTTTGGGGTTCTTTGGAGGCAGGCAAAACATCTGAACTTGTGTATAGTGGTATATATACCCGTATACACAAGTTCAGATGTTTTGCCTGCCTGAAAAGACCCCAAAGAATGCCCAAAAAAATGCTTGCTACTAAACCGGCAAGGTGTGAAAAGCGAGAAGCCACTAACCTGTTCTATAAGTGACCTAATACAAACAATCTTTTTTTTATGGTTCTGGACATGCTACAGAGCTGAAACTTCACAGGTACACGTTTTAGACCCCCCAGATACTAAATCCAAAGAATTTTTTTTTTTTCAATAATTGGCTCTCTATCAAAAATGACAATTTTTAAGAACTTTTTTTTTGTGTGATTAATAGTCCCTGGGGTATGACCCAGAACCCTAGGCACTTTTTAGGGGCATTTATTGGGTTTTAGGGCTTTAAAATGGTGTTTTTTGATTACCGAAGTTCGGGTCCCATTGATTTCAATGGGGTTCTGAAATCTGGTCCGAACTTTCGGGAAGTTCGGATGTTCTGGCCGAATCGAACTTTTGAAAAGTTCGATCATCCCTATTGACAGGTCTCTGTTCTGAGTGAACTCCATTTACAACCACACTCTGGTATCTATCCTTTAGCCAACTGCATATCCACTGAACCACCCAACAGTTAAGTCCTACCTTGTACAACTTTTGTATTAGATCCTTATGTGGAAATGTATCAAATGCCTTGCTGAAATCAAGATATGCTATATCCCCAGCACCACCCCGGTCGAAAATATTGGTAATATACTCAAAAAATATACTCACCCCTCTGACATGTGTAACCCCCATAGGGGTCTATGATTATGCTCTTTCAAGGTGAAACCCGTCAGAGGGTTTGAGCTAGTCGGAGGGAACTCAACTGAAGCTGAATTTCTACTTATCTTACCACAGTTGACTTTGCCAGTGTGTGTGGTCCAGTTTGCTGACTTCACACAATATTTCTTAAGTTATAAGTTACTGCATATATGACCAATTTTAAGATGTTTGTAGCGCTTATTAACAAATATATGTGGAACTCATCTGGGGTTGTCTTTATCTTTCTCATTAAATTTTATTTTATAGTACTATTGAGCATCCAATAATGTCCTCGCATTTATGTCACATACAGTCAGGTCCATAAATATTGGGACATTGACACAATTCGAATCATTTTGGCTCTATACACCACCACAATGGATTTGAAATGAAACAAACAAGTTGTGCTTTAACTGCAGATTTTCAGCTTTAATTTGAGGTTATTTACATCCAAATCAGGTGAAAGGTGTAGGAATTACAACAGTTTGTATATGTGCTTCCCACTTTTTAAGGGACCAAAAGTAATGGGACAATTAGCTGCTCAGCTGTTCCATGACCAAGTGTGTGTTATTCCCTCATTATCCCATTTACAAGGAGCAGATAAAAGGTTCAGAGTTCATTTTAAGTGTGCTATTTGCATTTGGAATCTGTTGCTGTCAACTCTCAATATGAGATCCAAAGAGCTGTCACTATCAGTGAAGCAAGCCATCATTAGGCTGAAAAAAACAAAACAAACCCATCAGAGAGATAGCAAAAACATTAGGTGTGGCCAGATCAACTGTTTGGAACATCCTTAAAAAGAAAGAACTCACCGGTGAGCTCAGCAACACCAAAAGACTCGGAAGACCACGGAAAACCACTGTGGTGGATGACCGAATAATTCTTTCCCTGGTGAAGATAACACCCTTCACAACAGTTGGCCAGATCAAGAACACTCTCCAGGAGGTAGGTGTATGTGTGTCAAAGTCAACAATCAAGAGAATACTTCACCAGAGTGACTACAGAGGGTTCACCACAAGATGTAAACCATTGGTGAGCCTCAAAAACAGGAAGACCAGATTAGAGTTTGCCAAACAACATCTAAAAAAGCCTTCACAGTTCTGGGACAACATCCTATGGACAGATGAGACCAAGATCAACTTGTACCAGAGTGATGGGAAGAAAAGAGTATGGAGAAGGAAAGGAACTGCTCATGATCCAAAGCATACCACCTCATCAGTGAAGCATGGTGGTGCTAGTGTCATGCTGTGGGTATGTATGGCTGCCAATTGAACTGGTTCTCTTGTATTTATTGATGATGTGACTGCGAACAAAAGCAGCAGGATGAATTCTGAAGTGATTTGGGCAATATTATCAGCTCATATTCAGCCAAATGCTTCAGAACTCATTGGACGGCGCTTCACAGTGCAGATGGACAATGACCTGAAGCATACTGCGAAAGAAACCAAAGAGTTTTTTTAAGGGAAATAAGTGGAATGTTATGCAATGGCCAAGTCAATCACCTGACCTGAATGCAACTGAGCATGTATTTCACTTGCTGAAGACAAAACTAATGGGAAAATGCCCCAAGAACAAGCAGGAACTGAAGACAGTTGCAGTAGAGGCCTGGCAGAGCATCACCAGGGATGAAACCCAGCATCTGGTGATGTCTATGTGTTCCAGACTTCAGGCTGTAATTGACTGCAAAGGATTTGCAACCAAGTATTAAAAAGTGAAAGCTTGATTTATGATTGTTAATTTGTCCCATTACTTTTGGTCCCTTAAAACATGGGAGGCACATATACAAACTGTTGTAATTCCTACACTGTTCACCTGATTTGGATGTAAATACCCTCGAATTAAAGCTGAAAGTCTGCAGTTAAAGCACATCTTGTTTGTTTCATTTCAAATCCATTGTGGTGGTGAATAGAGTCAAAAAGATTAGAATTGTGTCGATGTCCCAATATTTATGGACCTGACTGTAGTACCCCTACACAAAAAGGTAAATATTGAGATTATAAATAAAGATTTTTGGACAAGTCCTTAATTTAAAAAAAACTCAAAAAATGTCTCATCATCTAAATCCATCATCAATTATATTGTGAAGCAATGCAGATTCATGTCAATCATAATGAATGATGCTCACCAACCTGCCAAAACAAAAAACATGCTGACCAGTTCACACTGGCTGACTACAGTGCACTAATGACAGTTCAGTTAAAATATAAACAAAAGGATGTTGATATTGTCTGAAATCAGTTAATAAATGTGGTAATATGGCCATATTTAGGCAATGATGTTAGCCAGTATTCCTGCCTCTTTTTTTACATGACTGGGAATTTCCATCAAATTAATGGGGCCAAGTAATGTCCAGTGTTTCTAGGGGTGTGATGGGTACAGCACACACTGCTTCCTTAACAACCATTGACAGGGGAAAACGGAGGCTGTCATGTAGAGTAGTATAAAGTATATATAATGTTCAGGTCCAACTGAATGGCCTAAAACAAGTAAGTTTTGGTCTGAACCTGGCTCATCCCTACTGTGCAGCATGTAAGAAGCAAAAAATGTTTGCCCTATATACATACAGATTTACTTGTGTGAGAAAAAATAAACACTCATTGATATTAACTTCTACATTTATCTGGTCACATTTACATGTAGCTAAAACCATATAAGGGCTTTTTTGCCTTTCTTGCGAGGTTAAGGTTTTGGGAATTCAGGTTAGGGATCAACCGATATCGTTTTTTCATTGCCTATACCAGTGTTTTTCAACCTATTTTCAACCAAGTCAACCAAGTCACCCTTGACAATCTGGCAGAATCTCGAGGCACACCAGCCAAAAATGTCGAAAAAATTGAATTGTTACTTACATTAATGGGATACTTGAGCCTGAGACGAACCACACAACCACTTTATTCTATGGAAACTGCACTTCTTTTTTATGTTGTATTCCGCTTGCACATCTGCTTCAGTTTGGCCGCAGCGCAGGTGTAGCGCAGGATACCCTCGGTTTTCATGTACGCTTCCTGTGGTTCCCTATAGACTTCTATTACCCCTCATTTTTGGTGTGCTTTCAGAAAATGCACCAAAATTGGGGTCATTTTGCCGTGGCACACCTGGGGACTCATATATATGAAGCCGCGGCACACTGGTTGAGAAACCCTGGCCTATACCAATATTTTGGCCATCACGTATCGGTATTGGCCGATATGGGCCAATATTTTCGTACATTTAAAACATTTTTTTTTTACTTGACATGTACTCTTGTTGAGGGATCTGGGGGTCTAAAAGACCCCAAACCCCTCCTCTGCACTTAAAAGCATTTAAAACGTCAAGTTTGGCTGTTTTGAATGCTGTAATTTTTTTAATCTGGCGCCAGTACCCGGAAGTGATGTCATGACATCACTTCCGGGTTTTCGCATGGAGACCTCAATCAGAGCTGAATGCGGCTTTGATCGGGTCTTTGGCAGCCGTGCAGGCTGGTTGCCCTGGTCTCCCGGTGGGACGGGAGACCCAGGCGAGCTGCTAAAGGCGGCGGGAGGGGGGATGTCCCCTCCAGCTCCTTGTAATGACAGCCGAGCGGTTTCTCAGCCGCATCGGTTGTCATTACAAGACAGCCGACTGTCGGCTATGGACGCTGGTACCGGGGTGATGGCTCTAGCTGCAGGCATCACTCAGGTACTAGCACTTTCTGAAATATCGGTAATATCGGCCACCTTGGTGGCCGATTCCTATATATCGGGGAAAGTGCATATCGGCCCTCGATATATCAGCTTTGCCGATAATCGGCCAATCCCTAAATCAGGACTTTATTTTTTTATTTTATTTTTTAATCTGAACATGTGTCTTTTTTACCCTGGCTAATTATTGAACAATACAGATTTATATTTTTCCTACAAAACTATTGAAACTTTGGCAGATAAATAGTAAATAAAATCTTTCTGGAAGTTGTAAACTTGTAATACAAGAGGATATTCAAGTAAGATGTTTAAATATTTTCAAGGCCAATGTAAAGATTGGGAAAATAAATGTTTTATTTCAAAAACTTTATAAAAGAACAATGCATAACATATACATTTTAATACGATTTTTAATAAACACACTGAATGTTTGCTTACAATTAATAATGGCATTCACAGTTCTAATTAAAGATTAACATAAAATATATATTTAATCTACCATATTTGTAATGATTTCCATGCTACTAACTTTAGCTAAAAGAAAATCGTTTATTTTCAGTATGATTGTCTCCTAGTGGTGAAAAATCACACTGTCTTTTCTCATAGAATATCCTATTTCTCAGTTCCCCAGTAGTTCCTGCCATTGCATGGTTGAAAGACTGATAGAAACACTCTGACAGCTGCAATGAGCCCTTCATATATCTATCATGCCTTTAATTTACAACAAATTTAACATGCATCAGTTTAGTCACAGCACAATGTATCTGTCTTGTCACGGTATTAGAATGAATAACACTTTAGGGTGGTGTCACAGCTGACCTCTCTGACCTTTGCATTGACATTGCTTTTTCAGCTTGACTGGCTTGAAAAAGATACAAAGATGTCAAGAGAAAAGAGACATCAGTGTGCAGCAGTGAAGATTAGCAAAACATGCTTAGGATTTCCGTGTGTGTGTGTCTGTATTTGATTTAAAGTCACAATGCATTAAAGTATCATTCAAACAAAATGTGCACAATAGTTCAACTACATAAAATTTGTACACTCTAAACATTTATAGCCTGAAAATGAGTTTATACTACATGGTAGAGGTCACTAACCTTGTAAACATAAATGTATATATATATATATATATATATATATATATATATATATATATATATATATATATATATATATATACGAACAAAATTATAAACGCAACACTTTTATTTGAGTTGAACTCAAGGAACTAAAACTTTTTCTTTGTACACAAAAGGCCTATTTCTCTCAAATATTGTTCACATATCTGTCTAAATTTGTGTTAGTGAGCACTTCTTCTTTGCTGAGACAATCCATCCACCTCACAGGTGTGGCATATCAAGATGCTGATTAGACAGCATGGTTATTGCACAGGTGTGCCTTAGGCTGGCCACAATAAAAGGCCCCTCTAAAATGTGCAGTTTTATCACACAGCACAATGCCACAGATGTCGCAAATTTTGAGGGAGTGTGCAATTGGCATGCTGACTGCAGGAATGTCCACCCGAGTTATTGCCCATGAATTGAATGTTCATTTCTATACCATCAGCTGTCTCCAAAGACGTTTCAGAGAATTTGGCGGTACATCTAACCGGCCTCCACACCAACCCAGGACCTCCACATCCAGCATCTTCACCTCCGAGATCGTCTGAGACCAGCCACCGGACAGCTGCTGCAACAATTGCTTTGCATAACCAAAGAATTCAGCTCATAAAAAATGGGAACAAAAAACAAAAGTGTTGCTTTTAAAATTTTGTTCAGTGTGTGTATATATATATATATATATATATATATATATATATATATATATATATATATATATATATATATATATATATGTATAGAGGAACCAGTAAAATAAACTAATATTTATATGTTTATATATTCCTAAATTGCAGTAAATGAGATTTAAAAAATCTATCATTGACCTCTGAGGATGTAGGCTCAATTAATTCTCAATTCACAGCAGAAGCATTGAGGAGGTTTTTGTCTCAACAGCTCAGCTCACCAGGCTCCCACTCTCAGTAGTGACTCACCAGCTCAACACACCCTGCTTCTGCTCTCAGCAATAACTCTTTGAAGCCTTCTAGCCTCTACTGTAAACACAGAGCAGGTGTTTCGGGAGGGGTGCAAAGTGAGCAGTGTTTGTAAGAGAAGAGTTAGTGTTTCTTCGGAGAAGTCTGAGGCTGGATTGCTCCTCAGTGCCTGCAGCTTGGCCAATGGTTCACTTTAAAATGGAGGTTTAAAGTGCACCTGGGCACTGTGCAGTTCCTCAGATAGCTATATCAAAGTTAAATAAGAGTGGCAATAAATTGTGCCCTTTAGGAGGTGATTTCCTATTAATTTAATAATTTCTTAATGAAAGGAAGGGGCTAAATCAGCATGGCAGTTCAAAGACCTCTTTATCTGTTTACATCTTGATAAGAGTTAATCGGATTGGTTTACCAAGTGGGTTGGGCAACATTCACTAATATTCGGGTACTAGTGAACCTACCTAAACTTGGTTGAATCTAATTTCAGGTACACTGATTTAGTCATCTTTAGGAAGAGCAAAAAGATCCACACAAGTTAAAGTTTGTGGTGAACAGAAACATTGTGCTTGAGGACCAGGCATGGCATACAGGCTTTTTTACATTAGCTCTCTAGAATATGCAGGTCTCCTTTGACCCAGTAAAGAGCCTTCTTTTTTATCAGCATGGGTGAAGTGAGCAATTCTCTACATAAAGCTCACAATGCAGAAGCTGTTATTTTACATGTTGTACACTGGGGAAAATGAAGGGAGAGGGTAGTGTCTGCTGTTAATTAGGTACCTTATTTAGGTACGCAGTAGTTACAGTTTAGGACTATCTTTCGAAAAAAGCATTTATGCTGAAACGCGTCAAGGCCACGCTGCTGACAGCCTACCTTTGCATCTGTATACGCTCTTTACCACGAGATGTTTGTAAGTGCAATTTGGTGTATTTTTATTTAATTAAAATTTTAGCAGTGTTACACTATTTTGTGCTCCCTTGTTTTTTGGTTCCTTTCTGGCCATTTGACGGAGTGAGAGCCTCTCTGGTGTGACGGTTCATATCTGCTATTACCTCTTCACCTCAACATCAGTGACCTCAGTCATCCCTTCGGATTATCCATCCATTGTACAACAAGCTGATTTGACTCATATGCTATATGGCATTTTGAGTCCTATCATTCTGGTGAGCACATTATATCTCTATATCTTGTTGGTGTTGGGGTCCAGTGAGCACTTCAATTATCACCGTTGTGGACTGTTTTTTTCACTTCACATATGTACTTTTGCTTTATTTTATATTTTTTCCTTAAGCAAGCTGTTTTTTGTGAATCTGTCGCAAAGGTTCTTATTGAAGATCCTGCTGATAAAAAGCATTCCATGTTGCAAGTTGGCCACTTCTTTGCAATAAGCAGCAGCAGCTTAGTGTTGTCAGCCTCCAAGAGGAAGTGTTGCTGCTGGCAGGATCTCCAGGTAGAAAACTATGTAAAAGATTCCCAAAAAGCAGTTTATTAAAAACTGCAAGTGATATTCTGCAACAAGGGCCTCATTGACATGTGTGCCAAGGCCCATACAGCCTGAATGGGCCATTTGTTTGTGCTAGTTGGGATGCTTGGAGCTGTGTGCAGGCAGCCAATGTCACTCTATGGGGATGCAGAGATTGTTTGGATACAGCTGCTTGTCCTAATTTACTAATTTAAGGCACATATAGGAAGAGGTGAGCACACAGTGTGCATTCAGTCTCTCTACTAACTCTTATAAGGGAGAATAACCAGACATATTTTATTTTTTGTGTGAGGTACACAATTGCATTACAGATACCACCTTGTGATTTGTGTATCCATATAAATGTAATATGTCTATTATTTCTTTCTTCTTTAGGCTAGTTTCCTGGTGACTCTAGTGGCTTTGGCATTTTGGGCTATTTGGTGGTCTTATACAGTGGCACCCATTTGATAGCAGCATCCTCATACATACCTGTTTTTATGCAACTATCAGATATTCTATGATTGATTACTCATTATTTGAATATAACAAAATATGTTTTCTCTGAATTTACAACTTTGTATACAATTGTATGATTTATATCATCTTTACTCTGCAGAAAAAGATTTTTTGAACCTGTCTATTTTCACCTCTGAAGAAGAGACTTTGACTCGAAAGGCATAGGGTGTCATTAGATGTCATATGGGCAATAGGTTCTATAATACTGTCTAGAACCTCTCTGTTTGTTATCGCTTACCATCTTATATGTATATAGTCAGGTCCATAAATATTGGGACATTGACAGATTTCTAATCCTTTTGGCTCTAAACACCACCACAATGGATTTGAAATGAAACAAACAAGATGTGCTTTAACTGCAGACTTTCAGCTTTAATCTGAGGGTATTTACATCCAAATCAGGTGAAATGTGTAGGAATTACAACAGTTTGTATATGTGCCTCCCACTTTTTAAGGGACCAAAAGTAATAGGACAATTGGCTGCTCAGCTGTTCCATGGCCAGGTGTGTGTTATTCCCTGAATATCCCATTTACAAGGAGCAGATAAAAGGTCCAGAGTTAATTTCAAGTGTGCTATTTGCATTTGGAATCTGTTGCTGTCAACTCTCAATATGAGATACAAAGAGCTGTCACTATCAGTGAAGCAAGCCATCATTAGGCTGAAAAAAAACAAAACAAACCCATCAGAGAGATAGCAAAAACATTAGGTGTGGCCACATCAACTGTTTGGAACATCCTTAAAAAGAAAGAATGCACCGGTGAGCTCAGCAACACCAAAAGACCCGGACGACCACGGAAAACAACTGTGGTGGATGACAGAAGAATTCTTTCCATGGTGAAGAAAACACCCTTCATAACAGTTGGCCAGATCAAGAACACTCTCCAGGAGGTAGGTGTATGTGTGTCAAAGTCAACAATCAAGAGAAGACTTCACCAGAGTGAATACAGAGGGTTCACCACAAGATGTAAACCATTGGTGAGTCTCAAAAACAGGAAGGCCAGATTAGAGCTTGCCAAACAACATCTAAAAAATCCTTCACAGTTCTGGAACAACATCCTATGGATAGATAAGACCAAGATAAACTTGTACCAGAGTGATGGGAAGAGAAAAGTATGGAGAAGGAAAGGAACTGCTCATGATCCAAAGCATACCACCTCATCAGTAAAACATGGTGGTGGTAGTGCCATGGCGTGGGCATGTATGGCTGCCAATGGACTGGTTCTCTTGTATTTATTGATGATGTGACTGCTGACAAAAGCAGCAGGATGAATTCTGAAGTGTTTCGGGCAATATTATCTGCTCATATTCAGCCAAATGCTTCAGAACTCATTGGACGGCGTTTCACAGTGCAGATGGACAATGACCCGAAGCATTCTGCGAAAGCAACCAAAGAGTTTTTTTACCCAAATCCGATTGAGCATGCATTTCACTTGCTGAAGACAAAACTGAAGGGTAAATGCCCAAAGAACAAGCAGGAACTGAAGACAGTTGCAGTAGAGGCCTGGCAGAGCATCACCAGGGATGAAACCCAGTGTCTGGTGATGTCTACGCGTTCCAGACTTCAGGCTGTAATTGACTGCAAAGGATTTGCAACCAAGTATTAAAAAGTGAAAGTTTGACTTATGATTGGTAATCTGTCCCATTACTTTTGGTCCCTTAAAAAGTGGGAGGCACATATACAAACTGCTGTAATTCCTAAACCGTTCACCTGATTTGGATGTAAATACCCTCAAATTAAAGCTGAAAGTCTGCAGTTAAAGCACATCTTGTCTGTTTCATTTCAAATCCATTGTGGTGGTGTATAGAGCCAACAAGATTAGAATTGTGTCAATGTCCCAATATTTATGGACCTGACTGTATTTTACTGCATGACATTTTACAATATGTTTGAATAAACTATAGCTTTTTAATCTTTACCTCATGGCTTCTTGGACATTCTGCTGCATAAAAAGTCACTGTATTTAGAGGGTTAAATTTTTTTCTTGCTATAAAGTAATTGGAGTAATTGCAGCCTCAAAAGGCCCTTGTTTTCTTTGTACCCCTAAAATGCAAGAACAATACAAATACCCCTAAATTACCTTTTAGGTATTTAGTAGGTGGCATTTTGGAAAATTAAGGAATTACATTTTTTCCTACAATTTGTTTACAGCATCATCATGTACCTGGTGTGGCGGTGATCTGTAACGCTCCTGCGTTTCTTATATGGTGTGGATTTTCAGCTGCAGAAATAGTTCCACGTCAGTAGTCATGTAAGAGATATGCTGAGATACCATTCCCAACCTCAATGACTCATCATGTGTGGAAGGTCTTATTTCAGCCAGTAAATACACACAATTAGCAAACTGGTTCCTAGAGTGACTTTATGTATGTGGTAACACAATGATGAAGGTTGATGGATAGGTTGAGTGGAGGTGGTAGGTGATAGACACTTGAAGGTGAGACAGTAGCAGATGGATGCAGGAAGGTTTAGCAATGTTGTATGATAGCAGATGATAGAATAGCAGGTGGACATACAAAAGAGATCAACCCAGTGCAGAAAAGTAGCAGTAGTCTCAAGAGCTAGCAATCTAGTTATGTAGATGTGATAAACAGTCTTTACTATGCAGAGCTAGATAGTGTAAGCTTAGTATAAGTTTATAGAGAATTCCCCTGCGGGGTACTTAGCACTATTAGCGATACAGCCGAAGAGTGGTTCAGGAGAGGCGGATGATCCAGTAGCGGGATACAGGGATCAGCACAGCGAGGTTCCGTCAGCGAAGTAAGCTTGCAAGCATGGAAGCTTCAAGCAAGGTTAGCATCCAGGTAAGGGTGTTTGAACGAACACATGTGAGTGAGAACCGGCGCTTTAAATAGCCATCTAGTCCGGCGCTGGGTGATGACAGCTCCAGTCTTAAAGGTGTATGCGCACCTTTCCAAAAGTAAATGGTGGGGCGCATACACTTGTGGAAAGTGTAATTTAGGGTACCAAAGGTACCGGAACATTACAATACCCCCCCCTTAAGGCCTGCTCCTGAAGGCCTCTGGAGCTGGTTTGTCTGGGTATCTCGCATGAAAATTGCGGATTAATCTAGGGGCATGTATGTCAGAGGTGTTTAGCCAGGTGTCGTCTTGGGGCCCATAGTTCTTCCATCTAACCAAGTACTGAAGTCTTCTTCTGTAGATACGAGAATCCAGAATCTCTTTTATCTCGTATTCTTCTCCACCTTCAACTTATACAGGAGGGGGAGGTGGAATATTAGGCCTTATTCCTTGGTCCGGAACATGGGGTTTTAGTAGCGACACATGGAAAATGGGATGGATTTTTAGGTCCATAGGCAATGTAAGCTGCACTGCAGCTTTTCCAATAAGTTTCTTGATTGGGAAAGGTCCCAAGAACAGAGGTCCAAGCTTTTTGCTAGGGATCTTCAGTCTCAAGTTTTTTGTTGAGAGCCAAACGAGGTCCCCGATAGTATACTGTGGAGAAGGTCTTCTACGAAGATCATAGTACTTCTTTTGTTGACTGTGAGCGTGTGCAATGTTAGTATTTAGTAAACCCAGAGAATCCTTTATTTGGGTAAGATAGTCTGAGGCTACTGGGTTATTTGAAGGAAGGATGCGTGGAGGGAGAATAGAGGGATGGAACCCATAGTTCAAGTAGAACGGACTCTGCTTGGTTGTACTGTGAGTTGCGTTGTTGTAGGCAAATTCTGCCAGGGGGAGAAGATCCAACCAATCATCCTGTTGGTAAGAAGTGTAACAACGTAAATACTGCTCGATGCATTGGTTGACTCTTTCAGTCTGTCCGTTGGTCTGCGGATGGTAAGGAGAAGTGAGCTTCCGCTCGATCCGTAGTATGTGACATAGTTCTTGCCAGAATTTAGAAATAAATTGGGATCCACGGTCAGACAGAAGAGTTTTTGGGATACCATGTAATCTGAAGACATGTTTCATCAGGAGTTCTGCCGTTTGTTTGGACGAAGGTAGTCTGCGAATAGCAATGAAATGTGCCATCTTTGTCAGATGGTCCACTGACACCAAGATGGTATTAAATCCTTTGGAAGGAGGCAATTCTACGATGAAGTCCAATGACAAAACCTCCCATGGAGTTTGGGGTATTGGTAGACTGCATAGTAGACCGGATGGTCTCGTAGTGTCAATTTTGGACCTGGCACAGACATTGCATGAAGAGACGAATTTTTGTATAGATGTTTTCATGTCAGGCCACCAGAATTGTCGAGAAATCAAATTGAAAGTCTTTGTCATACCCATATGTCCTGCCATAGGCACATCATGCGATAATTCCAAGATCTTGGTGCGTAGGGTAGGTGGTATGTAAAGTTTGTCGTTGTAGTAGAGGAAGCCTTCTGCATCAGTATTTAGTTGTGGTGGGGGTGAATCCAAACTTATACCATGCAGAACCTCTTCCTTTAAGGAACGGACAACTCCAATAATGCGTTTGTGAGGTATTATAGGAACGGAAGGGATTTCAAAGTAGTTTTCTTCAGTTAGTCGTGATAGTGCATCCGCCTTTTTGTTCTTATCTGCAGGTGTGTAGGTCACTAGGAAGTTAAACCTTAGAAAGAATAGTGACCATCGTACCTGTCGATGCGAGAGAGTTTTGCTAGTCTGAAGATATTGGAGGTTTTTATGGTCCGTGTATATAATTATTGGTAGTTGGGTGCCTTCGAGTAAATGTCGCCAATTCTCCAGAGCCAATTTTATAGCAAGCAGTTCCTTTTCACCCACGGGGTAATTTATCTCGGGACTGCTCAGGGATTTAGAAAAAAAAGCGACTGGATGAAGTGGTGAAGTGTGGGTAGGTCGTTGGGAGAGTATTGCTCCTACTGCCATGTTTGACGCATCTACCTCCAGAATGTATTGGAGGGATGGGTCTGGATGGCGTAATATGGGAGCGGAAGTAAACCTTGTCTTTAACAAGTGGAAAGCCTTATTTGCTTCTTCTGACCATTTAAATGGTATCTTTATGCTAGTGAGCTGTGTGAGGGGTCTCACAATAGCAGAAAAGTTTTTTATGAACTTCCTGTAGAAATTTGAAAATCCCAGGAATCGCTGTAGCGCCTTGCGTGTAGTTGGTGTAGGCCAATCCTGAATGCAGGATATTTTACTCATGTCCATCTCGATTCCTGTTTTGGATATGATGTAGCCTAGAAAGAGTACCTCATCTTTATGGAACAAGCATTTCTTCAGCTTCACATAAAGATTATGTGCAAGCAATCTCGATAATACAAGTCTTACATGTCTTATGTGTTCAGACAGGGTCCGTGAATATATAAGTATATCGTCCAGATATACCACAACACAGACATCTAGTAAGTCTTTAAAAATATAGTTTATAAATCGTTGGAAAACTGCAGGGGCATTGTATAGGCCGAATGGCATCACAAGATATTCGAACAATCCGTATCTAGTTCTGAATGCAGTCTTCCACTCGTGTCCATCACGGATTCGAATGAGATTGTATGCTCCTTTCAGGTCTAGTTTTGAAAAATAGGTAGCTCCACGCACCTGCTCAATGAGCTCAGGGATAAGCGGTAGAGGATAGCGATCTTTTATTGTGATAGCATTCAATTTCCTGTAGTCGATGATAGGTCTGAGACTTGAATCTTTATTGCGAACAAAAAAGAGTCCTGCTGCTGTGGAAGAAGTGGAAGGTCTAATAAAACCTTTTTCCAAGTTCTCATCCAAATAGGTTTTGAGATGGGCAAGTTCATCCTGTGAAACAGGATAAACATGACCGAACGGCAATTTGCTATTTGGGAGTAGATCAATGCTACAATCATAGTCTCGATGAGGAGGTAATGCTTGAGCATTTTTCTCAAGAAAAACCTCAGAAAGATCCTGATAACATAGTGGTGCAATCTCATCTGTCACCACAGACAGAATCTTCCCGGAAAACGGGAGGTTACACGTTTCCTCGCAATAACAAGAAGGGAAGGTCAAGGACCGTTTCTTCCAATCTATGGTTGGTTGGTGTGTGTGCAACCAGGGAAGTCCCAACACAATGGGAAAGTGGGGTGATGGTATTAAATCGAAGGTAGAAGTCTCCCTATGAGACTCGTTAATAGTGACTAGAAGTGCTTGTGTCTGATCGGTGATCGGACCAGAGGATAACGGAACACCGGTAATAAGACTTACTGAGACAGGTTTGAGTTTAGAAATAATAGGAATTTTATTTAAAGCAGCAAAACATATATCCATATAATTTCCACAAGATCCTGTGTCAATCATGGCCTTAGTAGTAATCCTGTTCTGGTCCCACTGTAATGTCAAAAAAACAGAAATGTAGGGGTTAGTGAATGAAGTTGTCAATCCTCCTAGGGAGACATGTGAACACTCACCCTTCTTTTTGTTGACTAGGGGACAGACGTTTATCTTGTGATCCGGGGATGCACAGTACAAGCAGAGATTTTCATTTCGTCTTTTGGCTTTTTCCATAGTTGATAGCGGTGGGCGTATGGTTCCTATCTCCATAGGAACGGGGTCAACGGCCAGACTCCGAGAGGAAATGGATAATGGCATTCCCATCTTTTCAGCCTTTCTTTCTCGTAGTCTTCTATCTATGGTAATACTGAGTTGTATTAGTGCATCCAGGGTTTTTGGCAGATCCGCTCGGGCGAGCTCGTCCTTAACGGTTTCTGATAGGCCAAGCCTAAATTGGGTTTTCAGAGATGCATCATTCCATTCTGAATCAAGGGTCCATCTCTTGAACTCTGCGACAAAGTCTTCTACAGGCCTCCTTCCTTGTTTCAAGGATCTTAACTGAAGATCAGCAGTACTCTGCCTATTGGGGGTCATCATATAGGCTAGTGAGCTCTGCCAGAAACAAGGCATAGGAGTTGAGAAGCGGGTCGTTTTTCTCAAAAAGAGAATCTGCCCAGGCACGAGGATCGTTTGATAGGTAAGAAATAATAGTACAAACCTTAATGTGATCAGTAAGGTAGGTACGAGGTTTTAGCAAAAAAAGTAACTCACATGCGTTTTTAAATTCGCGAAATTTTTTGCGATCGCCTGTAAATACCAAAGGGGGATTTATCTTGGGTTCAGGGGACTGAGCAGAGGTAAGTTGTGTCAGTCTAATTACCTGCTGCGACAGAGCCTGATTGTCTTCTTTTAATTCAGCAAGTGCGTGTATTAACGCAGATACTTGCTGTTTTAATTGTGTCACCTGAGTGGTTATTTCTGCTGAATCCATTTTTTGGTTTGTTCAATCTGTAACGCTCCTGCGTTTCTTATATGGTGTGGATTTTCAGCTGCAGAAATAGTTCCACGTCAGTAGTCATGTAAGAGATATGCTGAGATACCATTCCCAACCTCAATGACTCATCATGTGTGGAAGGTCTTATTTCAGCCAGTAAATACACACAATTAGCAAACTGGCTCCTAGAGTGACTTTATGTATGTGGTAACACAATGATGAAGGTTGAGGGATAGGTTGAGTGGAGGTGGTAGGTGATAGACACTTGAAGGTGAGACAGTAGCAGATGGATGCAGGAAGGTTTAGCAATGTTGTATGATAGCAGATGATAGAATAGCAGGTGGACATACAAAAGAGATCAACCCAGTGCAGAAAAGTAGCAGTAGTCTCAAGAGCTAGCAATCTAGTTATGCAGATGTGATAAACAGTCTTTACTATGCAGAGCTAGATAGTGTAAGCTTAGTATAAGTTTATAGAGAATTCCCCTGCGGGGTACTTAGCACTATTAGCGATACAGCCGAAGGGTGGTTAAGGAGAGGCGGATGATCCAGTAGCGGGATACAGGGATCAGCGCAGCGAGGTTCCGTCAGCGAAGTAAGCTTGCAAGCATGGAAGCTTCAAGCAAGGTTAGCATCCAGGTAAGGGTGTTTGAACGAACACATGTGAGTGAGAACCGGCGCTTTAAATAGCCATCTAGTCCAGCGCTGGGTGATGACAGCTCCAGTCTTAAAGGTGTATGCGCACCTTTCCAAAAGTAAATGGTGGGGCGCATACACTTGTGGAAAGTGTAATTTAGGGTACCAAAGGTACCGGAACATTACATGATCAAGGGAAATGATTGGTGACAGTATGTTAAGAAAGTTACATTTTTTTTTATTGCATTTTTTAAACTTTTTTTTTATTTTTAAAATTTCTTTTGCATCTTTTTTTTTTTTTTTTTACACTTTGATTGCTGTTACAATGATGATTACTGCAACAGAAATGTCTTGAACTGTCATGAATGGGTTTCATTCATGCCAGCTGTGATTACTATTGGGATACAGGTTGCTGTGATTGGCTCAGGTATCATGTGATAGCTGTGGGCCAATCATAGAAACACAATACTAAGCAAAGCTGTTATGAATGAAGCCTATTCATAACAGTTGTGTGTACACAGCGATCACATGATACCCCTGGCTGCTCAAAGTAGCCAGGTACTGGGAGCCACAATCCACTGGGTCCAGCAAACACAGCAGTAGTGGGAGTGCACATGTGCGGGGCTGCATTATTGTGCATGTGCTGGACGACGTACAGGTACTTTGCCTAGCCTGTAATAAATAAGAATTACTGTGGGTGGGCGGCAAGTGGTTATTGTTTATCTTCCTACCTGTGTGTGGCTATGTAAAAAATCAAACCCTCTATCAGTGTTAGAGTAATGTACACAGGACGAAAAAAGAAAAGATCAATTTTTTTTAGGACATAGAAATGCCAGAGGATGTGATATCAGAGGGGGGTGTTGAAACTCTTCTATTTCAGGATAATGACACCGCAACAACTTCCATTGTTTTTTGATAGCATTAAATATCTTGTCCAAAAATGTATGCAATTGTGACACAAAAGGTATGCATGAAGAACCCTTCCATGTCACTTTATCTTCCAGCAATTCTGCTGTTTTTTTTTTTTTTTAAATCCTTTCTTTTTCCGTTTCCAGCTCCATCAAGGGATAACCCCTATCACTTAATTTCTGTGTCATCTTCAGGAGATGCTATTCCCAAAGTGCAGGTTCATTGACTATTCTGCCCACTCTGGCCATTTGACTCTAAAGGATAGAGCAGAACGCTGCATTAGGATAAAAGCTTGAATGCTATGACAATTAGTTTCATTGGGTGGGCTTAACATTTAAGTCTGTCTTTAAATGTCCATTCTTTTTATAGACCCTTATATTCAAAATGGTAATGATTCCACAACTGTCAGTTTCTAAAGAGTAAATCCACTTTTGTTGAGAAAAAAAGACATTCCCCTCTGGGTGATCTATGTACATTGCAGGGATTTTAACGATTTTTGTTGCAGATTCCTACCTTTTGTTATTCTGAAGAAATCATTGTGTGTTTGTCTGTGTCAATGAGCAAAGTTAATCTAATGGGAGTGGTTTCATAATTATCAACCAGTTGCTGCACTTGCATGCTCTAATGAGAAAAAAGTGCAGGGTCTGCCTCCCTTTAGAAATGATTTCCTATTGGGAGTATTACACCAAAAATGAAATTTTTGTTGCAGGGGATGCCTGAAATCTTAGCACAGACTCCGGTGGAAATCAGTAAGCCAAGCAGGAAATGTTTTTTGGGGGTGTTCTGTACACCTGTAGCCATATTGTGATTGAAAGACACATTCATAGTTTTATTATGTCCTCTAAAAAGTATTTTTTAAAACTGCATGTATTATTTGATTTATTAAAATTAAATAGTAAGAGTTTTGTATGATATAACTATATTACCCTAGTGTAATTTAGCCAATGTTTCTGAAGTTAGTGCATGTGGCATTGTATTCTTACAGAAAAGTACAACGCTGCAGATTGAAAAGTAAATATACTTTTTCACAACATTCAATTACAATATGACTTGTGTCATAATTGTATATGCTATATTATTAAAAATTTGCTATTTTTTTCCCCCACAAAACTTTCCACCATATGTTTAAGTTGTAAACCAGACCCAGAGATGGACTGACAGTCTTTCCCCCCACACTGTAAATATGTCATCAATATATATATATATATATACCAAGTTCCACAATGTTTTTGAAATTGTATATTTTTATAACAGTGTTATACACGCGAAAGGGGGGGGGGGGAGACATGTGAGCCCATTGCAGCTCCTTTTTAGCTGCAAAAAGTGATTATCCTCAAAATAGAAAACAAGTTTTTTTTCAAGAAAAAACATGCATTGTATGTGTGTATTTATATATATTCAACTGACTTAAAAGAGAAGTACAGCCAAAGCTTGTTTGGCTGTACTTCTCCTGTGAATCACAAGAGTGCAGTTCGTTCTCCACTCCTGTGACCCATTTTCAGCAGACAGCAGACTGAAGTCCGCTGTCTGCTGGCATCACAGAGCCGGTACAGGCTCGGGCAAGATCCCAAAAATTGAGTCAGGATCCACCCACATGCCTGGACTGTCATCCAGGGAGAGCAGAGAGGTGCTGACTGACAGTCAGCAGCTCTCTGCGTGGGGAGCTGTGAGAACTCCACAGCAACAGATGCTCCAGATTCAGGCTGCTCCAGTTTTAGTAAACTTCCCACCACAAGTTAAGTTCAATGAGGTGCATGCCACCTCCTAGACTCATCTTTTATTTACATCAGTTTTATGTAGCTCTGGGTGGATTTTTATTACTACATATCTGAAGCTTTCACAGAAAAGATGCTACCTTCTCACACAAAACAGCTCTGACCACCCCTCCACTCTGCTCCCCTTCACAGAAATATTTGTACTGAGTTCAAATAATACAAAGTGATCTGTAATTGTGCTTGAGGAGGGTAGGTGGGGGGCACAGCAGCTGCCAATTTGACTCTGAAGGAGCAGAGACTAGAAGGTCCAGCATTGGAGCTCTGGAAATATAGTGATAAATATCCTCCTGGCACTCCATAAAACTGCCATTTGTAAATTAAAAATATATCTTAACAAGATGGCCTGCAACCCATTGGATTTAACTCATATAATGCCTGTGCATTTTACAAAGTGGCTGAACTCATGGTGTTCATCTTTATGCTAACTTATATTTAACTTCTACCACACAGGGACTTGGTATTTTTAGATGATCCGTATGCGTAGGGTGTTCAGATTTTTCATTAGTTGCTTACAATACAAAAAGTTCTGTAAAACAGAACAGTAAAACGTAGCAAACAAATGTTATTGTACCTGTGTCAGACAATACTCTGGGAAGTTTATTAGCTTCAAATGTGCATAAAAGTGTGATTTCCTAGGCAATGTACTCCTAAGTCTGACCCCAAGATGAAATTGTAGAATACAACTTATCAAGCTTGAGTTCTGAACATAGAAATGACCAAAAGCACATAAAGCATGCAGTATATCAACAGACTTTCCAAAATAATCTGCCTACCTGAGTAAAACCATACTCTCTTCCCATACTTTTTCCTCTAGTCCATAATACACACATTTGGAAATGCCCATACTATCCATCCTTTTTAATGGCTACTTTAAGAGGGAGGAAAGTTGTTTTCTGCGTTAGAGGGAATATTAAGGATAATGGAGAGGCTTGCCAATTTCACAAGACATATGTGGAGATACAAATGCACAAATATCTCTGGTATGGGCTACTCATTATTTGTTCATCTAAATGGAACCAAGTGGTCACATGTGCCATATGAACTCCTTCAAGGATAGATTTGCTCATATCTACCCACAGATACTACAACAGAACAAAACAAAAACTGATGTTCATGGCTGTCAACAGCACTTTCAGAGGATATCATCAGTTTTTCAGTTTCTGGTCAAAACCAGGTGAAAATAATTAGTGAAAGCATTGGCAGTGAATGTTCATGCACGAACAGTACACAGGGCTGTGTACTTAATTAAAGAACCAGAGCCATACTTATTTACCATTATGAGACTGATTTAGTAAAATTGACACGTAGTCTGCCTTGAAAGTTATATATTTGCACCCTTGAGTTTCCAAAGTTGTTCACTCCCAACTATGTGTTGCAGGATCCTGAGCCCACCTGAGGCTACAGCAGTGTAAAGGTGAACAAAGTGACCATTTTAGATTTGCTTTATTAAATACATTTTTTCAGAAGTGTTATAAGTTCTTTTACAAATACTTTATATATCTATAACTCAATAAAAAAAATAATAATAATACTATTTATTTTTACTCTTTTTGGATAATTATTTGCCTTATAAATTATGGTCAAAGGTTTTTCACAATTGAAAGACACATTCATAGTTTTATTATGTCCTCTAAAAAGTATACATCTTTTTTTTTAAACTGCATGTATAATTTTATTTAATAAAATTAGATAGTAAGAGTTTTGTATGAGATAACTATATTACCCTAGTGTAATTTAGCCAATGTTTCTGAAGTTAGTGCATGTGGCTTTGTAATAAAAAGTGTCAGTTAAATGAAAATACAGCTCAGGTAATTAAATTTAATTGAATCTTGTCACTTTAAATCCTCTTTGTTTTTGAGGGTTTCTACAGAATTACAGGTTCTAGTTTGCTAATTTCTTTATTGCAAGCTGTGCCTCAAACATGACTGGCCTATTATAAAGTGGGGGATTGTGTATACAAAGGTCTTTGAACTATGAATGTAATAACAAATATTTAAAAAGCTAACTTAGTGAGAACAGGATGAAATATATCTTATTCTTCTTGGACAGACTAAATGGACACCAGGATGGTATTTAATATATTATTGGTTTGAGTTTTCCTCTTGCTTAAATTATCAAAAATAAGCAATAAACTTTATATGGATCTCAAGTTAATATATTAATTTATTAAAAACAAAAAAACATATTGAGTGTAGGTTTATTTAGTAGCAAAGGTTATTTTCATAGCAAATGTGCCTGACCCATGGGCATACTGATGTAAAGGTATTCTGTAATTTTATTCCATTTTAAAATATTACACGTTTTTTGCAGTTTGGTTTATTTTCTTATATAATAGAGAAGTAGTACACAGAGGTTTGCAAAGTATGTAAGTATGTTTGATTATGAGTCCATGCTTCAGCCATATAATATTAGTACATATACAGACTATATGCTTGAAGCAATTTGGTTTACCAAAAAGGGGCATTATCGGGACTGTAAAAGACCTGACACCATAACCACATTAAACTGATCAGTATGCATGGATTAAAGGGGCAGACCTGAGTCTATTCACTGTATACACTGCACTTATATATGTCACAGTCCTTGAATTATATTCCTCAATTACTGTGCTAGAAGTTTATTGAAACATTTACATCCTAAAAGAAAACGTCTTAAAAATATTCAAGGACTGCTTATCAACCAGCAAATAATGGAAAAATGAAAACTTTGGTCATGAGTATGTATTGTACAGTGCAGCAGTCAGGACTGTATAATGTTCAACACACCCTACAAAGTTCAATTATCAGGACTATGTAATGTTATGAATAGCTTACAAAATGCACTGATTAGGAATGTGTCTGCTACATGCAGTATGTCAGGGGTATGAACTATGCAGATGGGTCATTGTATTCCCTTATATATTGGTAGTTAGTGGCAAAGTATGCCCTTATGTTGATGATCAGTTAATGCTCCCTTAATGGTAGTGAGTGTAGTGCCTCTTTACATTGGTGGTCAGTGTAGTGTCCTCTGGACAGTGGTGAGGTGTTCCTTATGTTAGTGGTCAGTGGTGAAATACTACCTTACATTGTGGTCAGTGATGAAGTGCCCCCTCATTTTGGTGATCAGCAGAAGCTCAGTTCAATATTTGCAAGTTGACTGAGTGTTGCTAGACCAAGAGCACTGAGCAGGAAAACCAGGTGCTGTGATATAACAATGCAACAATGTAACTGAAAGGAGATACATACAACCTTGGAAAACTATTACATTAACATTAGTTAGTGTCTTTGGTGGAGACTTAAAGGAAAGGAATCGTGATTTTATTAATATATTTCTTGTTTTTTGTAATCAGGAATCAAAAAATAAAAATGTTTAAAATTTTTTCTGTCAGTTTATAATAAAAAATTGCATAATTATCTTTAGAGATGGGCCGAACTACCCCTTGTTCAGTTTTCAGCAGAACTTTCGAACATTGCGAACATTCGGAACCGTATAACAAGCACCATTGAAGTTTATATAACCCGAACTGGAAAAATCAAAAGTGCCCATTTTGAGGGATTATATGCAAGTAATTGGGCATACAATAGTTATGGGGGTCCAGGTGCTGGTATCAATGAAACATACATGATACATGTATCAATGAAAAAAAGTTTGGAAAAAATGTTGTTTTTAAATAAGCAGTGATTTACTGATGTCTAAAGTGAAACTATAAAAATGAGAAATAACAATAAAAATGAAAAATTCCTTTAAACACAATGCTTGGGGAGTCTGCTTAGTCTGCCTGTAATGTGGCACAACTGTACCATGTATAGAGCCTGCTGCAGCAATAATGACATTTACAGTATAAAGCCAAATTCTTTATGTTATAAACAGTGGCTTGGGGAGCCAGTCTTTATAATGAGGCCACAATTTAGTGCACTCTGAACAAGATTAGAAATGTTTTGAATCAATTCTGGTGTCTCTTTCGCAGACTTTGGATAGAAGTAACAGGTGTGGAAAAATTGGTATTTGGCTGTCAGTGGTGCCTTCACACCATAACCCTATAAATATACTCTTGATGAAAGCAAGGATTGACATTTCTGTCAAAAATTTAAATGATATGCATCTGTCGAACAGGTGTGAAAAAATTGGTCCTTGAGTGTTTATTGTGCCCATAAAACCTACACCAAAAATGTTCTTTCAGGTGAAATCAACACCCACAAAGCTAGGCAGTCTAGACAATCTTTCAGAGATTCCAGATCCAGAAAGCACTTAATCAGAGACATCGACATCAGGGGCTTGATAGCTGCTGCTAAGCAAGGACTGATTCATTTTGATAAATGTCAGACGGTCCACAGAGTCTGTGGACAGATGTGCTCTCTTATAAGTCACAAAACCTCCGTCAGCACCAAATGCCCATTTGGAAAGCACACTGGATGCAGGGCATCCCAGCAGCTCAATTGCATACTAGGCAAGTTCTGGCCAGTGGTCTATTCTCATGACCCAGTAACCCAGTGGATCGTCAACTGGAAAGCTCTCCATGTCTGTTTTCGCCCCTAGATCATCTCCTACCATATGATGCAGATGCTGCCAATGGGATGCGAAAGCTGATGGTCCTGAGCGCCAAAGGACTAAAAAAATTATGAAAGGCAACACTGAGACAGCCCCCCTCTTTATCTCTCCTCTCTTGTCCACAGAACCCTCAAAACTACATTTTCCACAAGACTGTAACCTACCAGAGTCAGGAAAGGTGTTACATAAACTCCCCTTTAAGGTGCCCTCAAGAGATCTAACCTCTGGTCAAGAAGGGTCCTTTGTCCTTTTTCAGGCTTTGAAGAATGAGGGAGCCAATGCACTGCAAGTTTGCAGGGGCAGGAGAAGCAGACTCCTCGGGGTCACTGAGGATCACAGTATCTGAAACTGCCTTCTCCCAGCCATGTACTACTCCCAAGGGTTCTGGGTATGGAAAACCATTTGTAAAGGGTTGACGTATGGCTTGCTATTCTTCAATGCCTCCAAAACTGCCAGAATCCTCCTCCCTCTCCTCTTGTGTGTTCTGTGGCATGGAAAGAATGGTGTCTGCATAAAGTGAGCCTTGAGAGGAAGGGAAGTCCTCCTCTTCCTCCCGCTGCTCTGCCTTGAGTGTCCTGTCCATAATGCCACACAGAGTCTGCTCCAGCAGGAACACAACAGGGATTGTGTCACTGATGCATGCATTGTCACGGCTCACTATACTTGTGGCCTCCACAAATGGGGACAATACAGTGCATGCATCTTTTATCAGCAGCCATTGGCATGGGGAAAAAATCCAAGCTGGCCTGAGCCTATCATTGTGCCATACTCACAAAGGTATTCATTTTTGGCCCTCTGCTGCACGTGCAGCTGCTGCATGCGCAGCTTCTGCAGTATTGCCAAAGTTGAGTTCCACCTGGTGGGCATGTCACAAATCAGGTGGTTTAGGGGCAGGTAGAATTCCTGACAACCGAGCACTGGCTGTGTATGATCACCTGAAATGGCTACAGACTCTTCTTGTCTGCATTAGAAGATCTTCCAAACTTAGGGCGGACAGGAAGTTTGTGCCATTATCACACACAACCATTCCTGGCTCCATCTGGTGTGGCGTGAACCGCCTCTTGGCCTGCTCGTGCAGAGCTGCAAGAAGCTCTGCTCTGGTGTGGCTTCAGTCCCCTAGACTGTCCCCTAGACAGACCAGCTGAAGCACTGCATGGAACCTTTTTAGCTCGACTAATTGAATAGCCCCTTGAATGCTTAGGGGGTACTTGTGGTTCATAGGACAATCAGGAGGGCATGGAGGAGGAAGGGGTAGAGCTGACAAATCTTGCATCATCACCGCTAGCTGTATAGAGACGTGGCGGCACAAAAATCTGCAGCACTCAGCCCTGTCCTGTATCCTTGCTAGCAGAGTTACCCAGTGTGCTGTGAACTTAATATATTGTCCCTGACGATGCTTTCTGGACCACGTCTCAGCAGTAACATGGACCTTTCCCAATGATTCCACAACATTGCCATCCACATGATGGTAGAGAGCTGGAATGACCTTTTGTGAAAAAAATAGCTACTGGAAACCTGCCGCTGTGGTACAGCACATTCTGAAAAATCAAGGAAGGGGGCAGAATACACCAGATGGAAAGTCAGGAGTTGTAAAGCCAGCAGCTTTGACAAGCTTGAATTTAGACACTGGGCATGTGAGTGGCAGTGGCTGTTTTTTTTCTTTCCTGCTTCAGCAGATGTCGCAGATAAATTTGCCTGCAATCATTTACAGCTGGTGGTGGGCTATTGGCAGATGTGCTGAAAGGACCTGGGACACCCTGCGCTATACCATTATCCTTGTCAGAGGGTGCTGCTGAGAGGTCATGAGGTACAGTGGGTGTAGACTGGAAAGGTGAGGAGTGAGGAGGAGCAGAATTGAATCCCTTTTATATGGCTTTCAGGTGCTTTTGCTAATGGGCTGAGTGGTGGGAGGTTAAATGCCTTGTCAAGTATGTGGTACCCAAATGGCTTATGTTTTTTCCACGCTTGATGTGCTTGAGGCAAAGTTTGCAAATTGCAACAGTGTGATCGGCTGCACATGGGCAAAAAAGGGCCAAACAGCTGAGCTGTGGGATATTGGGTGTGAGATAACAGCTCCACAATTTGGGGTAATAGGGTGGCTGCTCTCTACTCTTCCATGATGGCTGCCTCTTTGGGATTGTTCCCCACCCTCACTTTCCTCTGCTCTATCTGGCACCTAAATCATGTCAGTGACCTCATCATTATCATCCCCTCCATGCTCATTATCACTGGAGACAACTTGGCAATACGCTGCGCCTGGGGGAACATGATGCCAATTTGTTATTTACCAGGGTTCTCCCCTCTCTGTGGGCTTATGTTTCTACCTTCTTCAACCTCAGAACCAATATCTGAATCAAGTAATGGCTGTGCATCATCAAGGAGTAAGTGGCTGATGCTGTGTTCAAATAACTCAGCTGAATCCTCTATGCCTGATGCTGGGGCTATGACCGAAGTAGCTGTGGACAAGGAGGCAGGAAAAGCCACTCTGGCAGCTGCAGTGGACTGCTCACTAGTCTCTGCTTGGGTGACGGAAAATGAGGAGGATGAGGATGGTTTAGTAGGCCGGTCAACCACCTCCTCTGCATGCTGTGGCTGGATAGCACAGGCAACATCACTAAACAGAAGAAATGATGCCCTGCCTGAGGGCAGACCATGTCTTCCTTTGCCTGTGGACACATACACTGCTGGCCCCCTCACAGTGCTATGGGAATGTCTGCTATAGGAATGTCTGTTGGTGTTCCAGACATGATGGGGGTGCGCTTATAAACAAGATGGGAAAATCTGTTTGTGAATGCACTTTAATCAATGGAAAGTGGTGTTTGGTGCACTTTAACTACTTAAAGTACTCACTACACAGACACACTGCACAGACACACTACAATATACTGCAGTACAACTGCACTTATGCACTGTGATATACTGTGGTAAACATGCACTAACACACTAAAATATATTGCATTAAATGTGCACCTACGCACTGAAATATACAGCATTAAATGTACAGTAATACACTGAACTATATTGCCTTAAACATGCAGTAATGCACTAAAATATACTTCGTTAAACGTGCACTAAAGCATTGAACTATACTGCGTTAAATGTGCAGTAACGCACTGAAATGTACTGCATTTAACTTGCACCTACACACTGAAATATACAGCGTTAAATGTGCAGTATCGAACTAAAATATACAGTGTTAAATGTGCAGTAATGCACTTCAATATACTGCGTTAAATGTGCAGTAAGGCACTAACATATACAGTGTTAAACGTGCAGTAACCCATTGAAATGTATATTTTTTAAACGCGCGGTAATTCAATGAACTATACCGTGTTAAAAGTGCAGCAATGCACTGAAATATATTTAATTAAATGTGCAATAATGCACTGAAATATACTGCATTAAACATGCAGTAACACACTTAAATATACTGCATTAACATGCAGTAACACACTGAAATATACTGCAGGAAACCTGCCCTAACACTAAAGTAAAAATGAATGGTCAAAATAAACTCACGCTGCACTATCACTAGATTCCCACTAAACTTATATTCTACACTGACAATAGAATCAGAATAGCACACTATAGCACACTAACTTGCTATTAGCACTGAACAGAGCCCTGTTCTATCTCTTTCCACTCCAATATCACACTGCAAATAGCCGCCATGGGGAGAATAGTTTTATAGTGTGGGGCGAGACTAAGAGCAATGAGTCATGATTGGATAGAGTCATAATTACTTTCTCCAATCATGGCTTTGACAGTGCTCTGTGCCCTGACTGGGCAAAACTGCATTGTTTCAGCCAATCAGGGCTTCCATTGCACTGTGCGGTGGGGCAGTGCATCGTGGTCATTCGGCGGACTGAACAAGCGTTCGTACGCCATGATAACTCGGGAACTCGGTTGTTCGCCGAGCTGGTGAACAGCCAATGTTCGGCCCAAACTCATGCTTAGGCAGAACCGTTCGCCCAACTTTATTCATATTCTGTGGTCTTCTATCTAGCCAGCATGTTGAGCTTAAGTCTTCTTTTCACATTCTTAGCCATGTCAGAAATTTGATGCTATTTGTGAGCTTCCTAGAGATCCCAGGATGGGTTTGCCCATTCCTCTTAGGGTCATCTCATAGTAAAGTCTTTCCCCTCCTCAGGAGATAGGAGGTCATTCCACCAGGGCAGTCTCAGCATCTTGTGCAACTTGGTCTAAAGTCTCGGCAGATGTTGCCTGTAAGGCACGAGCTGCAGTACTCCTAATACCTTTATCCGGGATTCCAAGTTCGGATGTATCCTTGAGTCAGAGCAGCTTCATATGAGCATCTGTTTTATCTTTAGACTTAGTGCATTATTAAACTGTTTTGTAGCAGCACCTGGTGTGTGTGTGTCTTCTACCCTCCTAAAGATTAGGCTAGTTATTTTCTATTGTGTTGCTGGCATGAGGCAGAGTCAGGAAAGGAAAATTACAGTAAGTATTTTATAATATATCCACAATATTGTCAAAAGTATTGGGGCACCTGCATTTACACGCACAGGAACTTTAATGGCATCCCAGTCTTAGGCTGTAGGGTTCAATATTACCCACGTTTTGTAGCTATAACAGGTTCAACTGCTGGGCTTGGCCCTTTAGTTCCAGTGAAGAAAACTCTTAAGGCGTCAGCATACCAAAACGCTGTGAACAATTTAATGCTCTCAACTTTGTGGGAACAGTTTAGGGATGGCCCCTTCCTGTTCCAACATGACTGCTCACCAGTGCACAAAGCAGGGTCCATAAAGAGTTTGGGGTGGAGGAACTTGACTTGCCTGCACAGAGTTCTGACCTCAACTTGATAGAACACCTTTGGGGTAAATTAGAGCAGAGACTGGCCTTCTCGTCCAAAACCAGTGCCTGACTTCACTAATGCGCTTCTGGAAGAATGGTCAAACATTCCCATAGACACACTCCTAAACCTTGTGGACAGCTTTCCCAGAAGAGTTGAAGCTGTTATAGCTACAAAGGGTGGGCCAACTCAATATTGAACCCTATGGACTAAGACTGGGATGCCATTAAAGTTCATGTGCGTGTAAAAGCAGGCGTCCCAATACACTTGACAATATAGTGTGTATATATATATATATATATATATACACACACACTGTATACATTTTTTTTTTTTGTTTTTTAATTTATGATATAAAATATATTAATATAACCCTGATGTTCAGACATTTTTTGAGGCCCTAAAATACCAGGACAGTACAAACAACAATCCTAAATAGGCCCATTTTTAGACAACACCCATCTCAAGGTATTTAGCAAGAGGTACAGTGAGTATTTTGAAGATCTATTTTTTTAATCACAGTGTTTTTAGAAAATAAAGAAAGTAAATTAAATCAGTTTTTCTTTTCACATTGTCATGTTAGCAAGGTAACATTTACACAAATAATGGGCATATTTACAATTACTCCTCTTGAGTATGGACATACTACACCTGTGAGACTTTTTCACTGACCAAAATCCAAAAAGCACCTTTAGGAGCATAAAATATGCATCTGATTTCCAGATTACCTAACAAATTTTTGGAGAATCTGAAGTGCCAGGACAGAAGTAACACCTGCAAAATGACCACATTTTAGAAAGCAGACAACCCCAAGTATTTGGTAAGAAACATAGTGAGTCATTTGAAATTAAATGACATATATGATTACCTGACTACCTATCACATTTTCAGAGCCCCTTAAGTGCTGGCTGTAAACTAGTAATGGTACTGGCTGTACTCAGGCATTGGTACTGGCTGCTAACTGGCAACTGGCTGTAATAGGGCACTGGTGCCAGCTTTAATCAGGCACTGATACTGGCTGTAATCTAGCACTCACACTAGCTATAATTGGGCACTAGAACTGGGTGTAATCAGGCACTGGCACCAGCTGTAATCAGGTATTGGTACTGGCAGTTATCAGGCACTAGTACTGACTTTCACTGGTGCTGCCTTTTGGATGTATTCAGTCACTGGAATTGTCTGTAATCAGGCACTGATACTGACTGTAATTAAGCACTGGTACTGTTTGTAATCAGGCACTGGCTCTGGTTGTTATCAGGTCCTCGTACTGACTGTAATCAGGCAAGAAAACAGATACGTGTCAACATAAACATAAATATCGGTGGTATAAGATCTTCAGGAAAATACCCAGAATTTCCATCTTAGGGTCTGATAATATTGTTATACAGCATAGATATTGAACAGCATCAAAAATATTAGTCCAGCATCTACAGAGCTTTAGGCAATACCATGGCATATGTTGTAAGTGCCAGAGCATCTCAGACAGCAAGGTGAATTAATTCTGCCCCTTGAATGTCATTTCTAGAGAGTATTGTTACCCAAAGGCTATATTTTGAGATGTATGTTACCTCATACAAGATTCGGGTTAAATGAGAGTTATTTGACCACGAGTAAAAGCTTTAACACAGCAACAGAAATTTATTGGTAAATAGCATGGAGGCCTAAATTACTTCACAACAATTTATCTATATTACATACAAAATGGAAAATATTCATGAGTTAACTGAACAAATATAGAGTATGATACTCAAAACATGAAGATACAAACAGCCAGACATACAACACATAGGAGAGGCATTTAAATATAAGTGCAAGCGATAGATTGCATAGTTACCATTCTCATGAGAGTTTCATTCTAGTCTGCTGATTCAAAGAGATTTTTTTCTCCTTCCCGCCTTAACTATTATACACCTATATCCCATAGACTTGCATAGGGCCATTCTGATTGGTGTAGCTATCCTACCCTTTTCCTCCCTCTGGGTGTATCCCGTTCAGGATTGGACATCTTCCTCCTCTCCTAGCTTAGCATAACTCAGCCCCTTGCTAGCACCTCCTTTCTGTTGGAGGGAGAACCTAATTATGCTTGCTGACCTCCTCTTGAATTTAGGTTTTTAGATATGAGAGGTTATATCCTGGGCAGGTTGTCCATTCCTCAACAGATGGCCATCTTCCTTGCATATCTTAAAGAGAGCGTCTTTGAAGTAGAGGCCGAGATAATGAAGGACATGACATGGCCAATTATCAATTATTATCTCGGTCCTGTAAGGTCTGGGAAAAGGAACGTAATTACAGTGTTGTACTACCTCACATGTCAGTTTATGCTTTTAAGTGTAAATAGCAAACATCTCCCTGGTAGCCCAAGTTTGCATTTCAAACGGACTTGCTAAATCGATTACTAATGCCTGCAGACTGGTTCCACACAACTTAACTTCATATAATTTATATCAACTATTAGTTGAATCAAAATTCAATATCTCCTCCATATATTGACACACATCTATTTACAGTTACTAATGGAGATTGGAAAAGTGAGTAACATATAAAATAAGTAACAAAAAAGGAGTGAAGTATATGCTTGACAGGGAGAACCAATAAGATATATCCACTCACCCTGCGCTCCAAACTTGTTAAGATGGCAACTATAGCTAAATGATCCGACATATAGTCTAAGCAGCTGCTATAAAACAACAGAAATACACAAAAGGTGTTGTAGAATATTTGAAAACAATAAAAATATATCTAAAACACTAGCAGCGCTAAATAAAACAGAGGGCTAAGAAAGACACTTCGACAAGAGTCCTTCAAAACATCATTTCTACAGTCCAGTCTGAAACAGCGTGTGTCAGATATAAAAACGAACAGAGTCCATCAGAAAGGTAAGGGAGTGAGGGATCTTGACTTATCCACCAGACTTCCACCACAAACCGGTGCTCCCCCCCTATTCTCAAAACTCACCAGACAATAGGTGAAAAAACTCCTTCAAAACACCAACACCAATCAGCGAGTGTAGGACTCCAGACTTGGATGGCTAACTCATCCCTTCCAACATTACTCCATTCAGAACCACTTGTAAATGAACAGAGTGGGGGCGAAAATAGTGTAATTCTGCACACAATTTATTGAATAAAGGAAAAACAAATTTGGCCCCTCTCCCCTCCAGATGTCTACTTACAGGAAGGCCGTTAATGAAGGCATTGAGTAAAATATACAAGTAAAATATACACGCTGGATGGCCACCAATTCCGATTTCTTATTGCCGAGAAATCCTGGAAGATGTCCGGCGTGATGTTAGTGCAATAGGCGACCGCGCACAACAGCTCTGACGCGTTTTGACGTGAAGACTTCTACCGAGAGCATGTGTGCGTGGCGCGGTCGATCTATATTTATAATAACGCTGGCGCATGCACACCTGCGCCATGCTCGGCGTTATCCCGGAAGTACATGGTCTATGACAACATCCGGTATCGGTGCCTCGATACACGTCCTGGCACTTCCGCCCGGCGCACCAGCGCCATGCTTAACGTTCAACCGGAAGCACATAGTTGATGATGACATCCGGTTTCCAGAACTCGATGTCCGTCCTGGCACATCCGCCCGGACTACGGCTATGTAAGTGATGTTAGTACATCACTTCCGGTTGGCGCTGCCTCTGAGGTTATGCAAATGATGTGACTGCAACACTTACGATTGGCACTCCCTCATTAGCATATTGTGTATCCATAAACACAAGGCAAAATTATTTACTCTATGGTAATTTGGAGCACTTACGTGCAGCATCCATATATTCAACTGAATGCCTTTTATTATACATATATAGGTACATTTAACTCATTATAAACTACGCATATCAACAACGGCATCAACAGACACATATGTATCAAATAGCAGATATACAAAGAAATAATTACAAAGATAAGAAATAAATTAAAATGTGGCTTAAGAAAATCTAAGACCGGACATATTCTCGCACTATATAAATAACTTAAAACCATTAACATACGGATTTTATATAGACAGAAGTTTCTAAAACTTCAATATGCCAATAGCCAATATTATATCTAAAATTGTTACAGTTAAAATTCTACCAAACAACACTAAAAGACTTAAAATAAACAAAAAACGGACAAAAGATGCAAAGGTGCATATGACACTAAGAAAAGGACCAGGGTATAGCTTCATCAGTATATCAATAATTGCTGATAAAGCAGTTAATGTCCAAGTCCACATTCAAGCCCTTGGGATGCAACGATTCAGTGAGATAGATCCAGTGTGTTTCACGTTTTGATATTTCACGGACCTCTCCACACTGGTTCTACCTTTTCCACCCCCCAAAATTTGAGATGGGTGGGATCACTGTTATGGAAATCTCGGAAATGGAGGGATACACTATGATCCTTAAATCCATTGGGGATATTAGTTATGTGTTCTGATACCCTGACTGTTATCATTCGTTTGGTCCTTCCAATGTACAACAGATTGCATGGACACTGTAAGCAGTATACAACATGTGTGCTGCTGCAGGTTATTAAATCCTTTATTTCAAATGATTGTCCATTAGAGGGGGACGTGAAGCTGGTAAAGTTCCTCAGGTGTGTGTTTACCTGTTTACAGGTTTTGCACTTTCTACACGGAAAAAAAACAACCGTCTTGTCCCAAAACATCGTTGGCTTCTTTGGGGGGGTCTAATACTTTTTTCACCACCTGATCACCAAATGTCGGTCCCCTCCTATATATGAATGTTGGAGTGTCAGGTTACACTTCACTCAGGACCTTATCCATACAAAGGACCGGCCAGTGTTTTTTAAAAATCTGTTCGACCTCCTGATGTTGTGCACTGAACTGCGAGATAAAACTCCATTCATGCCCTTGTGTAGTCCGCTTGTCAGTATCCCTTAAACACTCTTCCTGAGAGAGCGTGCCTATTTCCGCAATTGTACGATCCAGTTTAGTGACTTGATATCCTTTTTCTATAAACCTTTGTTTTAAGATTTGGGACTGAGTTAGAAAATCATCATCCGTGGTACAGTTTCTTCTAACTCGAAGGAACTGACCCCTGGGGATGTTGGACAGCCACTGCTGATGGTGTCCACTCTGGACGGGGAGATACCCGTTCCGATCCGTGGGCTTGAAGTACACTTGGGTCTTCAGCCCACTCTCAAGAAGGGATATCTCCACGTCCAGAAAGTGAATCTTCGTCCGACTCCAATTGAAGTCTAGCTTGATATTATTTGTGTTGTTGTTCAGTTTCCTGCAGAATTCCTCCAGGAAGGACTCGGTCCCTGCCCAAATGAAAAACAAGTCGTCGATGTATCGACGGTACATCACAAGCTCCTCATGTTGGGCCGCAAAAAAGCGGTCCTCCCATTCCCCCATAAATATGTTAGCTAGACTTGGGGCGAACTTGGCTCCCATTGCTACACCTCTTTGCTGCTGATAAAAAACACTGTCAAACCAAAAATAATTGTGCGCTAAACAAAAATCGAGAGCATCTCTTAAAAAACGTTTCTGAATATCGGGAATATCATCCCTCTTGCTAAAGGCCCAATTAAACGCGAGCAAAGCGTCATCGTGTTGGATGATCGTATATAAAGAGGAGACGTCCCCTGTAACCAGGAAGACGTCCCCATTACTCGGCAAAGACACCTCCCTCAGTGCTACCAAGAAGGCCTTAGTGTCCCGCAAATAAGATCTTAGCTGCAGGACACTCATTTGCAAGAAAAAATCTAGGTACTCTCCCAACCTGGACGTCACAGATTGGATCCCATTAACAATTGGTCTTGCCGGAGGGTTGACCATGTCCTTGTGGACTTTCGGCAGCGTATAAATTGTTGGGATTCGGCTGTAACTAGGTACCAG
Organism: Pelophylax lessonae; assembly: GCF_965119305.1. Lineage (NCBI taxonomy): Eukaryota > Metazoa > Chordata > Amphibia > Anura > Ranidae > Pelophylax > Pelophylax lessonae. The sequence goes on from NC_138769.1 coordinate 464,220,574, forward strand.
ATATTGCTTTTCCTTCTTACACAGGATATGGTTTTCATACCCACTTTCTACAAGCGCACTTAGCTCTCGTCTATATTGTAATGTAGGATCCTTTTTCAAAATCCTGTACGTATCAGTATCGGCCAGCATTGCGCCACGCATACATGCTCTCGGTAGAAGTCTCCACGACGAAACGCATCAGAGCTGTTGTGCACGGTCGCCTATTGCACTAACATCATGCCGGACATCTTCCAGGATTTCTCTGCAATAAGAAATCGGAATTGGTGGCCATCCAGCGTTTATATTTTACTCAATGCCTTCATTAACGGCCTTCCTGTAAGTAGACATCTGGAGGGAAGAGGGGCCAAATTTGTTTTTCCTTCATTCAATAAATTGTGTGCGGAATTACACTATTTTCGCCCCCACTCTGTTCATTTACATGTGGTTCTGAATGGAGTAACGTTGGAAGGGATGAGTTAGCCGTCCAAGTCTGGAGTCCTACACTCGCTGATTGGTGGATGTTTTGAAGCAGTTTTTTCACCTATTGTCTGGTTAGTTTTGAGAATGGGGGGGAGCACCGGTTGGTGGTGGAAGTCTGGTGGATAAGTCAAGATCCCTCACTCCCTTACCTTTCTGATGGACTGTGTTCATTTTTATATCTGACACACGCTGTTTCAGACTGGACTGTAGAAATGATGTTTTGAAGGACTCTTGTCGAAGTGTCTTTCTTAGCCCTCTGTTTTATTTAGCGCTGCTAGTGTTTTAGATATATTTTTATTGTTTTCAAATATTCTACAACACCTTTTGTGTATTTCTGTTGTTGTATAGCAGCTGCTTAGACTATATGTCAGATCATTTAGCTATAGTTGCCATCTTAACAAGTTTGGAGCGCAGGGTGAGTGGATATATCTTATTGGTTCTCCCTGTCAAGCATATACTTCACTACATTTTTGTGTATTGTTTATCTTAACCCCGCTGCCATGGATGCGATATCCTTTTTAAAAGATAGGCAACTAGAAGTTGATAACATCTTTTCTGATGTGTTAGAAATTAATACTTCTCAAGATCTCACCTCCAACCTGAACGCCTTGGGTTATACCCTTGAAAAACAAGTACGGACGTGGTGGGACATATGTACATTCGAGAAATATATAAAAGAGCGAATCATCATCAGAAGTCTTAGGTGGGAGGTGACCCCCCCAAGACGCTCTTGATGACGAAAGTTCCACTAAAGAGTGGTTAGAATTTTTTAATAATGTAGGCATCAAGTTACAGGAACTTATTCTGAAAAGGAAAAAACTTAAAATGAAAATTTTAGAGAAAAAAATAGCAGATTTAAAGAACATCTTAGACAAAGATAAGGATTTGCCAATGGTTTTAAAATTTAATACGGACATTAAGAAAAAGTTGGAAAAGATAGATAAAGACACTCATAGAAAAAAAGTTAAAAAGTATTACAGAGATTTGGAAGATTTTAAAAGCAATTCCATTTATCTCTGGCAGAATCCGGGGATAGCTCTTAATCAGAGACTGCTGAATGGTGAAGGATCGGCTGTCAATCATTCGAGCAGTCAGATGGCCACTCCGGGGCCTAACACCCCTAGAGGCACAATAAGGACTACCTCTGGTCCGCAAGGTCCTAAAGTTGCACGGCCAAAAAATATAAATAATTCTAATCCGGATTCTGTTCAGGGTAATCGGAATGAACAACAGGGGAACATTGAGAGGTATGGATACCAGTCAGAGCAGAGATTGGGCTCCCCTTATAGAGTCCCTTTACAGAATCAATATGATACTTTGACTCAATATGAGGATTATAATCCCCCTACCCCAAATCCCACTCGCCCTTTTCCATGGAGAGGTGGAAGAGGCAGGGGGGGAGGAGGGGAGGCAAACCCTGGAGGGGGAGACCCCAAGGCTGGGGCCCTCCACATCCACAAGGGATGTGCAACCCACAATGGAGACAACAGCCAGGTCCCCAACAGTACATGGGAGAACGAGCACCAGGGGATGCAGAGCTGGACGTAAAGAACAAAAAAAGAAGAAGGGACTTCGATTAAATGGTATTTATAATTTGGCTGATGTGTCCCTAACAGATAAAGAACTAAATATTTTGCATGCTGGTTTAAAGTGCGCTAAACATAGACCTGTCAACAAATTCAACGACTATATTGACTTACATGAATTTGTAAGGAAAATTAACCTTAAAAGTATTATTTAAATCCTGCTTGGTCTTTGGGTGCTCAGAAAGCAGGTTTGATGAATTATACAGTGGGAATAGACAGTGGTCTTAAGAATAATTCATTATTCAACCCACAACAATCGTCAAATCAGCACATTGAGGTGTTCAAAAACCTTGTGATTCGTGATCTGAAGGAAATTCCTAATAAAAAATGTGTGAATCCGAGACACATTCAGGAAGGCCTTGAGGCCCTTGAAAAAAGAAAAAACGTTATCATAAGGCCCGCAGACAAGGGAGGGGGGGTGGTGCTCCTGAAAAAAGAGTACTACCACACCCAACTCTCCACAATGCTGGCCGATACTGATACGTACAGGATTTTGAAAAAGGATCCTACATTACAATATAGACGAGAGCTAAGTGCGCTTGTAAAAAGTGGGTATGAAAACCATATCCTGTGTAAGAAGGAAAAGCAATATCTGGTACCTAGTTACAGCCGAATCCCAACAATTTATACGCTGCCGAAAGTCCACAAGGACATGGTCAACCCTCCGGCAAGACCAATTGTTAATGGGATCCAATCTGTGACGTCCAGGTTGGGAGAGTACCTAGATTTTTTCTTGCAAATGAGTGTCCTGCAGCTAAGATCTTATTTGCGGGACACTAAGGCCTTCTTGGTAGCACTGAAGGAGGTGTCTTTGCCGAGTAATGGGGACGTCTTCCTGGTTACAGGTGACGTCTCCTCTTTATATACGATCATCCAACACGATGACGCTTTGCTCGCGTTTAATTGGGCCTTTAGCAAGAGGGATGATATTCCAGATATTCAGAAACGTTTTTTAAGAGATGCTCTCGATTTTTGTTTAGCGCACAATTATTTTTGGTTTGACAGTGTTTTTTTATCAGCAGCAAAGAGGTGTAGCAATGGGAACCAAGTTCACCCCAAGTCTAGCTAACATATTTATGGGGGAATGGGAGGACCGCTCCTTTTATGTGGCCCAACATGAGGAGCTTGTGATGTACCGTCGATACATCGACGACTTGTTTTTCATTTGGGCAGGGACCGAGTCCTTCCTGGAGGAATTCTGCAGGAAACTGAACAACAACACAAATAATATCAAGCTAGACTTCAATTGGAGTCGGACGAAGATTCACTTTCTGGACGTGGAGATATCCCTTCTTGAGAGTGGGCTGAAGACCCAAGTGTACTTCAAGCCCACGGATCGGAACGGGTATCTCCCCGTCCAGAGTGGACACCATCAGCAGTGGCTGTCCAACATCCCCGGGGTCAGTTCCTTCGAGTTAGAAGAAACTGCACCACGGATGATGATTTTCTAACTCCCAAATCTTAAAACAAAGGTTTATAGAAAAAGGATATCAAGTCACTAAACTGGATCGTACAATTGCGGAAATAGGCACGCTCTCTCAGGAAGAGTGTTTAAGGGATACTGACAAGCGGACTACACAAGGGCATGAATGGAGTTTTATCTCGCAGTTCAGTGCACAACATCAGGAGGTCGAACAGATTTTTAACAAAAAACTGGCCGGTCCTTTGTATGGATAAGGTCCTGAGTGAAGTGTAACCTGACACTCCAACATTCATATATAGGAGGGGACCGACATTTGGTGATCAGGTGGTGAAAAAAGTATTAGACCCCCCAAAGAAGCCAACGATGTTTTGGGACAAGACGGTTGGTTTTTTGCGTGTAGGAAGTGCAAAACCTGTAAACAGGTAAACACACACCTGAGGAACTTTACCAGCTTCACGTCCCCCTCTAATGGACAATCATTTGAAATAAAGGATTTAATAACCTGCAGCAGCACACATGTTGTATACTGCTTACAGTGTCCATGCAATCTGTTGTACATTGGAAGGACCAAACGAACGATAACAGTCAGGGTATCAGAACACATAACTAATATCCACAATGGATTTAAGGATCATAGTGTATCCCTCCATTTCCGAGATTTCCATAACAGTGATCCCACCCATCTCAAATTTTGGGGGGTGGAAAAGGTAGAACCAGTGTGGAGAGGTTCTAACAGGGTCTGTGAAATATCAAAACGTGAAACACACTGGATCTATCTCACTGAATCGTTGCATCCCAAGGGCTTGAATGTGGACTTGGACAATTAACTGCTTTATCAGCAATTATTGATATACTGATGCAGCTATACCCTGGTCCTTTTCTTAGTGTCATATGCACCTTTGCATCTTTTGTCCGTTTTTTGTTTATTTTAAGTCTTTTAGTGTTGTTTGGTAGAATTTTAACTGTAACAATTTTAGATATAATATTGGCTATTGGCATATTGAAGTTTTAGAAACTTCTGTCTATATAAAATCCGTATGTTAATGGTTTTAAGTTATTTATATAGTGCGAGAATATGTCCGGTCTTAGATTTTCTTAAGCCACATTTTAATTTATTTCTTATCTTTGTAATTATTTCTTTGTATATCTGCTATTTGATACATATGTGTCTGTTGATGCCGTTGTTGATATGCGTAGTTTATAATGAGTTAAATGTACCTATATATGTATAATAAAAGGCATTCAGTTGAATATATGGATACTGCATGTAAGTGCTCCAAATTACCATAGAGTAAATAATTTTGCCTTGTGTTTATGGATACACAATATGCTAATGAGGGAGTGGCAATCGTAAGTGTTGCAGTCACATCATTTGCATAACCTCAGAGGCAGCGCCAACCGGAAGTGATGTACTAACGTCACTTACATAGCCGTAGTCCGGGCGGATGTGCCAGGACGGACATCGAGGTCTGGAAACTGGATGTCGTCATTGACTATGTGCTTCCGGTTGAACGTTAAGCATGGCGCTGGTGCATCGGGCGGAAGTGCCAGGACGTGTATCGAGGCACCGATACCGGATGTTGTCATAGACCATGTACTTCCAGGATAACGCCGAGCATGGCGCATGTGAGCATGCGCCGGCGTTATTATAAATATAGATCGACCGCGCCGCGCACACATGCTCTCGGTAGAAGTCTCCACGACGAAACGCGTCAGAGCTGTTGTGCGCGGTCGGCTATTGCACTAACATCACGCCGGACATCTTCCAGGATTTCTCGGCAATAAGAAATCGGAATTGGTGGCCATCCAGCGTGTATATTTTACTCAATGCCTTCATTAACGGCCTTCCTGTAAGTAGACATCTGGAGGGGAGAGGGGCCAAATTTGTTTTTCCTTTATTCAATAAATTGTGTGCGGAATTACACTATTTTCGCCCCCACTCTGTTCATTTACATGTGTGTGGTTCTGAATGGAGTAACGTTGGAAGGGATGAGTTAGCCGTCCAAGTCTGGAGTCCTACACTCGCTGATTGGTGGATGTTTTGAAGGAGTTTTTTCACCTATTTTCTGGTGAGTTTTGAGAATAGGGGGGGAGCACTGGTTGGTGGATAAGTCAAGATTCCTCACTCACTTACCTTTCTGATGGACTGTGTTCGTTTTTATATCTGACACACGCTGTTTCAGACTGGACTGTAGAAATTATGTTTTGAAGGACTCTTGTCGAAGTGTCTTTCTTAGCCCTCTGTTTTATTTAGTGCTGCTAGTGTTTTAGATATATTTTTATTGTTTTCAAATATTCTACAACACCTTTTGTGTATATAAAATAAGTTACAAAAGTGCGCTAATACAAAACAAGAGAACAAAAATGTCCATATGTGTAAAATCAATATGAATCAACAGTATGAAATAAAGTATTTTTCATCCAGAAGAAAGTATTCCCAAAAATATGTTCCAGGAAAACAAACTGATGAATGATGGGTGTTGAGGAGTGAGTGATAAGGGGTAGGTGAATTAACCTATTACCAACAGACAATCCATAAACGTGACTTGGAACAAAATTTACAATTTTGTGATGACACCCGGTGATGTGCGTGGACTCTTACCACATTTGAGAGAGGTTGGAGCGTATACTGTGGTACCGAGGAATGTGAATGGTCAGCCAGATGGGATAGGATCTCAAATGGGATGGATGGATCATCAACTTCCTGGTTTGGGGGATCTATAGGCTTCCAGGGGTGAGGATGCCAACAGGGAGACCACACCAGAGAAAAGAAGAGACTAATAGTGCATTACCTCCAGGTTTATTGATAAAATTAGGGTGAAAAAACACTTACAAGATCCAAAACGATAAACAGCATATGATAAAGGAGTGAAGAGATTGCACAAACCGCAAAAATTGCAAAGTAGTCACTCACCCTGCGCTCTAATTTTACCAGAGATATGAATGTGAAAACATACAAGACCTGTAAGGTCTCAGCTGCTGTTATATTAAAGAAGTTATGACAAAGGTGTAATAGACATAGAGAGGTGGAGCGGCGATTCCACTGAAGGGATGTGCTCCGCAGATAGAAGAACATATATCCATTGACAGCTAGCCGTGTTGCCTATGATCCCGGACTACTGCAGAGGTCCTCGATCCAAAATTTACATATGCTGTTTTTTCTCCTGACAATGTAAGTGTTACTCTTTCTTATTGGTTCAATAAAGTGAGGTAATGCACTATAGTCCCCTTCTCTTCCTTGGGCATGTTCTTGGTGGCGATATCCCCTTGAGTGGAAGCCTCTAGATCCCTACACTTTGGAAGCAGATGGTCGCTTTTATTCCTATTGTGAATTCTCTCCTACAAGCTGACCTAACGGACTCCAGGGTTATACACTATATGTTTGCATCTCTCCATCATCTGGTAAGAGTCCCTTCTTAACACTGGGTGCATCACGTGTACATTTGAGCACTGTCTGGATCACCGTTTGGGAAGAGGTTACCCTTATCCTTCATCACTCCCCAACCTCACTATATTCTTTGGATTTTCAAGACTTTTGCACAGTCTCATCATTTAGAATATAGACTTTGTGTTTAGCTGGACATCAGCAATCACCATTTTTGTGAATATTTGTGTTCCATAATTTTTTAGCGCACTCTGTAATTGATGTTTTTCATTTGTTACAACCCCTCATGTAATAGACAATATAAGAACGTATAGATAAATCCACAACACTAACAGCGCTAATGAATAAAGTCTGCTAATATCAAGGTCACTCCCGTGTGGGAGGGATGATGTCAAAAAATTGAGTTTTCCATCACAAAACAGTTCCAGTAAGTGACAATCCAAATCCCAGGGAAAGGGTGTGAAGGATTTCTTAATCATCCACCAAAAATCCACCAATCGCCGGTGCTCCCCCCTCTCTCCTGGAACTCACCAGATAAATGATCAAAACTCTCCCTCAGAGTATACTCCGATCTCCATATATATGTCTCCAAACTCGTAAGATCGAAACTCCATGTGAACCTTATTAGCCTTCATATAGAACTCCATTCATGGTAGCATGTAAATGAAGAGTAGGGGCACATAGTGTAATTCCGCAACTTTAATGGATTAAAATATGACACAAAAAGCCCCGCTCCCCTCAAGGTTTCTACTTACAGCAATAGATTGGAATGAAGGCATTCAATAAAACATAAAATAGGGGGAAGAAACTGCGCTAAATATCTGGAAAATGGTATAGCGGCAACTTAATATGTGACCAACATCAGATAAACATTAAAAAGGGGGGAAGCTGCGCTAAATTACACAAAACATATAAAGTCCAAAAAGTCCAAAATGTTTTGATGAATGTGTGAATAATGAAACCAAAAAGTCCAAACAATATATTCAACCGAATATCCACCCGTGCAGGAATTGAATAAATTTACTGCTTAAAAGAAGTAGCAGTATAATGCGCCTTGTATGGAATAAAGCCGAGCCAGCTGAAAATCTGTGATGGATTCCTCACCAGCGATGGCCGTCCCAGGATCACGATTAGATGGGTGTAGGAATAAAAAATATATACAACATAGCGTGATACTGTATATGATAATGAGTGAATCACTCCCGAGTGTGTCAGAAGAAAAGAGAGGTGCTGTTGAGCCCACCACCAACACAGGCTGCTTACCAGATAAATAATATATACAAATAAATAAATAAACAGCGATCCAAAGAATATAAGCCTTTGGACAAACCACCACCTTTAGTGCATTGTAATTACCAAATAAATGATGTGTGAAGGCAAATAAATAAGCAGCAATTCCAAATGAATGTTGAAAAGCCGTAGGATAAGCCACCACCTGACTCCAAGTGTAATTACCAGATATAAAAGTAAATGAGCATATAGGGTAATTCCGGATGGACTCAAGATCTATTAGGGAGTTGCACCAAAATCGCCCGCTTAACAGAGATAAGCACTATCAATGCCAAATTCTGGATACAGATGTCCCTGGAATATGTCCCAGTCTCATAGGCAGAAAACGGTCCCCAATGATGCAAAGGCCGATCCACAAATATGGCTCCAAGTATCATAAGAAAATAATGATGGAGATATCCATAGTGTAAATCCGCATTTATTAAAACAAAAAATAAAAGTATTGCACTTACATCAAGAATCTCGGAAAAGCGCTAAATCGAAGCTGCCGGCCGGACAGCTCCAAACACCGGCCTGAGTGTCTCACAATGGTGACGTCAGCACGCCGCGACCAACGTACGTTTCGTCAAAGGATGACGTTCTCAAGGTCCATCCTTTGACGAAACGTACGTCGGTCACGGCGTGCTGACGTCACCATTGTGAGACACTCAGGCGGGTGTTTGGAGCTGTCCGGCCGGCAGCTTCGATTTAGCTTCGATTTAGCGCTTTTCCGAGATTCTTGATGTAAGTGCAATACTTTTATTTTTCGTTTTAATAAATGCGGATTTACACTATGGATATCTCCATCATTATTTTCTTATGATACTTGGAGCCATATTTGTGGATCGGCCTTTGCATCATTGGGGACCGTTTTCTGCCTATGAGACTGGGACATATTCCAGGGACATCTGTATCCAGAATTTGGCATTGATAGTGCTTATCTCTGGTAAGCGGGCGATTTTGGTGCAACTCCCTAATAGATCTTGAGTCCATCCGGAATTACCCTATATGCTCATTTACTTTTATATCTGGTAATTACACTTGGAGTCAGGTGGTGGCTTATCCTACGGCTTTTCAACATTCATTTGGAATTGCTGCTTATTTATTTGCCTTCACACATCATTTATTTGGTAATTACAATGCACTAAAGGTGGTGGTTTGTCCAAAGGCTTATATTCTTTGGATCGCTGTTTATTTATTTATTTGTATATATTATTTATCTGGTAAGCAGCCTGTGTTGGTGGTGGGCTGAAACAGCACCTCTCTTTTCTTCTGACACACTCGGGAGTGATTCACTCATTATCATATACTGTATCACGCTATGTTGTATATATTTTTTATTCCTACACCCATCTAATCGTGATCCTGGGACGGCCATCGCTGGTGAGGAATCCATCACAGATTTTCAGCTGGCTCGGCTTTATTCCATACAAGGCGCATTATACTGCTACTTCTGGTAAGCAGTAAATTTATTCAATTCCTGCACGGGTGGATATTCGGTTGAATATATTGTTTGGACTTTTTGGTTTCATTATTCACACATTCATCAAAACATTTTGGACTTTTTGGGCTTCAATAAAACATGTACGCTCCATGACCCCCACTAGATCGGACCCGTATTCTCCAGGAGACCGTAGCGTGGCCAGGCGTAGCAATGGTATAAGGCGACCGCGCACACACGCACTGACGCGTTTCGTCGTAAGGACTTCCACTGAGAGCGATAAACAGCATATACTCAATATAGTCGCGGTTGCCTGCAGTACGATCTGAGACATGCAGCAGCACGGCTAGCTCCCCCCCCCTAATGGAGATTACACATAAACTCCTCATAAGGCAACACGTATAGTAAGCCCTATATTGTATAAAGTTGAGTCAATTTCTGGGACAAGTAGATAGATACAGTGGGCACTGCCTCTAGAGACATTATCCATTGATCATCACCAAAATATAACATTAAGCCAAAAATCAACTAAGATAATATTGGCCCCAAACCAATAAATATTCACTTTAGCCAATGACATAGCAGAGAGGAATTGCCTTTGCATAATAGGCACATTTTGTCTATAGTTCCCGAACCTAAAGAGGGGAAAGAATATGCCGCCTAAATGGTCCTTTATACTATACAATAAACTCTACTATGAGATGACCCTAGTCATACTTTGAATACCTATGTGCAGATGAAATAAATAAACAATAATTTTCTTTTCACAGGATTATACACACACTAGCCACAATTGACTGAATACCTATTCAGAGGTTAAACAGGAACTAGGGTCACCAAGTATCTACAACGTTATTTAAAAAACAAACTCAGGATTGACTTTTTTTGTTATATAAAATATATTTTGATCCTGCATATCTCACTTGATAGATACATGCATATTAGTCCCCGTTCACATGCAGGCGACGCTACTTCCAGGGGCGACCTCCGAGGTCGCGGTGCGAGCAGCGCGCCGCGACCTTGGAGCGGCCGCCACGGACTTCATTACATTGAAGTCTATGGCGGTCGCCTCCTGGTCGCCCCAAAGAAGCTCCGGAGCCTTTTTCTAAGTCGGAGCGACTTGTGTCGCTCCTATTAGAACGGGTCCGCAGCTTCCCTATGGAAGGCGACCTGTGAGGCGACCAGGTCGCCTCACAGGTCGCCTAAGTGTGAACGGGGGCTTACAGGTTAGTGGCTTTTTAAGTAGTATAGCGAGGACCTGGATGAGAGACTTAGATGCAAGTCAGAAATGTCAATATTATAGTGTTGGTAAAGGTATTTTTTTTAAATTACAAACATGGTATACTTACCCACTCTGTGCAATGGTTTTGTACAGAACCGCCCTAATCCTCCTCTCCTTGGGTTCACCACTGGTGCTCCTGGCTCCTCCACCCTGTTAAGTACACCAATAGCAAACTGCTTGCTATAGGGACACTCATGCAGGCTCGCTCCACTAACACACTAGGTGCATCTTGGTCCTGCCCTCTGTTCCCTCCCCACTAGCTGTGATTAACAGCAGCGGGAGCCACAGGCTCCCACTGCTGTGTCTGAGTCAGTGATCAGAGAGAGAGAGAACAACAATGCTGCTCTAATGCACAGTGCTGGTTCAACATCAGGTTCAGGTAAGTATAATTGGGGCTGTAAGGGAGCTGCACACAGAAGGTGTTTTACCTTAATGCAGAGAATGTATTAAGGTAAAAAATCTTCTGTCTTTAAAACCACTTTAATATTTCAATGCAGGAAATGCAGAGACAGTGGCTATGTGGTTAGTGCTTCCACCTTGCAGCCCAGGGTTGTTGGTTAAAAACAACGACACCTGCATGGAGTTTGCATGTTCTCCCTGTACCTGCATGGGATTCCTCCCACACTCCAAAGACATGCTGGTAAGTTAATTAGTTCCTATTTAAATTGGCTCTAGTATGTGTATGTATGAATGTGAGTTAGGGACCTTAGATTGTAAGCTCCTGGAGGGCAGAGAGTGATGTGAAGGCATAATAAATATGTAAAGCACTTGTGTAGTACCAGAATTTGACTTACTATTATTCTCTTGCAATCCCCTATATAGCAATACTCAAACTGGGGAGGGTGTGGCAGGACTGAGAACTAATTAGTTGTGATTCATGCAAATGTGTTGAGAAGGTTCATATGGTGGGGTGAGTAGAGTAATGACCTCATCAGTCTGCTGCTACTTTTCGCTGTGCAGTCAGTAGGCTGGGGAGGTTTAGGGGTAGGGAGAGAACTGTACTCCTTAATGTGGCAATTTAGTAAGAAAATTAAGTCCTGCTAGATCACTTCAGGCTGGCCCCTTTTGCAGGTATAGCTATGTAAAATATTAAAAATAAGTGCCTATACTGTTTAAAATCCAGTAATACGCTGTCATCCTCTTCTGTGCACATGCACAGTTGCTCTCTATTATTCTGCACTTGCCAACAGTTTAGAGGATGATCTGCTGACAGCCTAAGGATTTACTGCTGCTCAGGCTCTAGACTTCAGAAAAATGACAGCCTCCAGCATTGTTCCTGTTTCTTCTTGCTGGAGGCTGTCATTTTTCTAAAGTCTAGAGCCCTGAGCAGCAGTAAATTTTCAGCACATACTAATTTTGGTAGCATAATTATTATTGCAGAATGTATGTTCCATGATAAAGAACATTATTTTTATCAAGTTGTTTTGGGTAAAGGGACTGTGTAAATGTCAAAACTGCTTGGACTAGAATGCCTATTCTTTGGCAGGTAAAAAAGCTCCTTTATATGACTTTCATCTCTGCATTTAGCTGTTAGCCTAAAGTTTATCACCTAAAGTATGTAATGGGCTACTAATAGGAATACTAACCCTCCAAAACAACCATTGTATTTGCCCTATAGCTACAGCATGATCTCTCACAATAATATAGAAATGGGTAACAATTTGCTCACGGAGAAATGAATACTTAAAAGAGCAAATACTGTACACATTTTCTTTTTTTTTTTTTTTTTTTACCAAAAGGAACTTTTCAATTTGCAAATACCAAAGACAGACATGCAAACAAAATAACTGTAACAAGAAAAACCTTCAGATGGATTGACCAACTACGTGTATTTATTTAAGTGGAATTTCAACTAAACTCTGGAATGCATACAAGAGAGGCTTGCTGTTAACTCATATTCCCTTTCAATCCATTAAACCATTCATTCTCTGGGTCCTCATCACACAGATCCTTAATTTGACAATGACAAAGAGCTCTGCTGAGATTTTAAATTTCATAATTTTAATCTGTCAAGACTGACATTTAATTAGTGCCCTACTAACCTGTGCCCGCACACTTGAAGGTTACTGGTGGTTTTCCTTTAGAAAATGTTCTTCTTCAAGAGTGGATTAATAAATATGTACATATCTGGCAGGGGTAAAGACAATGCTCACACAATGGTCTATTAGTTCCAAATCTAGACAGATGAGGTTAATAATATCCTCAAGTGTTGCTTTATTATATTAAAAGTGATTAAGCCCTTGGTCAACCCTGAACAGTTTGTTGATTGAAAACATAAAATACAGCCCTACTACACAAAATGTAGTGAAAATATGAAGTCTAAAGTAACACTGTGAATGTTCCTCATGTTACAGGGTTATCAGTTTATTCTTGGTTTGCCTATTTAAAAAACCAAAAGAAAAAACAAAACAAAAACAAAGCACTTATTTAGCAAATACAAATATATTGCAGAGGATGAACAAAAACAATACAGTGCACTATTTAAAAAATCCAATCGTCCACACATAGAAACTTCTACAAATTAGCATCTTAACCACCACTGGCAATTTCAATAGATTTTTATTAACTTTAGATTAACCCATTGCTTTCTGTCATACACCAAGGAAACCTTCGCACCCAAAGGTTTAATTTTCTCTTGTCTTAAAATATCCTATTTCGTTCTCCTTCTCCTACTAACCGACAAGGTACACAGGTCAATATGAATCAAATTTGAGGTTTTAAACAATTACATTAAATTGTATAAATGACATTCCCTTTCCTTTGTTATTAGTGTCACAAGCCTATATGCACTTACCCCTACCAAATGTCTGGCTAACTTAACTATTTTTCTTTACATGCGCTATTACACCATTTGACTAATTGCGTATCAAAGCATAGAGTTTTAATTTTCTTAAGCACATATTTACATTTGATTATCAGTTAGTGTCCCAGTGGGATTTATGACTCATTTCTAGCTCGGGCAATCATCAAAAAAGTGAGCTTTTCTAAGTTAAAGAGTTCAGTTCATAAACTAACAATAATATTAATCCAATTTTACCAATTTTTTAAATCTTATTTATACCTTTTTTTTCTTTTGTTTTGGCATATAAAGCAGTATTAAACCCAAAACCAAAAATGTATTATATTGCAGCTTACTAGTCATTAGATGTGGTGGTTGCATCAGTTTGTTTTCTTTTCTTTGGCTTTCATCCCTCTAATTTTGCCTGGTGATCTGGCCAGTAACACACCTCCTGTATTATTGAGGCACAACTCTGGAGGAATGAGTACAGGTGGCACAACAGACAGCAGCATTGTCAGCCTGGGGAGGGGAGGGTAGTGATCAATGTATTAGGAGTTCTAGATAACATATTGAAGCCAAACTTCTACTCACTCTTTATAATCAGCTACAGTAAACAGTGAAGAACAAGAAAGAAGGGCTTTGAGAGGTTCTCAATGGCACCGCATCCCAGATATAATACACAGGAAGCAAGAAATGCTCTCAAATTTTATGAGAGCTAGGGATTTTTAAGGTGCCAAATAACTATGGTCAAAACATCTTAAAAAGTAAACAGTAATTAAAATACATAGAAAGACCACATCATTTAAATTTTGCCTTATCAATTAATCAAACAATTATCACATAAGATGTTTGCAATGTAATCTCAGAGTAGCAGTCCCAACATGTTTCACCAAGTGTGGTTTCTTCAGAGGATATATTAATGCTACATCTGAGTAAGTAAATCCAAAAGGACATAATATATATACAAGACAAAATAATTTTCAGAACATAAATGTATAAGTGTATAGAGAGAGAGAGAGCAGAAAGAGATTTTTTTTCTGCAGGGAAATTCCACAAAGTATTAAGCAGATTTACAACAAATCAACCAAATTACCAAGGACATACAGGTACATACCTTGGGTGGGAACTGGTTGAAGACTATCACATCACTGAATGTATTGGTAACTCAATCCTAACTCAGCCCTAAAATTTGTTCAGGCCATTCCCTAATTTTTTATTGTTTCCTACTGTTTCATCTCCCATCTCAAACTAATCTCTGGCACCTTAACTAAAACCTTAGACGTGTCATGTGTTGCTAATGTAAGGGTGTCAAATTCCATGTATCAGATGCTTCTCCTTCTCCCATGAAATAGGAAGGGCCTTTTCATTGCTCATGGAACAAGACTCAAGAAAACTAATATTCATCAACTCTTTTTTCTTTAAAAAAAAAAACACCAATTTTAATTCCTGACTTCGAAAAAGTAACAATGATTTTATTAAACCCAAGGTCAGCAATATTTCCTCTCAATTGCTTTAGGTCCTTCATCAAACCTTCTTGAATATCAGAGAAAGGTTCTAAATATCTCTTATGAATTTAGGGTCACACTAGCACACATTTTGCATCACTTGCAATAGAACAGCCAATATATTGACCCTGCAGTCACCTTGAAATAACTGAAGATCATAGAACTACCACTACTTCTGATGACATACTGATTGTATCTCTATGTATATAACAAAATTACCCTCCCTTCTATAGCCAAAGACATGTAAATGACCTAACACTTCCAAATTTCAGATACATCAATTAATCAGATGCTGAAATGTTCTAAAATGGGAAATTCCCAGGGCCAGAAGGCTTTTCCAATAGGTTCTGTAACATTTTTGCTTTCAAACTCCCACCAATGGTAATACATACAGTATGTTTGAATCTATCTCTGAATCATGAACATTACTTCCTCAATCACTAACTGCTTTGTTGTCTCTTGTTTCTAAACTCTTTTTTTTTTTTTGCTCAACAACAATGTTAAACTCTATTTTAAGGTCTAAGCTATTAGATTGCAATCCTTCCTACCATCCTTGATCCATCATGATCAAGTAGGTTTTCTAAGTGCAGTAGAGATTAGAGGCAACACTTGCAAAACTATTATCCTTATTTCATTAGCTCAGCTTAAGAAGATTGGGATCTAACTTTTTAGTGTTGGTGATGAAAAGGCATTTGATAGGGTTACCGGCAGCATGTCTGTCTTTTCCTACAACAATTAGATCTAGTAGTGACACTTTTATTTAATTATTTTATTATTGAAAAATAATGACCCATTATATATCAGGATAAGAATGAATGGCTCTCTTTCAAAGCCCTTTCAACATTTCTAGTGGCACCAATGGGGACTTCCTACTTTCGCCTCTTCTGTATATCATTGAATGGGTGTTTTTTTAATCTATCTTAGCTTCTATCAATTCTAACTTTGCTATTTGGGTATTTTTTCTGTTACTTGGCAGGATGGTTGGATAGTCACTATTGATATGAAACACTTTGTAGTGTTGACAAAGGAATTTCTGCTCTCTCTCACTTTTCATCATTCTAAGCCCATTAACTTCCTTATTAGACAATTCATAATACCCCAATAGACTACATGCTCATAAAGTTTTTGGCTGGCCTGGCACCATTCAGTTTGGCGTTATGGACAGTGGCTGACATATAATCAGATTTTTGTTTTTTAATGACTCACTACATCCATGTTCAATCCTATGCAGATCGTTAACTAGCTTTAAGGTGTTATGTTTGATGTCCAGTTCACCACAACATACTATTTCCCTTCTATATCCTCAATAACCTATTATCTTCCTATTTATACCAACAGATGGGACATAGAGATACATCATGTTATTACTCCTGAAGACTGGAGTAAGGTATTTATTCCGACCCACAAATTGAAATGAAAAATCAAAAAAAATTACAAAATATTACTAGGTATTGCCTGATAGGAATAAGTGGAATGTATATAGGTTAATACAGATGGGCGAGCAGTTCAGGCCGAGCAAAAGTTTGGCCCGAACATCAATTGTTTGGTGAACACCCAAATTTGCAGGGTGCTCAGTGGATTTTCACCCGCTGAGTATCCCACATTGCACTCCACGCTGCTCAAGGCAAGGCAAGGCACAAGCATTGAACAAGACTTTGCCCAATCAGGGCACAGAGCACTGTCAGGGCCATGATTAGACAAAGTCATGACGACTTTGCCAAATCCTAGCTCAGTGCCCAAAGTCCCACCCCACACTTTAAAAGGTTCCTTCCCACATGAACCTTTGGCAGTGTGTTGTTGGAGTGAAAATAGATAGAGTAGAGTTCAGTTTTCTACTTGTGAGTTAGTGTGTTATTGTGACTCTGAGTGTAGAGTGTTAGTGTAGTGTGTCAGTACAGTGTGTCAGCATAGTGTGAGTATACTGTGAGTATAGTGTGTCAGTATAGTGTGAGTATAGTGTAGTGTGAGTATAGTGTGAATATAGTGTAGTGTGCCAGTATAGTGTGTCAGTATAGTTTGAGTATAGTGTGTCAGTATAGTTTGAGTATAGTGTAGTGTCAATGTAGTGTGTTAGTGTAGTGCAGTGTTTAACACAGCATTACATAACATTTAGTGCTGTATACAGTGCTGTATATCCTTTTTTTTTGGTTGCTGCTTTTTTTTGTCTCCTACCTGCCCCCTTTTTTTTATATTGTCAGGCACAGTTTTTCTGACTGCAACGCTGGTGTTCTCTCTTCTTTATTTATTTATTTTTTAATTTATTTTTAACTTTTATAGTTTTTAACTTTGTGTTGTATTCAATTTGGGCAATAAGCACCCCCCTATCATTTCCAGAAGGCCAACAAGGAGAGACAGACATTCCAATGCCACTATGAGGTGGCCAGCAGTGTCTGTGTCTATAGGCAAAGGTGGATATGGTCAGCCCTCAGGCAGGGCACATTTGTCTCTGTTTAGTAATGTTGCCTATGCTTTCCAGCCACAGCATGCAAAGGAGGTGGTGGACTTGTTTTTTTAAACCATCCTAATCCTCCTCATCCTCTATGACAGTCCATTGCAGCTGTCAGAGTGGCTTACTCTTCCTCCTTGTACACAGCTACTCCTGCCATAGCACCAGCATCATGCATGGAGGAGTCAGCTGAATTATTTGAACACAGTGTCAGTCACTTGCTTCTTAAAAATGCACAGGTATTACTTAATTCTGATGTTGGTTCTGAGGTTGAGGAAGGGAGTTGCATAAGCCTACAGAGAGGGGAGAACACTGATAAACAACAAATTGGCAGTCATGTTCCCCCAGCCACAGTGTATTGTCAAGTTGGCTCCAGTGATGATGAGGATGGAGGTGCTGATAATGAGGTCCCTGACACGACTTGAGTGCTGGCTAGAGCAGAGGAGGAAAGTGAGGGGAAAAACACAACTCCAACGAGGCAGGATGTCCTTTATCGGCAGTCATCGTGGAAGAGTAGAGAGTAGACGCCCTATTCCTTCAGATTGTGGAGCTGTTATCTCCTGACCCACTTCCCACAGCTCGGTTGTGTGGGCCTTTTTTAGCACATGTGCAAGCCAATTTTCAATCTCTGCCACAAGCAGATCCAACATGGCAAAAACACCAGCCATTTTGGGTACCACGTGCTTGCAAAAGCATTTACCTCCCACCAATCAGCCCGTTGACAAGAGCACATGAAAGCCACATAAAAGGGATACAATTCTTCTCCCCCTCACTCTTCACCTCTTAATGTCAACCCCTGCTATATCTTATGACCTGTCAGCAGCCTCCACTGACAGGTATGATGGTATAGCAAAGGGTGTCACAGGTCTTTACAACACATCTGCCAGCAGCACACCACCATCTGTAGATTATAGCGGGGAAATTTCTCTGCCACAGCTGCTGCATTAAAAAAATACACTCCCTGCCACCCACGTGACCAGTGTCTAAATTCCAGCTTGTCCAAATTGCTGGCTATACAACTCCTGCCTTTTCATCTGGTGGATTCTACCCCTTCTGTAAATTTGCAGAAAGTGCTATACCACAATGGCAGGTTCCCACTCGCTATTTCTTTGCACGTAAGCCCATTCCAGCTCTGTATCTTAAAGTGGAAGGCATTTATATGTGTGTAAAATTGGCGCTCCCACTATGAAAACCTAATATGTAACAGTAACATAAACTCAAAAATATACACACAATATCAAATTTCAAAATGCAATAGAAGTCATAGTCAAAATCAATAAAAATCCATCATATTGGTTACAATTATTGCAGTTCCATCATAATTTAGGTGCTGAAGTGCCAAATGCTGTAAACAAAATTTGTGCAGTCTGTGCTCTCCTCCTGTGTGCCCACTCACTCACCAGCTGCCATGGACTCCCATAACTGAAGTCATGTGCACTTTGCAAAACATCTCATATGCTGGGATTAGTAGTCCTCCAACGGAACTCCTTCTTTGTGGATGCAGATTCCCTTCATGTATAGTAGTCATGACCGTGGTTGATGAAGTCAGATCCAACTGGTGACACCCAGTTTTGGCATACCATCGGGTTCTTGGTCACCTCCCTGACTAAGGCCCTTCTCGGCCAATCTCTAAGTTTGGCCGATGGCCCGCTCTAGGAAGAGTCCTGATGGTTCCAAACTTCTTCCATTTAGGGATGACGGAGGCCACTGTACTCATTGGGACCTTCAATACAGCAGAAACTTTTCTGTACTCTTCCCCAGATCTTTGCCTTAATTCAATCTTGTCTCAAAGGTCTACAGACAATTCCATGGACTTCATGGCTTGGTTTGTGCTCAGACATGCACCATTAACTGTGGGACCTATATAGAATTGTGTGTGCCTTTCCAAATTATGTCCAATCAATGGAATTTACCACAGGTGAACTTCAATCATGTTGTAGAAACATCTCAAGGATGATCAGTGGAAACAGGATGCACCTAAGCTCAACTTTGAGTGTCATGGCAAAGGCTGTGAATACTTATGTACATGTAAAATTCTAGATTTTTATTTTTAACAAATTTGCAAAGATTTCAAAAAAACATTATTTACGTTGTCATTATGGTTTATTGTTTGTAGAATTTTAAGGAAAATAATGAATATAATCCATTATGAAATAAGGCTGTAACATAACAAAATGTGGAAAAAGTGAAGCACTGTGAATACTTTTTAGATGCACTGTATAATCACTATTTCATGTAGTTTATTTATTATTTCTTACCACATCCATAGGCGAGGGTATATATACACTGTGACAGGAAGTCAGGTAAATCTGGGAATGTAGTCACTGAGAGGAGACACATTCCCACCTGCTTTGAAAAGTTCACTAATTATTATAGGGTGTCGGCTGCCAAAGGCAGCAGGAAGGTGTAAAGAAGTTGAAAGGCCTTCAGCTGTTCAGAATGAGGAAATTAAGGCCTCTATAATTTGTCCAAAGAAAGTCTATGCATTGCTGCCTCCTGTCGCCGTGTGGGCTGGGAGAGGAAGGCAGACAAACGGCTGCATCCTGACGCCATGTGGGTAGAGGACAGTCCTGTGTGCCCCCTGAAAGCTGAGTGAGCATGGGGAAGACCTCCTGAAGCGGTGTGCGCTCAGGAGGGTAAAAACGAGTGAAGACGTCTCAAAGGTGAGAAGACGAAGTGTTTCTGTGTGAAAGAAAACAAAGGGACATGTTCAATGGACAATGTTTGTGCTGTGTGAAAAGCAAACAAATGGACATTTGAGTGTCTGCTGTAGGATCAGCAGTGTCGGCCCAACAGTAGGTTGGGAAGACTTCTTAGGCAGGTTCCAGCTGTGAGAAGGTAGCCGCCCACAGAGGCAAGGATTTATTTTGTTTTATTTTATTTTGATGTTTTGCTGCATGCACTTGTTTGAAGAAATTGACCTAATAAACCATAAACTATTGTTTTCAACTACTCCTCGGCTATCTCCCTGTGTGCCGACCCCCCCAAAGGGGTCCCCCATACGCCTACCACCGAGCTAATCCCTTACATATGGTGGAGGTATGCAGTGGGCAGAAGCAGCAAGATCCCTGCAAGGAAGTGCAAATGTTTGATGAACTTTGTCTGGTGCATGAGATTGCACAATCTATGTGTGCAGGAGAGAAGATCCTGACAGAAAAAAAAAAAAAAAAAACTACATGTGTTAAAGAGACAGTGGTCTGAAATTTTTTTTTGCTGGACTGTGAAAAATTTGTGGAGTTATTGAAGATGGGGCGATCCAAACGCCTGAAAAATGCAAAGATAGATGAAATGAGAGACCGGATTCTATGGATGGAGGGGATGCTACCGTCTGAACCAGCCCCATCCATGCCTAAAGAGAGTCTACTAAAGAGGAAGGGTGTTGTCCCTAGCAACACTGATGAAACTGCTATGGAGACGCAGTGTGCTCAGATGAAAAGTAAACTCAAAATGGGGGAGATGCTGAAACAGCGGAGCTTTGCAGCTCAACAAAAGGCTCACCAAGAGAGCATGGCAGGCTGGAAACAGAGACGCCAGCAGCCAATGGAGGCCATCGGTTTGGAGAAAACCGAGTATGTGTGCAGGGCTGAGTTGGATGCCTTGAAACGGAAAATGGAAGAAAAGGAACAAGCCGTGGAATTGCTTAAGATGGAGAATAGAAACTTGCAGGAAACGAATGAACTACTCAAGTCTCATGTGTCACAGTGGGAAGAATCCACTGCTCTTCTTTTGGTCGAGTTGCAAAAACGCAGAGAGACTATAATGGAGAAAGATACCATCCTCATGGAAAAGGAAAGTGAAATTCAGACTTTGCAGAAGCAAAGCATGTGTGAAATGTTGGAGTTGCGTAATCAGCTGGAAAAAAGTCTTCAGTGTTTGGAAGTTACAAAAATAGACCTGCAGGAGTCGCAGGAACAGAATGTCGCTCTGAAAACGACATTGTCTCTCAGCGACAACGAGAAAAGTGAAAGAGAGGCTAAATTACTGAGTACTGTGTATGAGCTCACCACTTTGAGCAATGTGGTAGATGAATTACGTGCGGACTGTGAAAGTTGGAAAGGGGAAGCCCAACGTGTCCAGCAGCAGTTAAAGGAGAAAGAAGCCTGTGTGGCAGAATTACAGTCTCATTCCCAGAAACTAGCCAATGAGGTGAAGGCTCTTATGCAGGGAAAAGGAGATTGTGAACATAAGAGGGAAAAAGTAGAGGCACAGCTTCTGGAATCGCAAGTCAAGGTGTCAGAAGGTGACCGATTGTGTGCTAAGCTGTTAGAGAAGGCAAACCGATTGCAGGTTGAGTTGGACAGTGTCACAAATCGGCTTTCTCAAGCAGACAGCAAATCTAGAGAAATTGCGGAAGATTTTTCTATCTTGGAATCGCAGCTGCAAGACACGCAGGAACTCTTACAGGAAGAGAGGTGTCAAAGGCTGAGTTTTAGCACAAAGCTCAAACAAATGGAAGATGAGAAAAATGGCTTCCTGGAACAATTAAAAGAGGAGGCGGAAGCAAAGAAAAACCTATCAGAGCAAGTCGCAACATTGCAAGCTCAGATAGCGGATATGAAAAAACGCATGGAAGAAAGCGTTGGTTCATTACAGTGTGTTGAAGATGTGAAAAAGAAGTTTGATCAGATGCTTGGTGAAGAGAAGACTGTGTCTGCAAAATATGCAGAAGAACGCGCACGTGCAGAAACGGAGGTGCGTGATAACGAGAGCAAAGCCCTGTTCTTGGCTCGCTCTTTGGAGGAAGCTCTAGAGTGTAAGGCTGAACTAGAAAGTGTTAAACAGCTGCGTACAAAGGTCTCAAAGGTGAGACGTCTTCACTCGTTTTTACCCTCCTGAGCGCACACCGCTTCAGGAGGTCTTCCCCATGCTCACTCAGCTTTCAGGGGGCACACAGGACTGTCCTCTACCCACATGGCGTCAGGATGCAGCCGTTTGTCTGCCTTCCTCTCCCAGCCCACACGGCGACAGGAGGCAGCAATGCATAGACTTTCTTTGGACAAATTATAGAGGCCTTAATTTCCTCATTCTGAACAGCTGAAGGCCTTTCAACTTCTTTACACCTTCCTGCTGCCTTTGGCAGCCGACACCCTATAATAATTAGTGAACTTTTCAAAGCAGGTGGGAATGTGTCTCCTCTCAGTGACTACATTCCCAGATTTACCTGACTTCCTGTCACAACACGTATATATATTTATTTACAATGATTTGACATTGTTAGGCAAGGCAGTCGGCAGCAAAGTCAACATTAGTCAAGCATGGTCAGGAACGATAAATTTAGTTCACAGCACACTGGGTAACTGCTTGCAACTAGAAAGGATGCTGCACAGGTCTCAGCACTGAAGCTTGTTTTGCTGCCACAACTCTGTACAGCTGGTGGAGATGATGCAAGATCTGACCAGCTCCACCCCCTCCTCCTCCATGCCATCCTCTGCTGAATTGTCCCATGTACCACCAGTACCCCCTTAGCGTTCAAGGAGCTATTCAAGGAGTCAAGCTAAAATATGCCATTCATTGCTTTAGCTGGTCTGTCTAGGGGCAGGAGCCACACCGGAGCAGAGATCTTTTCAGCTCTGCAGGGGCAGGCCCTGAGGTGGTTCACGCCATGCTATTTTGAGCCAGGACTAACCTTAACGGCACTAACCTTCTGTCTGCCCATACTTGTGACTCCACAGAACGCACAAGAAGAGAGGGAGAAGGAGGATTCTGGCAGTTTTGGAGGCATTGAAGCAGAGGAAGACATACGTCAAACCCTAAGAGATGGTTTTCAGTCCCCAGAAACCTTGGAAGTAATACGTAGCTTTAATCCTCAATGACCCAGAAGGGTCTGCTTCTCATGCCTCCACAAACTTGCAGTCCCTTATTCTTCAAAGTCTGCGGAAGGACCCCAGAATTTGTGGCATCAGGGAGAAGGATCATTATTGGTTGGCAACCCTCCTTCACCACAATTACAATAACTCATCCTGCCCTCACAGAGGGAGCACAGGAAGAAAAATCTTGAGGACACCCTAAAGAGGAGTTTAACACCTTTGTAGACTCTGGTAGGTTACAGTCTCATGGAAAAGTTAGTTTTGAGGCTGCTGTTGGTCAAAGGAGGAGTGGTGGAGAAGGGGGCTGCCTAAGTGATGCATTTAAAACATTTTTTTATCTTCTGTGCTCAGGGCTGTCAGATTCAACATCCCATCGGCAGAATCTGCATCATTTGATGGAAGATTATTAAGAGGCAAAAACAGACATGGAGAGCTTTCCAGTAGATGACTCACTGGGTTACTGGGTCATGAGAATAGACCACTGGCCAGAACTTGCCTAGTAAGTAGAGTTGATCGAACACCTGGATGTCCGGGTTCAGCAGGTCCAGCCGAACTTGAAAAAAAAGTCTGGGTTCTTGACCAGGACTTAACCCGAACTTTACCCCAATCCCGAACCCCATTGAAGTCAATGGTGACCCAAACTTTTGAGCACTAAAATGGCTCTAAAACAAACATAGAAAGGGCTAGAGTGCTGCAAATGGCAGCAAAATCATCTTAAGAGCAAGGAAAGTGCTCTGCAAACAAATGTGAACATAGAAATAACTTAAAATAACATAAAAAAACAGAAAAATAAAAAGTAATAATCTTGAATGATGTAGGAGGAGGACGAGGCCCATATGGAGTAGCAGGTTGAGGTGGCGGTGGATATGGCGGTGTAGGTGGAAGCGGCGGTTGAGGAGGAGGACAAGGTAGCCAACCCTGGTTTTGGTTTTTAATTGTTTTTTTAAATTAGGGTACGCCCCAAAAGAGTAAGAAAGATCAAATACAACAATGGCTGGGTAAGGCCGGTATACATGTCTATTCTGCACAAGGTACGGACAAGTCCTGTGGGATCCATGCCTGGTTCATTTTAATGAACGTGAGCTTGTCCAGCGTGAGCGGGAAGGCCGAAGTTACACTGCAGCGCTGACAGGCGAGCAGCAGCAGGGTGAGAACACCGAAAGTGCGCACAGATGGCCCGCACTTTCTGCAGCAGCTCTGACATATCAGGGTCATTTCTAAGGAACCTCTGCACCACCAAATTCAGCACATGCGCCAGGCAAGGGATGGGTGTCAAACCAGCTAGGCCCAGAGCTGCTACGAGATGTCGCCCGTTATCGCACACCACCAGGCAGGGGCTTGAGGCTCACTGGCAGCAACCACTCATCAGTCTGCTGTTGAATGCCCCTTCACAAATGTGCGGTGTGTGGTTTTTCCCCCAAACAGGCAAGTTTTAAAACTGCCTGCTGTCATTTACCCCTGGCTGTGCTGAAGTTGATGGTGAAGGTGTTACGCTGACCATAAGAGGAGGCGGTAGAGGATGAGGAAGCGGAGTAGCAGGAGTTAGGAACAGGAGGCAAACTGAAGCGCCCTGCAATCCTCGATGGTGGAAGGACAAGCGCCAAACTGCTATCCGCCTCAGGCCCAGCCACCACTGCATTTACTCAGTGTGCTGTTAGGGAGATATAACATCCCTGACCGTGCTTACTGGTCCACGTATCCGTAGTTAGGTGGACCTTGCCACAGATGGCGTTGAGCAGTGCACACCTGATTTTGTCACCTACTTGGTTGTGCAGGGAAGGGATGGCTTGCCTGGAAAAGTAGTGGTGGCTGGGCACGATGTACTGTGGGACAGCCACCACCATAAGGCTTTTAAAACTCTGCGTCTCAACCAGCCGGAATGACAGCATTTCAAAGGCCAGGAATTTTGAAATGCTGCCATTCAGGGCCAGGGATCATGGGTGGGTAGGGGGGTACTTCCTCTTCTGCTCCAGTGTATGGGAGATAGAAAGCTGAACGCTTCCATGGGATATTGTGGAGATGGTTGTTGGTGACCCAGGTGGTGGTGTTGCTGGTGGATCCTCTGTTTGCGGGGTGGCAGGTGCCACTGTCACTACAGAGGTGGATGAAGAGGCCAAGACTGCAGCAGCAGAAGAGGAAGCAGGAGGAGCCAGAGACCTTTCTTGGTTTTTGAGGTGTGCACTCCACTGCAGCTCGTGCTTTGCACTTAGATGCCTGGTCATGCAGGTTGTGCTCAGGTTGAGAAGGTTTATGCCTCGCTTCAGGCTCTGATTGCACAGCATGCAAACCACTTGTGTCCTGTCATCATCACATTGTCTGAAGAACTGCCATGCTAGGGAACTCCTTTGAGCTAGCTTTGGTGTGCTCGGCCCCTTGCTGCATTGGCAGTAGCAGGCGTAGTGTCTAGGGCACGGCCACTCCGCTTTTGCACCCTGCTTCCTCTTCTGCTGTGCTGGTGGCTCTGTGCGACCACCGCCTCTTCCTCCAAACTACTCAGGACACCTGCATGACGTTCATTCTATGTGGGGTCGAGGACCTCATCGTCCTCCACATCATCTTTCACCCAGTCTTCACCCCTGCCCTCCTTGTCTGTCTCCACAATTCGGAATTCTGCAGCAGTAGGCACCTGTGTTTCATCATCACCCGAGACGTACTGCTATGGTCCTCCCATGTACTCATTTTGAGACATGAGTGGTTGGGCATCGGTGCACTCAATCTCTTCCACTTCTGGAGCAGGGCTAGGTGGATGGCCCTGGGAAACCATGCTAACAGAGTCATCAAAAAGAAGAAGAGACTGCTGCATAACTTGGGGCTCAGACTGCTTGGCTGATTTGCAAGGGGGTGAGGTGAAAGATTGATGGACATCGGCTGCAGGTGGCAACTCTGACCTTTCAGCAGAAGACTGGGTGGGAGACAATGTGAAGGAACTGGAGGCACTGTCAGAAACTCAATCTACTATCGCCTGTACTTGTTCTGGCCTCAAAATTTGTAGAGGCTTATTAGGCCCTGCCAAATACTGCTGCAGGTTCTGTCGCCTACTCGCAGCTGAGAAAGGTGTTTCACCTGTTTGTGTAGCTGGCACAGATCGACCACGTCCTCTCCTTGCAACAGGAGCTCCACCAGCAACACCACGACCCAGGCCACGTCCCTTATTTGACCTTCTGCTCATATTTATCAAATTTTGGATCTTCCCCTAAATGGGTTTTTATTGATAAGCGGAATACAACAGTATGCAAAGGGTGTATTTCACTGTAACATATGCAGACTAGGCTGCAATTAAATTTGTTTCCCCTAAATGGGTTTTTATTGCAAAGCGGAATACAACAACAGTATGCACAGGGTGTATCTCACTGTAACATATGCAGACTAGGCTGCAATTTATTTTTTTCCCCTAAATGGGTTTTTATTGCAAAGTGGAATACAACAAAAGTATCCAATGGGTGTATCACACTGTAACGTACAAATGAAAAACTGAAAAATAATTGTCCCCTTAATTGGTGCTTGTTGAATAGCAGATTTGAACTGCAGTGTCTAAACGCTGTAAGTCACAGTAAAATATGAAGGAAAAAAGTTTTTTTTTTAAATACAGATTAAGCAGACACATATGCACTTGCATTAAATGGCCGCTACACACCACACGCCTAACATGTTGGATACTGTTGTTGTTCTATTCCACTATTAAATAAAAAAAAGCCATTTGAATGAAAAACAGGAAAAAAAAATTTGTTCCCTAAATACTGAAAAAAAAATATTTATGCCTTACATTGGGGCTTTTTGAAGAGCAGATTAGAAAAAGCAGTGTCTAAACACTGTATGTCTAAGTAAAATATGAAAAGGAAAAATGATTAAGCAGACACATATGCACTGAGCTTGCATTACATGGCCGCTACACACGGCACGCCGCCCACCTAACAGACTGATAAACGTTTTTTTTTCTCCCTCCTCCTCCTCACTGGGCTCAGGTCAGGGCAAAAAGATCGTGCACTGCACCCCCACACAATAAATTCAATGTAGATCGCTGTCTGATTAAAGAAGATTCTTCCTATTCTTTCCCTGAAAGCAATCTCCAGCCTGCCCCTTCAATAGTCTCCTATCTCTCCCTCAGCAGCAGCATCAGGAACCTCTCCCTAGTATAGTTATAGCAGAGTGACGCGCGAAGCTATGTGACTCCAGCTTATATAGAGTCTGGGTCACATGCTGCACTGGCCACTCACAGCCATGCCATTAGTAGGCATGGATGTGATGGCTTCTAAGGGCACACTAGTTAAACGCTTGCTGATTGGCTGCCTTGCACCTGTTGAAACCACGCCATTAGAACTGCGCCAAAACATTAAAACCGCGCCAAAACATCAAAAAACGTTACCGAACAACAGACAGTATCCCAAACATACAGTGAAATGTTCGGGTCCGTGTCCAGGTACCGAATATCCAAAAGTCCGGTACGATCCCGAACAATACAGTCCGGAATCGCTCAACCCTACTATTAAGCAATTGAGCTGCTGGGTTGCCCTGCATTCAGTGTACTTTCTGAATGGGCATTCAGTGCTGTCAGGGGTTTTGTGACAAATAAAGAATGCATCTGTTCACAGACTCTGTTGACCAGCTGACATTCGTCAAAATGAATCAGTCCTGGATTAGCAGCAGCTATCAAGCCCCTGATGCCGATGTCACTGATAAAGTTCTTCTGGGATCTCAAATCTCTGCAAGACTGTCTAGGCAGCCTATCTTTGTGGGTGTTAGTTTTATCGTGAAGTAATATTTTAATGTATGTTTCATGGGCACAATTAACACCCAAGGACCAATTTTTCCACACCTGTTTGACAGTGGTATCAAATTTAAATTTTTAACAGAAAGGGTACCTCTATAGGATTATGGTGTGAAGGCACCACCAACACCCAAAGGCCAACTTTTCTGCAACTGTTTGACAGGGCATATAACTTTAATTTTTGACAGCAAGGCCAATTCTTGCTTTCATCAAGAGTACCTCTATGAAGGTTATGGTGTGAAGGCACCACCAACACCCAAAAACCAAATTTTCAACAACTGTTTGACAGGGGCATCAACATAAAAAAAACTTTGTTATTGTCTGCCAAAGTCTGCCAAAGAGACACCAGAATGTATCCAAAGTATCTCTAATCTTGTTCTGAGCTCAATTACTTGTGGCCTCATCCTTCAGACTGGGTCCCCAAGCCGTTGTTTACAAAATAAAGAAAGCTTGCTGGGAAAATACATTTAAATGTCATTTTTTTCTTTATAAATGTCAGTTTTGCTGCAGCAGGTTCTTTACAGATACGGTACAGATGCTCAACTTTACAGGCAGACTAAGGGGACCCCCCAGGCACTATATTTAAAGGACTTTTTAATTTAATCATGGTTTCACATTAGGCATCATTAAAATCACTGCTCCTTTAAAAAAATAAATTCAAAAACATTTTGCATTGGTACATGTCCCCCAAAGCAGTACCTGGGCCCCCATTCCCTTTTTATGGCTTTATTAGCTCTATTAACCCTTTCACGCCAACAGTACGCAAATAGGAAGCCTCTTGACGGGTGGGCCTTTTTGCAGCTGCGTGCTCTTGGCACAGTTACCGACAGCTAACTGAAAGCTCCTGATTGCTACTTGCCAATCACGGTGATCACATGATCATAAACTCAACTTTTAACCAGACTATGTAACTATGTAACATTTCCAGCAAGCTGAGGAAAAGGAGCTTCTCCTCAAAACATGTTCTGATCATTGCTACAGTGGAGGAAAGCTGTGTTTCCTTATGGCATTCCTGTGATGACTGAGAGGAGTGGCTGGGATCAATTATGTATTAAATATACATGGCTACAGACAAGCGGCTCCTTTCAAAGACAGAGGCATTGCTTCACTCCCCTTCTGAGAACCGTGGGTCACTGGACTGAATATAAATGTAATCTTATTAAGTTGGATATGTACCATTCCTTTCAGGAGTGCAATTACTATTTCTGTGTTGTATGTGCTGAGAACCCTCCTATACTGCTGTTTTGCCATTGATTTCCAGCAAGTGTAACTGACTATACCCCTAATTTTTGCTCTTATTATATCCTCTGCATATTTTATAGATTAAGAATATTTGTCTAGAATGGTTGAAATTGCCTATATTGAGTAATTATTAATAGCCATGTTTGGGCACTCTAGGATATTTACTGTAAGTGCCTCTAGAAATAACCAAGCAGTATATTACATCAAAGGCTGATAAAGAGAAATCAGATTAGACAATTTAGAGAATCATATATACCCCAATGTAGCTGTGCTAGGTGAAAAATCCAACTTTTAATTATAAATCCTATCACAAAAAATACAAAAGCAATATAATATAAACTTATATGAAACAAGGCATTGGGTGTCCATCAAAAGTGTATATTAAGTCATGCAGTGTTCTCTGCTGCTCAGTACAATTCAATGATCAGCCAATTTCCTATTTCTTCTGTGTGCCACAAACTTTTACACAAGCAACTCACTGGATCACCACGCTTTTACCCTTTACCAATGGCTGTCACCTCCAAAAGAAGTCTCTCTCTCAACTTGGCATCACCAAAAAGGAACAAAAGTGTGCATAGTGTAAAATCCTCACTTTATTAAAATCTCTCACTTAAAATGGCATGCCTACTCACATTAAAATGTGCATAACCTTGCACCAGGAATACAGCAGTCAAATAAAGTATTGGTGCTGAAGCTACTGCTGGTCTGAGAAGTATTGTTTACTTATTTGTTGAAGATCATGGTTACATGTATGTAGGAATGGTAAGTAATTACATGTAAATAGTTACATGGGGGAAGTTCGGGATATGCTTAATAGGGCATAAAAGATGTCACCCGTTGAAAGGGAAATTTAGATTGAATGAGGGTTTTAGTGGGGTTTGCAACGCTTAAACTTAAAATATTTGAGTCATTCACCTTGTAAAATGAGCAAGAATTATATTGTTTCAAAGTGTCACACACTGTATCAAGGGAAGAAGCCAGTTCTGTTAGGGTACGAATTATGTCATCCACTAATAATGTGATTTTGAATTCTTTGTCTTTAATCTGAATACCTGAGATAGAAGTATTTGTGCAGTTTTTTTGAGCTAGGGTTTCTCTGATAAACCCTTTACTGTGGCTTATCACGCCACAACAGCTCATTCCAAAGCAAGCGGAGTATCAATCCTCCTTTCCAAACACTCTGTTTCAACTCTCAGATATGATGGTGGACCTAGAAGGTCACTATCTATTTTTCAAAAGCTGAGTGGGTCCCGACCGACTACTTTGGTAAATATTTATTGCCCTAATAAGCATCTGGTCTTTTTTTTTTTCATACCATTGGAGAGCAGCTCTCCTCCTTCTGGAATGCTGCTATTAGGAGGCAATTTTGATGTCCTCCTGATTAGGGTTGAGCGGACACCTAGATGTCCGTGTTCGACGGGTTCGGCCGAACTTTAAAAAAAAGTCCGGGTCCGTGTCCCGGACTTTTACCGAACTTTTCCCGGACACCGAACCCCATTGAAGTCAATGGGGACCCGAACTTTAAGGCACTAAAATGGCTCTAAAACACCAAAGGAAAGGGCTAGAGTGCTGCAAATGGCAGCAAAACGTAATTAAGAGCATGGCAAGTGCTCTGCAAACAAATGTGGATAGGGAAATAACTTAAAACAACAAAAAAAAACAGAAAAATAAAACAATGTTCTTCTTCATCTCTGAAGGACGAGGCCCATATGGAGTAGGAGGGAGGTTGAGGTGGTGGTGGATGTGGCGGTGACATAGGCGTGCGCACAGGGTGTGCTGGGTGTGCCTGGGCACACCCTAATCACCTAGGGCACATAGCATTGCCAGTGAGGAGATGGGAAAGATCTCCCTGGGACCTGCTCTGCTCTATTTCTCCTTGCCTACAGGTACATGGCCCCGATACATTACTCTCCCTGCTGGAAAACACATGCATGTGTATTTCAACTTTGGGGTGCACACCTTAATGCAATAGGCTGCGCACACCTATGGGCGGTGTAGGTGGAAGCGGCGGTGGAGGAGGACCAGGGCCGGATTAACAGCATCATGGGCTTGGTGCTGAGGATTTTGAAGGGCCTTAAGGGCCGTGCCTTGCCATGCACCCAGAGGAGGAAGGGTGCAGCCATGCATGCCTAATTCAACATGGGATGCTGTCTCTGAAGCCCATAAACACATCCATGCATCGCCAACTGTCCCTCCTTGTCCGGCCTTCACGCTGTGTGGGGAGGTTCTGAGGGTGCTGCCTGGGGAAGCGAGCATAGAAGCCAGACTTCTGTGTTTACAAGTGACAGAAGAGCGGTAACAGTGAATATGGCCAACCCGGGGCCTATATAAAAGGTAGGGGCCTGGAGCTGCAGCTCCAATAGCCCCTACATTAATCTGGCCCTGAGGAGGAGGACGAGGTAGCCAACACTGCTTCTTTTCAAAAATTTTAAATGAGGGTACACCCCAAAAGAGTGAGAAAGAGCAAAAATGGAACAATGGGTGGGTAAGGTCGGTATCCATTGCTATTCTGCATAAGGTACGGAAAAGTCCCGTGGGATCCATGCCTGGTTCATTTTAATGAACGTGAGCTTGTCCACATTGTCTCTGGACAGGCGGCTGCGCTTGTCTGTTATAACGCCCCCAGCCGTGCTAAATACCCGTTCAGATAATACACTGGCTGCAGGGCACGCCAGCACCTCCAAGGCGTAAAGGGCAAGCTCAGGCCATGTGCCCAATTTGGAGACCCAGAAGTTGAAGGGGGCAGACCCGTCATTCACTACATGTAGGCGTGTGCACACATACTGCTCCACCATGTTGGTAAAATGCTGCCTCCTGCTAAGACGTTCCATCTGAGCTGCTGGTGCTGCTGTTTGTTGTGGCGTGCTGACAAAGCTTTTCCACATTTCGGCCATGCTAACCCTGCCTTCTGAGGTGCTGGCGGTGCCCTGGTTGCGTTGGCGACCTCCTCCTCCTCCTCCTCTGCCTTGTGCTTCCACTGTGGCCCCGCTGTCAGATGGGAATGCCAGCAGCATGGCGTCTACCAGCGTGCGCTTGTACTCGCGCATCTTGCGATCGCGCTCCAGTGAGTGAATTAAGGACGGTACGTTGTCCTTGTAACGGGGATCCAGCAGCGTGGCCACCCAGTAATCAGCACAAGTTAGAATGTGGGCAACTCGGCGGTCGTTGTGGAGACACTGCAGCATGTAATCGCTCATGTGTGCCAGGCTGCCCAGAGGCAACGAAAGGCTGTCCTCTGTGGGAGGTGTATCGTCCGTGTCCTCTGTATCCCCCCAGCCACGCACCAGTGATGGCCATGAGCTGGCCTGGGTGCCACCCTGCTGTGAACATGGTTCCATCTCCTCCTCCAGCTCCTCCTCCTCCTCATCCTCCTCATCCTCCAGAACTGTGCCCCTGCTGGACAATTGCGTCCCTGGCGTTTGCGTGTGCAGGAACCCACCCTCGGAGCCCCTTGCGAATGACTGCCCTGAAAGCCTTGGAAATGTTACCTCTTCCTCCTCCTCCTCCTCCTCATCCTGTGCCACATCCTCTTCCATCATCGCCCGAATTGTTTTTTCAAGGAGGCATAGAAGTGGGATAGTTAAGCTGAGAACGGCGTCATTGCCACTGGCCATGTTGGTGGAGTACTCAAAACAGCGCAACAAGGCACACAGGTCTCGCATGGAGGCCCAGTTATTGGTGGTGAAGTGGTGCTGTTCCGCAGAGCGACTCACGCGTGCGTGCTGCAGCTGAAACTCCACTATGGCCTGCTGCTGCTCGCACAGTCTTTCCAGCATGTGCAAGGTGGAGTTCCACCTTGTGGGCACGTCACATATGAGGCGGTGAGCGGGAAGGCCGAAGTTACGCTGCAGCGCTGCCAGGCGAGCAGCAGCAGGGTGAGAACGCCGAAAGTGCGCACAAACGGCCCGCACTTTCTGCAGCAGCTCTGACATATCGGGGTAGTTTTTAAGGAACCTCTGCACCACCAAATTCAGCACATGCGCCAGGCAAGGGATGTGCGTCAAACCGGCTAGGCCCAGAGCTGCTATGAGATTTCGCCCGTTATCGCACACCACCAGGCCGGGCTTGAGGCTCGCTGGCAGCAACCACTCATTTGTCTGCTGTTCCATGCTCCTCCACAACTCCTGCGCGGTGTGTGGTTTGTCCCCCAAACAGGCAAGTTGTAAAACTGCCTGCTGTCGTTTACCCCTGGCCGTGCTGAAGTTGGTGGTGAAGGTGTTACGCTGTCCGGATGAGGAGGCGGTAGAGGATGAGGAAGCGGAGTAGGAGGAGTTAGGAACAGGAGGCAAACTGAAGCGCCCTGCAATCCTCGGTGGTGGAAGGACATGCGCCAAATTGCTATCCGCCTCAGGCCCATCCGCCACTGCATTTACCCAGTGTGCCGTTAGGGAGATATAACGCCCCTGACCGTGCTTACTGGTCCACGTATCCGTAGTTAGGTGGACCTTGGCACAGATGGCGTTGCGCAGTGCACACCTGATATTTTCCCCCACTTGGTTGTGCAGGGAAGGGATGGCTTGCCTGGAAAAGTAGTGGCGGCTGGGCACGACGTACTGTGGGACAGCCACCGACATAAGGTTTTTAAAACTGTGCGTCTCCACCAGACGGAATGACAGCATTTCAAAGGCCAATAATTTTGAAATGCTGGCATTCAGGGCCAGGGATCGCGGGTGGGTAGGGGGGTACTTCCTCTTCCTCTCAAGTGTTTGGGAGATGGAAAGCTGAACGCTTCCACGGGACATTGTGGAGATGGTTGTTGGTGACCCAGGTGGTGGTGTTGCTGACAGATCGTCTGTTTGCGGGGTGGCAGGTGCCGGTATCACTACAGATGTGGCTGGAGCGGCCGAGACTGCAGCAGAAGAGGAAGCAGGATGAGCCAGAGACGTTTCTTGGTTTTGAAGGTGTGTACTCCACTGCAGCTCGTGCTTTGCACTTAGATGCCTGATCATGCAGGTTGTGCTCAGGTTGAGAAGGTTTATGCCTCGCTTCAAGCTCTGATTGCACAGGGTGCAAACCACTCGTGTCCTGTCATCAGCACATTTTCTAAAGAACTTCCACGCTAGAGAACTCCTTTGAGCTGACTTTGGTGCGCTCGTTCCCTTGCTGCGTTGGGCAGTAGCGGGCGTAGTGTCTAGGGCACGGCCGCTCCGCTTCTGCACCCTGCTCCCTCTTCTGCTGTGCTGGTGGCTCTGTGCGACCACCGCCTCTTCCTCCAAACTACTCAGGTCACCTGCATGACGTTCATTCCATGTGGGGTCGAGGACCTCATCGTCCTCCACATCATCTTCCACCCAGTCTTCACCCCTGCCCTCCTTGTCGGTCTCCACAATGCTGAACGCCGCAGCAGTTGGCACCTGCGTTTCGTCATCATCGGAGACGTGCTGCGATGATCCTTGCATGTACTCATCTTGAGAAATAAGTGGTTGGGCATCGCTGCACTCAATCTCTTCCACTTCTGGGGCAGGGCTAGGTGGATGGCCCTGGGAAACCCTGCTGACAGAGTCCTCAAAAAGAATAAGAGACTGCTGTATGGCTTGGGGCTCAGACTGCTGGCCTGATTTGCAAGGGGGTGAGGTGAAAGACGGTTGGACATTGGCTGCAGGTGCCAACTCTGACCTTTCTGCAGTAGACTGGGTGGGAGACAATGTGAAGGAACTGGAGGCACTGTCAGCAGCAAACCAATCTACTATCGCCTCAACTTGTTCTGGCCTCATCACTTCTAGGGGCGTTTGATGCCCTACCAAATACTGATGCAGGTTCTGTCGCCTACTCACACTTGAGGAAGGTGTTTCACTTGTGCGTGTAGCTGGCACAGATCGACCACGTCCTCTCCTTGCAACAGGAGCTCTACCAGCAGCACCACGACCCAGGCCACGGCCCTTATTTGACGGTCTCCTCATATTTCTGTAATTTAAGATCTTGCCCTAGAAAGGTTTTTATTGAATAGCGGAATAGGAAATATGATCCAAAAAAGTGTATGTATCTCGCACGTACAAAACCACACTAGGCCCCAATTACTATTGTTTCTACCCCTAAAAGGATGGATGAGGAGTAGGAGGAGTATGGAACAGACAGCACCCTCAAATCTTCAGAAGTATGAGATGAACCCCAAAAACTTGGAAAGGTGGATCTCACACGTACCGACACAGACTATCCCGCAATTCAATTGATCCTCAAAGGTTTTTATTGAATAGCGGAATAGGAAATATGATCAAAAAAAGTGTATGTATCTCGCACGTACACAACCACACTAGGCCCCAATTACTATTGTTTGTACCCCTAAAAGGATGGATGAGGAGTAGGAGGAGGAGTATGGAACAGGCAGCACCCTCAAATCTTCAGAAGTATGAGATGAACCCCAAAAACTTGGAAAGGTGGATCTCACACGTACCGACACAGACTATCCCGCAATTCAATTGATCCTCAAAGGTTTTTATTGAATAGCGGAATAGGAAATATGATCAAAAAAAGTGTATGTATCTCGCACGTACACAACCACACTAGGCCCCAATTACTATTGTTTGTACCCCTAAAAGGATGGATGAGGAGTAGGAGGAGGAGTATGGAACAGGCAGCACCCTCAAATCTTCAGAAGTATGAGATGAACCCCAAAAACTTGGAAAGGTGGATCTCACACGTACCGACACAGACTATCCCGCAATTCAATTGATCCTCAAAGGTTTTTATTGAATAGCGGAATAGGAAATATGATCAAAAAAAGTGTATGTATCTCGCACGTACACAACCACACTAGGCCCCAATTACTATTGTTTGTACCCCTAAAAGGATGGTTGAGCAGTAGGAGCAGGAGTATGGAACAGGCAGCACCCTCAAATCTTCAGAAGTATGAGATGAACCCCAACAACTTGGAAAGGTGGATCTCACACGTACCGACACAGACTATCTCGCAATTGAATTGATCCCCAAAGGTTTTAATTGAATAGCGGAATAGAAAATATGATCAAAAAGAAAGTGTATGTATCTCGCACGTACACCACCACACTAGGCCCCAACTACTATTGTTTGTACCCCTAAAAGGATGGTTGAGCAGTAGGAGGAGGAGTATGGAACAGGCAGCACCCTCAAATCTTCAGAAGTATGAGATGAACCCCAAAAATTTGGAAAGGTGGATCTCTCTCACACGTACCAACACAGACTATCCCCCAATTTAACTGATCCCCAAAGGTTTTTGATTAAATAGCGGAATAGAAAATATGATCCAAAAAAAGTGTATGTATATCACACGTACACAACCACACTAGGCCCCAATTACTATTGTTTGTACCCCTAAAAGGCTAGATGAGGAGTAGGGGGGGTATGGAACAGGCAGCACCCTCAAATCTTCAGAAGTATGAGATGAACCCCAAAAACTTGGAAAGGTGGATCTCTCTCACACGTACAAACACAGACTATCCCCCAATTTAACTGATCCCCAAAGGTTTTTGATTAAATAGCGGAATAGAAAATATGATCCAAAAAAAGTGTATGTATATCACACGTACACAACCACACTGGGCCCCAATTACTATTGTTTGTACCCCTAAAAGGCTAGATGAGGAGTAGGGGGAGTATGGAACAGGCAGCACCCTCAAACCTTCAGAAGTATGAGATGAACCCCAACAACTTGGAAAGGTGGATCTCTCTCACACGTACCAACACAGACTATCCCCCAATTTAACTGATCCCCAAAGGTTTTTGATTAAATAGCGGAATAGAAAATATGATCCAAAAAAAGTGTATGTATATCACACGTACACAACCACACTGGGCCCCAATTACTATTGTTTGTACCCCTAAAAGGCTAGATGAGGAGTAGGGGGAGTATGGAACAGGCAGCACCCTCAAACCTTCAGAAGTATGAGATGAACCCCAACAACTTGGAAAGGTGGATCTCTCTCACACGTACCAACACAGACTATCCCCCAATTTAACTGATCCCCAAAGGTTTTTGATTAAATAGCGGAATAGAAAATATGATCCAAAAAAAGTGTATGTATATCACACGTACACAACCACACTAGGCCCCAATTACTATTGTTTGTACCCCTAAAAGGCTAGGAGTAGGGGGGGTATGGAACAGGCAGCACCCTCAAACCTTCAGAAGTATGAGATGAACCCCAACAACTTGGAAAGGTGGATCTCTCTCACACGTACCAACACAGACTATCCCCCAATTTAACTGATCCCCAAAGGTTTTTGATTAAATAGCGGAATAGAAAATATGATCCAAAAAAAGTGTATGTATATCACACGTACACAACCACACTGGGCCCCAATTACTATTGTTTGTACCCCTAAAAGGCTAGATGAGGAGTAGGGGGAGTATGGAACAGGCAGCACCCTCAAACCTTCAGAAGTATGAGATGAACCCCAACAACTTGGAAAGGTGGATCTCTCTCACACGTACCAACACAGACTATCCCCCAATTTAACTGATCCCCAAAGGTTTTTGATTAAATAGCGGAATAGAAAATATGATCCAAAAAAAGTGTATGTATATCACACGTACACAACCACACTAGGCCCCAATTACTATTGTTTGTACCCCTAAAAGGCTAGATGAGGAGTAGGGGGGGTATGGAACAGGCAGCACCCTCAAATCTTCAGAAGTATGAGATGAACCCCAAAAACTTGGAAAGGTGGATCTCTCTCACACGTACCAACACAGACTATCCCCCAATTTAACTGATCCCCAAAGGTTTTTGATTAAATAGCGGAATAGAAAATATGATCCAAAAAAAGTGTATGTATATCACACGTACACAACCACACTAGGCCCCAATTACTATTGTTTGTACCCCTAAAAGGCTAGATGAGGAGTAGGGGGGGTATGGAACAGGCAGCACCCTCAAACCTTCAGAAGTATGAGATGAACCCCAACAACTTGGAAAGGTGGATCTCTCTCACACGTACCAACACAGACTATCCCCCAATTTAACTGATCCCCAAAGGTTTTTGATTAAATAGCGGAATAGAAAATATGATCCAAAAAAAGTGTATGTATATCACACGTACACAACCACACTAGGCCCCAATTACTATTGTTTGTACCCCTAAAAGGCTAGATGAGGAGTAGGGGGGGTATGGAACAGGCAGCACCCTCAAACCTTCAGAAGTATGAGATGAACCCCAACAACTTGGAAAGGTGGATCTCTCTCACACGTACCAACACAGACTATCCCCCAATTTAACTGATCCCCAAAGGTTTTTGATTAAATAGCGGAATAGAAAATATGATCCAAAAAAAGTGTATGTATATCACACGTACACAACCACACTAGGCCCCAATTACTATTGTTTGTACCCCTAAAAGGCTAGGAGTAGGGGGAGTATGGAACAGGCAGCACCCTCAAACCTTCAGAAGTATGAGATGAACCCCAACAACTTGGAAAGGTGGATCTCTCTCACACGTACCAACACAGACTATCCCCCAATTTAACTGATCCCCAAAGGTTTTTGATTAAATAGCGGAATAGAAAATATGATCCAAAAAAAGTGTATGTATATCACACGTACACAACCACACTAGGCCCCAATTACTATTGTTTGTACCCCTAAAAGGCTAGATGAGGAGTAGGGGGAGTATGGAACAGGCAGCACCCTCAAATCTTCAGAAGTATGAGATTGTGTTCACTGTACCCCACAAAGATTGAGTTCACTGCACCCCACAATGATTGTGTTCACTGCACCCCACAAAGATTGTGTTCACTGCACCTCACAAAGATTGTGTTCACTGTACCCCCCAAAGATTGTGTTCACTGCACCCCACAAAGATTCTGTTCACTGTACCCCACAAAGATTGTGTTCACTGCACCCTAAAAGGATGTTGTTCACTGCACCCCACAAAGATTGTGTTCACTGCACCCTAAAAGGATGTTGTTCACTGCACCCCAAAAAGATTGTGTTCACTGTACCCCCCCAAAGATTGTGTTCACTGCACCCCACAAAGATTGTGTTCACTGCACCCCAAAAAGATTGTGTTCACTGTACCCCCCAAAGATTGTGTTCACTGCACCCCAAAAAGATTGTGTTCACTGTACCCCCCAAAGATTGTGTTCACTGCACCCCACAAAGATTCTGTTCACTGTACCCCACAAAGATTGTGTTCACTGCACCCCAAAAAGATTGTGTTCACTGTACCCCCCCAAAGATTGTGTTCACTGCACCCCACAAAGATTCTGTTCACTGCACCCCACAAAGGATTTTGTTCACTGCACCCCAAAAAGATTGTGTTCACTGCACCCCAAAAAGGATTTTGATCACTGCACCCCAAAAAGGATGTTGTTCACTGCACCCCAAAAAGGATGTTGTTCACTCCACCCCAAAAAGATTGTGTTCACTGCACCCCACAAAGATTGTGTTCACTGCACCCCAAAAAGATTGTGTTCACTGCACCCCAAAAATGATTTTGTTCACTGCACCCCAAAAAGGATTTTGTTCACTGCACCCCAAAAAGGATGTTGTTCACTCCACCCCAAAAAGATTGTGTTCACTGCACCCCAAAAAGATTGTGTTCACTGCACCCCACAAAGGATTTTGTTCACTGCACCCCAAAAAGATTGTGTTCACTGCACCCCAAAAAGGATGTTGTTCACTGCACCCCAAAAAGGATTTTGTTCACTGCACCCCAAAAAGATTGTGTTCACTGCACCCCACAAAGGATTTTGTTCACTGCACCCCACAAAGATTGTGTTCACTGCACACCAAAAAGGATTGTGTTCACTGCACCCCAAAAAGATTTTGTTCACTGCACCCCAAAAAGATTGTGTTCACTGCAGCCCAAAAAGATTGTGTTCACTGCAGCCCAAAAAGATTGTGTTCACTGCAGCCCAAAAAGATTGTGTTCACTGCAGCCCAAAAAGATTGTGTTCACTGCAGCTCACACACAGAAAAATGGATGTGGATCACTGACACCTGCCTATCTCCAATCCCACACCACACAGCAATATCAATTGTAGTTTGTAGAACACAGTTTCCCTAAAATTCAGCAGACTCTGTCCCTAACAGGATTGAGAAGAGATCGTAGATCAGGATTGAGTGCAGATTCACCCCACCCCCCACACAGCAATATCGATTGTAGTTTGTAGAAGACACTGACCCTATAATTCAGCAGACTCTATCCCTAAAATGCCTACAACTCGCCCTGCCTAAACACTCCGACCTGTCCCTCAATTCTATCCGGACACAAATGGTTTTTTCCTGCCTATCTTTCCCTAATCAGCAGCCAGCACGTTGATGTGTGCTCTGTCCCTGATATAAGCAGCATAATGACGCCGCTGCGGCTGCCTCGAACTTATAAAGACTTGGTCACATGCTTCAGACGGCCAATCACAGCTACTAAGACATTTGCAGGCATGGCTGGGATGGCTTAAGGCACACCAGTTAAACGATTGTTGATTGGCTGTTGAAAGCCCGCCATGAAAAGAGCGCCAAAGCATGCAAAACCCGGAAATAAAACGACCGAACACGGATTTTTACCCGAACATACAGTAAAGTGTCCGTGTCCGTGTTCGGGTACAAAAAATCCAATTATTCGGTACGAACACGAATAATACAGTCCGTGTTCGCTCAACACTACTCCTGATTCCTTTGGTAGATTCCTCAGCTCTCTTACATAGCATTGTGTTAAAATAAAACTCAGCTTCACAATTTGGCTCTCCATGATACTTGGCGCACTCTCTTTGCTCACAACAAACATTATACTTTCTATTCTGCACCACAGCATACTCCAAAAAAGATTACTTATTTATATCTCAGGCTGATCTTCCCTTTCTTTCCTGGGCTACCATAGAACCCATATTTTTATCCGACCATCATCCCATTACAGTTTCCCTGGTTTTTGCCAACAAGTCACCCAGAATGAAGATATGGATATTTCATTTTTCCATTTTGAAAGATGTGGAACATGTCTGCTTACTCTCCAGTCGTCTATGAGACTACTTCTCGGAAAATTCAAACCTGAAACCCCCCTACTCATGCTCTCGGAGTCTCATAAGTGTCTCATACAGGGGGAACAGTCAATAGCAGCTAAGGTAAAAAGGGAGCTCCAAGCTATGGTTCAGTCGATCACAGATTATATTAGACACTTGCAAGCTGCCCATAAGCACACATATGCGCAGGCTACTTTTCAGGAACTACTTGCAGAATGCGCTCTTTTATTAATTTAGGAATTCGGAAAGAAAAACAGACGACTCTACGTTCTTTGCCAAAATATGTTCTATAAACAGGGCAACAAAAGTGGTTTCCTGCTAGCTCGGGCCAATCATCCATCTGGTTCTTCTAAGCAGAATTACCATGTTTGCGATCAACGGGGTAAAGTTTGGGATCGGAGTGATATTTTTTTTATTTTTGTTTTCTCCCCTGTCTCCTTTTTATTTTTCCTATTCTTTCTTTTTTATCTATTTTTCTTTTCCCTCTCTTTTACTTCTGTGCCTGCTACCCCCTCGTTCTCCCTTAGTTCATGCTTCTTTTTTTTACATTGTACTTTAAGTAACCCACCACCTCTGTACTGTCTTACCTAGGTTTCTTTATTATATTGATCTACCACCTCAGGGCGGGTAGCATGCCGATAGTGGTTTAGGACTAGGGCTTTAGGATATTGAATGGTGTAGGGATTCGGGAGGTCTAGTGCTTTTATTGTACAAGTTGCTTATGTTTTTTATGTATCCTTTATTGTGTCAATTTGGTCACTTTATTATACCCTGTATTTGAATCTACTTTTCTTGCTGTGGCCTTAATAAACAAAATTATGGAAAACAATGATAATAAATAATGAACAATAATGTTATATGTATCTATATAATGATCAGATATTGCAGTCCAAGTTGTGTGATCTCTATTTCCCCGCATAGATGAAAGTAAGCAGTATTTGCATTACCTTTATAGTGAGCTTTCTGTTCCCAGACTTGGAAGTGAATGTTATGTTTTAGGAACAGATATGTTTATCAAACTAGTGGATGACATGATCTCAGTTGGCAAAAAGGAAATATTGTAAATGTTTGCATTTTATTTAAATATGGAACAATAATTATAAAACACAAAGGTACATAAAGCTAAATTCTGCCACTACATAACATCTAACTCTTTAATGTGCAACCATGATTTATAAACCCTCATAAAAAGCCTTGTACCAAGTTTATGTAGTTTGCATAATTGGTGCTCTCACAAAGTATACTTTCAAGAACAGGAAAGCTATATCTGTATTAGCAGCACTCTAAACATTAATCTTGTTTCAATGCAAATCAACTACTAAACATCTGTAAAAATATTACATTTTCTATAATCTTTTTATGCTAGCAAACTTTTATAAAACTGTGTAATATTTTATACATCCTCACAATGAAACATTACCATTATTTTCCATAAATGTCATACAAGATTATTTATGAAGGAAGAAAACTCTGTGTCCAGTCTTGTAGGATCATTTAACGCAAGCTTTTGTCTAGAAGTGCCCAGTTTAGAGAAAAGAACATTTTACATGACAATATGTAATATTACCTGTTATTTGTTA
Source organism: Pelophylax lessonae (assembly GCF_965119305.1). Classification (NCBI taxonomy): domain Eukaryota; kingdom Metazoa; phylum Chordata; class Amphibia; order Anura; family Ranidae; genus Pelophylax; species Pelophylax lessonae. Next base: position 464,263,473 of record NC_138769.1, read on the forward strand.
ATTAACAAAACAAACAATTATGCTAATTAACTGAAACCCTACATACATTTTTTAGGGTTGGAACTGTTTCTGGTATTAACATTGGGGCAAATATATGCTTATTATCAAGGAATAACATCATCCTTTTTTTTCTATGTTAAAAAATAAGCTTGACAAAAACAACCTTATTATTGTGTGATTTTGTTGTAAAACATTTTAGAAAAATCTTTTAATGATTTTTTTTATTTTTTATTATGTATATTATACATGGAGGAAGTCATATTGATTCATTACATACTCTGCTTTTTGCTTTGTAATACTGCACAGTAGATGTGCCACACTGTTTCTTCTCACATGTCGGCCAGCACAATAAAAACAGTGCACTCTTTTGAGTTTATTCACTAAAACTGGAGAGGGCAAAATCTGGTACAGCTGTGTATTGTAGCCAATAAGACAATCAGCTTCTTACTTCAGCTTGTTCAGTTAAACTTTGACAAAAAAAAATGGTGTTTTTTTTATTCAGAACTGCATCAAATTTTGCACTATGCAGTTTTAGTAAGTCAATGCCCTTATGTGGCTGTTCTCTTATTTCAACAGCCATTAACAAACAAGAAAATTGAATTAGGCTGAATCAAATGCAAATATTCCTCTGGCAGTTAAGCTACAAATCAGTAAATTCAATATAATTACAAAAATGCATAAAAGAAAACATTTAAAATGTGAAAGTCAGGTCAAAAAATACTTTCATCATGCCAATAACAATTTTAATAGATATACTCACTAGACATAGGTTATATTTTTCCTTCATGTTAAGAAGACACAACGTTTGAGTTTGTCTTCATTTATTCTCAATAATATAGAGCTTAACCCTGGGTGGGGGAATAATAAAAAAAAATCCAGTTTATTCAGTTATGGATTCTTTACAAAAATAATTAGGTTAATTTTAAAATACTACCCTCTGGTCAGTAACACTTAGAGTGGAAGAAGGTGGTGATGAGGGATATCAATATTTTTACACGAGCCGGACCAACATTTGAGTGGACAATTGGGGACAATTCACAAAAATATATGTTTGCTTCATACATGTAGTGCTTCATAAACATATATGGTCGGTAATGTGCATTGAGTGACTTTACTGGGCATCCGCATTTGGTGTACACATCTTGGTGGTAAAGGGATATGCACAGTGTTACATTTTAAATGTGAGAGGTTTTATCATGTATATGAGTGGTATTTAAAGCGCTATCACACTATATTACTGTTTCTGTTTTTTTGGGGATCATTTGATTAATTATAATGGAGCCAAGCAGGAGGAATAATTATCACAAGTGACTGATTTATAAACGCATGAATTTTAAACTCTGGTAAAATGCATGTGGTAGAATACTCACTGGGTTTAAGGGATATGGACATTTTTGTTTAACTCAGTGTGAGTAGTTGACCATTTTTCATTAACAAATATTTAAAGCGATATTACATTATATTAGTGCTGTTTGTTTTGGGGTTAGTTCAACATTCATATTGGAGCGATTGAGGAAGAATATCTCTTAAAGAGATATACAGCAAGGAGATCACAAAAGGACAGAAGATTCGAAAGTGATTTATAGAAGGCCTATCAAAGGACTTGGAGGGTAAGTGTATGTAAGCATATATTATATGAGGAGGCACATTGCAGTGATTCATTGCAAGGATTTAAATGTGAGCACATTTATTATTTTTTGAACAAGCCTTTTGAGTGGAGTATACTACACTATATACTCTTTTTTTTTGGAGACTATTATCAGTGGAAGGTAAGATAAGCCTGCAAATTGGAACTCTACCTGTTGCATAAAGATTAAGAGAGCAAGATGAACTTGTGATTTGGACAAATGTAATTCACTTGATGCGAAGGGTATTGAGTCATATATTGAGGGGACACTTCATGGACTGGTTTTTGATTCTAAAGTTATTAGGTCAAAAGTAAATACAAATTAATTATTTCATATAATCATGTCTTTTCCTCATATCAATTGAAATATACCATCCATATTGCCCCAGTAAATTACTTCTAATATATGGGAAACCTATCAAATTAAATTGAACATTGAGTTTAAAGTGACACTAAACTATTTTCTCATTCTCCAAAAATAATCCATGCACACCCAGTACTTAATGGCCCTGCAATCTATTTTCATTAAATAATTTCTTTAATATATACACACATGCCTATTTTGATAAGTAATCTATCCTCAAGCAAAAAGATGGCATGGCCATCAATGCATATATCCAACATCATTTCACAGAGAGCACCCCAAGTTCTCCAAATATCTATCTACTTAGGCATATATTGGTCAAAATCCATCAGGCTTACTGGTAGTAACTGTGAACATGTTTATTACAGAAAAATGTGGTCCACTTAAACACAATTTGTGAATAATCGTTTGCATCTTTCTAACCATAACATCTTTGGTCAAAAGATATCAATATCTTTGTAAGAAACTGTGTGAATTTTGGTGTTGCTTTGAATGCCTCTTGTTGTAGTATTCTTATCCTTTGTTTTTGACCTAAGGAGAAGTTTTTCCTGTGTTTGGACTCATGCCTTTTAATATGTTCTTTTAAAACATGTGTTACTGTAGTTCCTATGCTCTAGGCTGGTGTTCAAAGTGCAGGTTATCCATTGAGTTTCTCTGAATATGGAGAAACTGACTGTATGGGATGCTTTGCATAAGTGGACAAGGATAAGTGCTTGTGGCATATAGGATTGCATTACCTGCCAGTTTCTTGTGATATAGTTCTGTGGTTAATACCCCATCTGTCAAGACTTTGATGGTGATATCTAGAAAGGGAATCTGATATCTGTCAGTCTGCATAGTGTATTTCAAATAAAAGATAATCTACATTTTGGGCTTTATTAGATTCCAAATCTCTCCTCTGGCCCCCCATGCAGCTGATCAGACTGAGATCAGTCCGATTGGCTGCTTTCCTGGCTGCTGGTGGCCAGATAAATAAAGGGGCAGAACCGGAAGTGATGAATGCTCATCGCTCCCGGTTTCCAGGGTTACAGAGAGAGGGGAACAACATCAGCGATGGGACCGGAGAGCCCTGGAGAGGTGGCGATGGGAGGGGGTGGGACCCCCTTCCACCACCCGCAGAAGTGATCTAGTGGCTAATTATCCACTAGATCACTTCTGCCTGAATCAAAATCGCTGGCTGAAAACAATGATACCAGGATGATGCCTGTAGGTGCAGGCATCATCCCGGTATAACCACTGAAACCAAAGGACGTAGGGGTACGTCCTTGGGTGGGAAGTGGTTAACCTAGGATGAGAGGCTGGAGACAAAGATCTTAAATAGTCATCTATTAAATTACTTACATTCTCTGAGTTATTATGAATTCTTATACTTTATCTCTTCCAAATCGTTGTCAGTCATGTTCATACCAATATCCTCTTTCTCCTCATTTTCATTCAATAGTTGGATACGATCTTTCAATGCTCTAAAATCCCCTATTTTTAATGTTTTCCATTGCTTGGTTAGATCTTCAGATATCTATTTTTTCACTTATGTTCTTTGTCGTATTAAAGTGGTAGTAAAGGCTTTTTAGTTGTATATACCTACAGGTAAGCTTATAATAAGGATTATCTGTAGGTACAGTAAATATTTCCTAAATGTGCACCATTTACTGTGGAGATATCTACTTTAGTAGTGCCAGTGATTTTTACCTGCGCATGCACACTAAGCTCTCAGTGGATGGTGAGCAATCCAAAGAGAGAGAGGTGCCGCAGGAGTGATGTAACTGTGGCCCGGCCAGTCAAACTAAATACCGATTGTAGATAGAAGTTCTGGGGGAACCGTAACAGTGCTCTGCTGGCGGGCTTCATTTTCAGGTAAGCCTTTCATAATCTTTCACATTATGCTCTTAACTTGCAGGTAGAAATTTTTTTGCTTTCTTTTTTTGCTGTTTACTACCACTTTAAGAGTGTTAAGTGTATTCTGCTCTTGTAGTGTGTCTAGGTTGTAATAAGTGAGGCTGTGGGTGGTGTGCTAGTGGAATGGGTGCAGGACATTACTGATTAGTGAGTCCTGTAGTGGCCAGCCCAAGCCTGGGTGGATGTCGATTTTCAAAAAGCCAGCAGAAATTGGAGATTTTCAATAAGCCAGCATTGGGTAAGCCCAATGGATTATGACCAATATATGCCTTTCTCCCTTAATAAATTAATGAAACTTTGGGGAACTTGGATTGATGATGTGATTTAATCGATAAGTTTACCCTTGACAGATTACAAGTTCTGAAGTCTGAGAGTTACCTAGCAATCCACTGCCCCTTAGGGGACTGCAAGAACATTGCATTTATTTTTACATACCATCCATTGCCTAAGGACTAATCTCTACTTCAGAGTAGGTATTGGTGAAATGTTATTGCATTCATTATGTGAGTTTACAGGAGATAATCCATTTTTAGTGACTGTTGGTGTAGACTATGCAAGACCTTATCAAAAGTTATACCAGGTGATGCCCCTATGAAAAGCAAGTCGCACAGAAAATACAATCATGGATCGGAATTGTTGAGAATACTATTGCATACAGGCCATTAAGCAGGAATGACGATATAGATATATTGATTGCATAAATGTGGAAAAGTGCTAATTAACTGACAGGTCAGGCCTTTGAAAAATCTCCATAGGGTATCCTGTTGTTTATTTATTTTATTACAGGTACTTACTAGGGATGATCAAACTTTTCAAAAGTTCGGTTCGACCAGAACACCCGAACTTCCAAAAAGTTCGACCTGGATTTCAGAACCTCATTGAAATCAATGGAACCCGAACTTCGGTAATCAAAAAACACCATTTTGAAGCCCTAAAACCCAATAAATGCCCCTAAAAAGTGCCTAGGGTTCTGGGTCATGCCCCAGGCACTATTAATCACACAAAATAAAGTTCTTAAAATTTGTCATTTTTGACAGAGAGCCAATTATTAAAAAAATGATTGAAAAAAAATGAGATTTCTTTGGATTTAGTGTCTGGGGGGGTCTAAAAAATGTACCTGTGAAGTTTCAGCTCGGTAGCATGTCCAGAACCAGAAAAAAGGCCATTTGTATTAGAATGAATATAGAACAGGGATATGGCTCCGCTATTTTCACACCTTGCCGGTTTTGTAGCAATCGTTTTTTGGGCATTTTTTGGGGGTTATTGGAGGCAGGCATAACATCAGAACTTCTGTGTAGGGGTATATATACACACACACTTATATGTATATATACACATATATAGGTGTGAAAGTAGCAGAATACTACACTATAACGCTAATGAAATAATTAACACCCATATGTCTCCGCTCCTATCACACCTATATATGTGTATGTGTAAAATATATATAAGTGTGTGTGTGTGTGTATACCCTTATACAGAATTTCAGATGTTTTGCCTGCCTCCAAAGACCCTCAAAAAATGCCCAAAAAAAACCACCTGCAATAACACACCTGGGCGTTTTTTTTTTGGCGCAGGCATTTTTTTGGGCATGGCAAAACATCTGAACTTCTGTATAGGGGTATATATACACACACATGTATGTATATATACACCTACACACATATAGGTGTGAAAATAGCAGAACACTCTGCTTGCGCTAATGAAATAATTAACAGGCATATGTCTCCGCTCCTATCACACCTATATATGTGTATGTGTATATATACATATAAGTGTGTGTGTATATATACCCCTATACAGAAGTTCAGATGTTTTGCCTGCCTCCAAAGACCCCAAAAAAATGCCCAAAAATATGCCTGCGCCAAAAAAAAACGCCCAGGTGTGTTATTGCAGGCGTTTTTTTGGGGCATTTTTTGCCCAAAAAAAAGCTTGCAATAACACACCTGGACGTTTTTTTTGGCGCAGGCGTTTTTTTGGGCATTTTTTGGGGGTCTTTGGAGGCAGGCAAAACATCTGAACTTCTGTATAGGGGTATATATACACACACACTTATATGTATATATACACATACACACATATAGGTGTGATAGGAGCGGAGACATATGCCTGTTAATTATTTCCTTAGCGCAAGCATAGTGTTCTGCTACTTTCACACCTATGTATGGATAGGTGTATATATACATACATGTGTGTGTATATATACCCCTATACAGAAGTTTAGATGTCATGCCTGACTCCAAACATGTCCTCAAAAAAGCCCTATGAACGCCTGCAGCAAAAAGCAGGCTGACCGGCGAGAAGCCATATCGCTGTTCTATAAGTGACCTAAGAGAAATGATCTTTTCTCTATAGCGGTCACCCTGACATGGAAGGGTTTGGTCACCCTGCCATAGCAGTCAGAGTCAGTTAACCCTACACTACACTACAGTCACCCTGGCACTTAACACTTTCCCTACAGAAACTAGATTATTAAAGCTAACTAAAGTGGAAAATAGCACCCTAACTACACTAGATATCCCTTTCCTCACACTAAAAATTGCTAAATGACACTTTGAAGCAGAAGTAACAGAACTGCTTCCACTCTCTTCCACAGCCCTGTATTACAATGCTAGGAATTTGGCGGGGCTATATACTGGGGGGCGTATTCACTAATGATTGGCCTCTGGACCCCCTAGTCACTCCAATCACATTCCTAGCATTCTCCTGCCCCCTCAATTGGCTTTTACTGATGGTTCTGGTCCATTCACGGGCTTTTAAAGCCCATTTCCTGTCCTATTGCATTTTGGTCGGTTCTGGTTGCCGAATTCCGAACGTTTTCAGCAAAAAGTTCGGAATACGGCCGAATTTCGAACAGCTAATGTTCGGGTCGAACCGATGGTCGACCCGAACCGTTCGATCATCCCTAGTACTTACATAGCGCCGTCAATTTATGCAGCATTTTACATATATATTGTACGTTCACATCAGTCCTTGCCCTCAAGGAGCTTACAATCTAAGGGCATACATACACATACTAGAGCCAATTTAGACAGGAGCCAATTAATCTATGAGCATGTCTTTGGAGAGTGGGAGGAAACCGGAGTATACCCACGAAGGCACAGGGAAACCATGCAACCTCTGTGCAGGTAGTGCCGTGGTTGGGATTCAAACCAACAACCATAGTGCTGCTAGACAGGAGTGCTAACCCATTAGCCACTGTGCTGTGTTGTTTTTTTTCTTTGACCCTTTCACTACCAGGTCTGTACGTCATACGGACCTAACAGCGAGGGGCTTTCATACACAATCCGGTGGCTGCAGTCACCGGGATTGTGTGTGAAACTGACAGGCAGACTCCTGAATGTCAGGTAAAAGCATTCAGGTGGGTGTGCTGCCACCCGATTGCTCACACACACCCCTGGTAACAGCGAACCCCCCTTGCCACAACGCCCCTTGCCGCCATGTTTTCTGGGCTCCGCTTGCCCATCTGTGGGCCTAGGAGCTACATGGCAGGTGCTGGTGGGTGGAGGGGAAGGAGAAGAGCAGACACACATCCGCTCTACTCCCCTTCTTGTTGTGACCCGGAAAGTGATGTCTATGACGTCACTTCTGGGTCAGCTTCTCCATGTCCCCGGCTAATATAGCCAGGAAAGAATGTTTTGCAATACGTTCTGCATTTATCTTTGACTATTGAAGATTATAATTGTTATAATTTCAATTGTTGTTTGATGGTTTAGACACTTTACATATATAGTTAGTATTTATTACGTTTGAGGAACACTAGAAGCACCGAACTATGCACTTATGACTTACCTGGGTCCTCTCTAAATCCAGCGCCCTCCTGTGTACCACAGCATTGCTCCTCTCTTCCTGCATTCACAGTACTCTCTGAGAGCAGCGAAGCCTATGAATGTCAGTCACATTTTAGGAGGAGGAAGCAGGGGGCTTGGCTGAGCCATGCTGTTTATGTCTATGGATGCACACAGCCCAGCTGGGAAGAACGCCCTCACGAGGGCTCCCTCAGCTTGCTGAGGGGGCACTCAGAGAAGAGAGAGAGCTGAGAGTGCTGGTGGGGGGCTCCAAAAGAAGATATAAAAGACTACTCAGTGCAATACTATTGAACGTAGCATGTAAGTATAGCATGTTTATTATTTTAATGTAAAAAATAAGCTTTACAGCCACTTTAATGTCAATCATTTAGTAACTTTACAAGTCTGCATGAACAAATTCCTAAGTGACTTTGCCCAGGTTGTAAATGATGTCATTAGTTTACTGCAGGCAGGAGGAAATATTTCCGTAGTCTCTTTTCCCTCAATGACCAGGCTGAAACATCTTACAGATGTCAGAAATGGGCAAGGATGTCCACTACACAGGCACACCACAGGCGGTGTACACAAATCAAAAACTACTAGGAACAACAAGAAGAAATTAAGTTTGCATTTCTTTTCTGCCACAAAACTCTACCTCGCAGCAATTTTTATTTTTTGACTTCAGCTCACCTCATAATTTAAGCCTATTATCTACATGATAAAAAAATTTAAATAAAAACAATGAACATGTATAATAAAGATCACAAAGTTGAATTCAATTGCTTCTCATTAATGGTTAAAAGATGTATAATTTTTAATTTACAGCAGAGACATGCAAAGCGAAGTGATTCATATTTATTATTCTGCTGTATTATATTTGACTGGATAGAATGAATCAAACAAATGGATTCATTGTTTCAGCTCAAATAACTGTCAGCATTAAAATGCAATCAGAGGTTATCTCAAACCAGCCTCATCCATGAATATCGGAACTTGTCTTAATTATTGCTCGCTGTAATACTTATATTAATAATGCTTTTATGTTAAAGAGATTTGTGTGACCTTTTATAGCATAAGAATCAATAAGAAGTAGATAAAGCCAAGTTCATTGCTGCCTAAAGTAAAGCTAGCTTGATTTGTTTACTTACCAAAGCCTTCATCTGTCAGGCCCATTCTGAGATGATTTATAGACCTCTACCCAATGAAATCATTTAAAGTAGATTAGATTCGGGAAACAATCACCTCTAATATGACAATCTGATGGAGGCTGACAGGTAACCAAGTTGGTCTAGATGGCAAACAAGTTCCTGAAATTCTGATTAAATTAAAATATTAATGGTACCACTGGGAGAGTAAGATTGAATCATGTTTGAAGAATTCAGTATGAGAAACAAAATGCAAATATGCATCTAAGCTGGGCTATGGATGTAGCGAGCGATGTAGCAGAGAAATGACCTAAAGCAAAAAAATAAAAAAGAGCAAATTGCAACAAAATGTATTTTCACCTGTAGCTACTTCTTTTCACGAATTATTGTTTGGAAATATAATAGAAGCTCAAGACTTATAAAAACAACAATTATTTAACCATTGTTGCTGCAGGACAGTTATTCATTTTTCTTTAAATGAAAATGAGCTTTCCAGTTAATGGTTGTAACTTTATTGCTTTCTCTTTTTTTTTTTTTTTGCCATTTATGCAAATCTTTATACTACAGTTTCAAAATCTATGCCTTTTTCTGAAATATGTGTTTTCCCTGGTTCCAGTTAACAGGGGGTCACTTTTCTATGTCCCCTTTTCTACACTGTTTACAGTGCCATTGGTGATAGTTTTTCTCTTTTTATGTTGTATTAATATTTATTATGAATGAGTTCATGAAGGATATAATTTTAACAAGCATAGTTAACATACCAGTCTTTGCATCTTAATGTAGATCTAAACCCCGAATGAATGGCAATTAGTTTGCTAAACCACTGTGTACATATACAATTGCCATATTTTAATACAATACTTATCACCCTTTTTCATCCTTTGTCGCAGCCAATTTTTGTCTACATTTATACACTCCAACAATGGCATAACATTTCTCAGGGTGGGTCCCTTGATGGTGACAACAATATTTTGGAAGTCTACTTGATTCCGAAGCTCCAATGACATTCATGCAAATCGCAATATTGTAGAAATAATCCAACAAGAGAGAAACAGTTCATTTGGAAACTATCAGATCCTCAAATGAACCTCTTTTCTTCTGACAAGCACCTCTACTACTTGCATGACAGGTAACCTCACAGTGCAGCCCTCAAATCAGTAATACGGAGAGTTAAAAGCTGTTATGAATACAATATCAGTTAATTAAATGTATATTGTACAAATACTAATGATGGTAATACCAGCTAGGAAAGTATGGCACAATAATGTGTGTATTTTATGGTTTTGTTGAGAATAAAATAATCTTCGGTCTTCTATATGCATCTAAAGGGATTTACCAATGGTTGGAGCCGGGTGACACTGCTCAATACCGGAAGTGACACAGGAGCCTCAGAGCCCCACTGTCAGATTTTAGGAGTTGGAAGTTTTTAACCTCAATGTAAGTTACTATGTTTTATTTTTTAATAAATGAGATTTAAATATACTGCAAAATGAGGACCCCCTTTTTTACATGAGCCATCACACAGACAAAACCGTGGTTTTTAAAGGGCCATACACGCAATCACAGGAAGACTGTCAGGACACAAAGTAACTCACAGGAGGAGGAGGAGAAGCACGGAAGAACCTAATACTATATGCTCCAGCACAAGGGAAAGCGTGGCTTAACCTAGTAAGAGAGGTCAAAAGGAGAGGTGAGTGAATAAGTTAAAAGGTGGTGGGAGTCACCGAAGCAGGTGCACGCTATTGTGATTTAGTCCTTTGTGGATTCACTAATGAACTGTTTTACATGTTTTTTTTGAAAGGACAATTTTTAGGTTGTTTTTTTTTATGTTCACTGCAGATTTGATTCACCTATTGTTTTACTGTATAGAGTATACATACCTATATACTGCATTATGTTTATTTGATGATTTTTAGAAGATTCTTGTCAAATTTATAAATATATCGTTTGTTAATGAGATATACACAAGTCTAAAGGGACAGGCGCAACAACATCCATTTGTTTGTTCACTTATTTTCACATTGTGGGAACGCAATTAGGTTGTATGCAGCCACCCACCACTGAGTTTTGACCATTTTACACACACGATATTTAAGGTAGCATGGAATAATACACTGATTCCTTTAAAGGGATTTACCAATGTTTACAGATTTATTGTTTTATATTATAAAAAACAATTGCTGCCTTTGTACAGTATGCTGTAAGAAAATTGCTGCTTGTTTCAGTTTGTCACAGGTCCATAGCTGTTCTGCTGATCTGCCATCTCTATTTCTAAAGAACAGTAGGCATGCTGGTACTTGTTGCTCTATAGCTTTAACTTGCAAGGTATTACCTGTTACCCCATGTGACCTGTGTGTCAGACTGGTATTAACCTGCTGTTGATTTAATTAGCTAAAACAAACAAAAGATCCAAGCGCTATAGCCAATTGATCATGGAGGTATTGGGTATAGCTAAACACACCATGGTCTGCCCCAGGCTGCTGTCGAATATACACTTGGGGTAGTGGGGAAACAAACAGACAAGCCAGAGGAGACAGCGCTCAGTGCCCCAGTTGCAAATGTTTGTATTGCGGTAACCCTCATAAAATAGAAGTGATACTGGTCACAATAGAGTCTCTAGTGGTTGCAAGAATATATGCATTTATTAAAGTACTGCCAATGTTAAAATAAATGTTAAAAGCAAACAATGTTATCCAAACCAAGGTTTTGGGCTTTGATTGTGTAAAACCTCCAAGTTCCGATGCAGGGGCTAATGAAGAAATAGCACATAGAATAGCACATGTATTGCAAGCCGCTCGGGTGGCCAGGCCAGGCACGGATGACGTTACAATTAATCGCTAGATAAAACCAGGAAGGAGCCATAACGAACCAGCTTGGAGCGCAAGTGTAAAGGTTTGCCGTGATGATGCGTTTCACGCGTATGAGATTTGTCAAGTCATGGAAAGAGTGGCAACCAAAGTGTTTAAGCAATTCATATGCTAATAAGAAGTGGGAAGTGAGCCAAACTAAAAACAAACCTGGATGCTGTTTATCATATCAAAGAATTTATAGAATTTTCAGAATTATAAGGTTAGTGTACAGTTCTACATTTCTTAAAGATTAATCACCATTTATATAAGGTGGATGGAAGAAAACAAAGGATGGCTGCACTTCCCATGCAATGCAATTTCAGTTTATTCTGGAGATGTAAAAGCAAGCACAGATGATACAAGGCATACAGCAGGGGAATAAAGTGGACGCGTTTCACACGACTTGCGTGCTTAATCAAAACTATATAAATGCAACCACTGGAACAAAATATATAGATATCACATCACATGATCATTTTGATTATCATGACTCACTACAGGTGTATTGCCTAAGTGGTTGGATTCACATTTTCCATAGTTTGTTATCCTTAAAACACACTAATATTTGCTTATTAGCAGTAGGTGTGTTACCCAAACTTAGAACATTGTATCTGTAAAAACAAAAAAAAATGAAAAACAGATACAATTAAAAAGTATTTGTATATGCATATGCAAAATATATGCAGAATGTATTAAAAAACAGGAAAAACAAAACAAAAAATGAAAAAAGGAAAAATATGGAGAAAAACTGCAAGCAATGTATGCATCCCTTTGAAAGGTGTTATATGAGGTAGCCCTGGGACATCAGCCAGCCAAATTTGTACAAACAATCAGTCGTTTTATTGATGCATACTTTGATTTTGGAATAAAAAAGTAAATCACACCAAATATTCTTTTTCTGTGGACGCATATATAAGCTTTAAAAACGTACAAACAAAAACAGAAAGATCCATAATAAAATACAAATTAAACATTGTTATTTTCATGGAAAACAATTTTAAAAACATAAGTTCAAAACTGTGCAGGTATACAGATATAACGTTTTTATATTTGATCATACATAGCAAATGTGCATCACAAATAGATTTGTTTTAGTTAATGTGATGAAGGACATGTTTACAAAGTTAATAAAGCGGACCTTCCATCATTTTTTCATCTTTCCACCTGTTAAATCCTCTGCCCTTGTTGTTTTAACTTTGGATGGTAAAACATTTTTTTCTGCCAGTAAATACCTTATACATTCCACTTCCTATTTCTTATCTGGTAATTAGCCTAGGCTAATGACATCACGCACAGCTCTCTCTCTCTCACTCTCGTGACAGTTTGCCAGCAAGGGAGGAGGGATGAGTCATAAGAGAGCCAAGGAGAGCTGCAGAGCTGGAGGGGGATTGGATGAAGGCAGAGATAACAGGAGACTGCAGAGATCCATGAATATTCATCAAGAGAAGAGAAATTTGTAGGCAAACAGTGGTGTGAGTATGTCTGTCTGTCTGTCTTTCTGTCTGTCTGCCTGCGTGCGTGCTTGCTTGTGCATGTGCGTGTGTGTGTGCGTGTGTGTCTGTGTGTGTCTGTGTAAATTCAGGAAGTGAAAAGGCAGCAGCTTCAGCTGCCCACAATTAGAGTGGCTGCAGCCAGACTTAGTGGAAGGAGATTTCTGCAGCATATTTGGAAAGTACAGAAGCACAGTACATATAAAATAATATGCAAAGTGGTTGGAGGGAAGCTTCAGAATGGCAAAGGTGTTTATATTACAAATGATGTGAGCAGACTGCAGTTCCTCTTTAAGGATTGACAGTTTCAAAGGGCTACCTTTGACTTTAGTACATCAGGCTCTATGGATCAGGTCTAACCTGACTGAAAACAACAATTTATAGGGCTTACATAAACAGCCCTTAGGCAAAATGCTAATCAAATTTCCTATATCACAAATGACTACGCATGACAACAATCAGAAATTGGTGCATGAAATGCAATAACCAAATATGGGATAACATACATAAAAATGTAACTCAAAATTTACATTCAGGCAAACAATAATACTCAAATTGTAAAAAAAATAATGCATTCGAAATGAATTATCAGTCTTCTGTAATTTTATGTAAAGTATTGGGTGCCAATCAGACTACGATGTAGTGAACATGCTGACAGAAGCAAAGACCAAAGTTAGGGAGTAATTACAATTGACCAGCGTTTTTCTGCACCTTTATTGTCCAGTCAGTAGGCCTGATTTATTTCTTGTCAAGCTATACTTCTTTAGCTATGGAGACTAAGGCCTTAAACACGGCAGTGCAAAAATAGGTTATGTACCACAGTAATGTACCCCTAATGTACTTATATGTGATCATTATAACAGCCTCTCTGTGTACAGTCATCTTGGCGTCCGGATGCCCTATATTGTATGTTACATGTTTTTGTGGCATTTTCTTGTTTGTGAGTACTGTGTACACTGTCAGCTATGGTGACAGTCACCATTTTGTTTGATTTTGTGATACTGGTTTTAAACTTCTCTTGGAATGCTAGATATTGAAATATAAATTTAAGACAATTCTTTATTTTTCAGTAATGGAATCCTAACATGGCCCTTTTGTTACTATACGTTTTTGCATCCCAGGTAGCCTGTTACCAGGGTTCTGTATTATATGTACCAGAGCAAGTCAAACCAACTAAAAGTCAATTTAATTTTTTAATTATTTTATTACTAATGTTATCATCTATAAAATGCAGCAATATTTGAGCAGCAATTTCTGAGTCAAGCTTTTAACCTAAAGAGATCAATGCTAAGTTCTATAATCATACTGATATCTCTAGAGACCTAGATCACCAACTAAATTAATTTGAGCTTGCTATGTTCTACACAGATATTCAATAGATGTATATGGAAGTTACCTTCTAAACCTTTTCCAGTTGCACAATAAGACACACACACTGTATATATGCAATGTATGGATTCAATGTACACAAATTCAACTTTAATTAAAATAGTGTTATACATATCCTCATTCTATTGAGCAAGCACTTTTGCAGAAATCTTGGAGATGCTGTGACCAAGAGCTGTAGAGTTTGATGTATGTCCCACCTACTAAAAAGTTGAGTATTTTAAAGCTATATTAAAAGTTGTGTTGCTACCATTCTTACGATTCTTAATGTAAAATGTGATTATTATTAATGGTACCACTCTGGGTAACTCAAATTATTATACAACATTCAATAAAGCCAGTAATGTAATACCATTATTTTTAAACCACTGTATGTCCCTGTAAAATGAAATAACACTCTTCATTAATGTTAGATTATGAGTGAACTACAAAATTCACAATTTGCTTACCCAAGAAAAAAATGGCTAGTATTCTGGATTTATCTAAATTTGGAGCTTTGAAAGAAGCCATAAAACAAACTCTGTGTGTGAAATATGACGATGAATAAGAGATCTGGGACCAATCATACTGTTTCTCCTATACAAAATGTTTTGAATTTATGGGCTGGCTTTGTGATTAAGAGTCATTTGGTGAAATCTGTGTTTTCTATCAACATCAAAGTATTGGGAGACTATTGTGCTGTAGTCTTCAGACATTATTGTTTTGAGGTTTATAAGAACAACTTGAGCTAACGTTTCAGTAAATGACAAAAAGTTTGGGTGATAATCTTTTACTGGCAGGAATACAAGGTGGACTACATAAGTATTTAGACGGGAATTCATTTATTTTCAATTTAAACAAAGCGTATTCCAGCAGGATTTAGTTTAGACAATGAAGTGCCATACAAAAATAGATGCACAAAAGATGGCTTATTTATTGCTCTATATAATTGTATGATAAAATTAGAGAATATTAAAATACAATGAACAAAAGAGTTTTGGCTTTTCACTTATATCACTTAGGTGTTGGGTCATGTTTCATATGAATGAGTGTTTCATTTAATATAATTTGCAGGTTCCAACCTTCCTGATTTAGCAGGTTTCAAGAAAGAGACAGTGTGCACTCTCCTAATCAGGAATTTATTGCATCTTTAGATTCCCTTTAATAGTGTTTCCAAATGAAAATGACAGTTTCAGTTAATCAGAGGTGGCAAATTCTGGGGAATCTTTTAACGTGGGTAGTAATATACCTCACATGATCCATTTACACTCTATATGAGAAAACTTTAGGAATAAGGCAATTATTTTAGTTCAAACACACATTATAGAGAAATGATATGCCATAAATAACATTAGCATTACTACTTCAAAATGTGGTGGTGATGCATTTTGTAATGCAACTATTATTAGCCAAGGCTCTAAACTATTAGAGGGAAAGTCTGTTCAGTTTGTTTTTTATAAATATTCATTACAAAAATAGAATAAAACTGTAAAAGGAAACCTATAGCCATTCCTTCTACTTACTGGTTTTAGGTAATGCAAAAATACACAAGATTACACAAGAATACACATGATTATTGGAGATTCATATTTTTTTTTCCAACATGGGTCTAAATAGTTAGGATGAGAGGTTTGTGGAAACCCATAGCATACTCTTCTTAACAACCATCCATGTCTCAGCCATTTTTGACCTAAACAAGAAAGGTGTTCAAGTTCAAATTTTATTGGGGAACAAGTGTGTTTTGTTAAAGACACTGAGGGATTTTATGTCAAGTTAGCAATATTAGCAATACTAGCAAATAAATAATACTCCCAAATAAAAAACGAAAATTAACTAACTATTACTGTGTGTACATTTGAAAGCACTCTCAGCTTCAAAACATAGATGTCTACCAAGCTGGAACATTCACATAGTATGACAATGACAGAAACATTTTCTTTTTCTAATATACAAATAAAACTATATGTTTTACTTATATGAGTGGTCACCCGTTACAGTCCCACATAGAGGGTATCTCCTTTTTGTCTATTGCCCCTATGTGAATGGGTATTAGGTACATAGTACCCCTACCCATTCACCAAAAAAGTGTCAAAAAGTAAAAACCACAGAACACAGTTTTTGACAAGTCCTTTCATGGTACCCCTACCTATTCACCAAAAAAGTGTAAAAAAAGTAAAAACCACAGAACACAGTTTTTGACAAGTCCTTTAATAAAAAAGAAAAAAATAGTGTCCCTCGATGTAAATCCATGGTCAATCACGACGCCTGCTGGACCAAAAATCAGAAGGGGGCAATACAACCAGGTGATGTAGTGAGGTGCCCCCGCCCCTTGGCTATAAAATAACTGTCAAAGCTGAAGATCGGGTATACAGTGGGTAGCCTCTTAAGAGGCAAAGCTTTTTTTTTTTTTTTTTCTATTTTTAGGATTCAGCGGTGGATTTACATTGAGGGACTCTATTTTTTTTCTTTGTAATAAAGGACTTGTCTGTAGTTTTTGGTTTTTTTTACCCTTTTTTGGTGAATGGGTAGGGGTACGATGTACCTGATACCCATTCACATGGGGGGGGTGGGATCTGGGGGCCTCCTTGGTGAACCGCCACTAAGGGAACCCCCCCAGGCATGATGTTTTAAGGAATTTTTATTTTTTTTATTGTTTGACTTTAAGCATCATTAAAATCACTGCTCCTTTTAAAATGATACCTTTAAAAATACACTTTTTATGGCAATAACTTGCATATAAGCCTTTGAAATGAGGACTTTTGATTTTTAGTGTTTGTGTCCCATATACTTTAATAGAGTTTGCATGTTTTGCTAGAACTTTTTCCCTGTTCGAGATGTTCTGGTGCGAACCGAACAGGGGGATGTTCGGCCCATCCCTACTCTATGGAAGTCTGCTCTATATTAATGCAGACACATGGGAGTATAAAGAGCCTTTTTATCACCAGAATGGTACACTGTATGTACAATTAACTGGTAACTATTGGATTTATACTGCCGCTTATATGATTATATGATTATACGTCTGTTCTATTTCACTATTTTTTATCTAATAATATGGTATAGCATGCTTAGTAATTTTTTGTATATAAAAACAAACAAACAAACCAAGGCAGACTGAGTTTGAGAGTATTTGCAGCCCGATTTCCCTTTACAACCATGAACACAGTCCCACTCACTCTATGTAGTGCAACACCTCTAACAGTTCAACCAAATTATGAATGTTGTGGAGGGTTTATATCTTGTTAACCCCCATTGTGTTGAAAAAAAAAAAAACAAACAAACCACTAGTTAATCCAGAATTGGCTCAAAAAAGGTTATGCCTCCTTCCTTACTTTTCTGATGCTCAGTGATTGAAGTATCACTAAGGTCTACAAGGAACCTACCAACACAGACCGGTATCTGCTTTTTGACTCCAACCGCCCACTGATGCATAGAACTGGAGGATATCAGGGCTCTGCAACAGTGGGCTGAGGTGATACCAACAAACACTAAGTATTGTGAAAATCAGCATCAAATGGCAAAGCTTCACAGGACACATCCACTCGTTTTAAGAGTTTTAATTAGCCAATTTTATTAAAAGAAAGTTAAAAATTCCAGAAAGTAAAAAAACAACAGGTTTTCCTCACATGGGTTTTCAGTATTCACTCTTTCAAATAAATAGGCATTCAGCTTCCTGGCTCATACGTATAACACTGCCGCTCTGGCCTTCCACTTCAGGCCCTCATCTGGCTCCTACAGACTGTTTCCCATTACCACTCAGTACCTTAATCCATAAACTTGGCAGCCACTTAATGCTCTGGCTTTCATCTGTATTCCTGGACAGAGAACTCCTCTGTCTATTGGGTGGAGCCAAACTATGGTCAGATCACTACTATAAGACCGACACACACCTGTGCAATCAGTGTGTTGGCTGCTCCCAAAACCTGGACCTGGAGCTCTTAGAACTCTTCAGGCTCCAGGTCCCAAAAACTTATTTTTCTAAACAATTAGGAAACTGAAAAGACAGTTTTCTCCTAATTAAACAAACCCCCTGGAGCTTTTCAATCTGCCTGATTGAGAATTCCGGGTTAACATGACTCCGGTGGGGTACCACACTGCCACAGTATATAGTCAAGAAACACAAACATCTCAGTGCTTTAAAAGTTTGTAAACTACCCACACTGGGATTTCATTAAAACACTCATAAGGCTGAGAAAACATGGGTCAATTGAACAGAGGGGAGAAGAAATTGGCATATAGTAATATACTAGTATGTAGCTGGAGTGTTAGAAAATTTAGAAAGGTCTTCAACAAACAATATGTCCTTGTGTCCTTCAAGCCCAGAAATACATTGAGACAGAAGCTTATACAAAGACCTAACACCCAGACACAAGCAAAGTAACTTGGTATATGTTGTGCAGTGTAGTGAAGAGTAAAAAGACCTTTACATTAGAGAGACAAAACAACCTCCTAACAAATGAATGGCGCAACATAGGAGGTCAAATTCTACAGGTTGGGAATTAGCAGTCTTTCTACTTCTTAAAGTAGTAAAAAAGTCCCTTTTTAACTTTAATATTTTAATAACATTGAATAAACCACTTCTCAATACAGTATGTTCTTTAACTATATATGGGAAGCACGTATAACAAAAAATTTACATGCGCTTCCTAGTGGATACTAGCAGCTACCTCAAACTTTTGGAAGGTTAAAACAATACAGCACAAAAAAGGAGCGCTTAATAAAACAACTGCTGTCATTAATATAAATGAAGTATGGTAGAAATATAGTCCCTCAAATGATGCCAAATGTTCATCAAACTATGCCACAAAAGGTGGGCTAAACTGCAAATGGTGGTTTGTAAGTTGTACAATCTTCACCCCGGTGCTTGTCACGGCAAAACAGTGTTCAAAACCAGCCACCACATACAGACTCTTACCAACGGTATAAACAGCTGCAAGCAGATATGGGACAGCAAAAGCCCTTTTCATAGGAGCCAGATAGTTGCAGACCTCCGTTCATAAAGCAATCCTCTAATTTGCACATAGATCGGATCCGATCCTCCTAATGTGGATTCGGTTCATGACGGCCTCATACAGGGGAAAGATAATAGGAGAAGGCCCATAGTGCAGTAATGTTGATTAAAAAGTTTTCATTTAAGAAAATACATACACTCACCATATGCAAGTGAAAGCAAAGCATGTAAAACACAGGTGTATCCGAGACAGTGTTCCTCCAGTTCAACCAAAAAGATGGCCGACCTTCTACTTCTGGGTGTGACGTATGTCATTCTTTTACAGGAGGAGGAGCAGGGATGGGGCTTGGTTTGCATTGGCTCAGCTTTAAGGCTGTTTGTGTGTGTCTGTACAAGCAGGGTATGGATGTAAAGCTGTTTTTCCTATCTGGGAGCATGCACACAAGGGTAGCTCCATGGGATTCTTCAAGGCATAGGGGCCATCCTAAAATTGGAATTCAGGAAAAGGAAGGCTTGCTGCACCTGCAATCACAGCTGTTACCCTGTCAGTCAGCTCTCTGATACTTCACAAACACTCATCGAAGGAGGGGTTCTCTTCACCCAAAATGCAATGGCTTTATATACCTACCAATACTAAATAATAAACACCTTTTAAACCTACCTGTAAGTTTTCATTCCTTTGGACACTGGGCACTCCGTCCTTCCTACTTTTCCAAGTCTACATGTGTAATTGACCATAAGGCCGTACCCAAAAGGCAACAGCCCAAACCCCAAGAGTGTCCATTACCATTACCCATTACTAGGCAACAACCGCTGAAGGAATTCCTTCCTACTTGCCCACACAACCATCAGTTCCTGACCAGTGACTGATCCAGTCAGTCCAGCGCAGTCACCAGCAAAAATAAAATAGGAATTAGTAAGGCATACACTAAACAGGGTAAATTTCCGAGGTTATCAGCACTTTATTCTTTTTATATAAGGGGGTTTATGACACTTTAAGGAAAAGGAATATTCCTTTGAGGAGAGTGAGGACATTGGACAAAAAGGATGAACAATCATCCCTGGATTGGAATTGAGAAATTAACATAGCTGTGCAGACTTTCTGACTTCAAGGATGGAATTATGTCACTAGAACAAGATGTTTATACAACTTTCACACATCCCATCCTGTTTTTGGACAATCAACATACACATTGCATGGTGATTGGAGTAAGGTAACCCATGGCAGTGCCCATCTTACCCTACCTTTTGTGGCAGTAGCTTGCCTATTAGCTCTAAAAATGGACAGAATTTCACAGAAATATTTACGCCCTTTTACAGACTCAAACAAGATTCACCAACCCCTTGACAAAACAAACCTGGGTAGATTCACTGATTATTAGTGACAAATCCTTAAAGGTGTTCCCCAAATATAATCCAAATAACCCCTAAACTTCCCTCTCCCTATCTAGAGAATATCTAAAAATTATGTTTTCCTTTTACCTTTTCTTGTGCCAACCTTTACCTTAATAGATGCCTGTCAGAGGCAATATTGTCATCCCATTGTATGAATTCAGGAGTTCACTTGATTTCTGGAAGCATTAATGGGTATTTTTCTCTACTTGCAGAATTTTTAAAAGGATATAACATGGGGCAATGTGCAAGTACTCCAGAAATGTAAAGCATACATTTTTGCCCACACAAAAAAATAAATCTATAGCATCTGTATTTTTGTAACTGATACCTGGTTTGCTAAGCAACTAAAAACTTTCCCTTTTGGTCTATAACACTATGATTTGTTGGTTGGGTAGAACTGGAAAGCTTTTAGAACACTTTGCTGATGAAGTATATTTAAACCATGAACAAAAGTTATATATATGAGGTCTTACATTTCCATGGATGTGGTAGGCAGACATGGGAGTAAGTCACACATGTGTAAGTCACAAGCAAGTCTCACATCTTAACCTTCAAGTCTCAAGCAAGTCCCAAGTTACTGTAGCGAAAGGCAAGTAAGTCAAGTCGAGTCCCTGCTAGAAGTCAAGCAAGTCAAGTCAAGTCATTTATTTTGATCAAGTCAAAATACTGATCTACCCCAATTTTCACCTTTAAATCAGTTAAAAGTCAGTGGTCAGGAAAGATTTTGTTTTATTTTCAACATTAACAAAACTGTTTAGTGCTTTTTTCTTGGCATATTAAAGAAACACTTTGAATGCACAAACAGCTCGAAATCCTTTGTCCGGTCATGTTTCAACACCACAGTCACTAAAAACATGGTAGTTATTTCCATTGTTAAACAGCCAGTGTCCTAAAAACCAGAACACACTGAGGTGTTTTAAGTGACTGTGGTGTCAGAAACATAACAGGCACATTCATTTTGCTTTAATACATCTTGAGAAAATGCAAATATTTAGTAACTTAAAAAAGTAAAGTCATTTCGAGTCATATGTCTCAAGTCAAAGTCAAGTCTCAAGTCATGAATACCAAGTCAAAGTCAAGTCGAGTCTTTTATTCATTTTAGTCAAGCAAGTCTCAAGTCCTCAAACTGGTGACTTAAGTCTGACTTTACTGAAGTCATGTGACTCGAGTCCCCCACCTCTGGTGGTAGGTGCATTCATTTTCTTTTTTTCAAGTATATTTTCTCAAACACGCAAAAAATCCCATTGATACTTTAACATGCATTGAACGCAAATCCTAAACAAACCATTTCACCATGTGAAAACAAAGAAATAAAAGCCTGGAAAAGGGAAACTAAAGCAGCCATTACAACTAAAGTCTGTTAAGCTGTAATATGTAAATTTTTGGGTTTTGGTTTAGATGTGCTTTAATTCTGAACAGTTCTCTGACATCACTTATGTTTCTATATTTGCACATCCTTGTATTTTCATAGATACACTTTGTTAAAATGTTTAAAGCAGAACTCTGGTCAAAATTGTTTTTTGCCCACGCAGTGGGGCGGTGACCGCACTGCACGGGCTAACTGATTGTTTTGTTCCAGGGGGGAGGACAGCAGAGATATATTTACTTGAAACGCCAACCCTTCCCGCACAAGATGGGTCCTTTTGGATCCTGCCCTCCAACACCACCCCCCCCCCCCCCCCACAGTCTAACACTCTTGAAAATCGACTGTTCTTGATGTCACCATGCTCACAACATGCTCCATAGACAGGAACAGTCCACCACTGGACCATGGGGGAGCATGGTTTTTTGGAGGATCGGTGGATCAGGTGAGCAAAAACTTTCTCCTCACCACACACACACAGCTGCACAGCCCCACTGCATGGTGAAAAGAAAATTTGCCCAGAGTTGGGCTTTAAGTTACAGTTCTCATTTCAACAATACTTTTAAATATTTTGAAAAATACACTTATACAATCATTTTTGGATATATTATGTTAAAAGTGCCCACAAAAATGCATTCAGATGTGCACCTTAAAGTTAATATCCTAAATTACAAAGAAATCTACTTCTGTAATCTTATATAAAGTATACCACTGGCACAGTTAGTTCACTTATTTCTTTCCAAATGGAAGTACTGTTCCCATTTTCCTGTCTGAAGCACTAACATTAATGTGATGGCAGAGGAATTAAATAGGTAAGGCAATTAATTGCACCTCGCCAGTAAAGGCTGAGCCTCACTGAGCTTGCCTGCCAAGGAAAATTTTGGATTAGAGTCAGTTTTCTTTATATTCAGTTTCCTACCCACTTAACAAAATTACACTCAATGAGCTGTGGGAGAATTTCACATCAACAGGGCCATGTAATGCAATTTCTGAAAATATGCAGAAAGAAAAAAAAATACGTTCTACATTTGCTCTCATTTCTGTCAAAATCAATCAAGTACAAGCAAAATGAAAGCATGTCCTTGGAATAGAAAAAGAAAAACATGCATTTGTAGTACAGCAAGGTTTTGCTGATGTGATAACATGCGCATGTTTAAAAGTTCCCTGTTTTATTTTATTTTTAATCACACCTAATTAGTTTTGTTTTAATCACCTACATGACTAAAGCCGCGTGCTTGCATAATTGATAACGTAGGGGGACCGGTGTCAGAAATCAAATGTTGTAAATTAAAAATAACAAGTTCGGGACTAGTGATTAAATTAAAACGGAAGAAAACATTGGATTATGTATAACTGAGAGCTTGTATGCAGAGTTGTATGTCATGCTTGTCAGCTTGAATGGCAATATTAAATTGGAGGTGTCAAAAGTGTTCAAATCAACTCTTTAAAATTAGAAAACAAAGGTGATATTTATTATTAACTTCCACCAGTAAAAAAACACAGAAGCAGTTAAACTAAATGATAGTGAGACAAAAGTAGTATTTACAGTTGCAGGTTAAAAAATACTTTTAAATTACTGTGTGACAAAACAGTGAAGAACCAAAGTAAACTTTTAAACATAAGATGATAAAAGCTCCAGGTGCAGTTTTAGAATGACAGAAGAGGGTTTTTTTTTTCTTCAGATACTATTATTGGAGTTAATGGTGTTTTTATGTTATTGCCATTGTTATAGTGATACCCAAGGACTTAACTACACTTGTATTAGCCTGTGTGCCATTAAATGTATTGAGTAGTATAACTGGGTCTCGAATTCAGAACAGTGCCGTGACAACACAGGAACTTACAGACCTTAGGTGCTCTTCGTTGGACACGTGTCTTTTATAGGTTTGAGCAGCATACATGTAGTGGTGATCAGTTTTTCTGATTGCCTTGTCACCTTTCTTTTGCTAGTTACAAATTGACCTGAACAGCTGTCTTTTTTTTGCTTTATTGTGTTTGGTGTAGACCCACAATGAAGGACTTAATCTGTTTTGAGCAAGTCTGGACTTCTGGTTTGTTTCTGTATCTTTACAGAAGATTGAGCTAGCTACAAGGCATGCCTACTCTCAGTGTATGCTTTGCTAAATAAATGTCTCAAATCTGAAGCTTAAATAGTTAAGGGGTCCATTCAGACCTGTGCATTGCAGTAAATGTATGTTGCTCTGCACATTACCACAACCCAAGACATGTTGTTTGGTGCATTACAGTGCTTTTCATATACAAATGGCAACCTAATGCACATGCGAGTAAAGGTAATTCATTGTCATGAATTGGGGTGCACTGTATTGTATGTTTTGTCAAGCCCTCCCACATGTTATTATGGACTTTTAAAATCAGTTTGTATGTTATGGAGAGTGGAAAGGATTCAGTAGTTGAGTCCAAGACATTTGAACAACCATTATACCATTCAGTCCATGAAAATGGTGTACTTTGTCAGCACAAAATAGGAAACTAGGGGCTGAGTGCACTTCTGACAGATCAATAGGTAATGTTTAAACTTGCAGGTTTTATAAAGTGATAAAACAGAGGAAATGTGCATGCATCATAGAGATGTACTGCATAGGATTTTTCCTGACAAGTAATATAAAGGGAAAAGTAAAATTAGAACCACTAGTTTTAGAATTCTAAATGTAGATTAGTGATGGGTGAAACTGCTTGGATTAAATTAGTAGGCATGTTCAGAAAATGCTGCCAGAAATCCACACTCTTTGAACTTTAATACAAACCCAAATGAAATCAATGGAAGGTGAATTTTAAAAATCAATTCTCTCCATTAATAAAGGTTTTATGCAAGGAATTTCTAAACAAAGGTCATTAGGAGCTAGACACCACCATAGAAAATATGTGGCAATTCAAAAAGAATATGAAAAACATAAAGCTGAAAGTGAAACATTAAAACGGAACCATTATTTATACAACATGATCCATACTATCACAGTCCCGCTATAAGTTGCTGATTGCTGCAGTTACTAGTATAAAATAAAAAAAAAAAAAATATATACATTTCAGTATATATACCATAACGTTCACGTAACTCAATCAATATACGCTTATTGGGATTTATTTTACTAAAAATATGTAGCAGAATACAAATTGGCCTAAATTTATGAACACATCTGATTTTAATTTTATTTATTTTTTTGGATATGTTAAATAGCAGAAAGTAAAAAATATTGGGGTTTTTTTTTCAAAATTTTAGGTCTATTTTTTTAATAGCACAAAAAAATTAAAAACCCAGTGGTGATCAAATACCACCAAAAGAAAGCTCTATCTGTGGTAAAAAAAAAAAAATGATATAAATGTAATTTGTGTACAGTGTTGCATGACCTTTCAATTGTCAGTTAAAGTAACACAGTACCAAAAAGAAAAAATGGTCTGGTCATGAAGGGGAGTAAATCTTCCGGAGTGGAAGGGGCTAAACATGAATTAGTGTAGGATTTACTAAAGCAAAAGGGACATTTGGAAATAAATAAATAATAAATGCTATTTAAATTGTCAGTAAAAGACCTTCCAGGGATGCTTTCATTATACTTAACATTTATACCAGACCCTTATAGATCTTGTAGATGGGGGACTGGATTGTAAAAAAGAAGAGAAATATGTGGGGCTTCTCCTAACAATCAATACTAAACCCTTATCCTTGCTGAGGTTCTGCTATGGGTTTAACGGGGAAACTAAAAACAAGCATAAAAAGGCTTGGGGTCCTCCAAAATCGATACCAGACCTGGAGGTTAATGACATCACCTGGGATCCCCTACCCCTTTGTTCACCTTCAGCTACTGAAATGTCATTTGTGGTAAGAGTTCGTTAGGAGTACATCGTGTCAACATGTTTTTGTACACTGTCCTCACCCTTTTGTTTATATTCATCTGTCAGCCAGAAATCCCTGGCTAACAGCCAAATGGACCAGACAGGGATCACTCAGTCATTACTTTTTAGGACGTCTGTAGCCACTGTCACCCAAACAACCAGGAGTTTGGGGCAAGAAGCTGTCACATTTAGTACTACTATTAATACTGCTTTTGTAAGGTGTGACTTCCTGCTGCAGCCGTAGGTCCAGCTTGGCCAAGCATCCAATTAATTTGGATGTTTGCAAACCTCCAAAGAAGAAAGAAATTGGTTGGAACGGGGATACATACTGAACAGGTGGCTCATCCCTAGTTATCTCAGTAGGTTTCAGTCTATTTTAAACAAGATTAAGCTGTCAAAAACAGCATCAAACAACAATTGACCAACCTTCATTCTTCAGTAGGACATTTTTTTATATTGCACATTATTCAAACCATTAATTTTCTTCCCAAAACCAGCCTCCCCTATTATTGTAACAAACTCACCTCTGTCCATTGCCTCTTTCACCACTTAATAGAAAAATAGTGCAGCGCAATCCTAGTGGTAAAATTATAAAATCATGCAGAGTCCCAGTGTTAATAGGTGTCCATATAAACAGATAAAAGTCTCCAGTGTAAAGTGGTCCTAGGGCAATTCCATAAGGTGCTTGTCTCCACGAGTGCTCATGCAATCCCACCACCTGTTCACACTGCCGCTCACCTTAACAAAGAGACCCTACAGGGTCAACCAGCATTTCATCTCAAAATCAAAGCATCCTCACACTTTCTTCCTTAAGCGTAGTAAATGATTACACCTCCGATGCACTGTCAGCTCCTCAAACAATGTTACCAATATGTGTAGGAGACAAGAAAAAACGATCTAATGCTCTCTGTATGCAATCAAGCACTCTTTAATCCATATAAGAAAACAACTCACATTTTTGAAGAAAATAACAGCGCATATCTGCAGAGTTTGCAAGCAGGCGTGCATCAGGTCCACCAACCCGGAAGAGTGAGAGGCGGCCGCGGGTCACGTGACATCCCTCGTACGCGTTACGTCCGTGAAAATAAGCGGGACTTCTTCAGCAAGGGTCACGTACCATACTGCGGACCCGTCTTTTATGACAATATGATCTGCCCACCTCCTGTCTTCAATTAACTAATCAGTATGATTCCCTAATCATACTGATTAGTTAATTGAAGACAGGAGGTGGGCAGATCATATTGTCATAAAAGACGGGTCCGCAGTATGGTACGTGACCCTTGCTGAAGAAGTCCCGCTTATTTTCACGGACGTAACGCGTACGAGGGATGTCACGTGACCCGCGGCCGCCTCTCACTCTTCCGGGTTGGTGGACCTGATGCACGCCTGCTTGCAAACTCTGCAGATATGCGCTGTTATTTTCTTCAAAAATGTGAGTTGTTTTCTTATATGGATTAAAGAGTGCTTGATTGCATACAGAGAGCATTAGATCGTTTTTTCTTGTCTCCTACACATATTGGTAACATTGTTTGAGGAGCTGACAGTGCATCGGAGGTGTAATCATTTACTACGCTTAAGGAAGAAAGTGTGAGGATGCTTTGATTTTGAGATGAAATGCTGGTTGACCCTGTAGGGTCTCTTTGTTAAGGTGAGCGGCAGTGTGAACAGGTGGTGGGATTGCATGAGCACTCGTGGAGACAAGCACCTTATGGAATTGCCCTAGGACCACTTTACACTGGAGACTTTTATCTGTTTATATGGACACCTATTAACACTGGGACTCTGCATGATTTTATAATTTTACCACTAGGATTGCGCTGCACTATTTTTCTATTATGTATTCAGAAGGTGTTTTGGAGATATTGCCCTTGAGTGCTTAGCTGCTGGTCCATTTATTAGTGGTGTGTACAAGAGTCCAGCGCTGAATATTTCTTTTTATTTGATCCTCTTTCACCACTAACTTTTTTCATCTACTTGCTGTTACTGAAACCTGGCTTCATGAATCTGACACTGCTTCTCCTGCTTTTCTCTCACATGGTGGCCTTCTCTGGACTCACTCCCTTAGTGGACAGAAGGTAGGTGGATTGGGAATCCTTCTTTCCCCAAATACTATCTCTCACTAACTTCCCTCTCTGTCACTCTTGTCATTTGAAGCACATTGTATTTGTCTATTTTATCTAGTTTCTTTAAGAATTGCTGTGATCTACCACCCCCCTGGACTGGTATCAACCTTCTTTGATGACTTCTCTGCCTTATTAGTTGCACGCCCTCCCTGTCTAACAGTTACCCATAGAAATCTTTGGTACCTTAACACTTCTATTCTCTACTCTGCTACTGACCACATTTATGACAAAAATGTACCCCTGTCATGCCCCAACCTAGCCACTTCTGTCTAAAAGAGTTCACTGTCATCCTGCCTGGACGTGCTTGCCCCCCTCACTACACAGAGAATGAGGTCCCGACCCCTACAACTTTGGCAAGCAGATGACACCAGAAGTTTAAAAAAATGAGCCGCGCTCTTGAACATCTGTGGCATTAAACTAAGTCTCAGAAAGACTTCAACCAATATAAATTTGCCTTCCAAAAATATAATTCCTGCCTCCACACTGCCAAGCAGACTTATTTTACCACTTCTATTAACATCTACTTTTCTAGTTCCCGTCAACTCTTCTCTAACCCTAACTCTCTACTTTGTCCTCCACTGCCTCCACCCACTTACTTACTCAATGCCCAGGAGATTGCCAAACACTTCACAAATAGGATTGACACAATTTTGAGATTTGATCTCCACTGTACAGATACCTCCCCAAATTAACACTTTACGTCCACAGGTACACGTATTACTTCCCGCATTCAACCTCGTTACTATAGAAAGGTTGTTAAACTTTTTTCCAACACCCACCTAATTGCTTGCCCCTGGACCCTGTTCCCTTACAAGTATGGCAGTCACCCTCTGGCTCTATCCTACACTCTCTACCTCACATCTTCAATAACTCCCCTTTTTTGGCATCTTCCACAACTCTGGAAAACATGCACTAGTCACTCCTATACTTAAAAAGCCCTCAGTGGACCCCACAAGTCTTAACAACCTATGCCTCATCTCCTTGCACCCATTTTCCTCCAAACTCCTTGAATGTCTGGTCTACAACCGACTAATCAACCGCCTCACAGAGAATAACCTTGTTAATCCACTTCAGTCTGGATTTCACCTTCAATACTCTACAGAAATTGTTCTCTCAAAACTCACAAATGATCTACTAATGGCTAAAACGAATGGACACTATTCAGTAATCCTACTCCTGGATCTCTCTGCTGTCTTTGACACAGTTGACCACATCCTCCACTTCCTCAAGAAACTCCACTTCTTTGATCTCCAGGACTATTCTTCACTGGTTCTCATCCTACCTATCCCACAGCACCTTCAGTATCACTTACATTTCTACTTTCTCCTCTCCTCTTCCTTTTTCCATCAAGGTACCCCAAATTCTGTTCTTGGACCTCTACTATTTTCTATCTACATCTCCTCGCCGAGTCAGCTGATAGCCTCCCATGACTTTCAATAACATTTCTATGCTGATGACACCCAAATATATCTCTTTACCCTTCAGCTCACTCTATCAGTCTCTTCACACATCACCAACTTGCTAACAGACATAATAGTCTAAATGTCGCACCACTACCTCAAACTTAATCTATCCAAAACCTAGCTCATAATATTTCCACACACACATGTCTCCTCCCCTGACCTCTCTGTCAAGATGTATGGCACAGCTATCAACCCATTCCTGCATGCCAGGTCAGGGAGTTCCTTGAACTCATCCATGGTGACTTGAAAAAGATAGAATGGTCTCATAAAGGCCAAGATAATTTAACAAAAGAAGAATGCAGAGCTTTACAAGAATTAAGGGAAGCCCCCAACGTTGTCATTAAGTGTAGCAACAAGGGAGGAAACATATTGCTTCTGAATGCTGATTAGGCAGAGGTTAAACGACAGCTTAATGGACAATCAACATATTTAAAAATGTCAGGAAATCTCTTTCCTGAACTGGTCACAGAACTTAATAATACGCTTCAACTTGCTTTTGAGGTGGATTCACTGTCTAAAAAGGAGTTTGATTTTCTAAAAGTGGAAAATTATAATATCCAATTGTTTTATGTGATCCCGAAGGTTTATAAGAACCCGATAAAT
Source organism: Pelophylax lessonae (assembly GCF_965119305.1). Taxonomy (NCBI): domain Eukaryota; kingdom Metazoa; phylum Chordata; class Amphibia; order Anura; family Ranidae; genus Pelophylax; species Pelophylax lessonae. The sequence goes on from NC_138769.1 coordinate 464,293,744, forward strand.
CCAACTTGAAGACCAATCCTTTTCATTATAAGTGGCCCTTTGAGCGAGAAATACTTGGACAATATACTAAACTAAATGGTGGTGGAATTACCTTTATACGCCAAAGGTACTAGGGATGTCCTTCTGAAAATCACAGATCTGGAGGTTCCAGGGGGGCCCTACTTGTGGGAATTGATGTGGATTCACTGCACAAGTTGCTACCCCATAACTGCAGAATCTATGCAATGTCCTGCTTCTTGGAGCACCACTTTTCACAAATGGGTGCTCAGAATGAATTTCTGGTCGAGTTTTACTCCATTGGAGAGTACTCAAAAAACTCTGTCATGGAGATCTTTTTGATCTGCAAGGCCTGAGGGATCATTTGTTTTGACAAGTATTGTTTTAAACCTGTCAGATCCCATCCTACTGTGACTTCAGTTTCAATGGCTTGCTAAGTTGCATCACTAACCTAGTCTCAAAATTGCAACCAAATCATTATATTCATTCCTCTGAAGACCTACTGCTCTCTAGCTGCTGTCTGCCCTCATGTTTTGCAACTGTGCAAACTGTTAAAGCTATATAAATCCTGTATAATATTAGTAGCATTAATTCACAGGATTTAAGTAAGGAATGTATAGTTTAAAGTGCCCAAAGCACCCTATCCCAATGCCGAATGGGCTCTACCTGCCTACCTTATGCATGTGTTCATCTCCTCCAAACAAACTGATTTTAGAGGTTCATCAGACCCCTAACCAGTCCACCAATGGATAAAGTTTTAAAAAGACACCACACACAATTAAAATTATATTTATTATTCACATTTTATACTAATATTCACCTTTGCAGTTTCCAGCATATTTGAAGATATATTAAACTATCTGATCCAGAATTGGATTGGAACATAGTGATCCCTCCTCACTACCCAATTTCCCATTTGAGCATTGTCATATTTCCCATATCAGGCACAATTTTATTTTCATAGGAAACTCTGGAAACAGAGTTCCCTGTAATGTTATTGCCCTTATTTTACATATTAATACAGTGCTTTGCGAAAGTATTCAGCCCCCTTGAACTTTTCGACCTTTTGCCACATTTCAGGCTTCAAACATAAAGATATAAAACTGTAATTTTTTGTGAAGAATCAACAACAAGTGGGACACAATCATGAAGTGGAATGAAATTTATTGGATATTTAAAACTTTTTTAAAAAATAAAAAACTGAAAAATTGGGTGTGCAAAATTATTCAGCCCCCTTAAGTTAATACTTTGTAGCGCCACCTTTTGCTGCGATTACAGCTGTAAGTCGCTTGGGGTATGTCTCTATCAGTTTTGCACATCGAAAGACTGAAATTTTTGCCCATTCCTCCTTGCAAAACAGCTCAAGGTCAGTGAGGTTGGATGGAGAGCGTTTGTGAACAGCAGTTTTCAGTTCTTTCCACAGATTCTCGATTGGATTCAGGTCTGGACTTTGACTTGGCCATTCTAACACCTGGATATGTTTATTTGTGAACCATTCCATTGTAGATTTTGCTTTATGTTTTGGATCATTGTCTTGTTGGAAGACAAATCTCCGTCCCAGTCTCAGGTCTTTTGCAGACTCCATCAGGTTTTCTTCCAGAATGGTCCTGTATTTGGCTCCATCCATCTTCCCGTCAATTTGAACCATCTTCCCTGCTGAAGAAAAGCACGCCCAAACCATGATGCTGCCACCACCATGTTTGACAGTGGGGATGGTGTGTTCAGGGTGATGAGCTGCGTTGCTTTCACGCCAAACATAACGTTTTGCATTGTTGCCAAAAAGTTCGATTTTGGTTTCATCTGACCAGAGCACCTTCTTCCCCATGTTTGGTGTGTCTCCCAGGTGGCTTGTGGCAAACTTTAAACAACACTTTTTATGGATATCTTTAAGAAATGGCTTTCTTCTTGCCACTCTTCCATAAAGGCCAGATTTGTGCAGTATACGACTGATTGTTGTCCTATGGACAGAGTCTCCCACCTCAGCTGTAGATCTCTGCAGTTCATCCAGAGTGATCATGGGCCTCTTGGCTGCATCTCTGATCAGTCTTCTCCTTGTATGAGCTGAAAGTTTAGAGGGACGGCAAGGTCTTCGTGGATTTGCAGTGGTCTGTTAGTCCTTCCAGTTCAATATTATTGCTTGCACAGTGCTCCTTGGGATGTTTAAAGCTTGGGAAATCTTTTTGTATCCAAATCCGGCTTTAAACTTCTCCACAACAGTATCTCGGACCTGCCTGGTGTGTTCCTTGTTCTTCATGATGCTCTCTGTGCTTTAAACGGACCTCTGAGACTATCACAGTGCAGGTGCATTTATACAGAGACTTGATTACACACAGGTGGATTCTATTTATCATCATTAGTCAGTGTTTAAATGCAGATTAACATCATAATGCAGATCCTTAGCATTGCAAATTGCAAATTAAAACCACTGAAATCAAAACAATCTACTGTCTATCTACTATAAACTGTCTAAAATGTACAGTCATGGCTAAACATTTTGAAAATGACACAAATATTAATTTTCACAAAGTCTGCTGCCTCAGTTTTTATGATGGCAATTTTCATATACTCCAGAATGAATTGCAATTAATTTCAAAGTCTCTATTTGCCATGAAAATTAGTTTATTCCAATGAAAAAAGAAAAAAAAAAAGAAAGTCCAATAAGCACCAGGGCCATCTCCTACAGTTGATTCAGCTGCAGGATCTGGGCACCACCAGTGCAGACCTTGCTCAGGAATGACAGCAGGCAGGTGTGAGTGCATCTGCACTCACAGTGAGGTGAAGGCTTTTGGATGATGGCCTGGTGCCAAGAAGGGCAGCAAAGAAGCCACTTCTCTTTGGGAAAAAATCAAGGACAGACTGATTTTCTGCAGAAGGTACAGGGATTGGACTGCTGAGAACTGGGGAAAAAGTTTTTCTCTGATGAATCCCCTTTCTGATTATTTGGGGCATCTGGAAAAAACCTTGCCCGGAGAAGATAAGGTGAGCGATTCCATCAGTCTTGTGTCATGCCAACAGTAAAACATTCTGAGACCATTCATGCGGGGGGTTGCTTTTCAGCCAAGGGAGTGGGCTCACTCACAATTTTGCCTAAGAACACAGCCATGAATAAAGAATGGTGCAAAAACATCCTCCAAGAGCAACATCTCCCAACCATCCAAGGACAGTTTGGTGATAAATTATGCCTTTTGCAGCATTATAGAGCACCTTGCCATAAGGCAAAATTAATATCTAAGTGGCTTGGGGAACAAAACATGGAAATTTGGGGTCCATGTCCAGGAAAACCCCCAGACCTAATCCCATTAAAGCGGAGTTCCGGCCACCAAAAAAAATTTCAATGAAAATACCCCCGGGACAGTCAGGGCTAGTACATTCCACAATGGATAGCCTCTGATCTGTCCCGGTTCGCACTTACCTTTTAGAAGAAATACTTACATTGAAAATTTCTTCTCCAGTGCTGCCATCTCAGGTGTGGGCAGCTGAAGCCAGCGCGATCCTCTTCTGCGTCCTCTTCGGTCCCACGATGCACTGCGCCGGCCCCGCCGTCACTTCTGGGGCTTCAGCGTCATCCCTGCACAGCTTCTGGGCATGCCCAGAAGCTGTTTAGCAAGGTATGACGCGCCTGCCCTGGAAGTGACGGCGGGGCCGGTGCAGGTACATTGATTCCTGGGAGCGATGACGTTCAGCTCCCAGGAATCATTGCAAAGCGGAAGTAATGGTGCGGGCCGCGGCCGCCGAGGGAGAAAGTGGAAGAAAGGTGAGTATATTTTTCTGCAATTACAAGGTAAGTAAAAAAATCGTAATTATCCATTTCTGTTTCAGGTGACCTAGAAGCAAGCGGATGTGTCGATTTTGGGGCCGGAACTCCGCTTTAAGAACTTGTGGTCAATCCTCAAGAGACGGGTGAACAAAAAAAACCCCACAAATTTTGACAAACTCCAAGCATTGAATTTGCAAGAACGGACTTCCATCATTCAAGATGTGGCCCAGGAGTTGACTGACATCATGCCAGGGGGAATTGCAGAGGTCTTGAAAAAGAAGGGTAAACACTGCAAATATTGACTCTGCATAAATTTAAAGTAATTGTCAATAAAAGCCTTTGATAGTTATGAAATGCTTGTAATTATATTTCAGTATACCATAGTAACATCTGACAAAAAGATCTAAAAAAATTGAAGCAGCAGACTTTGTGAAAATTAATATTTGTGTCGTTCTCAAAACTTATGGCCACAGCTGTAGGTTCTAGATACATAGTAAACGCTCAGGTATTAAGAGAAAAAGTCACCCTGTTTTCAGTCACCCTGAAAACATAGGAGGAGCATTCAACATCCATAAATTTGTGAAAATTTGAAAGATATATCCTGTGCAAAAACATAATTTTGGTATCAACTGAATATATCTACCTAATAGTTCCCTAGAAACTGAAATACATTTGTTTGCCTTTATACTATCATGAAGCAGAATCCATCAGGTAACCTATCACCTTTTGACGAACAGGTTCCTTTTTATTTTTATTTATGCTCACTATATCTCTGTGATGCTCACTGCAAATACCGGATGATCTGCTAGAAATCCAGTTTTATTCTAACTTCCTCTTTTACCTGACAAGTAGCTTTACTGCACTGAATTCCAACCCAAGTAAAGCTGCCTCCTGGACTACTGAATTTCATCTTTCCCTCACCTCTCTCTGTTAGAGTTGAGCGGACACCTGGATGTCTGTGTTCGGCGGGTTCGGCCGAACTTGAAAAAAAAGTCCGGGTCCGTGACCCGGACTTTTTCCGAACTTTACCCGGACACCGAACACCATTGAAGTTAATGGGGACCCGAAATTTTAGGCACTAAAATGGCTCTAAAAAAAACAATGGAAATGGCTAGAGTGCTGCAAATGGCAGCAAAATTTAGTTAAGAGCATGGCAAGTGCTCTTAAAAAAAATTCCCCTTTAAATTTGTAATTTTTAAATAGCAGATTAGAACTGCACTCTGTAGTAAAATATAGCTGAATGCTGCACACACAACAGACTGATAAAAAATATTTTTTTTTCTCCCTCCTCCTCCTCCTCAGTGGTCTCAAGTGAGGGCAAACAGATTATTCACTGCACCACCCCCCACACAGCAAAATCGATGTAGATCGCTAACGGACAATTATTCTGTCCTGTGTCTCCTAATCTCTCCCTGCCTAATCTCTCCAGCCTGTCCCTAAAATGCTCAAATATCTTTCCCTGCCTACATTCCGACCTGTCCCTGCATTCTTTTCAGGGCACAATGTTGTTTTTCCCTGTCTGTCCCTAATCAGCAGCAGCCAGCACCGTTATGATGTGTGCTCTCTCCCTACACTACAGCAGACTGACGCACCGCGCTGTGCCTCTCGAGCTTATAAAGACCTGGGTCACATGCTTCAGCTGGCCAATCACAGCTACTAATACATTAGTAGGCATGGCTGGGATGGCTTAAGGCACACCAGTTAAACGCTTGTTGAATGGGTGTTGAAAGCCCGCCATTAAAACCACGCCATTACATACAGGAAATAAAATTACCGAACACGGATTTTAAACCCGAACATACAGTAAAGTTTTCGGGTCCGTGTCCGGGTAACAAAAATTCAATTATCCGGTACAGACCCGAACAATACAGTCCGTGTTCGCTCAACACTACTCTCTGTCCCTCTCCTGCATGCATTTATTTCTTCCTTGCAAAACAATGCGGCTACCTTGACAAGAGCCTGTCAACACTCTGGGGTTGATTTACTGAAGATAAATAGAATGTGCACTCTGTAAATGCAATTGCACTCATTTTCCCCAGAACTTAGTGAATGTGGTGAAGCTTCACTTTGAAAAGAATACCAAGTCAGGCACAAGGAAATAAAAAAAAAAAAAGGAATTTTTGCTTGGTTGGTTTTTACATGGTTGGATATTGGAAATCATAAGGGAGAGAAAACATTTATAACCACGTGTAGATATTGTGTTCACTATAGAAACATTTCTTATAAGACTTAGCTAAAATGTGAAATATAAATTATGTTTCCTTTATAAAAATGAAGATGTTAGGTTAAAAATGTAAACCTTTTTATTAATCATAGCAGTAGAATACGATTTACCCATTGCAGGATCAATAAATAACCCTTCTTGTGTTAAATTAATAGTATTTGTAAAGTTTTATCTACACCTGAAGACTTAATTTTGGTAAATTATTGAGGATGCTTGAATGTCTTCATAGACAACAAACAATCAGAAAAGTATACAAGAGAACATATAAAGTTACAGTGTATGCCTGTTTTGGTTTTTGGTTTTAGATTTGGTGGGGCGAGGTAGAAGCCCCTACAGTTCTGCCATTATTGGGGGTTCTGTTAAAAAATGTTTCCCTCACTTGAAGTTACAATGATGTCTTAAAGTGTATTGCCATTTTTGCAGCCACAATGGCATAACACCTACTTTATATTTGTTATATGTCTCCACTCACAGAACATAACTTAGCATATAATGCAATTTTTGTCTTTTTTTTTTTTTTCATTCTCTATTCTAGACCCTCCAGCAAGGAAAAATCCTACTAGCTTATCCTTGTTTTTGAGGGGGCTGGACAGCTGTGTTTGTCATATTTAACCATGTCTGCACCTTGCAGGCACATCTTTATTATCAATTGTAACTAGATATGAAAACTGCTTGTCCTAACAAAGGGTTAAAGATTTAGAGGCTGGCCTCCTTGTGCTTTGTTAGTTAATGAGGACAGACTTGAGACAAGCTCACTGTTCAAAAAATCCTTGCAGTCAGCCATGACACCTCTTCCTGAGAAACACCTAAAAAAAATACTTATGTAAGCATGCTGTGTGAATGGGAACACGTAACAAACATATATTGGGCTTTAGATTTCGTTTACACGGAAATCATGCAAGTTTATCTGAACTCACATGATTTCAAAGCCGCATTTCAGTCCAACTTTGGGGGCAACTTCAAAGACATCTGTGCGGGTTCATGCACAGATGTCTATTGAAATTGCCCCTGAAGTCACCAAAAGTAGTGCAGGAACTACTTTTTCAGAAAACCTGTCAAATCACATGTCAAATCGCGCCAATGTGAACAGGGGCTTAATCCAATTTGACTGCAAAACTGTATATTGGCTTTAACCAAAAAAGAAATGGCAAATCTTTTTTTTGTTTTTTAGTAGAGCATAAGAAGGCATGAACCCCTCTTTTTTATTTATGTTTGTGCTACTGTTACATAATGTCCTTCACTTTCTGTCCGGTGAAATCATTGTCACTGTGACAGTAAACAAAAAAAAAAAATACTCTATTGGAATACTGTATAGCAGGGAGTTAAAATCTCCCACTGGTTTGAAATCTTCCTTAGTCCATCAAAAAACAACAACTTTTGGCTGGACTTTTAATACATTATTCTGTCATCTGAATGGTACTTTACGGCCTTAGGTTGTAAAGATATTGTGTAAGTCATTAGACTTTTATAGATGTTTTGTAACCTTTACCTGACATTCTGCCAAAGAATTTTCTTTTACAAATTTTGTGACCAATCATGTAGCTGACTATAAAGGAAAAGCTATCACTTGTCTAGAAACATTAAATAAGAAATGTAGCGAACACCTAATATAAAGCTTGTGAAGGGAAGATTTTGTCATATTTAACATTCCCCTTTCATATGCATTTTGAAGAGGAGCACATGTTTACTAGTTACTAGAGTGATGCTAGCTAGTGACGTTTTACACATAACAAACACCCTCAAAGTTTACTTAGAATTAATGATACATTTGGGAAATATATAATATGATTAGTAACAAACCCACAAAAGTGATATATCAAAAATAAAATACACCATACTTGGTCTGGTCAGTCTTTTTGGCAATTGTTTTTGTAAATATGGAAATTGCTTATGAAGACAGTGTCTCTCAACCCCCCCCCCCTTCCCTGGCCCACTGATTTTCCTTTTTCCAGTGATTCCCCACTAATCCTATCTCAACCAATACAAAATATCTGATATTTTTGTTGGCTTTTCACAAGCTATTTACTATATTTAATAATTGTTAATATGAAATGCCCAGATTTGATTTAACTAGACTTGTTAAATATAAAAACTCTTCTATATACAGCTGTATAGAGTACGCACAGACTGACACCCAGCATCATTCAAACTAGGGAATGACCGATTATCGGCAAGGCTGATATATCGGGGGCCTGTATGCACTTTCCCGGATATATCCGTATCGGCCTCGGAACTGGCCGATATTGCAGATATTTTTGTGACGTCATTCTGCCTTCTTAGGCCGCCTCCCTCGCCTTGGACAGCCTCGTCTGGAGTCGGGACTAGTCTCACGGGAGTGTATCATAGTCATACACCCACCCACAGCAGCCCGGTGCCAGCCAGCCACCCACATCCACAGGCCCTGTACCAGCCAGCCACAAACAGGCACTGTACCAGTGAGCCAGCAAGCCACCCACAGGCCCTGTACCAGCCAGCCACAGGCACTGTACCAGCCAGCCACCCACCCACAGCCCCTGCTCCAGCCACGCACCCACCACAGGGTGCCAGCCAGCCACCCACCCACCACAGGGTGCCAGACAGCCAGCCACCCACAAACAGAATGCCAGACAGCCAGCCACCCACAGGTCCTGTACCAGCCAGCCACAGGCACTGTACCAGCCAGCTGCCCACAGGCCCTGTGTCAGCCACCCACCTACCACAGGGTGCCAGCCAGCCAGCCACCCACCACAGGGTGCCAGACAGCCAGCCACCCACCACAGGGTGCCAGCCAGCCATCCACCACAGGGTGCCAGCCAGCCAGCCACCCACCACAGGGTGCCTGCAAGCCAGCCATTAAGCTTTAAACAAAAATTAACATGTTCAGTACCAGATTTGTGTCAAAAATTGTCTTTATTTTTCAAAATTTTAAATGTACAAAATATCAGCCCGTATCAGCCGATACCGATACGTTGTGACCAAAATATCAGTATCGGTATCTGCCCTAAAAAGAAACATATCATTCTATCCCTAATTCAAACCACTTTCTGCGAGTCTGAGGCACACTCCTTACCAAGAACTCAATGGAGAATGCTGCATATGGTGCCGCTCTCTGAAGCATTTGGGATTCACCTGCCGCTAGTAGAAGAGAACGCAGAGAGCCTCTAACAACAAAAAATATAACATTTTATAAGGATGCAGGGGTGCTCCAAAAGGAGGAGTGTCAAACAAGCAGGGATATCCAAGCCTAGAGATGGCCTTTAAATATTTGTGGTAATAAAACAAAAATAATACATCTGTGTGTTTTTATTAGCTACTTTTTTTTTTATACTGTTGCAAAGTTAACAGGAATCTGACACCAGGAGTGTGGGAGATCCTAATACCTGCCCTGCCATTGCTTTGCTGTTGCAGTCTGCAAAGCCTCTTCTGAAGAGGTTCCCACTGCCAGTATCAGTAGGAAGCTTTTCAAGGAGTGCTACTAAACCCACATGCAGCCTACTTGGAGACAGTTCCAGACAGATTCAAGTGTCATTTTTATGCAGCAGCAGCCATGGCTCCCTGCAAAGCTTTTCACTGACATACTGCAAAAATAAAACCACTGGCAGATAGTTAGCCGTAACTAAAGATTTTTTTCATCATGCAGATCTGAGAGCACTGAAGAAAGTCTCTCTGGAGCCAGAGCTGTCAGGGTTGCATAATAAAAGTGCAATTTCAGCTAGCTTCAAGTTTCTCCGACTGTCAGAGTCAGCAGGAGTTTTTTCAGGGAAATTTCATATACCAGTGGCCTTGATGGTGGCATTTAGTATGATCTGACACAACCAGATTTATTTATTTTTGTTCCATAAATGTTTTATTGAGAAAAAAAAAGATGACATGGGAAGATATCCAACACAAAACAGAGCATATACATAGTACACTTACACAAATCCAGGCAGAGAATTTCACATCATATACCCATGAAGGAAGGACTACCAAGATAACTTGCTGAAGGAGAGGCAGTCTCACATGTAACAAGCTGTGATTGGTATAGAGACATAAACAAAAATGTCTGAAAGGCCTAAGGAAAGAAGTGTACCGTGTCAGAAGGAATCAAGGGGGGGGCTTGAAACAGTAGAGTAAATTGGACGCATGTGACAGGGTCAGTTTCAAAAGGGGAGGGAGGGGGGTTTGGAAGCAAAGAAAAAGAAAACAAAAGCGGAGGGCAAAGAGGTAAAGAGGAGGGGAGGGGAGGGGGAGGGGAAGTGGGTAAGGGGCCGAGACAAAAAGTGGGAGGGGATGGAGAAGGGGAAAGAGCTGGGTGAGAGCTGGGAAAGAGCAGGTGACACACTCAGGATTCCCACTGATTCTGCATTATGGTGAGTTGAACTATTTTATTCTATATTACAATGTAATAATAGAAATAATGCACATCAACCATCCTGACACCATATTACCAATTAACCATGATACAGGAGGAGAGACAGCCTTTAGCCTCCTCCTGGGACTCTGCTTCCCGACAAAGACACTCTGTCACATGCTCCCCTCAGACTTATATCCGATCCCAGGTTGCATTTCAGCAAACTCCGCCCACTGAGACAGCTATAAGCCCTGGTGTGCTATTGGCCAGGTTTCCTGCACTGTCCAATAAGAGCCCCTATTGGATACAATGGGGAGACTCCCCAGACTCAACAGACCACACCTGGAAACATATGACAGCCTAACTGAATGATCCGGCCCCCCTGATAAGCAGACAGGGCCAATATATACTTTTCCTAGCACCTACCTAGGAGGGTGCTACAATGCTTTTTTTACTCAGTGGGTTGGCCTTTTTATATTCCCTCTCCCTATTAGTCCCTGCCTGATCTAGGGGCAGTGCTTTGGGTTCTCATGCTGTGTGAGGGAGTAGAAATTTAGTTGAAATAGGATTTGTACAATTTGGCTCTGATGAAGAAGAGTTAGTGTTTGAAACGCGTTGGCTATTTAGGACCCTGGTGAGGTCCCCCAGATCTTTGGAGTGTGCTGACTTAAGGACCATAGTGCTCCAGACAAGTAGCTTGATGAGCGGTTTTAATTCACATGTTTGTGAGTATAATTTATGTTGATTTTACATTTAAAATATCTTGGAAAAATGCGCTAGGCTGATGCACCCTCTTTTGTTTGTTTCTTGTAGTGCCTTCAGGAAGACCTTAGTCCTAGAGGTCAGCAAGGCTTGTACCAATATCCTGGTGTTGTGGAGTTATCTTCTACAGCCTTACCAGGCTATCACACTTATGCGCAGGAGGTGTTTTTACATATAGGCTTTTTCAGAGGAGACTTATGTTGCCTGCTATGGCCACTAAAGAAGGAAACAAGTATTGATTGTTTGCTGCTGAAAATCACTGAAGTTATAGCCCAACATTTACAATTCCCATCGCATGTTAAAGGTTTTTTCGGGACTGTTACCTTTTTTAGAAGAAAACTTTTATGCGTGACAAGGCTTTGCAAGTGTTGAAACTGGCTTGCTCAGAGGAAAAGAAACAACAGCAGATCACGGTAAGCTTTAGATTGTCAGCATCTATCATTGATAGAGCTTATAAGGGACCCATGTGAGTACCACTGTCAAAAACTATATTGATGTTCTAACAGATTTCCAAAATCTGTACCATGACCCTAAACAGATGCTTCCCTATTTTAAAAGAAAAAGCATAACGAGAGATAGGATATTTCTGTGTTTGTTGGAAGGCTAGAAGTGCTTCTGGGAAGACTGCTAACTGAAAGGGTAATCTCTCCTGAAGGTGTTAATAAATTAAAGTGACACTGTTAAAAAAAAAAATATATATATATATTTCACTCATTAAAATGCAAATCAATTTATAACTTTTTTGAAATGCGTTTTTCTGGATTTTTTTGTTTTTTGTTTTGTCTCTGACTGTTAAAATATACCTATCATTAAAATTATAGACTGATCATTTCTTTGTCAGTGGGCAAACATACAAAATCAGCAGGGGATCAAAATGCTTTTTCCCTCACTGTATATCTAAAGTGCAGCTCTGTTGTTCCTGGAGGGCATCCACTGTTCCAAATTCACCTTTAAATACAAGCCAGGGTTAAAAAACAAAAAACAATATTGAGGCTAATACTCTATTCAGATGTCCTGGGTTGCTGACAAACTTTAGAGAACATGAATCGGATAAACTACCCAGACCTGCTGTGCCTGCTTACTGTACTACAACTACCATGCATAAAACTATTCATTTTAGTGATTTGTGAATCAATGGCTCCTTGGGAGATGGAAAAAGTGAATCCCAAGCATGTACTGCTGCCTCAGAACTTTAGGGGTACCAGAAGACATCCAGCTACAAAAGAAGGATATGAAACAAAAGAGAAAAACAATAATCAGGCATGTTAGTGACTAAAGTCTATTATCCACAGAGACCCTAAGTATATGATTGGAACTTTACCCAAGCAGAGTACCTACTATCTCAAGTAATAGGATATCAAAATAATCAATGGACTTCTATATAGGGTTAAAGTGTTCCATACTTATCCTGGAAGGAGACAGGTAGTGTTACCTCAGGTCTACATAAAACAGTTTTGAGAAGTGTTCATGACCAATTTGGGACCATCTGGGAACTGAGAAAAAGAATAGACTGATCCAAGACTGTTTCTTCTGGCTATGAATGAGGGAAGCTTTTGCAGACTATTGCAGGCAGATATTTGCATGTTGCAACAGAAAACTTTTCCTGCTATCACTGCCCCTACAAACCTCTTAGAAAGTTGGCCTAATAATTTTAATGTGCATGAACTTTTTGTGTATAGTCAATGACTGCAATGTGTTATGAATGTGACTAACTGAAGACTAAAAAGCTATGACTGTAGCTAAAATGTTGTGGGAGAGGTTCTTTGTTCATTATGCGCTGCTAAATAGGGTTGAGCGAACACCTAGATGTCCGTGTTCGACGGGTTCGGCCGAACTTTAAAAAAAAGTCCGGGTCCGTGTCCCGGACTTTTACCGAACTTTTCCCGGACACCGAACCCCATTGAAGTCAATGGGGACCCGAACTTTAAGGCACTAAAATGGCTCTAAAACACCAAAGGAAAGGGCTAGAGTGCTGCAAATGGCAGCAAAACGTAATTAAGAGCATGGCAAGTGCTCTGCAAACAAATGTGGATAGGGAAATAACTTAAAACAACAAAAAAAAAACAGAAAAATAAAACAATGTTCTTCTTCATCTCTGAAGGACGAGGCCCATATGGAGTAGGAGGGAGGTTGAGGTGGTGGTGGATGTGGCGGTGACATAGGCGTGCGCACAGGGTGTGCTGGGTGTGCCTGGGCACACCCTAATCACCTAGGGCACATAGCATTGCCAGTGAGGAGATGGTAAAGATCTCCCTGGGACCTGCTCTGCTCTATTTCTCCTTGCCTACAGGTACATGGCCCCGATACATTACTCTCCCTGCTGGCAAACACATGCATGTGTATTTCAACTTTGGGGTGCACACCTTAATGCAATAGGCTGCGCACACCTATGGGCGGTGTAGGTGGAAGCGGCGGTGGAGGAGGACCAGGGCCGGATTAACAGCATCATGGGCTTGGTGCTGAGGATTTTGAAGGGCCTTAAGGGCCGTGCCTTGCCATGCACCCAGAGGAGGAAGGGTGCAGCCATGCATGCCTAATTCAACATGGGATGCTGTCTCTGAAGCCCATAAACACATCCATGCATCGCCAACTGTCCCTCCTTGTCCGGCCTTCACGCTGTGTGGGGAGGTTCTGAGGGTGCTGCCTGGGGAAGCGAGCATAGAAGCCAGACTTCTGTGTTTACAAGTGACAGAAGAGCGGTAACAGTGAATATGGCCAACCCGGGGCCTATATAAAAGGTAGGGGCCTGGAGCTGCAGCTCCAATAGCCCCTACATTAATCTGGCCCTGAGGAGGAGGACGAGGTAGCCAACACTGCTTCTTTTCAAAAATTTTAAATGAGGGTACACCCCAAAAGAGTGAGAAAGAGCAAAAATGGAACAATGGGTGGGTAAGGTCGGTATCCATTGCTATTCTGCATAAGGTACGGAAAAGTCCCGTGGGATCCATGCCTGGTTCATTTTAATGAACGTGAGCTTGTCCACATTGTCTCTGGACAGGCGGCTGCGCTTGTCTGTTATAACGCCCCCAGCCGTGCTAAATACCCGTTCAGATAATACACTGGCTGCAGGGCACGCCAGCACCTCCAAGGCGTAAAGGGCAAGCTCAAGCCATGTGCCCAATTTGGAGACCCAGAAGTTGAAGGGGGCAGACCCGTCATTCACTACATGTAGGCGTGTGCACACATACTGCTCCACCATGTTGGTAAAATGCTGCCTCCTGCTAAGACGTTCCATCTGAGCTGCTGGTGCTGCTGTTTGTTGTGGCGTGCTGACAAAGCTTTTCCACATTTCGGCCATGCTAACCCTGCCTTCTGAGGTGCTGGCGGTGCCCTGGTTGCGTTGGCGACCTCCTCCTCCTCCTCCTCTGCCTTGTGCTTCCACTGTGGCCCCGCTGTCAGATGGGAATGCCAGCAGCATGGCGTCTACCAGCGTGCGCTTGTACTCGCGCATCTTGCGATCGCGCTCCAGTGAGTGAATTAAGGACGGTACGTTGTCCTTGTAACGGGGATCCAGCAGCGTGGCCACCCAGTAATCAGCACAAGTTAGAATGTGGGCAACTCGGCGGTCGTTGTGGAGACACTGCAGCATGTAATCGCTCATGTGTGCCAGGCTGCCCAGAGGCAACGAAAGGCTGTCCTCTGTGGGAGGTGTATCGTCCGTGTCCTCTGTATCCCCCCAGCCACGCACCAGTGATGGCCATGAGCTGGCCTGGGTGCCACCCTGCTGTGAACATGGTTCCATCTCCTCCTCCAGCTCCTCCTCCTCCTCATCCTCCTCATCCTCCAGAACTGTGCCCCTGCTGGACAATTGCGTCCCTGGCGTTTGCGTGTGCAGGAACCCACCCTCGGAGCCCCTTGCGAATGACTGCCCTGAAAGCCTTGGAAATGTTACCTCTTCATCCTCCTCCTCCTCCTCATCCTGTGCCACATCCTCTTCCATCATCGCCCGAATTGTTTTTTCAAGGAGGCATAGAAGTGGGATAGTTAAGCTGAGAACGGCGTCATTGCCACTGGCCATGTTGGTGGAGTACTCAAAACAGCGCAACAAGGCACACAGGTCTCGCATGGAGGCCCAGTTAAATTAAATAGCGGAATAGAAAATATGATCCAAAAAAAGTGTATGTATATCACACGTACACAACCACACTAGGCCCCAATTACTATTGTTTGTACCCCTAAAAGGCTAGATGAGGAGTAGGGGGGGTATGGAACAGGCAGCACCCTCAAACCTTCAGAAGTATGAGATGAACCCCAACAACTTGGAAAGGTGGATCTCTCTCACACGTACCGACACAGACTATCCCCCAATTTAACTGATCCCCAAAGGTTTTTGATTAAATAGCGGAATAGAAAATATGATCCCAAAAAAGTGTATGTATATCACACGTACACAACCACACTGGGCCCCAATTACTATTGTTTGTACCCCTAAAAGGCTAGATGAGGAGTAGGGGGAGTATGGAACAGGCAGCACCCTCAAACCTTCAGAAGTATGAGATGAACCCCAACAACTTGGAAAGGTGGATCTCTCTCACACGTACCAACACAGACTATCCCCCAATTTAACTGATCCCCAAAGGTTTTTGATTAAATAGCGGAATAGAAAATATGATCCAAAAAAAGTGTATGTATATCACACGTACACAACCACACTAGGCCCCAATTACTATTGTTTGTACCCCTAAAAGGCTAGATGAGGAGTAGGGGGAGTATGGAACAGGCAGCACCCTCAAACCTTCAGAAGTATGAGATGAACCCCAACAACTTGGAAAGGTGGATCTCTCTCACACGTACCGACACAGACTATCCCGCAATTCAATTGATCCTCAAAGGTTTTTATTGAATAGCGGAATAGGAAATATGATCAAAAAAAGTGTATGTATCTCGCACGTACACAACCACACTAGGCCCCAATTACTATTGTTTGTACCCCTAAAAGGCTAGATGAGGAGTAGGGGGGGTATGGAACAGGCAGCACCCTCAAACCTTCAGAAGTATGAGATGAACCCCAACAACTTGGAAAGGTGGATCTCTCTCACACGTACCAACACAGACTATCCCCCAATTTAACTGATCCCCAAAGGTTTTTGATTAAATAGCGGAATAGAAAATATGATCCCAAAAAAGTGTATGTATATCACACGTACACAACCACACTAGGCCCCAATTACTATTGTTTGTACCCCTAAAAGGCTAGATGAGGAGTAGGGGGAGTATGGAACAGGCAGCACCCTCAAACCTTCAGAAGTATGAGATGAACCCCAACAACTTGGAAAGGTGGATCTCTCTCACACGTACCAACACAGACTATCCCCCAATTTAACTGATCCCCAAAGGTTTTTGATTAAATAGCGGAATAGAAAATATGATCCCAAAAAAGTGTATGTATATCACACGTACACAACCACACTAGGCCCCAATTACTATTGTTTGTACCCCTAAAAGGCTAGGAGTAGGGGGAGTATGGAACAGGCAGCACCCTCAAACCTTCAGAAGTATGAGATGAACCCCAACAACTTGGAAAGGTGGATCTCTCTCACACGTACCAACACAGACTATCCCCCAATTTAACTGATCCCCAAAGGTTTTTGATTAAATAGCGGAATAGAAAATATGATCCCAAAAAAGTGTATGTATATCACACGTACACAACCACACTAGGCCCCAATTACTATTGTTTGTACCCCTAAAAGGCTAGGAGTAGGGGGAGTATGGAACAGGCAGCACCCTCAAACCTTCAGAAGTATGAGATGAACCCCAACAACTTGGAAAGGTGGATCTCTCTCACACGTACCAACACAGACTATCCCCCAATTTAACTGATCCCCAAAGGTTTTTGATTAAATAGCGGAATAGAAAATATGATCCAAAAAAAGTGTATGTATATCACATGTACACAACCACACTAGGCCCCAATTACTATTGTTTGTACCCCTAAAAGGCTAGATGAGGAGTAGGGGGAGTATGGAACAGGCAGCACCCTCAAACCTTCAGAAGTATGAGATTGTGTTCACTGTACCCCACAAAGATTGAGTTCACTGCACCCCACAATGATTGTGTTCACTGCACCCCACAAAGATTGTGTTCACTGCACCTCACAAAGATTGTGTTCACTGTACCCCCCAAAGATTGTGTTCACTGCACCCCACAAAGATTCTGTTCACTGTACCCCACAAAGATTGTGTTCACTGCACCCCAAAAAGATTGTGTTCACTGCACCCCAAAAAGGATGTTGTTCACTGCACCCCAAAAAGGATGTTGTTCACTCCACCCCAAAAAGATTGTGTTCACTGCACCCCACAAAGATTGTGTTCACTGCACCCCAAAAAGATTGTGTTCACTGCACCCCAAAAATGATTTTGTTCACTGCACCCCAAAAAGGATTTTGTTCACTGCACCCCAAAAAGGATGTTGTTCACTCCACCCCAAAAAGATTGTGTTCACTGCACCCCACAAAGGATTTTGTTCACTGCACCCCAAAAAGGATGTTGTTCACTGCACCCCAAAAAGGATTTTGTTCACTGCACCCCAAAAAGATTGTGTTCACTGCACCCCACAAAGGATTTTGTTCACTGCACCCCACAAAGATTGTGTTCACTGCACACCAAAAAGGATTGTGTTCACTGCACCCCAAAAAGATTTTGTTCACTGCAGCCCAAAAAGATTGTGTTCACTGCAGCCCAAAAAGATTGTGTTCACTGCAGCCCAAAAAGATTGTGTTCACTACAGCCCAAAAAGATTGTGTTCACTGCAGCCCAAAAAGATTGTGTTCACTGCAGCTCACACACAGAAAAATGGATGTGGATCACTGACACCTGCCTATCTCCAATCCCACACCACACAGCAATATCGATTGTAGTTTGTAGAACACAGTTTCCCTAAAATTCAGCAGACTCTGTCCCTAACAGGATTGAGAAGAGATCGTAGATCAGGATTGAGTGCAGATTCACCCCACCCCCCACACAGCAATATCGATTGTAGTTTGTAGAAGACACTGACCCTATAATTCAGCAGACTCTATCCCTAAAATGCCTACAACTCGCCCTGCCTAAACACTCCGACCTGTCCCTCAATTCTATCCGGACACAAATGGTTTTTTCCTGCCTATCTTTCCCTAATCAGCAGCCAGCACGTTGATGTGTGCTCTGTCCCTGAATCTAAGCAGCATAATGACGCCGCTGCGGCTGCCTCGAACTTATAAAGACTTGGTCACATGCTTCAGACGGCCAATCACAGCTACTGAGACATTTGCAGGCATGGCTGGGATGGCTTAAGGCACACCAGTTAAACGATTGTTGATTGGCTGTTGAAAGCCCGCCATGAAAAGAGCGCCAAAGCATGCAAAACCCGGAAATAAAACGACCGAACACGGATTTTTACCCGAACATACAGTAAAGTGTCCGTGTCCGTGTTCGGGTACAAAAAATCCAATTATTCGGTACGAACACGAATAATACAGTCCGTGTTCGCTCAACACTACTGCTAAACCGAATTTACTCTGACAAGGAGTAGATTTAGAAAGCCATCTTACTAAAGAACTGTTAACACTGCTTATCATTGACAAGAGCCATATCGTACGTTATCATACAGAGGGGGGATGCCCTCCCTCAACATTTCAGTCGTGCTTTTCTGGATATACTGGGCACGCTTCCAGATGGTACTAAGCAATAAGGTTATTTCTTTTAAAAATTAAATCTGGGGACAATTTACTGACAATGCACACTTTTAAACACCACGCCTACAAAACCATGGCACCATTTGTAGTCCCACACACAAATTCACAAAATAATTGGTTACAGACTTTTGTAAAATAAAACAAGACATTCATCATAGAAAAATGCCTTGAGCGCTAAGAATAAAGGAATGATTCTACATGTGTAGTGCCTTCAAAAAATTGGGGGTGTGGATAAATTGTGGTTAAAAGCAGGAGGGACTTAATATGGTGTGGGTAAATAACACATTAGCCTATGCTGATATTGGTCAAAAGTGTATGCACAGAATACTAAATGCAGTGGTCTGGTGTGAGTAATGTACAGAGTACATAGGTGAGGAGTAAGTAACACACAAAGGTCAGGAGTAAGCTAGGCACATGCAGGCATCAGAAAAAAGTAATTGAAGACCATTATTGAAAAGATTATGGGATTTTAAAGAATGATGATGCCAACATGAGTTCACTGCATTAAAGCATATTTTTATTACAAATTCATTAAAAAGTTTGGAGTATAACCCTCTAAAAGCATCAATACAGCATGCCACACTACTAAATGCCTCAGAAAGCATGGCACCCCACTTCCAGAGCATGGACTACATTGTACATGGGATCTTTATGTATAGCATGAAATTATAAGTAATACACAATGCCCTGCGTTATAGAGAAGGATTTAGCGGTGTTCCTGAACCAGACGCATTTCGCCCTATAGGCTTCCTCAAGGGTACATGGGGTGCAGTGAGCATTGTTGCTGAAATAAAGAGAAAACAAATGATAATCCTCAAATAATATGTGGAATATTTACAAAGTTTGCAAGAGTTTACAAAATATCTCAGAACTCACATTGTTAGCCCCCGTTCACACTAAGGAGACCTGTGAGGCGACCTGGTCGCCTCACAAGTCGCCGTAGGTCGCCTCCCATAGGGAAGCTGCGGACCCGTTCTGATAGGAGCGACACAAGTCGCTCCGACTTAGAAAAAGGGTCCGGAGCTTCTTTGGGGCGACCAGGAGGCGACCGCCATAGACTTCAATGTTATGAAGTCCGTGGCGGCCACTCCGAGGACGCGGCGCGCTGCTCGCACCGCGACCTCGGAGGTCGCGGTGCGAAGTAGCGTCGCCCCTATGTGAACGGGGGCTAAAAATGATGCCCATTCACAAAAAAGATAAACAAGATAATGTTAGCCACTCTAGATGCAGTTCAGGATATGAATGGTACACAAAGTGGTCATAAGCATCCAGGCTAATAACCCTCCACACGGGGCCTCCCAACTATGTACCCGCATTTTTGGAGCACCACCAGAGCATGACACTGCTATGCTGCAAAAGCTGTATTGTGCAAACTCTTGCTTTGATGAATAAAGCTGGATACACACTATACAATTTTCTTTAGATTTTTTCCTTTAGACTTACCAAAACCATATAATATGAGGTCAGACCTAAACACTTTCAGTTTGTATGCAATCTGGCAGACCCTTGCACTACATAGTTAAAGGTAAATCTAAAGGAAATCTACCAACACAAGTTGTATAGTTTGTATCCAGCTTAAGATTGCAGCCTATTCTACATTTGTTAACACAATGTCTGCTTATAACCATGTTTTCTTTGTGGCTAATCTCTATCATGGATTGCTTCTGGAAAAGGAGTCTGCAGAAGGTAACAGAAATCTTTCCTATGTTTATGTTGTTAGTTTATGTGCATATCCTTGTCAGGTCAGAAGGATTTCCGCCGGGGAGAAAATGTGATAATTACTCTACTTATTCAATTACTGAGTGTATCTACTGACCTGTGACACACTGTGGTTGAAGAGCCCCTTTTACACTTGTGCGACTTGTCCTGTGACTTGGGACTGCAAAGTTGCATTACACGTTGTACCCCATGATTTCCCTATGATTTCCAATGAGTACGGTTCATACTGGTGTTACTTCAAAGTTGTCCCTACACTATTTTGGTCCGACTTTGATGCGACTTGAGGTCTATAGTCCTTAACATTGCACAGGCATTGCTTCAAGGCGCGACAGAGTCATGCAAATTTCAAGTCACATAAGTGTGAAAGGGGCATTAAACTGGAGAGTGTAAATCTGGTGCAGCTCTGCAAAGAAACTAATCAGCTTTGAGTTTTTTTTTTTTTTCCAAAGCTTAATTGAACAAGCTGAAGTTAGAAACTGATTGTCTACCATGCACAGCTGCACCAGATTTTGCACTTTTTAGTTTTAGTAAATCAACCCCATAGTGTTTGTTTTATGGCAGCTGTGCCTTTTGCATTTCCTGATGAGGTCATTATTGGGATTATTAGGTAAGCCCTCTAGAAGAGCTCATGTGCAAAGTGGTATAGGAAAGGGAGTCTCCCTTCACATGGAGCAGACAGTAAATTAACGTAGCAATTAAATGGAGATCCTGGTGCTTATATGAGATTCTGTCCAGTTCTCACAGATAAAGTGGAGCCTTTGTGTCCTGATAGCAGACAGGTGGTGCCACAACACACAAGGGCATAAAATAGGACTGCATCTTTAAAGTTAAAATGTACCTATTCTTTTTCTCTGCATTTGAAGTTGGTATACTATCTTCCTGTTAATGCACACCAAGAGATATCTTTAAAAAAATAAATCTTCTTGATTTTTCTGACTTAACGTAATATTAAACCTAAAAACAAAAATTTTATGTATTGCAGTTTACCAGTTCTTAACAACTTGCCGACCGCTCACATTGAGCGTACTGCAGCAAAGTGGCTCGTGATCGTCCAGCGATGTAGACCTACGTCGCTGGACTCCTCACCTTGTGGGCGGCGCAGCGGGAGTTGGGCCAGGGGAGGAGAGGCGGTGATCACCGCCGCTCTTCCCCGATCGTTGGGGATCGAGTGAGGAAATCTGCCCGCTTGTGTAAACAAAGCGGGCGGATATCCTATGTGACAGGCAGGTGCAGATTACAGGATTTAGCATAGCTGAACCTGCGATCTGTGCCTGTGTCACTCAATCCCCTCCCCCCACACATGTCAGTAAGCACCAGGCAAACAGTTAACCCCTTGATCACAAATAAAGTTAACCCCTTCCCTGCCAGTGTCATTATTACAGTAACAGTGCATATTTATAGCCCTATTTACTGTAGTAAGGTCACTGGTACCCCCAAAAGTGTGTAAAATGTCAGTTAGGGGTCCGATCTGTCTCCCGCAGTCCTGCAAAAAAATATCGCAGATCTCCGCCATTACTAGTTAAAAAAAAAAACAATAAAAATGACATAAATTTCCCGTAGTTAGTAGCTGCGATAACTTTAGCGCAAACCAATCAAAATACGCTTATTGCGATTTTTTTTACCAAACATATGTAGCAAAAAACAAATTGGCCTAAAATGTTAAAAAATTTTGATTTTTACATTTTTTTGGGGGGGGGGATTTCATATAAAAAAATGTGAAAAATTATTGTTATTTTTTCAAAATTGTCGCTCTTTTTTTGTTTATAGCGCAAAAAGTAAAAATCGCACAGGTGATCAAATACCACCAAAAGAAAGCTCTATTGGGGGGGGGGGGGAAGGATATAAATTTGGGTACAGCATTGCATGACCGCGCAATTGTCAGTTAAAGTCGCACAGTGCCAAGTTGCAAAAAGTGGCCTGGACATAAAGCAGGAAAATTCTCCGGTGATAAAGTGGTTAAAGTTGGTGGCTGCATTAG
The DNA here is from genome assembly GCF_965119305.1 of Pelophylax lessonae. Taxonomy (NCBI): domain Eukaryota; kingdom Metazoa; phylum Chordata; class Amphibia; order Anura; family Ranidae; genus Pelophylax; species Pelophylax lessonae. Next base: position 464,316,168 of record NC_138769.1, read on the forward strand.
TCTAATTTTTTTTGTTTTTTTTTTTTTCTTTATTTTCACCTGGTGATTCTGCCAGTAACCCACACTTCCTGTCTTAGTTGTCTGCATTCTGGATGGGGGTTCAACTGAGACACCTTCGGACAGCAGCATTGTCATTCTGAGAGGAAGGGAGTGTTAGATGGACTAGCAGATTTAGATGGAATTGACTAAGAAATTAAAGCTGAACTCCAGAGAGCACTTTATAAGTAGTTACAGCAAACAGCGTCCTTTCCTTTTGTAAAGGATTTACATAAATCAATAAAAACTGACCGTTGTAAATACCCCTGTCAGTGATAAATAGTTTGTTTCAAAACTCTACCTGGCACTTTTGCTGAACAGCTTGGTCTGTTAACCACTTCTGTAACGGAAGGATTTGCCCCCTTAATGACCAGGCCATAGCTTGCGATTCGGCACTGCATTACTTTAACGGACAATTGCGCGGTCGTACGATGCTGTACCTAAATAAAATAGATGTTCTTTCTTTTTTTTGGTGGTATTTGATCACCTCTGCGTTTTTTATTTTTTGCACTATAATCAAAAAAAGAGTGACAATTCTGGAAAAAAAAAACCAATATTTTTCACTTTCTGCTATATACCATTCCCAAAAAAAAATTTAAAAAATCTAAATTTTTTACCATTTTAGGCCAATTTGTTTTCTGCTACATATTTTTGGTTAAAAAAATCGCAATAAGCGTATTTTGATTGGTTTACGCAAAAGTCATCGTGTCTACAAACTACGGGAAAGATTTATGTAATTTTTATTGTTTTTTTTTCTTTACTATTAATGGCGGCGATCTGCGATTTTTAGCGGGACTGCGACATTGTGGCGGACAGATCGGACCCCTAATTGAAATTTTTGACACTTTTGGGGGGACCAGTGACATTACTACAGTAATCAGTGCTAAACATATGCACTGTTACTGTAATAATGACACTGGCAGGGAAGGGGTTAACACAGTGGGTGATCAAGGAGTTAAATGTGAGCCTAGGGGAGTGATTTTAACTGTAAGGGGGGGCTTGTAAAATGATCACAGAGACATGTGATCCTACATAGAAGGATCACAGGCACTCTGTGATCATTCCAGAGAGAAGAACGGTCAACTGTGTTTACAACTGTTGCCCGTCCTTCTCTTTCATCGGGGAATGATTGCTGGTGTCAGGCAGCAATCGGAGCCACCTGCCCTTCACATCGGAGTCCCTGCTGCTGTGTGGAGGCGGGAGCGTGCCCTGCCAGCGGCGCGTGCTCGCCCCTATCTGCAGGCACGCGCCCGACATATACCTACATTGGTTCGTGCAGAAGGGGCTGCCTGCCGCAGTATAACTGTGGTGGGCGGTCCTTAACCGGTTAAAGGAAAATGAAAAATAACAGATTTGCTGGCAAGATCGCCAGATGAAAATTAAGAAAAAAAGCATAAAAAAGAAAACAAACTCAGCTACCACATCTAAGGATTAGTAGCTGCAATATATTAAATCTTTGTTTTTGGGTTTAATACATCTTTAAGAAAAATAAGGATTTCTACTTTTCCTCTAAAAATGGTAATAGAAAAATGGAGGTTGCCATGGCTGATTTATTTAAACTGCCAGCTGTCTGGCTTATATGGCAAGCAGCTGGCTCAGTCTTTATACCTAAAGTACGATGTTAGATGTGAGCCCCATGAGAGCCTCAGTCCTTTCTGAGTCATTGAACCAGACTACTTGGTCTAATCAGTGACTCATAGGGCGATATTTATAAAGCGGTAAATGCAACTTAACCACCACTAAACCTAAATTGGGGATGAATCAATTACTGCCATTTAAAGAATTATCTGCTGTGAATGTTTGAAGAAAATCATATATACAGCTTGAGAAATATGTCCAACAGAAATTAAATGAGGGGGGGGGGGCATTTGGAGAACGGGTTGAGCATTAGACATATGCAGAATGGAAAAAATTGTTTAGTTTTGGATTAATTCATTATGTTACTAATTTTGTTTCATTGATTCCTTTCAGAATTAATTTAGCTTTACTTAGTTTTGTTTATTTTAGTCATTTTCTAACAATTTCCAAAGTTTCAGAACAATTCGAATTTGGATTGGTCAAAAAATGATTGACCGGGAAGCTGGCCTCTGCGTCCTTAACAACCAATGACGGGCTTACTCGCTGACAGCTAGTTAGCTTTTGAGGACGCTCTGATTGGTGGAGCGAAACGCGTCAAGCCGTTGCCCGTACGTCCGACATCATATCTGGTGTTTGGAGTGCAGAACGCAGAAGCAGCGTCCAGCACTAGGAAATTAATACAAGGTGTTTTTACTACCGTTTGTATGTAAGTGTAACTTTTAATTCTATTGAATAAAACTGCTGGAAGGTACCTCACGATGGAGATGTTTTCTTTTATTATGGGGGGAGCTGTCTGAATAGCGAGGATAAGGATTCTCTAAGCCACATAAACTTGTTGAATTGGAAAAAGAGTTGAAGTGATTATTGGAGTATATACAAGCCAGAGTACTCAGCGTGGGAGGCTGTGACAGGCATATTACTCTCATAAGTCCGGTGAGTGAGGGACTAAGAGGGGAGCACTGTGTGAAGTCACCTGGCACACATGTGATGAAGACCCACTTATTTGAGCACAAGAGCACTTTTGAATGAGAAACTTGGCACATAATCATTAATTGAAAAGACTTTTTGTTGAAGACTTTTATTAATATTTATTTATTTATTTGCTATATAAACAAGTCATTTTGCACATGCACACTTTATAATTACAGAATGGTCACATTGGTTGTTTGATATATTTATATTGCATATTATATGTAATATTATTTGGCATGTGTACACTTTATATATTTAGCACTTTATATCCAAGAGAGTCATTGAGCACATATTAACTTGAATAATTTATTATATTTAACATAATTTTGAGTAGCGCTGACACATATATTTATTATCACTTTAGAAGTACCCCTTCTTGTCTAGCTGCAGCTCTTTTATTAAATTGTAATTATATATTAATTAATTTATAACACCATAAGCGCAGGTACTCTTATTGAGCTTGGGTACAACCAGCCTGCCATATTCTCTTACAATTATCGCTAGCGGCTGCTATAGCCCCTAGCGATAATCACTGTCTTCTACCAGTGGGGAGGACTTCCCCCACCTGCCCCTGTCACCCGCCCCCCCACTGGGAGCCGACAATAGCTCAGCAGGAACTTAAACAATTGACTACCAGAGTTCTCACAAGCACCCTGGTAGTTCATTAGGATTTACAAGCCGTCAGCCAAAAAGGCTATAGGTACTTGTAGTTCATTCATTCACAACACTCTGTGAATGAATGACATGGCTGCATGGGCGAAGTTCTTTTCAAATTGTGACAGCGGGTGTGAGGAGAAAATTCCTAGCTCACTGTCACAATTAGAAGGGAGATGGAGAGAGGCTGCAGGAGTGGGAACATGTCACATGTTTCACCCTAAAAATGGGTGGAACATGTAACATGTTCCCAAAGGTGAACTTATCCTTTAAATAAATGTGGCCTGGCAAGCCTTGAACCACAGTTCAGGCTGGTGTGGACTCAATACCATACAAAAAAATGCTTATACCACTCAGCTGAATTACCCAATATCAATAAATATATACTGTATATTTGTGTATACAACCATGGCCAAATGTTTTAAGAATGACACAAATATTATTTTCACAACGTCTGCTGCTTTAGTTGTTATGATGGCAATTTGCATATACTCTAGAATGTTAGGAAGAGTCCCTCTTTGCCATGAAAATTAATTTAATCCCATAAAAACCTTTCCACTGCATTTGTGAAGAAGGCTTCTGAGCAGTGCATCCAAGAAAGTCCAGGAAGCGCCAGGACCATCTCCTACAGTTGATTCAGCTGTGGGATCGGGGCACCACCAGTGCAGAGTTTGCTCAGGAATGGCAGCAGGCAGGTGTGAGTGCATCTGCAAGCACAGCGAGGCAAAGACTTTGGAGTATGGCCTGGTGTCAAGAGGAGCAGCAAAGAAGCTACTTCTCTCCAGGAAAAATAGCAGGGAAAGACTGATATTCTGCAAAAGTTACAGGGATTGGCTGCTAAGAACTGGGGTAAAGTCATTTTCTCTGATGAATCCCCTTTCTGATTGTGTGGGGCATCTAGAAAAAAAAACCTTGTCCGGAAAAGAAAAGGTGAGCGCTACCATCAGTCCTGTATTATTGCAATAGTAAAGCATCCTGAGACCATTCATGTGTGGAATTGCTTTACAGCCAAGGGAATGGCTTCACTCACAATTATGCCTAAGAACACAGCCATGAATAAAGAAATGTACAAAAACATCCTCCGATCAACTTCTCCTAACCATTTAGGAACAGTTTGATGATGAACAATGCCTTTTCCACCATGATGGAGCACCTTGCCATAAGTCAAAAATGATAGCTAAGTGGCTTGGGGAACAAAACATTGAAATTTTGGGTATTTGGCCAGGAAACTCCCCAGAACCTAATCCCATTGAGAACTTGTGGTCAACCCTCAAGAGGCAGGTGAACAAAAAAAAAATCCCCACGAATTCTGCCAAACTCCAAGTACTTATTATGCAAGAATTACATAGTTACATAGTTAGTCAGGTTGAAAAAAGACAAAAGTCCATCTAGCTCAACCAATAAAAACAAATAAATAAAAAAACACAACCATACAATCCCATATGCACAATCTTATACCCACACTTGATCCAGAGGAAGGCGAAAAACCCAAGCAAAGCATGATCCAGTTTGCTTCAGCCGATGTTCCCTGGATCAACTTTACCTATAAATGTTAGTACCCATTTATATTTTGTAGACCCAGGAAAGAATCCAAGCCTTATTTTAAAGCAATATACTGAGCTGGCCAGGACCACCTCTGGAGGGAGTATATTCCACATTTTCACAGCTCTTACCGCCATTTGTCAGGATGGGGCACAGAAATTCATTGACAGTATGCCAGAGCGAATTGCAGAGGTCTTAAAAAAGGAGGGTCAATATTGACTCTTTGCATAAACTTCATGTAATTGTCAATAAAAGCCTTTGACACCTATGAAATGCTTGTAATTATACTTCAGTATACCATAGTAACATCTAACAAAAATATCTAAAAACACTGAAGCAGCAGACTTTTTGCCACAGCTGTATATATGTATATATATATAAATATACACCATATATATATATATATATATATATATATATATATATATATATATATATATATATATATATATATATATATATATATATATATATATATATATCACTATACAAATATACTATAGTATATAACACTATACATATATACTATAGTATATAGTATATTCATATATAGTATAGTATAGTATAATATAATATAACACTATACTATATATATGTATATCAATATACAAAAAAAGTGCAGCGCTCTCCTTCAAAAAAGTGCATTCAAATTATAGTGCATAAAATATCTGAAAACAGTGTAAAAATGATCTATATATAATAAAGTAACGTGAGTCCATCTTTTATTTTAAATATATATACAGTCCATTAATAAATGATTCAATGTCCGTGAGAAAAAAAGGGTTGCAATCCCATACACCAGAAACTCTTTAGTAATTGCCTCTGATCACCACAGTGGCCTTCACCCCACCTACGGGTGTCTTCTCTCCTGCTTGAATGGACCTCACTAATTAAAGGAGATCTAATTGTGCTTTGCAGTGTTATAAATGGCACCGCTCCCACTAGCTGTACATTCCAAATCTGGTGTATGAGACTGCAACCTTTTTTTTCACGGACATTGAGAGTCGGTTCATACTGATCCGACTCAAAGTCAGCACTGAATAATTTATTGATGGACTGTATATATATATATATTTTTATATGCAAGAAAAGATGGACACACGTTTATTAATTTATTATATATAGATTATTTTTACACTGTTTTCATATATTTATTTATGCACTATAATTTGAATGTACTTTACGGAAGGAGAGAGCCGCACTTTTTTGTTACTATACAGTAGAATTGTTACAGTATTGGCTGAGAGTTCTTGAGACAAGGTATAAAAGTGTATTTAGGTATTCCCACAATTATATTTGTTTTCACACGGGTTGCATCTAATTGTTTTTTTTTTGTCATTGTATTGCCATATGTATTTAATATTCATTGTACGCGTACATATGCAGCACCATTAGTTTATTAAAGCAGTTATACCTCACCTGCTTTCATTACAGAATAATAAAATCCTTACATTCTAAGATAAATATGATACTTTTAAATCCCAAAGAGACAGCAGAGTCTGTGTTATAATTATCAAGGCAAATATATTGCATACAAGCCAGTGGGCTCTCCTGCAGCACAAACTCCGCTCCAGTTTTTTTCCCTAATCATGAATTTAAAAGATTCTAGTAAATCTCCCCTCCCCCAGTCATCCACGTCCACAAATACAATTCATAATAATCATAACTGCTTGTTTTATGTGATTTTTCATGTTTTATGATACATTTAATCTCATAAAGGCTTTTAAAAATGCTTGTTAAAAGTACTTATAGGAATACCTGAAAATGTTATGTAGTGAAATGTATTTATGCAATATAGGCAATTGCTCTCTGTATTTTTAACAGTGTGCAGTAATTCAGCAGTGTTTGCTAATATATTGTACAGACCTTACTCTTGGGGACAGGTAAATGTATTCTGACACAAATAAAACCTGATTCATTTAAATGTATTCATCTCTGTGGATTGCCTGTGTAAATAGACCACACTCGATGAAAATAAAATATTAGCCATTTTCTTTCAATGGACATTCAAGCCCAATATCTGAAGAGCTGAGAGTTTATTTAGAGATGTTTAATACTGAAAAGGACGTTGGCTGCAAGGCTTTCTATTATTTTTAAAGTGAAGCTGTAGACCATTTTGAAGAGTGAGAAACAAAAGTCATAGCTTACAGCAGATGTCCCATGCTTCCTGAAATTATTTTTATTCGCCATAAAAGCAACTTCTGCAGGCCTCCCACAGGCTAGAGTAGATACTGTATATACATGATGAGTTTCCTCTCTCATGCACACTTTCCAAAATGAATAGGTTGTCTTGAGAAGTTAAATTTAGTTTTTGGGTTAAGCATTATTTTTAGATAAATGATATAGATATCCCTGTGCTGGGGTATATTAGTGTGGAAATTACTAATCAGACTGCTGCTAGGTGAAAGGTGTGTGTTCCTTTAACCACTTGCCGACCAGCTGCTGTAGTTATTACACAAAACTACGTATATGTATGTCGCTTCATGTAATAGATAGTAGGTGTGCACACCCTCTGATTGGCCAGAGAGGGAGCTGAGAGAACAATGGTCTGCCGTGTTTACAACAGCAGACCACCGTTCTGTCTCCACAAGGAGCGATAGCAGGTGCCCGGAGGCAATCGCGGCCGCTGGCCTCGCGGATCAGCTTCTCTGCTGGCAAATAGACGCAAGCACCCCCAGGATCGCTCCCGCAAACCTGCCGTACAGGTACGGCGATTCGCGGGAACCTGCTGACCTGCCGCCGTATATCTGCGGTGGCTGGTTGGCAAGTGGGTAAAATCATCTGGTCCTTAAATGGTTAAAATTTAATTGGGAAACCCTGCACTGTCTGTGTTCAGTATATTATTAGTGACCTAAAAATGTGAAAGTACTTAAACATAAAAACTTCATACGTGTTAGGAAAGCTTATAAAGCCAAAAGTTCATAAATCCATAAGGTGCTGTGGATCCTTTGTGCCACAATTATTCCTTAGAAAGTACCGCAGTACAGCTCTATTCTTTGCTTTTTAACAAGAATGCACAATGTGAGTGTATTTTTTTTACTATAATAAATGCCCTTTTTTTACGTTATCATACTATAAATGTTTAATTCTCCTCCCATGATAATGCTCAATCGTTGGACACGTGGGGAACTACCAAAGAATCACTAATAGAGTCACACAAGATTTCTCACTACAGGCGATATCATTATGGAAATCTAGTAAGGGAGGGCACGAGAGGAAGGTAGCACAGCACTTTCACCATTGTGCCATATTTCATTGCACGAATTGCACTTTCTAAGGAATATTTGTGGCACAAAGGATCCACAGCACCTTATAGATAGATTTATTAACTTTTACTTGCACATGTTTTAAAATGTTGGAATTTTTTATGTATGTGTGTTTTATGCATAAGCTTTCCTAACACTGTATGAAATTTTTATGTTTAATTACTTTCACATTTTTGGTCACTAATAATATACTGAACACAGACAGCGCAGAGTTTTACCATACATTATTTTTAGATACCTCCGTTCTGGGAAATGCTGGATCATGTTTAAATTCCAAATTTTCTCCAAAGTCTGTTTGTATTAACACAGTATAAACACTGCAGGACCTCTAGTATGCAGATTCTGGTTTACCAAGTCACGATGAGACACTTAATTAAAGTGGTTCTGAAGGCAGAATATTTTTATCTTACTGCATTCTATGCATTAGGATAAAAAACCTTCTGTGTGCAGCACCCCTATTACTTACCTGAACTCCTTTTGGATCCAGTGATGTTGCACGAGAGCTTCGGTTGCCCGGGACTCTCCCTCCTGATTGGCTGAGACACAGCAGTGGGCACCATTGGCTCCTGCTGCTGTCAATAAAAGTCAGTGAGCTAATCAGGAGATAGAAGGGGTGGGGCTGAGCTGGGGCTCTGTTTCTAAATGGCCACACAGAGCAGCGGATCAGCTTGGGTGCCCCTATAGCAAGCTGCTTGCTGTGGGGCACTCGGCAGGAGGGAGGGGCCAGGAGTGCTGGCGGGGGATTCGAGAAGAGGATCTGGGCTGCTCTGTGCAAAGCCACTCCACAGAGCAGGTAAGTTTAACATGTGTGTTATTTAACCACTTGCCGACCGCCGCAAGTACATTTACTGCGACAGTCAGCCCCCGCTCGTTCACGGCCATCCCCACGTGCGTAACCGGCGGCTCCGATGTCCACCGGTCACTCGCGATCTCCCGCTGGAGAGGGAGAAAGGCAGGCGGCTAATGTAAACAAAGATGCCTGTCATTCTCCCTGGTGTAACAACAGAGACTATATGATCCTGCTATGTAGGATCGTATGTCTCTGTGGTTACATCAAAAGCCAAGCCCCTAGGAACACACTTAACCCCTGGATCTCTAATAAAGTTAACCCCTTCCCTGCCAGTGTCATCATTTTTACAGTAACAGTGCATATGTATAGCACTGATTACTGTAGTAATGTCACTGGTACCCCCAAAAGTGTCAAAAATGTTAGTCAGGGGTCCGATCTGTGCCCCGCAATGTCACAGTCCCGCAAAAAAAAAAAAAAATTGCGATTTTTTTTTACCAAAAATATGTAGCAGAAAACAAATTGGCCTAAAATGTTAAAACATTTTGATTTTTACATTTTTTGGGGGGGAATTTCATATAAAAAAATGTGAAAAATATTGTTATTTTTTCAAAATTGTTAGTTAATTTTATTTGGGTACAGCGTTGCAATTGTCCGTTAAAATCACGCAGTGCCGAATCGCAAAATAGGCCCTGGTCTTTGAGCCGCCAAATCCTCCGGGGCTTAAGTGGTTAAAAAAGTGAAAAAAAGGAGACTTTAATATTACTTTAAAGTGTAATTTCAATTTTCAGTGAGATTTTGTAGAACATTTTCTACAGCACTTATCTGGGGAGAACCAAGGTTCTATAACTATAACACAAAATGTATGCAAGATACTAGTTAGTGTACAAGTAGTGTCCATAAAACTATATCATAAATGTGAACATCCTAATAGAGATGTCCCGAACTATTCGCCGGTGAACATCGCTTGTTCGTGTTCGCCTTGGCGAGCAAACATATGCGATGTTCGGTCCGCCCCCTATACATCATCATTGAGCAAACTTTGACCCTGTACCTCACAGTCAGCAGACACATTCCAGCCAATCAGCATACCCTCCCTCTCAGACCCTCCCACATCCTATAAAAAAGCAAGGACAGCATCCAACTTAGATTCATTCTGAAGCTGCAGAGTTAGTTAGAGCAGGGAAAGTGCTGCTGCTGCTGCTGCTGTCTTAATAGGGAAATCATAAGCTAGGCCAGTGTTCTGTGTCCACTCCTGCTGTAAGGACAGCATCCTGACAGCACCCCAAAAAGCCCTTTTTAGGGCTGGTATATTAGTCTGCTTTTATTTATTTTTTTTCTATATATATATATATATATATATACAGACTGTACTGTGTGCACACCACTCATATCGGGTGGCACAGTACCTTGCAGATAAAAAAGTCATTTAATTTTTACCCTTTAATATAATTGTAGTTGCCTGCCAGTGTGTGTCAGGCCCACTGACTGAACTGTGCCCACTGCCAGTGCCCACCACTCATATAGGGTGGCACAGCACCTTGCAGATAAAAAATTAATTTAATTTTTCCTCTGTAATATAATTGCAGTTGCCTGCCAATGAGTGTCAGGTCCACAGACTGTACTGTGCCCACTGCCCACCACTCATTTAGGGTGGCACAGCACATTGCATATAAAAAAGTAATTTAATTTTTTCTCTGTAATATAATTGCAGTTGCCTGCCAGTGAGTGTCAGGCCTCAGACTGTACTGTGCCCACTGCCCACCACTCATATAGGGTGGCACAGCACCTTGCAGATAAAAAAATAATTTAATTTTTCCTCTGTAATATAATTGCCGTTGCAGTTGCCTGCCAGTGAGTGTCAGGTCCACAGACTGTACTGTGCCCACTGCCCACCACTTATATAGGGTGCCACAGCACATTGCAGATAAAAAATTAAATTTAATTTTTCCTATAATAAAAAATAAAATTCATACAGAAAAAACAGGAACTGGCTTTTTCATTTGAACTTCAGTAGCGCAGGGATGGTGATAACCTCTTACCAAATAAATAGGATGATAACATATACCACATGAACACATGAATCAGATGTGATAAATATAAGCATAAAATCATAAATACATAAAAGCATGAAATCACATCAATAGGAGTCCATAAAGTCCATAGGTATAAAGTGCATAGAGCAATGAAAGTGCAAACATGAAGGATCACAGGTGCAACTTATGGGGACCACCATTGCTTGCCACCACCACACATTGCCCGGAGAAGTATCTGAAATTCAGACTCACTATAAATTTACCAGGAAATCTTCCAGAGGAGTCTTTGCAGCACAAATCAGAGATCTGGAGGAAACCTGATTTTACTATATGCTGTTGTTGGCTAGTCCATGAGAGTGGTTAGGCATAGGCGTCTGGTGAGTCTGAATTTCAGATACTTCTCCCGCCACTGTGTGGTGGTGGCAAGCAAGGGTGGTCCCCATAAATTGCACCTGTGATCCTTCATGTTTGCACTTTCATTGCTCTATACACTTTATACCTATGGACTTTTTGGACTCCTATTGATGTGATTTCATGCTTTTATGTACTTATGCTTATATTTATCACATCTGATTCAAATATTTTGGTATATGTTATCATCCTATTTATTTGGTAAGAGGTTATCATCATCCCTGCACTACTGAAATTCGAATGAAAAAGCCAGCTCCTGTTTTTTCTGGATGAATTTTATTTTTTATTATATTTACTAATTTAAGTAGCAGCAATTTGTGTTATTTGTGTTATTCTGTCAGGTTTGTGTTACCTGTATTTCCTAAAGCGCAGTGGATTACAACATCGTCTATTAATTTATTACAAGTAGTGATATTTATATATTTAATTTTTCCTCTGTTATATAATTGCAGTTGCCTGCCATTGAGTGTCAGGCCCACAGACTGTACTGTGCCCACTGCCCACCACTCATATAGGGTGGCAGAGCACCTTGCAGATAAAAAAGTCATTTAATTTTTCCTCTGTAATATAATTGCAGTTGCCTGTCAGTGATTGTCAGGCCCACAGACTGTACTGTGTCCACTGCAAATGGACTGTTTGCGGCTGTTTGCAGTGCGTTAAACGGGGAGTTTGGTCTGTCAGAGTTTGGTCTGTCACTGTAAAGCGGGCGTAACTCTTACACTACCTGATCAATACAACATCATACCTGATCGTATTCACACACTGGATGTTTTAAAGCACGTTATTCCAAACAATTTAGGAATGTTAGGTGATTTACGCCCTTTATGGATTAAAACCCGACTCTGCATCAACTACGTAATTTTCCATGGGAGTTTTGCCATGGATCCCCCTCCAGCATGCCACAGTCCAGGTGTTAGTCCCCTTGAAACAACTTTTCCATCACTATTGTGGCCAGAAAGAGTCCCTGTGGGTTTTAAAATTCGCCTGCCTATTGAAGTCTATGGAGGTTCGCCTGATTCGCCCGTTCGCGAACATTTGCGGAAGTTCGCGTTCGTTGTTCGCGAACATAACATTTTATGTTCGCGACATCTCTACATCCTAACCAATATAGTGCAAACATGCAAAACTATCATAAAAGCAATATATGGTAGCCTAACATAAAGAAGACAATTGCTTAGTAATGTTTTAGTAATTATGTTATGTTTTTTTTTTACATGTTGCTTTGTTACCCCCTTAATGATGGAAGATAAAACAAATCCTAAACCCTGAACACAGTTTTGAAACACTTGACATGTGTTAGTAAATGTGTACATATCATCACAACTACTTAGTATATCTAGGTGAATTATACCTTTGGTTTTTTTTTTTATGGACAAATTGGGCTTTCATTTGGTAGTAAATGGTAATAGATCACTCCTATTTTTTTTGTTTGATAGAAAGCTGGCACAAAATAGTAAAAAAAAAAAAAAAATCATTAAAAAAATAGCTGTCAGCCAATCGCGGCTGATCTCCTCTACTGAGCTGTAACTCTTACCGATCCACCACTACCCGAATATGCCTCTGAGCTAATTTGCTGCTTTATTCACTGTGCCACTTCTAATGTATCCTAGGTTCAATATCTACACACCAGTAATTGGGAGCAGGTAGGATGTACCTCCTAATGGACCATTTCTCTCTGTGTCACTAGATGTGGTCTCTTCACCTCCAACTTACTCTCCACCTTGTTGGTGGAATCTTTGCATCCTGTCGGATGGCAGAATCAGCTGCCAGTAATCGGCAAAGTGTACCTAGACACCCAAGTATTACTACTATCTGCCTCAGCTCACATGAAGCTGCTGAAAGAACTGACGATCTGCACCTTGTCTCCCCCCAAGTTTCCTTGCATACGAGGACATTTTCTGGATTTACCAATGTTTGCTAGTTGCAATATGGTCTTTGAATTGTTATTGGTCTCATATGCCCTGTTATGCACTTGTGGAGACCACATATGATTTGTAACTTTTACATATTGTTATTTTCATATGTCTGTTATCTTTTGGAAAACAAATAACATTTCTTAAAAAAAAAAAAAAAACAATAGCTGTATATTTCTTGATATTTCCTACTGCCGAAGAATAAACCCCAAAAAAGTCTCCTTCTCCTAATGATCGCATTGATACCACATATGTGTATGTTATTTGTTGTTTGTAGCCATAGTAGGACCCAGAAATCATAAGGTGCATTTTATTTTTTTCTATCCTACCTAAAACACACTGGGGTTACTTTAGGAAAGACAAATAGACTGTGCACTTTGCAAGTGCAGGTGCTCCAGAGATTAATAAATGAGGTTCACTTTGCAAAGAATACACAATCACATGCAAGGAAAATAAAAAATAAAAATAACATTTTTTGTTTGCACATGATTGGATGATGGAAGTCAGCAGAGCTTCTGCTCATTTATTAAGCTCTGGAGCAACTGCTCTTACAGAGTGCAACTTTGTAATGTGCAGAGTCTATTTGTCCTTAATAAATCAACCCCACTGACACTAACTGACACTGATAATAATTTTAAAATTGCTTTTTTAATCCTACCTAAAATACTCTGACCCTTGACCCTGACTTTTGATGCTGACCTTTGACCCTAAATCTGACCCTGACCTAAATAAATCCCTGATCTAGCTCTTTTTGCTTTTGTAATATTTTTTTACAGACACTGTTTGTTTACGTTATTCTCTTCTAGCAAGAAGAAGAATATTAAATGGGGTTTGTTTATTAAAGGCAAATAGATTGTGCACTTTGCAAAGTGCAGTTGCACTCTGCAAGAGCAGTTGCTCTAGAGTTTAGTAAAGGAGGTAAAGGTCCACTTTGCAAAGAATGCCCAATCATGTGGAAGGGAAAAAAAACAGCATTTTTGCTTGCACATGATGATGATGATGGATGGTGGAAGTCAGCAGAGCTTCTGCTCATTTACTAAGCTCCGGAGCAACTGCTCATGAAGAGTGCAACTGCAAATAAATCAACCCAAATGTAGCTTTTGCACCATTCAAGAGGGGAGAAAAACATAATGGGCTTTACAGTGATTAGGCGATAGGGACCAAGGGCTCTCAGTGAGAGACTGGCCTCAGGGCTTTTTCCCAAACAAAGGTACACATACTGTATATGTAGCTCCGCGGATAAAGACCCACTTCCGTGAGGCTGCATATATGTGTATAGTTGACAAGAAGAGTTTAAAGATGAATTCTAGGTATGGTATATTTTTACATAGTTGCATTGGTCCAGCTTGGAACAATGTAACGCTATTTAGCACATTAAGTTGGTGCAGTGCTAGTTTGGAATACATTTTTTATTATTCAATTACCAACAGACAAAGTATAAACAAACATACCTTATTTATCAGCGTATAACATGCACTTTTTCCCCCTGAAAATAGGGGGCAAATCATGTGTGCGTGTTATCTGCCGATATTATATCTGGCTGCCTCGGAGGGGAAGTGAGAGTGCCACCACTTTTCACAAAGCTGGGATCTCCTGTGTACTCTGCGCTCGCAGTCACACACAGTCCCGCCTCCTGGACCAGCTCTTAGGATAGATTTCACATGTCCGAGCATTAGACCTGTGTTCTGGCTATCATAAGAGCCGACCAAGGAGGCAGGACTGTGTATGACTGCGAGCTCTGAGTACACAGGAGATCCTTCTGTGTAATCCGGCATATAGCAGGCTGCAATGATGGGCAATGGCGAGACTGCATATGGGTACAGATCAGGCTGCAATGATGGGCAATGGTGAGGCTGCATATGGGCACATATCAGGCTGCAATTATGGGCAATGGTGAAGTTGCATATGGGCACATATCAGGTTGCAACGATGGGCAATGGCGAGGCTGCATATGGGTACAGATCAGGCTGCAATGATGGGCAATGATGATCACAGATCAGGCTGCAATGATGGGCAATGGCGAGGCTGCATATTGGCACAGATCAGGCTGCAATGATGGGCAATGGTGAGGCTGCATATGGGCACAGATCAGGCTGCATTGATGGGCAATGGTGAGGCTGCATGTGGGTACAGATTAGGCTGCAATGATGGGCAATGGTGAAGTTGCATTGATGGGCACTGAAGAGGCTGAAGATGGGCACTGCTAAGGCTGCATTGATGGGCATTGACCCTTATTTTACTTCAAAGTTCTTTATTTAAAATGTACGTTTTTTTTCCTGAAACTTCCCTCATGAAATTAAGGTGTGCATTATACGCCTGTGCGTGTTATACGCTGATAAATACGGTATACATATACAGGCTCTGATCTGAGTTTTGTTATTATCCATTTGTATGTGAAGAGAAAAAATAAGGAAGGCATTTAGGTTTAGTTAGTCTATAGTTTCAGTTCCACCTAAAGATTCAATGGCTCTTCAATTTTTTACCACTTACTGTATGTGTTTGTTTGCATCATTAACCATCACAGGTACAAAATATTCACATACCCTTATACCTACATTTCTGCCTATCGTTACATTTCTACTTTAGCACTGATCCACTGAGTCAGGCTTCCGAATTTTGACTTTTCTTACAGAAAAAATATATATTTATTTGTTTTGGCATTCGAAATATACTCATCCCTTCAGCTCGATCATTCCTATTAAGACAGTTGGGTTTTATTATCAATTGTTGTGTTTAGCTAAACACAACTATTTACAAGGGATGCAAGTACAAAATTGTAAAAACTCCAGGAAAAAAGAAAATCTCTTGCAGTAGAGCTGCATCTGAGATGCAGAGATTGATAGCTCGTTAAGGTCTAAAGGACTAGTCCATGCTGCTAGGATGATCTTCTCCCGTACACTCAAGCAGTCTAATGTCCTGACATCATCAAGACTAATGCAGAGTCCGTAGGCCTGCACTGGACATGATGACACCAAGGCCAAGAGGGAGAGAGACAGCACAAAAGCCATAATGCAGTATGACCAGTACATCTTTATTCAATTCTCAAATAGTTCCACTCATGAAGAGTAGTAAACTTTTTTTTACAACAAATGTTATACTTGCCTGCTCTGTGCAATACTTTTGAACAGATCCTTCTCTCTGATCCTTCTCTTCTGGGGTCCCATAATGGCACTGTCCTCCTCTCCTCTGTCTGTCCCCATGGCGGATCCCGAGCCAGGCTGTGTGCATTTATTGTTCCCTCCCCTTCCTCACAGAATTTGATTGACAACAGCAGGAGCCAATGGCTCCCACTGCTACCTCCATGTCCAGTGAGGAGAGAGAGTAGCACAGCACTGGATTGAGATCAGGCTCAGGTAAGTATTGGGGGGGGGGGGCTGGGGGGATGCTGACCATGGAAGGTTGTTTAAAATTTACAACCACTTTGAGCCAGATACAGCCAGCCAAAAAGCAATTTCAGCAATCAAAAAACAAACACAAGGGCGCACTGGCCTAGCGCATTATCCTCCAAACAGGTTTTATTAAATAAAGAGATAAAAAATACTCACAAACGAGTTCATGGTATGTGCATATCGAAGTAATCAGTTGTCGTCAGCATCAGAAACAGAAGATGTACCGTCCTCAAAAGCTTGAAATGGCTTACGCATTTTGAGGCTTAGCCTCTTCCTCAGAGCCTCCAAATAGCAATTTCAGAAGGAGGACATAAATAGCAGCCCCCATATTCCCCTTATGGAAATTATTTGTCAGTAACAATGACTGTGATTCCATATTTGTCACATTTGTCACATTTGTCAGCCTTAGCCACGTAAATTACTTCTGCTCCTTTCTGTGATGTCAACATGAAGAAGCAACATTGCTCCTCTGGACACATGTACACTTCACAGGCAAGATAACTACACTAGTTATATGACTGATTGTGTATCAGTAAAATAGAAGGAAATTATTACTGCATTTAGAGCTACAGTAAAATGTTTTTAGTTGAAGAATGGCAGCAGGGATAGAGATCTTACCTATTTCATGCTACAGAAACACATAAACACTTACAATACATAAGAACTGGTTGGGCTTGTTACATTTAAGCACATTTATTTGAAGAACAGCAGCAAAAATGCAGCTCTTATGCATTTCAAACTTTAACAGTGACTATACACTGTCATAACATAAAACAAGTAAAAGCTGTAACCCTGCTGTGATTCTGGTAGATATGTACTGTATATCATAGGCAATTCCAGCTGTGGATGCTGGCTCACCAAATGGTCCATCAGCCATTTCAAACTCAATAGCTGAAAAGAAAAGAGGTACTGCACTCCAGGCTTAAAGCCACCATAAACATTTATTAATCCATCTAATGCAAGGCAAACCACCTAAATCTCAACCTTCTGGTACATTTCACTTGTAATGAGTGAATATTTCTCAAAATCTAAAAATAAATATCAAGTCACGTGCTATAATAAAATTATATTTAAAAAAACACAAGTTTTTGAGCTAGTGGACAATCTGAACAAATAAGGTGATAGATTATCCATCCTATGTTGATGAGAGGTGTTTTTGGATAGTTACTTTGAATACATGTATGTATGGCATCAGGACTGAACTTTGAATTGGATGTTTCCCACTTTTATAGATGGTCCAGTACACCTTTCATTGTCATGATTTTTCTCCTCCTTTTTTGGTGCCCCTTTTCAATTCCATACCACTCCTACCTTTTCTTATTTCCCTCTCCCCCCTCACCATTATTTTTTCTTCCTTCCTCCCCCTCTGGCCTCTACTCCTCTTTCCCCATCCTATCTTTTCACATTTTTATTTCCTCCTTTCCCTCCACTTATTCCCCTCATTTCTTGTCCCTTCCTTTATCCCCTATGCTTTCCCAATCTTATATCTCCCTCTTCCCCTCTTCTTCTCATCCCTTTCTTTTTTTTTCCCCGACATGTTTCTCTTCTCTTTTTTTTTTGCTTTTTCCTTCTCTTTTGCCCTTCCCTCTCTCACCTCCTCCCATTCTTTATTTAAGACATTTTTTTTACACTTTGGGTACACTTTATAAGTGATAAACGGTCAAGAAAGTCGTGTTTTTACAATGATGTTAATCTGTTGGTTTTTGTATAAGGGAATTCCTCCACCCAGTAATCCCAGCCTAGAAATAGGTTAATTATGAGTGAAACACATCAGTGGGTGAACTTTCAGGTGGTTTTCCTTGGAAGCAGATGGATTACTAAATCTTTATGGGTCCTTTAATTCTTGAGTGCGACTATTCCTTTTCTTTTTGTTATTGTGATAAATATATGGCAATTTTGGGCATGAATTTATTGTAAATTCAAAACAGGGGGCGTTCTCCTTAGGGAAGAAAACGCATTGTAAAAGTATTGTGTGTATTGGTGTGTATGTAGACCTATAACAGGTAGTGGGAAAACCCAAATGATCAGACAAAGGGTAGCTTAAAGATGGACTTTACTACATAGGTGCAATTGCCTATCCCATCCTCCTTCTATCCAACTTTCTCCAAAATACATACAAAAATTATCACAACTCCCCAAAGAAACCCCAGAAATTGCTGATGTCCTTTTCCTCACCACACTAGTCAGCCAATCAGATATCTTGAACCAATTACCCTGCCAGCTCATTGTGAGTACCACCCCTCCACTGTCCCACACTGCCTTTTCTCCAGCTCAGCCATGGACATTCACTACATGCATCTTCGCACCATTCCTTCTCCCTGTGATCACAGCCACACACCCTCATTGTCCTCTCTCTCCTTACAGAAATCACTTGGGTTATTCTTGCATACACAGTTTACTTCATTAGACTAGCTACCTGAATCATAATATCCCCCCCATGGCCCCTTCTTTTGCCTGTTCCACTCTATTGTCAAACATATCTGATCTCTCCAGCTTTAGCACATCACTGTTATCCTTACTTTACCCATACTAATCACTCTTTCTTTGTAAGTCTTCACTGATAGTAATACAATCAAATTCCCCTTACATTCCTAACTGCATACACCACTTGTCACTGTTAATTTACTGCACCCTGCATGGTTCATTAAAACTTTCATCTTACTTCATCTTTCCTTCACCTCTTCACTTTTCTTCTTTATTGTTTCTTTTTTGTTTCCAGCTCAGTCACAGTAACTTAGACACATTTATCCTTTTAACTTTTTATAACTTTTTCCCTTATCTGTGCTACACAACACACTTCCCATTAACCTTGTCACCTCCACTCATCTGATCCCAGCTCAACACCACCACAGCCTCTGGCTCAGCAACACTGCAGTCATTCACAAAGTCACACATAGACTGCAACAGCTTTCTGTCCCTATCAGCTCTGTTCTAATTTTTCTCCACATTAATTACACTACACTTCTTGACATCCCTGTCAGCTTATTTTACCCCACATCCTTCATCTGCATAGTACTTTCTCAAAAGCTTGTCAGTATCCTCTACTTAGCAGCATTATTTCTCCCCAATCCAGGGGGACACAGCAGCTGTAACTGTCTGCGTTCAGGGATTCTCACCTACCCCAAATGCCTGTCACATTAGGATTAGTAGTTGTGTCTGTACAGCCACTGTGTCCCTAGACAGCAAGGGTGTCAAACTCAAATTCATTGTAGGCCGCATCAGCATTATGGTTGCATCCAAAGTGCCGGTTGTATCTGTAAGACAATATAAATGTATTCAGGGCTTTTCTTTTCAGAGAATAGGTGCAAGTACTCAACCACACCCTCCCCTGCTGAACCACTTTGAACTGTGGGTGTGGCTAAATTACATTGGGAGGATTCTAAAGGGGCAATAAATATCAGGAGTACATTGTACTTAGTTCAGGGATGCGCTATGTACAGAGTGCTTTTTCAGGGATTCCCTATGCACAGAGTAAAGAATTTAGGAGTGTGTTGTGTACAGACTGCAGGGTTGAGGAGTGTGCTACATACAGAGTGCAGGGTCTAGGTGTGTGCTATGCACAGTATGCAGGGTTCAGCTCTCTTTCACAGGCTTTCCATATCTCACCGTCACCCCTCTTCGACTCTGACCTCTGCACCATTCTCCTCCATCCTCCACCTCTACACACATCTCCCTTCACAGCCCTCATCTCTATCCTCCCTCCCCCAAAAGCCTCCTCACATCTCACCTACCCTTCCCATGTCTAGTACCTCCTGGCAGCATAGGTTGCTCAGCCTCTCTCTTTCATTTCCTGAGAGATCATCGGCCAGCATCTGTGTATCTGGGCACAGATGGGGATCACAGTGCAACTTACCAAATAATGCTCCATCCCACACTGAACCTGCATTTCCCTTGTCCCTGACATGAGTGCAGGGCAGGCAGGCATCTGTGAGAAGGGGTAGGAGAAGAAAAGCAGTGCCACCTCAGTGTAGATTAAAAGGTTATTTATTACATAAAACAATGTAGTAACTCACACAGAGGAAATAGTTGATCAGCAAATGGTGATGGTTCATCTGCAACACTGTAGGGATGTTAGGGAAGTACACTGTGACGGTCGTGGTCCTTGCTGTGCCGGTGGAGTCTGACACTTCCTGTGTTTCTGGCAGCGTTCAGTATCCAGGCTTACATCCAATAGTGGCAGGGTGGTGCTCGCGTTCGGAGCATGCGTGCTCCTTCCTCAGGCGATGCAAATTTGTGTGTCAGACTGGGAGTTTTATAGCTGAGGGACTCAGGGGGTGGGAGTTTGTTGCTGTGGAGATGCGGTGTATACAATGAGTAATCTGGCTGGAACAGGAAGTCATATGATAGAGAGTCTCCGGGGGTGGGGGCCTGTTGCTGAGGAGATGCAGTGTATACAATGAGTTGTTAAAAAAAAAAAGGTTTGAAATAAATAAAAAAATAATAAATAAATAAAATAAAATAAAACAATAATAAAAATGAAAATAAAAATAGAAATAATAAAATTAAAATTAGAGGTAAAGAAAAAAAAATTATGAAAAAATTGATAATATTTAACCTTGAAAAAATAAGAGATAATGTATATATACTCATATGTATAGGCGCGCAAGATAGGAATGAGATAAGTCCATGATGGAGAGGGGCTTCTCGTAGGTAATTGAGATGAGGGTGGTAGTATTTCAAGGTAGAGGAAAGTAGAGGGTTCACCTCAATTTCTTCGTTTAAGCCCCCCGGTGCTCCTGAGGAAGGAGCATGCATGCTCTGAACACGAGCACCCCCCTGCCACTATTGGATGTAAGCCTGGATACTGAACGCTGCCAGAAACACAGGGAGTGTTATGCCTCGTTTCCACTGAGCGGATCGGTTCGGGTCGGTTCGGTACGGTACGCTAATTTGAGTGTTTCCATTATGAAAGTGGCCCATACAACCGAACCAAACCGCACCATTCCTGGTGCTGCTTCAGATGTAGGGCCATAGGAAATGGTACGGTACGGTTAGGGCGGAGCTACTGGCGTCACACGATAGAGTCCACTGATTGGCGGACAGGAAACCATCAATGCTCACGTCAAATGAAAGAGCAAAACAAACACCTCATTTGGTGTAAGCCCCCCATGGTCCCTGGTGGCCCGACTTGCAGTGGAAACACTCACCTGAATAGACCGGACCATACTAACCCTTCCAAACTGTACCGACCCGAACCGTTCCACTCAGTGGAAACGAGGCATTAGACTCCACCGGCACAGCCAGGACCATGGCACACAGTGTACTTCCCTAACATCCCTACAGTGTTGCAGATGAACCATCACCATTTGCTGAACAACTATTTCCTCTGTGTGAGTTACTACATTATTTTTATGTAATAAATAACCTTTTAATCTACACTGAGGTGGCACTGCTTTTCTTCTCCTACCCCTTTTTATCTGTTGCAGAGTCCCTCTAGCTCTGTATGAAGCCTGCAGCCACCTCCACCATCCATCTCCACTAACCCCAAGGATTGAACTATTCTGCATACCTCCTAAAAAGACTACCTACAGCCACAGTTGAAACTTTTTTCATAAGATCGAATGTACTTGACTCTTTCACTGGCGCAGGTCAAACGTTGTGTATAGGGATCTGTGAGAGCCACTGAAAGGAAAGTTGTCCTTGTAAACACAGAGGGTTTCTGTGTTTACAAGTAACATTGGTGAGCAGGGAGCCTCTGGCAAGAACTGAAGGTGGATGAACAGAGTTCAGCCATGTTTCGGCTGAAAAAAATCCCTCGTTGCAAGGGGCCACAGGAAATGGCCTGGAGGGCTGGATTTTACCCGCAGGCCTTGTGTTTGAAACATATGCCAAAGAGGAATATGTGCATGCAGCTCCAGTCGCATTAACCAGAGCACTTGAGTGAATTAATCAATTCCATTTTTTAAATTAACAATAAATAACTCAAACACAAATAGGAGACCAACAAGTTATTATAAGGATCTGTGGGGCAACCAGCTAGGAGACAGCCTAAATCCTCCAAAATCAGCACAAATCAAACAATATAAACAATTCCTGCAGTGCTCACACACAAATCATTTGTGCCAAAATTAGCATAATGTAATAAGTAACATGTACTCTATAAGCTTCCTTGAGAAAGATTTTGCGGTATCCAGTCAAAACATGTTGATATTGGCAGAAGGTGATGTACAGGGGCATTGCTGTGGAGTGTGCACTGTCATCAGAGTTAGTAAGGGCTCAGCCCGTTTGTGGTAAGTTGATTAGTGATCCTCTTCCTTGCTCTTGCTCTGCTCCTATTGTACCTGTCATTAGGTGCACATATGCTTGCACTGCAGTAGCAACATTGAAGCAACACAGCTCAGAAGCAACAGGTAGCTGGCAATATAGAGTGAATGCCTTGTTTTATGGTTATACATGTTACTTATTTCTTTGGGGTTGATTTACTGAAGGCAAATATACTGAGCACTGCAAGTACACTTGCTCCACAGCTTAGTAAATAAAGCAAAGCTTCACTTTGCAAAGAATACTCAATCACCTGCAAGGAAAATACAAAACAGCATTTTTTCTTGCACATGATTGGATTATAGTAATCAGCAGAGCTTCCCCTCAGATCTACAGCAAATGCACTTGCAGTGAAAAAAAAAAACGATTATCTACTCTGTTTACATCACATGATCAGCTGTCATTGGCTGAGAGTTGATCACGTGGTAAGGGGCCAGGATACTCCTATCTGTGATCAGCCGAGTCTCATGGACTCGCTGATCACAGAGAGAGCCACACGCACCCTTCAGGGAGTATGCAGGCAGCTGATGCCCAGGAGGGCGTAAATGGATGCCCTCTCAGCAAATTAGGTCCGCAATGTAGTCATCTTTCGGCTATAGCGCAGGCAAGAACAGGTTAAGATTTAATTCAAATGATAAGGGAAACCACTTCAGTATGGCAATTAAAAAGCTTGCCTGCCCCCCTCCCTGAACAAGACCATAAATTATTAAAGGCTAAATTCCCCTTTAAGAGCATGTTACATGTTACATGTTACATGTTACACCCATAAGTCAGGTTTAATGTTTCATATGCTCCAGACTTGCCCCCTGCACCTCCAACCCCCCCCCCCCTCCCCCCTCCCTATGACAGTATGCAAGGGATTCTCGCACCTGCTGTCCCATTTTGAAAATAGCATGGCCGTGCAGGGCTCTGCCTACACAGCCACTTCATTTATTCACAGCCATCTGTGAATAAGAGTACTACAAGTACTGTTAATCATTACGGCTGATGACTTGTTTTTATTAGACTGAGAGGGCGCTAATGAGCGCTCTTAATGTTCATTCACAAGCCCTGCATCTTGTAAACAGTTGGCCCGTATTGGCGGTACAGGCTGAAAGCTGCAGGGCTTGTCTGCAGGATCCTGATATTGCACCCCTAAACCACTAATCACGGGTGCAAAACTCTGCAGGCTCCTGCGGGGAACAAAATAATAAATTGCCTTTTTTTCATCTACAAAAATGTGTGCATTTAGTATTGTTTACCAAAAGGTGAACTTAGCCTTTAAGTTGCAAAACTATTGTAATCTGGTAGATCCACTTAAGAGTTTTTGCAGTTACTGAATGTGTCAAACACCTTCTTAGAACTGAAAGAACTAAATATCCTATGGTGCATTTGCACATTTTTTAGACATAGACCACACCCATAAGCAGACTTACTAATGTTCTAAGAAAGTTTGTTCATTTTCCTAATCATTAGTGGGTTAAATCAGCGTTCATTTTAGTCCACAGTAATGAGAAAATTTGAAGGAGCAGGATGGAGAATTTTCCTTGAATTAATGAATTTCTAAAAGTGTATGAGATTTTTTATTCAGTAAAGTCAAATCATTCCAACATCAAATGTTAAAATCAAATGAAATCTTTCGAACAACATTTGAATGTTCTGAGAATTTTCATATAAATTTCCTTAAGACTTTTCCTAACAATTTTCATTTGAAATTCTATCCATCTATAGCCAGATTAAATATTCACTTATAAATCAGTATAAACTATGGAAGAAAAAATGTTTACACACTTATCTTTTGACATTCATACCGGTAGAAAACAATATTAAGTACAATAGGTGTAGACTGATGCTCTTTTCTAAAAATATTCCTAAATAACAACAAATTCCTAAATAGTGTAAATATAAAAAAAAATGTGTGTGTGAACACTCTAACAGTTCAAGTCCTAGTCATTTTCATATGAGTAATTTCCGAGTGTATAATTATTTAGGACTAAAGTGCAATAGCTCCCTCAAGCATCATCACAATTTCTGTAGTAAATGTTTAATTGTAGCCAGACTTTGTAACCTTAGTATGGCCTGTGTCCTTGCCATAACCTAAAGTTTGAACTCCACTCATTAAACATATGGGAAGATTTTTCCTAATGATTGCTACAATCCTATTTATGGGAAGTTATGGATCTGCTTCATAGCCATCCATGTAACTATTCTCAACAGCTGCTTTGAAAGAATTGATATTCAAGCCATTTCATACATTTTACAGTTCCAACATGCCTGTCAATATATTAGTACGTTCTGGTAATATTTGTTCTTGCTGGTAGTATATGTCATATAAAGTTGGCTAAAAAAATTAACATAAGTTATGGCAAAAAATATCTTATTTTCTACAAATAACATGAGCTATTAACGATCTTTGTAACTCGCAACATCTCCCTCCTTGAATAAGCTCAACCATAAGTGTCTACAGCAATGATGCAAAGATAGGATATCTACTGTTTCTAAAACATCTTTGAAAAAGTCTTTACAAAATTTGAAGTCTAATTGGTGATTTGGGAGCTTAGCATTTGTTAAGCAGAATATTTGTAGAAGACTTTTTGTTTGTCACTTAAGGTATGCACAGCACATAAAATATGTATTACAGCTTTTCCACAACTGCAGTAATTCAGTGTCAACATAATGCAGCAGCTTATTTTTAAATTGGAGTAAAAAGCCATTAGACATGCCCAGGAATAATAACTTAACAATGTGATATTTAGAAAAGGAAAACATGAGCTAGTTAGCTATCCTATAAAAAAGAGAAAACAAATTTTATAATATAAGAATAATACATGCTGTTACACATGCCCTTTAAGGCTCTATACTCACTATTTGTGGTAACCAGAGAATTGCCCATCAACTAGCTGGTCAAGGGAACATAGTATCTAAAATGTTTTGTCCAAACAATTCATATTCACACCTAATTAAAAATTCATATTTACACCTAATTAAAGTATACTCAGTGAAGTGACTGGCTTCAAGTGACACACAGAGATGAAGCTAATCCTCCTACATGTTATTTCTGTCTCTTCTCTGCATCCATTCAAAGTGCAGAATTTTTTAAAAGCTTGCCTGAAATGTCAGAAAAAAGGGGGCGGGGAGCCAAAATTACACTCTGCAGACCTCAGTGAGGAGGACTCGGAGAGCTGATTGGACAAAAAGGACACCCCTCCTTCACACAGCACACAGGAACGGAGCTGAGGCTGTCAATCACAGGCTGTATGCTGGAGGTCCCTTTCCTGTCACCTTTTTTCTCTTGGTGTCGGGAAAACTTATCAGAAGTGACTCATGCTGATAGTAGAGGAACAAAGCAGTATATAGAAATGACACTTAATATTGTTATGAATTTCATTGCTATAAGCAAGCATTTTACTGAATGAAATAGATTCATTCAGTTTGCTTTGTTGTGATTAGCTGATATTGGCCACAGCTAATCACATGGTACAGATGGGCTGTAATTTGCCCTGTCTGTACCTTGTGATCAATGTGACCACTCATAGCTAGCAACACAATTGTACACAATGGATGGCATGAAAGGAAGCTATTCATTGTTTACAATTGTATGGTGTGATTGGTCACAGTGGTCACATAGTACCAGCAGCAGGCCGGTACCCTGAATAATCATTGCCTGTGTGATGACAGATTGCACTGCAGCGCACAGCCACATGCCACATGCAATCAAGGAGGAAGTCTTATTGCTTGGCGGAAACTGGTTAAGGATCCTGGTTTGGAAAATATACTGTACATTAGCCAATGTATAATTTTTGCCATCAGTTACCAAAGGAGTTTCCTTTGATATATTTACAAATGTGAATTTAGAACTCATTGATGACATATTGGACACCTAATGAAAATACAAGCCCGATTCTAAAAAAAAGTTGGGACACTGTACAAATTGTAAATAAAAACAGAATGCAATGATGTGGAAGTTTCAAATTTCAATATTTTATTGAGAATTCAACATAGATGAAATATCAAATGTTTAAACTGAGAAAATGTATAATTTTAAGGGAAAAAGAAGTTGATTTTAAATTTCATAGCATCAACACATCTCAAAAAAGTTGTGACAAGGCCATGTTTACCAATGTGGGGCATCCCCTCTTCTTTTTATAACAGTCTGCAAATGTCTGGGGACTGAGGAGACAAGTTGGTCAAGTTTAGGAATAGGAATGTTGTCCCATTCTTGTCTAATACAGGCTTCTAGTTGCTCAACTGTCTTAGGTCTTCTTTGTTGCATCTTCCTCTTTATGATGCACCAAATTTGTTCTATGGGTGAAAGATCTGGACTGCAGGCTGGCCATTTCAGTACACGGATGCTTCTTCTACGCAGCCATGATGTTGTAATTGATGCAGAATGTGGTCTGGCATTGTCATGTTGGAAAATGCAAGGTCTTCCCTGAAAGACGACATCTGGATGGGAGCATATGTTCTAGAACTTGGATATACCTTTCAGCATTAAAGGTGCCTTTCCAGATGTGTAAGCTGTTCATGCCACACGCACTCATGCAACCCCATACCATCAGAGATGCAGGCTTCTGAACTGAGCGCTGATAACAACTTGGGTTGTCCTTGTCCTCTTTAGTCCGGATGACATGGCGTTCCTGTTTTCCAAAAAGAACATCAAATTTTGATTCCTCTAACCACAAAACAGTTTTCCGCTTTGCCACAGTCAATTTTAAATGAGCCTTGGGCCAGAGAAAACGCCTGCGCTTCTGGATCATGTTTAGCTATAGCGGATTGTGTTCACGTTCACCGACAATGTTTTCTGGAAGTATTCCTGAGTCCATGTTGTGATTTCCATTACAGTAGCATTCCTGTATGTAATGCAGTGCCGTCTAAGGGTCCGAAGATCACTGGCATCCAGTATGATTTTCTGGCCTTTACCCTTATGCACAGAGATTGCTCCAAATTCACTGAATCTTTGGATGATATTATGCACTGTAGATGACGATAACTTCAATCTCAATTTTTCTCTGGGAAACTCCTTTCTGATATTGCTCCACTATTTTTCGCCGCAGCATTTGGGGAATTGGTGATCCTCTGCCCATCTTGACTTCTGAGAGACACTGCCACTCTGAGAGGCCCTTTTTTACTCAATCATGTTGCCAATTGATCTAATAAGTCCTCCAGCTGTTCCTTATATGTACATTTAACTTTTTCGGCCTCTTATTGCTACCTGTCCCAACTTTTTTGGAATGTGTAGCTCTCATGAAATCCAAAATGAGCAAATATTTGGCATGACATTTGAAAATGTCTCACTTTCAACATTTGATATGTTATCTATATTATATTGTGAACAAAATATAAGTTTATGAGATTTGTAAATTAGTTCATTCCTTTTTTACTCACAATTTGTACAGTGTCCCAACTTATTTGGAATTGGGTTGTATAAGAATAGGACCCAGGATAATACCAGTCCAGTACATTATCTAAAGTAGACTTTTTCAACAAAGGTGCCTTCAGGTTTCTTTACTGATGTGTTGGCAAAATGCCTAAAAATTGCCCAAAAATGATATACAAGCTAACGGGTAAATCAAGCCTGCCTTTTAGTTATACAAAGCTACAAGTTTTCATAGTGCACCTTCACAACATTCCAGATGCCAGCTTCCTAACAACTAATGACATCATCGGGGTCACATTAGCTGCGTGAAGGGGAAAAAATGAAATACTACTCAGTACCAGTGTGCAAAGGTATATTTGCTTACTTTGTTTAGTTTATTTTACATTTGAGAATGGGGTGCCTCAAGATTATGCAGAATTTTAAATGGTGCCTTCACTAAAAACAAGGTTAAGGAACACTGATCTAAAGCATGACAAGCTGTGCAATTAACCTGTGCACTCCTAGTCAGGTGTAAGACCCAACACAACCATATCATATAAAGCAGCGCTCACCAACAAAACTGTAAAAGTCCAAGTTTATTGCTTTATAAAAATCTGCAAGGTATATAAGAAAAAAAAAAACTTATGTGTGGACAGGTTGTCAAGGCATACCCAAGACGTGAGGAAAGCAAAAATTCTAGAAACAAAGTGAAACTAAATTGATGATGCACTGAGAGAAGGGCTGTTTTAAATGGTAGTAGTAGATTCCTTTTAGTTTGAAGGAACTCTGATTTTTGCTATTTAGCTCTATTCAAAACTTATACACCAAGGTAACTTTTTCATTAATTTCATGATTAAGGAATAGCAGGAGGCAGTAGGGGACAAAGAGCCAAGATGACAAACATTATCACTGGAAGATGCATCTTCTAAGAATTTGCTCACCTTGCCCAATGTTAGCAACTATCCTAGAACAGATCACTGGACAATTTTAGAGACAACTGTAAGGAACATTTATATATATATATATATATATATATATATATATATATATATATATATATATATATAGTTTAGTAGATCATTAAGAATACTTTTACAACGTGTTGAAATAGCATGCATAAAAAGCCAAAAATGTGTCCTTAAAATAGTTTGAAATTAAAGTAGTAGGCTGGTTTCTGGTGTCTAGAAATGATCACTGCCAATAAATTAATATGCTAATTGTACATAGAAGGCTGTCTATTAGAGGTGTGTGACAAATTCCAGCTGTGTGTTTGTAGGGATATACTGCTGTTGAACTCATTACAACTAACAGTTTGACAGACTTAATGCAGTCCTAAATGTAATGATTACAGCACGCTTAAAAGCTGCAGCTGAAACACGTTCAGGGAATGGTTCTCAGCTGCCTGGGTGTTAACTTGATGTTATATCAAGTTGCCTGGTAAAAAAGCATTACACCATATCGTATTTTAAAATGGTTGAGTTTAACAAATACACATCATCACATACGTTTTCCAGATTGTTTGGAAACAGGTTCCTTCTGTGCTCAGTTTCTGCACTAAGTACTGATACATGTGCATTTTTTGTGTGAATCGGTGTGACCTCTTGATGCTGAATAGGCCCTTGACTGAATTTTTCAGCTTTGTAATTAATGACCTCAAGTTGAGACCACCTGTTCATACAAGCTTTGTGTTTTCAATCTTGATTCTCAAACTTAGACGGACTGGAGTTGAATTAGTTTTACATGATTATTTTAATCAAAAAATTCAAAGTGCAGCGCAATCTCAACAATTTCTGATAGAATACAATAGAGTTCATAGAACCATATATATGTGATGATTTCAAATAAACTCATAAAGTGCAATGCAGTTCATAGATCCTTATTAAATAGAAAAAGTCCCATATAGCAAAATGCAAGATGGTATAGACAGTCTCTTATTAGCATTCAGAAGCCCAGGTGCTGGTAGTTGTAGCATGCAACAACCCACATAAGGTGCTTGGTCCCACCACTACAGCTCTCTCTGCCTCTCACCTCCACAATGCGACCCTACAGGGTCAATGAGCATAGATAATACACTTGTACTGGATCCTCCTCCTTTCCCCCTGGTTCCAAATGGATTTCATCGGCACCAAGATGGATGTTAAAAAATAGTCCGTGCATGCAGAAATACATAAGACACAGTGGTAACGATGAGGTCAGCATCTTTCTGCCCTCTCTCACTCGCTTCCGGGATTGCTACGGGTCATGTGACTTCCACCGTACGCATTATGTCCTGGTAAGCGGGACTTTGTCAACGGGCCTGGCCTGTTACAGGCGATACATTGATGCTTTGTTTCTAATTTGGGAGGGAGACATGGACAGTCTCCATGTATTCATGAACCAAATGAACAATAATAACAAAAATATCGTCCTGACTTGGAATGTGGAAACTGAGAAAGTAGTATTTCTTGACTTAGATATTTACAAGGAAGACGGTCAGTTTAAAACACAAAATTATTTTAAGCCAACCGATCGCAACGCTTACATACCACTAGATAGCTGCCCTCACAAACTATGGCTTTGCAATATTCCCCGGGGGCAATTCATGCATCTGAGACGTAATTGTACCTCCGATGAGGATTATGCATCGCAGTCGGCAGTCCTGGCAGGACGGTTTTTGGAAAAATAATATTTACAAGAGGATATACATAAGGAAGTAAACAAAGTTGGAAATATTAATAGAGAATCTCTGATTAATAATGCAAGAGTAGAAAAAGCAAATTCAGATTTCCGTATAGTGTTGGATTTCAATATCCAGCACAAGAAAGTAGAGCGTATCATAAAGAGACACTGGGATATTCCTAAACACGATAACATTTTGGGCCCTACTTTATCAGAACATCCCAAATTTGTGTATCGGAAAGCACCTTCATTGAGAGATAAGATCACACCAGGTGTGGTAGATCCCCCGACAGACAAGGAGAACCGTCTCTTCTCATTTTTATCTGGGTTTTATGCATGTGGCAAATGCGCCACGTGTAGAAATTGCAGGAAAAATGTGAAAAGAAGAAAAGATTTTATATCAGCTGCCACACAGAAAACATATAAAATCAAAAATCTCATTACGTGTTAAACTCAGGGGGTTGTATATATGTTAGAATGCGAATGTGGCCTACAATACATAGGCAGAACTTTGCGGGCTCTCCACGTGCGAGTCGGTGAGCACGTTGACAACATTAAGAAGGGCCTCATCGCCCATAGTGTATCCCGACATTTCAAACAATTCTATAATAAAAATCCGAATGGATTAAAATTTTGGGGGATAGAAAAGGTGAATCGGCATTGGAGAGGAGGAAATTATATCCGCCAATTAAGCCATAGAGAATCCTACTGAATTTATGAGGCTAAGGTATTGACACCATCAGGACTCAATGTGGATTTTGATCTTAATTGCTTCATTTCTGATAGGTAGTACACTTTATTTAAATGTATTTGCGATTTTTAAACATATTTTAAAATATGCTTTTATATTATTGTTGGTATTGTAATTTTAGTATCTAGTATTAATATTTCAGTTTTAGTGTTTTATGCTTCACAATATTGTAGGTTTATTGAATATGTGGCTTTTTAAATTTTATTGAATGTTTTATTGTATTTTTATCTGATTGTGTATGGGGTCGGGGTGTCTCTGCCACCTAGTGGCTGCTCCTAAGATAGCTGGGGTTATTTGTGGCTAATTATGTGTCCATGCCTCTGGGGTTTAGGATAACCGTTGTATTTAATAGCCTCTGCCCTTTTAAGAATATTCTTCTCTGGGGGCTTAAATTATAATATATGCAAGGTCCCTCAGTATATGAAGGAAATTACACCCATATATTAGATAAAGCATTACCATTACTATCGCGCTGGAAAGGTGTTGCCAGGATACTGGGGACGCTAATCCTACATGAAAGTATGCCCGCTATATCAACTCCCTTTAAGGGAGGAGGAAAGCCGTTGCCAGGAGACTGGAGACGCCGTACTAGCGTAGGGGCGGAGTTATGGTAAATATAAGCCGGGTCTGTACTGAGCTTCCTTATCCCCGCTGACGAAGTCCCGCTTACCAGGACGTAACGTGTACGGGGGAAGTCACATGACCCGTAGCTATCCCGAAAGCGAGTGAGAGAGGGCAGGGAGACGCTGACCTCATCGTTACTGCTGTGTCTTATGTATTTCTACATGCATGGACTCTTCCTTTATAATGTAAGTGCAATGATTTATGTTTGAATAAATGCCCATATGTAACAGTGAGCACTTAGATCCTGTCCTTTATTTTTTAACATCCATCTTGGTGCATGGTGCATGGTGCATGCCTACATACAGGCTTTATTTTAAACTGTATGTTACCCCAACATTTCCTATTTCTAATATATGCTCGTTGTACCCTGTACTTGTATTGAAAAGTATCCTGATTTATTTGCATTGCTTCCATTGTGTGAAGTACCTGGTGATCCTGCCAGGTCCCCTGATTTCCTATTTCAACCTGACTATGCTAGGCATGGGAGCACATCCATCCTAGTGTGGTTACCTTGCCTGTACTCAATGATAAGACTTCTGCTAACATGACCCCCGCCCCACACAATTAATCACTGGGAAAATCACTGTACTTTTTTCTCTGCCTCCTGCTGACATGCTTCCCTGCAGTCTCCACCCCTACCTCACTAAGCCCATTATACAGCTTAGAACAAAAGTCATGTGATCAATTTAAAAAAAAAAAAAAAATGGTATATATCGTTTTACATATATGTGTGTGTGTATATATATATATATATATATATATATATATACAGTCAGGTCCATAAATATTGGGACATCGACACAATTCTAATCTTTTTGGCTCTATACACCACCACAATGGATTTGAAATGAAACAAACAAAATATGCTTTAATTGCAGACTTTCAGCTTTAATTTGAGGGTATTTACATCCAAATCAGGTGAAAGGTGTAGAAATTACAACCGTTTGTATATGTGCCTCCCACTTTTTAAGGGACTAAAAGTATTGGGACAATTGGCTGCTCAGCTGTTCCATGGCCAGGTGTGTGTTATTCACTCATTATCCCATTTACAAGGAGCAGATAAATGGTCCAGAGTTAATTTCAAGTGTGCTATTTGCATTTGGAATCTGTTGCTGTCAACTCTCAATATGAGATCCAAAGAGCTGTCACTATCAATGAAGTAAGCCATCATTAGGCTGAAAAAAATGAAACAAACCCATCAGAGAGATAGCAAAAACATTAGGTGTGGCCAAATCAACTGTTTGGAACATCCTTAAAAAGAATGAATGCATCAGTGAGCTCAGCAACATCAAAAGACCCGGAAGACCCCAGAAAAAAACTGTGGTGAATGACCAAATAATTATACCCTTAATGAAGAAAACACTCTTCACAACAGTTGGCCAGATCAAGAACACTCTCCAGGAGGTAGGTGTATGTGTGTCAAAGTCAACAATCAAGAGAAGACTTCACCAGAGTAAATAAAGAGGGTTCACTACAAGATTTAAACCATTGGTGAGCCTTAAAAACAGGAAGGCCAGATTAGAGTTTGCCAAACAACATCTAAAAAACCCTTCACAGTTCTGAAACAATATCCTATGGACAGATGAGACCAAGATCAACTTGTACCAGAGTAATGGGAAGAGAAGAGTATGGAGAAGGAAAGGAACTGCTCATGATCCAAAGCATACCACCTCATCAGTGAAGCATGGTGGTGGTAGTATTCTGGCATGGGCATGTATGGCTGCCAATGGAACTAGTTCTCTTGTATTTATTGATGATGTGACTGCTGACAAAAGCAGCAGGGTGAATTCTGAAGTGTTTCGGGCAATATTATCTGCTCATATTCAGCCAAATGCTTCAGAACTCATTGGACGACGCTTCACAGTGCAGATGGACAATGACCGGAAGTATACTACAAAAGCAACCAAAGAGTTTTTTAAGGGAAAGAAGTGGAATGTTATGAAATGGCCAAGTCAATCACCTGACCTGAATCCGATTGAGCATGCATTTTACTTGCTGAAGACAAAACTGAAGGGAAAATGCCCCAAGAACAATGCAAGAACTGAAGACAGTTGCAGTAGAGGCCTGGCAGAGCATCACCAGGGATGAAACCCAGCGTCTGGTGATGTCTATGTGTTCCAGACTTCAGGCTGTACTTGACGGCAAAGGATTTGCAACCAAGTATTAAAAAGTGAAAGTTTGATTTATGATTGTTAATCTGTCCCATTACTTTTGGTCCCTTAAAAAAGTGGGAGGCACAAATACAAACTGTTGTAATTCCTACACTGTTCACCTGATTTGGATATAAATACCCTCAAATTAAAGCTGCAAGTCTGCAGTTAAAGCATATTGTGTTTGTTTCATTTCAAATCCATTGTGGTGGTATATAGAGCCAAAAAGATTAGAATTGTGTTGATGGCCCAATTGTTATGGACCTGACTGCATACACAGTATATATATATATATATATATATATATATATATATATATATATATATATATATATATATATATATACACACATACACATATATATATATATATATATAGATATATATAGATATATATATATACATATACACACACACACAATGGCTTTGTCATGCATTTGTGTTTTAAACAGAATGACGGAATGTGTTGTTTTACAAGGTAGGGCTTTACATACACTTTAAGCATTGACAACCTCTTGAGCATTTATCAACAGCATATGAAAAACTCAAAACACATTGCGTTTTATGTGGAAACCTTTTCTGCATATTTATGTTCGTCCAAGACGATATTTGCTGCATAGCAAAACTAGGCAAATGATCATGACTTTTTCTTTTATATTTACTATTGTTCCGTTAATATTTCCTTTATTTTTACACTAAAGTATTTGGTTAAAAGTGTTTAAGAAATGCATTGGTTTAACTTGCTGCTATAAGCTGACCATAGACATAAACATTTCTCAAAGCATGTAGGATCCAAGCATATCACACTGGGGTTAATTCATCAAAGCAATAAAATCTGCTTAATAAGCATAGCGAATGTCCACTTTGGAAAGTGTATGTTCACTTAGCATAGTGAACGTTAGTGAATAAAGTGAGGATGTGTAAAGTTTAAATACATATATACATTTTTGCTAACACGTGATTAACCACTTGCCGACTGCCTAACGCCGATCTACGTCGGCAGTCAGCCCCTCACAGGCAAAGTGACGTAGGGCTACGTCACTAGCTTGTGAGGGTCTAGGGAGCGAGCGCGCGCCCCCGGAGGCGCGCTCCCGCTCCCGCGTGGTCACGGACCCCCCCGCGCGTGTGACCAGCGGACCCGATGTCCGCCGGTCACTCGGCGATCGGCGGGGGAGAGGGAGAATGTCAGGCAGCTTGTGTAAACAAGCTGCCTGTCATTCTCCTCGCTGTAAAGACACTGATAAAACGGATCTAGTATGTAGATCCGTTGATCAGTGTCCTTACAGCTCAAACCACAGCCAATCACAGTAGAAAGCACGCCCCTAGGGATACACACAGCCCCTCCCTTCCAAATAAAGTTAACCCCTTCACAACCAGTGTATTTTTACAGTAACAGTGCATATGTATAGCACTGATTACTGTAGAAATGTCACTGGTAACCCCAAAAGTGTCACAAATGTCAGTCAAGGGTCCGATCTGTCCGCCCCAATGTCGCAGTACCGCAAAAAAAATCGCAGATCGCCGCCATTACGCGTTAAAAAAAAAACAACAAAAATGACAAAAATCTTTCCCTTTGTTAGTAAACGCGATAACTTTTGCGCAAACCAATCAAAATACGCTTTTTGTGATTTTTTTTACCAAACATATGTAGCATAAAACAAATTGGCCGAAAATTTTAAAAAATTTTGATTTTTACTTTTTTTTGGGGGGAATTTCATATAAAAAAAATGTGAAAAATATTGTTATTTTTGCAAAATTGACGCTCTTTTTTTGTTTATAGCGCGTGATCAAAAAATCGCACAGGTGATCAAATGCCACCAAAAGAAAGCTCTGTTTGTGGGAAAAAAAGGATGTCAAATTTGTTTAGGTACAGCGTCGCACGACCACGCAATTGTCCGTTAAAGTCACGCAGTGCCGAATCGCAAAATACCCCCTGGTCAGGAAGGGGGTAAAATCTTCCGGGGCTTAAGTGGTTAACTGACCAAAGCTCACCCTATTAAGTGCTATTCACTTCGAAAAGTAAACATACTTTTTTCCAAATATTACTTCACTAAGTGAAAAGCCTCTACTTATAGAGCAATTAACCCCATTGTCTCTAGATCTAGTTTCTTCCCTCAACAGGAGTGCCCTAGTCAAATGAGCATTCCTCAATGGAGGAGTGTGAGGCAGAATTTCTGGCACCAGGATAAAAAATAATATATATTTCTGGGTGTAGATTTATGGGTGTGTAACCACAGAAAATGGGAGTATGATTGAAGGACAATAAGACCCAACAGGATTAGTCAAATATTGTAAAACAATGCATTGAAGTAAAGCATATCAAGCATTCATTTACCTTACTATCCTAATTCAAAAGCATCTTGCATACTTTTTTATTTTTAAAGTAAATAATTTGTGGAACCTTTTGTTATTTGCTGTATTGTCAATTGTTCAACTAATATAATCTGTATATAAAAGAATATCTACACTTATGTGTGACGAAGTTCCTTTACTTAGTACATTTACAAAATTAACCATCATGAGATATGTGTATAATAATAAATCTACATTTTATACTATGGACACTTTTATGAAATGAGATGTGTTGTTGTAGCCTTTTCAGTATTCTCTAGGCATAGATACAGGATATCATTTGGGCAATTTGCACATATTTATACAATTTGTCATCACTCTGTCTTTGCAGTATTGAGAGTTACAAGATTTGCCTTCAGGCTAACTTTTCCACAGCAAAAACTGCTCTATACGAATCACATGTCAGCCAGTGAACAATTTTAGCAATTTGGAAAGTTTCAGGTAAACAGCAGACCTACTTTTCATATGAAAAATGTAGAAGTGTGAGAACCTGTAAACTTTAAAACAAGGAATTCGAATGAAGAAGGCATCTTACAAATAGGTCCACTCCATTGTTTAAACAAAAATTGTACAGGAGACCAGTTATTAGTACTTGCCCTTTTAACTTAATGTTCTACGTAGCAATAATGTTCCATACTTGATTTTGCATTTAGTAAACAACCAGTAGAATACAATTAAAATATGTGTGCTGTTTAAGC
The DNA here is from genome assembly GCF_965119305.1 of Pelophylax lessonae. Taxonomy (NCBI): domain Eukaryota; kingdom Metazoa; phylum Chordata; class Amphibia; order Anura; family Ranidae; genus Pelophylax; species Pelophylax lessonae. Next base: position 464,353,581 of record NC_138769.1, read on the forward strand.
CATTTAATGGTAGAGTGGGAAAATGTAAGTGTTTGCTACCCCCCCCCCCCCCAAAAAAAAAAGATCCTGTCCCTTTAAAGCTTAAATAACAGCACAGTGATTGTGCTGTGTAATTTGGCCCCTTGTACCACCTAAAAAACCTGGCTGATCCTGCCTGATTCTGCCGTCTTCTCTGTAAACTGACCACGATTTATCATGGCTGCTGAGCCCTGATACCATCATTCGCAGCTTTCCTGCCCTGATCTGTGCTCCTCTCCTCCCTCCCTCCCTGCCTGTCTGCTCTGTGTCAAGTGCCCACCCCCTCCTCTCCTGCTGCTGAAACTACTTTATTATCTTATATTATACTGTATGTAACCTAATGATAGGTGCTCTTGTCTCTGTGTTTTATAAAAAAAATGCAGGCTATAACTGATTTCAGAGTGCCACTCGGTGCTTATGTGACCGGCCGGCACACTCCTCCTCTTGTCCTGACTGACTTTAGCGGAGGAATCTCGGCCCGGCCCGCTGCAGCTGTCAGACGGGCAAAGGAGAGCCAGTCATGTAAACGCCGAGTGGCGTTCTGAAGCCAGGTATAGCCGGCACTTTTTTTTTATAAAACACAGAGGCAAGAGCACCTATCATTAGGAAACACACATCATTATACGAATTTAAAAGAGTGGGTTAACAACCACTTTAAACTTCATGTGACACCTGCTTAAACAATCATATTGCATTTTACACTCACAACTGAGTGGAAGTAATCTTCAAAGGGTTACAATATGTCTGTTGAAGGCCACACCTATTTCTTTGAAAAATACTTATAGAACATAGGCAATTCAACATTAAAATAATAAGTGCAACTTACGACATTTTGTTCCTAGAGAAAGGGACCAAAAACATTCCTGAAGCATTCAGCTTAAAATGTTATAGGGTGTTTATCCCTTTTCAGCTAGAAAAACAACATAGGCTCGATAACAATTTCAATCCCTAAACCAGCTAGGGCTCTAAAGAAGGTATAAAAGGGCTTCATGCAGCCCAGACGACACCAGTTTGGCATTTCGACTTTATAGATTCAGGAAACAGAAAAAGTCACCAACACTTCAGCAACACATTTACATATTTTTTGGTAAAAGCATCATATTTGTCAAAAAAAACCCCAATGTTTCAGTACCTTGTAGGATCCCTTTATCAAAGCAACATAGTGTCACTACGTTGCCTGATAAAGGGGTCCTGCAAAGCCCAGAAATATCCAACTTATTGGAAATATTTCCAATTTGAAAATGTGACGCTTTCACCAAAAAATGTGTAAGAGTATTACCAGAGTGCCGATTAATTCTTGTATTTCAAGATGACTATCCATTGCGGTCACTTAACCACTTGCCGACCGCCGCACGACTATCTACGGCGGCGGTCAGCCCCTCACAGGCAAAGTGACGTAGGTCTACGTCGCTCGCCTGTGAGGGTTTAGGGAGCGAGCGCGCGCCGCCGGAGGCGCGCTCCCGCTCCCGCGTGGTCACGGACCCCCCCGCGCGTGTGACCGGCGGACCCGATCGCCGCCGGCCACTCTGCGATCGGCGGGGGAGAGGGAGAAAGTCAGGCAGCTTGTGTAAACAAGCTGCCTGTCATTCTCCTCTCTGTATGAGAGCTGATCACATGGATCTACTATGTAGATCCATTGATCACTCTGCATACAGTTGAAGCCACAGCCAATCACAGTTAGAATCACGCCCCTAGGGACACACACAGCCCCTCCCTCTCAAATAAAGTTAACCCCTTCACTACCAGTGTATTTTTACAGTAACAGTGCATATATATAGCACTGATTACTGTAGAAATGTCACTGGTAACCCCAAAAGTGTCAAAAATGTCAGTCAAGGGTCCGATCTTTCCGCCGCAATGTCGCAGTACCGCAAAAAAATCGCAGATCGCCGCCATTACGCGTTAAAAAAAAAAACAACAAAAATGACAAAAATCTTTCCCTTTGTTAGTAAACGCAATAACTTTTGCGCAAACCAATCAAAATACGCTTTTTGCGATTTTTTTACCAAACATAGGTAGCATAAAACAAATTGGCCGAAAATATTAAAAAATTTTGATTTTTACATTTTTTTTTGGGGGAATTTCATATAAAAAAAAGGGAAAAATATTGCTATTTTTGCAAAATTTACGCTCTTTTTTTGTTTATAGCGCGTGATCAAAAAATCGCACAGGTGATCAAATACCGCCAAAAGAAAGCTCTGTTTGTGGGAAAAAAAGGACGCCAAATTCGTTTAGGTACAGCGTTGCACGACCGCGCATTTGCCTGTTAAAGTCACGCAGTGCCGAATCGCAAAATACCCTCTGGTCGTTTAGCAGCCAAATCCTCCGGGGCTTAAGTGGTTAAAGCACCCACCTGTTATTCTGTTTGAACACTGTAAGAAGTATAGCTCAGATTTGCCCTATTAAATAGAAAATTTTAGGAAGTAAATGGACAATACAAGGTCAAAGTGGAAACTGTACATGGAATCAGGCTTGAGAAAAGAATTGAGAAAAGTGAGTATGCCCCTAAATGCATTGCTTAGTTACTGCACATAATCTACAGTATATGTCTGCGCAACTGTACTTCAACATCTCCCATTTCCCAGATCACCACCATCTCACTTTTAGCAGAATAGCCAAAGAGGAGTGATCAAGGTGATTACACCACTGGCCATGGTGGGTTTGTTTCCATGTACCTCCTCCATTCCACTCCACCACACTCCATTGTGCAAGCTTCTGCCACACGTGCTGTTCTGCTTCACTTGTGAGTCCATTCTATGCATTATTCCCTATTCTAAAAAAAAATAATTTTATTGCACCGGGTCAGTGCAAATTTTTGTTTGTGTTTGCATTGTTTTAGTATTGGGATAGCGCTGGCTTAAGAAGCTGTAAGACATGGATTTTACCTGGAGTATCACAAACGACAAGCTTATACTTTGGAGTTAGATCAGGAGGACTGAATTGTTGGCTTGAATTTAGCCAAAGGTACGTTAAGTGCACAACAGATACAGCATCAGTTTAAATCCATATGATGGTCCCCATTGGACAAGCTGTGGTTTAGTGCTGTCATTAAGGTGTTAGCCTTTGACCTCTTGGGCTTAAAGCTCTGCTCCAGCCATGCATCTCCTCCCACAACCCATACCCCCTATCCCCTCTAATTGATTCCTGCAGCCAAAAAAATTCCTATTCTAAAAGCACAAAAATCTTAAATATGTGGACTCATGTGATGTGCCAGGTTCCGAGTCTTCTCTTCTTTTCTGCGGAGTGAGAAGGTACTTCCTGGGTTGGATCCAGAAAAGCAGATGATGAGGGGATCAGCTGGCATGGGAACAGACTTCTACACTGCATCATTGCTCTCTACAACTGAAAGGGGCACTGGAGAGTAGGGATGATCGAACGGTTCGGGTCGACCATCGGTTCCACCTGAACATTGGGTGTTCGAAATTCTGCCAAATTCCGAAACTTTTTGCGGTAAAAGTTCATAATTCGGTCACCAGAACCGCCCAAAATGCAATGGGACAGGAAGTTGGCTTTAAAAGCCTGTGATTGGCCCAGAAACGTCAGTAAAAGCCAATGAGGGGGCAGGAGTTTGCTAGGAACGTGATTGGAGTGACTACGGGGACCAGAGGCCAATCAGGAGTGAATACGCCCCCCAGTATATAACATAGCCCCGCCTAACCTCTAGCACTGTAATACAGAGACTGTGGAAGAGAGTGGAAGCATTTGTGTTACTCCTGCTTTGTTACACAACGTTTGCTGCATAGCCGACTGCTTGTAAAGCTCCATATCAGCAAAAGAGCAGTCAGCTTACAGACAGATTGTCAGTGTAGGTAGAAATACAGCGATTGTGCTGTTTAAGTCAGAAAAAAAAATTTAAAGGGACAGTGTCAGTTAGAAATGATCTTCTGCTGTATGGAGCTGTTCTTTTAGTGTGATGAAAGGGATATGCAATGTAGTTAGGGTACTATATACCACTATAGTTAGATTCAATAATCTAGTTTTTGTAGGGATAGTTTTAAGTGTCAGGGTTCTGTCTAGTGAGCACATTGCACTGCTGATATATCTACAGCAGGTATACGTGCTTGCTAGTCAGCTATTGTGCAAAATACATTGCAGCGATACACACATCTGCTGTATTTAGCGACAACTTTGGGTCGCATAGCAGTGTGTGTTTTGCAGGTGAATTTCACCGCGCAGAATTGCCAAAGCCTCAGTGACAAGTTAACGCCTGTGCAAAAGACTTTGCTACTCTGCGTCACACACATCTGCTGTATTTAGCGACAACTTTGGGTCGCATAGCAGTGTGCGTTTTGCAGGTGAATTTCACCACGCAGAGTTGCCAAAGCCTCAGTGACAACTATGTCAGGTAGACCAAGGAAAGGCATACGTGACCCTGCTGCGGAAAGGGGCACAGCTTCTAGGGTGTCTAGAGGCAAGGGTGGACGTGGTGGTCAGTCCTCAGCCAGGCCACCATTGCAATTGTTCTCCCGCAGTGGCCAAGTTATACGTCCACAGTATGTACAGGAGGTGGTGGACTATATTACCAAACCCTCATCATCGTCATCATCAGCAACTACAGTGACCCAGGCAGAGAAAAGTGGTCAGTCTTCTGCAGTTGGCAGAGCAAATAAAGATGAGTCCATGTCCACCTCAAGTCCTCCCATAGAGCCAACTTCAGACATGGCAGAGGAGTCAGCTGAGCTGTTTGACCACAGTGTCGGCCATCTTCTCCAGCCTGATGCTAAGTCCTTCATGGATTCTGATGTTGGATCTGAGGTTCAGGAGGAGGCAGAGCAAGCAAGAGGGGAAGAGCAGATGGCCCACTCCATCTAAGGCCGCACCTGTTGTCTCCCGGGCCACGCCTGATTCTCAGTCCTTTATGGAGTCTAAAGTTGGGTCTAAGGTTGAGGAGGAGGCAGAGCAAGCAAGAGGGGAGAGCAGATGGCCCACTCCATCTAAGGCCGCACCTGTTGTCTCCCGGGCCACTATACAAACCTCTTCTTGCTGGGCCTTTTTTGAGACATCTCATGCAGACCGAACAGTTGCAATCTGCAAGATTTGTCATAAGGGAATAAAATGTGGCAAAAATGTCAACCACTTGGGTACAAGCTGCCTAACCAGGCATTTGACAACCCACCACTTGGCCCGTTGGCAGGAGCATTTGAAGAATCCGCAAAAGGGCCAAAGATCGGTCAGTCGGCCTCTTAGTCCTCCTCGCGCTCCTCCTCGTGCTCCACCTGCACATCAGTCTGTCCCTGCTATAGTCACTCGTCACCTGTTGGCAGCCTCCACTGACAGGGATGATGATATAGCAATCAGTGTCGCATCTACCTCGAGCACACCACCAGCTGTAACATCTAGACGGCAAATTTTGATTCCACACATGCTGGAACAAAAAAAATATATATACTCCCCGCCACCCACATGCCCAGCGTCTAAACAGTAGTTTGGCAAAACTACTTGCTCTGCAACTCTTACCATTTAGATATATCAGCCAAGCGCTCACTCCGAAAGGAAAGACTGGCGTGCTGCTCTCCTCAGGCAGGGAACTCCAAACGGATGCATAAAAGAAAGGAAAAGGAGGTGCAAACACCTAGTGCATTACCCGTGGTACTGTTTAAAATAATTTAATAAAATGCTGAATGCATACTCATAAACATGAAGAATTAAAATCGTGTTGCAAATTCCCATCACACGTGTGTTAGACCATGTCCTGGAAATTGAGACCGCTAACGCGTTTCGGGAGTCAAGCTCCCTTGTTCAGAGCCCTGAAGGCCCCCTTTATTCTAAGATTCCTGACCCCATTATGCCTAGCTCCCAGAGGCCCGAGCAGGATCCAGGGGTGGAAGAGGAGGAGGAGGAGGACGACGATTCTTCAGGAACTTTTGCAGGCTTTGAGGAGGAGGAGGAAGACATGTGGCAATCTGCAAGGCCTAGTTTGACTCCCTCAGGACACTTTGGAGTAGTACGTGGCTGGGAGAGGGAGGAGCACGTTCAAGATCATGTCGTTTTGAGTGACCCCGAGGAGTCAGCTTTTCAGGCCTTTGCAAATTTGCGACCCATGGCAAACATCATGCTTCAGAGCCTGCGAAAGGACCCCAGAATCAAGGCCATTAAAGAGACTGACCACTATTGGTTGGCCACCCTACTTAACCACCGGTACAAGTCAAAAGTCTCTGAGCTTTTCCCATCCACCCAGAGAGTCCACAGGATCAAATCCCTTGAGGACAGTCTCAAGAGGATTCTGGTGAACACATTCGCCGACTCCCATAGGGTGCAGGGGCGGAGACAACCTACCATGGACTCTACTGCGGGTCACAAGAGGAGCGTTGGAGAAGGCGTGCGGTTGACGGATGCCTTTCGGTCTTTTTTTAGTCCTCACCGCCCAGGCCTCTCAGCTGCCACATCGCATCGACAGCGTCTGCATCACATGGTGGACGATTACGTCAGGGCACAAAGTGACACAGAGGGCTTTTCATGTGAGGAATCCGATCCACTGGCATACTGGGTCTTAAGATAAGACCACTGGCCAGAACTGGCCCAGTATGCCATGGAGTTGTTGGCCTGCCCTGCTTCCAGTGTCCTATCGGAACGGGCATTCAGCGCAGCAGGAGGATTCATCACAGACCATCGAACGAGACTCTCCACCGACTCAGTCGACCGTTTGACATTCATTAAAATGAATCAGTCGTGGATATCAAGCTTTGATGCACCTGATGCAGACCTTGTAGACTAGTCTATCATTGCGATGTGGCAGCTGAGCCTCAGTTTAAGCCTGGACCAGGGTGCCACCCTCCAACCCTCCTCTCTTACTGTTTAGGTTCACAGAACCTCATTTTAGTTTCCACTAGAAAAGATTAATTTTTTTTGGCCTTCTTCAACACCAGCTCTTTGGGCTTAAGGTGGGGAGGCTCCGCCAACACCAAAAATACCATGTTTGCGCACCTGTTCCACAAGTGCACACCTTCATAATTTTTTGGCCTTCTGCAACACCAGCTCTTTGGGCTTACGGTGGGGAGGCTCCGCCAACACCAAAAATACCATGTTTGCGCACCTGTTCCACAAGTGCACACCTTCATAATTTTTTGGCCTTCTTCAACACCAGCTCTTTGGGCTTACGGTGGGGAGGCTCCGCCAACACCAAAAATGGCATGCTTGCGCACCTGTGGAACAGGTGCACACCTTCATTATTTTTTGGCCTTCTTCAACACCAGCTCTTTGGGCTTAAGGTGGGGAGGCTCCGCCAACACCAAAAATACCATGTTTGCGCACCTGTTCCACAGGTGCACACCTTCATAATTTTTATGCCTTCTTCAACACCAGCTCTTTGGGCTTAAGGTGGGGAGGCTCCGCCAACACCAAAAATACCATGTTTGCGCACCTGTTCCACAAGTGCACACCTTCATAATTTTTTGGCCTTCTGCAACACCAGCTCTTTGGGCTTACGGTGGGGAGGCTCCGCCAACACCAAAAATACCATGTTTGCGCATCTGTTCCACAGGTGCACACCTTCATGATTTTTACGCCTTCTTCAAACCCAGCTCTTTGGGCTTACGGTGGGGAGGCTCCGCCAACACCCAAAACACAATGTTTGCTCACCTGATCCACAGGTACACATCTTCTTAATTTGTTTGGCTACTTCAACACCAGCTCTTTGGGCTTACAGTGGTATGGCTCCGCCAACACCCAAACAACAATTTTTGCGCACCTGTTTCACAGATGCATATCATTGCAATTTTTTTCCTTACAAAGGCAATTATTGCCTTCATGACCAGCACTTTCATAGGGTTATGGTGTCAAGGCATCGTCGACACCACCAAAGGCCCAATTTTTAAGCATCCTTTACTTCTATTCAAAGTCAAGAGACAACAGTATTCACCCAAAACATCGCTAATCTTGTTCACTGTGCACTACATTGTGGCCCCTAACTCTAACCCTAACCCTCAATGTGTCTGTGCATATATGTCTGTTTCTTGTGAGAATTCAAGTTAAAGTGCACCAAACACCATTTTACATGAAATAAAGTGCATCTACATACATCTTTTGACTTCTTGAAAACATTTGGAAATTATAGCCCCATTGTGAAAATACACCCGTTAATTATATCCACATTTAAAGAGACAGCACCTTTTTTAAAAAAAAAACTCTAATCTTGTTCCCAGTGCCCAGATGTCCCCATCATGCACATTGGCTGTGCAGTTGATTAGGAGCAAAAGAAAGACGCGGTTAAGCAAAAAAGTTATTTTTGAAGGTTTGGCATGCTATAATTCTGGTTCTGGACATGCTACAGAGCTGAAACTTCACAGGTACACTTTTTAGACCCATCAGACACTAAATCCAAAGAAATCTCTTTTTTTTTTTCAATAATTTTTTCAATAATTGGCTCTCTATCAAAAAATGACAATTTTTAACAACTTTTTCTTGCCTGATTCATAGTCCCTGGGGCATGACCCAGGCACTTTTTAGGGGCATTTATTAGGTTTTAGGGCTTCAAAATAGTGTTTTTTGATTTCAATGGGGTCTGGGAATCCGAACCGAACTTTCGGGAAATTTGGGTGTTCTGGTCAAACCGAACTTTTCAAAAGTTCGATCATCCCTTCTGGAGAGGACACAAAAAATGGACTTAGGAGAGTTTAAAAAAAAAAAAAGCTTTAAATGTATTCTTTAGGTAAAAAAAAGTTTGTGAATGGGCAGAAGGGTGGTGGGTAGGAGGATGGGACATGTGTGTGTGTGGGGAGGGTTTTTTTTTTGCCCAAATATGGGCTTTAAGTTAAATTTCTGTAAAAATCTCTGACTGTAGCCTGTTGAATTTCAAGGATAAATCCAGAAGCTAGGAGTCTTTCAGCTCCTCTTTTGATCTGCTTGTGCAAAATAATATGGTGGGGGTGATTTGCAACACAAGGATGGAGTTGTCTCAGTTTGAAATGTAGTCCAGAGTCCTAAAGCAGAGTTCCACCCCCCCTACAAAAATTAAAAGTCAGCAGCTACACATACTGTATTAGGACACTTACCTGTCTTGGAGTCCAGCAACTTTAGCACCACAGCTGATGTTTTTTCGGCTTCATGGCCGGGTCCCTACTGTGCATGCACGAAGCGCGCTGCACTCGGTAATTGGCCACGAAGCAGAGGAAGGAGTAGGCGGTCAAACCTCGGACGAACCTCGCCGCAGCGAGGTCTGACGGAAGGTGGGGACAGGGTTCCTGTTAAAAACCTGCTCTCCCCTGAAAGGTGCCAATTGTGGCACCAGAGGGGGGGAGGACACAGATAAGCGGAAGTTCCACTTTTGAGTGGAACTCCACTTTAATATTGAAATGGTCAAGAAAAAAAATTTGACAAAATCAATTTAAACAAATTTTCTGGATCAGATAATGTGCATTCACAAGTCCTTAAGGTGGAACTAAAGTGACTTAAAAAATGGCAATCAATGGAAAGATCAATGTGGAGTGTGAGCTCCTGGGATCAGTATCTGGTGGACTGTGTGGATTATCGGAGCCTGCACCCAGGGAAGTGACCTCCTACTATATATACATCTGGTGCCAAGCTGATATATATATATATATATATATATATACCTGTATATATATATATATATATATATATATATATATATATATGTATATATTATATCAACAGAAGCAGGAAGGGGCATGACTGAAAAATGTTTGCCGACCAGCTCCATGTCATCACTCTCAGTCAGTCAATGGCTGAGAGCACTGACCGGAGAGTTCTGGCGGGGGGGGGGGCTGTCCCCCTGTCAGAAGGCAATAGAACAGCAGCCGAGAACGCTGTACTAACATTGGATAGTTAGTATAGCAGCTCCTCCTGAGCTGTCAGTTTTTTTTTCATTCAGGTCTGCTGGTTTGAGCGAAAGAAAACTACTAGTGTGTATGGGGCTTAAAAGAAATGCTTTGGTCTTTACGCTCTTCTCTACAAGCAGACATGCTGTCTTACATAAACAAATTTGAAGGGGACATACAGGATTTTGGAGAGTAAGTCATTTACATAGAACAGAATCTGGGGATTATTTGTTATCATTTTATAACATACTTGACACCCACAATGAAAAGGCTGATGAGGTCTCCTGGTTGTGGGACAAAGTGAAGAGTTAGAGCCAAGTGACAGCAAATTAAAAAACTTTGTTGACAGAAATAAGAATTTTAGAGGCTAAGAACAAAGTGTCCCCAGATCAAAAACTTTCTACTACTATGTCAGAGCTTAGACATGATCTCCGCTAATATCTTTGTAAAAAAGTGATAAGCATCTTCAGACCTTATGGCTCAATCACTTTTGGCGCAAAGGGTTAAAACTCAGAAGCACAGGACAAACATTTCCCATCTGTTACGCCCACCTGATAATTACAAAATAAAAGATCCTCAAGCTATTACGGATGCTTTCACAGATTATTATGGCTCTCTCTACAACTTGCGAAACAATTCAAATTCTCTTTAACCATCTAAGGCTGATATTACCTCATTTTTATCTACCCTGAAGGTCCCCACACTGACAGAGGCTCAAATTCAACTTTTAGCTGCCCCTTTTATGCCTGCTGAAACCTTAAAAATAATTGCCTTGCTACCTAGTAGCAAATCCCCAGTAGCTGACGCACTTCCTTGTGAATATTATAGACAATATAAAGAAATCCTTACCCCCTCACCTTAATCTACTTTTTTTTTGAAAGCGGTCTCAGAAGCCTCCCTTTCCCCTGATATGCTAAAAGCTATGTATGACATGCCCCTCAGTTCAAGTATACACCTCAAATATGTTATCTAAACTATTTACTATTTCAAATGGGACTCATCAAGGTTGTCCACTTTCTTCCTCTATATTCAACCTACTCATCGAGCCTTTTGCAGAAGCTATTAGGTCCCAACCATACATCTCTAGCTTCACCCCCAAGCAGGACATACACACGATAAATCTCTTTGTGGACAATGGTATCCTTTTCTTAACTAATCCTAATCTCTTTCTGCCAAAGGCCCATCAAATCCTGATCCATTTCAGCTCAAAATCTTATTACAAAATAAACATCATAATTCTACTGATAAACTGTGGGCACCCATTGAAAAAATTCTAGCTGGACGCAATTTGGCAGGAGCACCTTGGATACCTGCCTCAAGAAGGGGCCTCTCTACCTGGTCTTCACGCCTGTCTCTCACGACTTTGAGAATCTGGGATAGAAGCAATAAGGATGGGGAATTGGCCCCGCATACTTCACCTTTGGCCCCATTAGGAGGATTTCCCCGTTTCCCTCCAGGGGAGAAACCAGCCTTCTTTGGTAGCTGGAACCCAGGAGGGGACTCAAGATGTATGAGAATAGCCCCCACCGGTTGCATTGTTGACTTATCAGAACTAAGACAGAGCTTTGGACAGTTCTCAATGGACTTTTGGCATCATAGACAGATCCGAGATTTTCTATCAAAATTGCGACCGAGATTCATTAACAGAATTTGAAAAAATGTGTGTGAAAGGAGTGAATGGGGGACATTTGCTCTCCCGCGCATATAGATTACTTTTAGATTTACGTTCTCAAAATACTCCTTATTTTATTAAAGAATGGGAAAATGAACTCGGACTGACTTTTACGCCAATACAAGTTCAGAGGATATGTAAATTGACACATGTCTCATCAATTAATACGAAAGCTCAAGAATCCTGTTATAAGTTCCTGGCCAGGTGGTATTGTACCCCATCTCTACTGGCAAGGATATTTCCTGCAGCAGACTCGAAATGTTGGAGAGGTTGCCCTCAAGAAGATACTTTTCTCCACCTATGGTGGAGGTGCCCTAAGATCAAAAAGTTTTGGGGAGGACATTTACCCTTGGATTCAAAAATTAACAATGACCCCTATGGAGTTTACACCTCTTAAATTACTCTTTCACGATACGACCTCAGCTGTAAAGACGTACAGAAGGAGTATTATACCCCATCTGTTAAATGCAGCGAAGAGTCTTATCCCTCGGTATTGGAGACAAAATAAATGCCACCCTTTAGGGGAATGGAAGAAGGAGGTGGATAAGATAATGAAGGCAGAACAATGGGTTCATATGGGCCAAAATAGGGAAGAGCAATTTTTGGATCCCTGGTCTGGGTGGATATTCGATTCAGAAGAAATAGAAAAAAGTTTAGTAGTGTGAATCAGGTACTGAGAAATCAAAGAACAGAATTGAATTAAAATAAGATGAAATGGATATACTATAATAAGTTTATTTATGGTAAACAGGAAGTGAAACAGGAAATATTAAAATAAAGGAATGGACATTGTAATATCCCCATGAGTTTAAATCACGATAATAAGGTAGTGGGTAGTGTTGAGCGAACACGGACTGTATTATTCGTGTTCGTACCGAATAATTGGATTTTTTGTCACCGAACACGGACACGGACACTTTACTGTATGTTCGGGTAAAAATCCGTGTTCGGTCGTTTTATTTCCGGGTTTTGCATGCTTTGGCGCTCTTTTCATGGCGGGCTTTCAACAGCCAATCAACAATCGTTTAACTGGTGTTCCTTAAGCCATCCCAGCCATGCCTGCAAATGTCTCAGTAGCTGTGATTGGCTGTCTGAAGCATGTGACCAAGTCTTTATAAGTTCCAGGCAGCCGCAGCGTCTTCATTCTGCTGCTTAGATCAGGGACAGAGCACACATCAACGTGCTGGCTGCTGATTAGGGAAAGACAGGCAGGAAAAAACCATTTGTGTCCGGATAGAATTGAGGGACAGGTCAGAGTGTTTAGGCAGGGCGAGTTGTAGGCATTTTAGGGATAGAGTCTGCTGAATTATAGGGTCAGTGTCTTCTACAAAGTACAATCGATATTGCTGTGTGGGGGGTGGGGTGACTCTGCACTCAATCCTGATCTACGATCTCTTCTCAATCCTGTTAGGGAGAGGCTGCTGCTGCTGAATTTTAGGGAAACTGTGTTCTACAAACTACAATCGATATTGCTGTGTGGTGTGGGATAGGAGATAGGCAGGTGTCAGTGATCCACATCCATTTTTCTGTGAGCTGCAGTGAACACAATCTTTTTGGGCTGCAGTGAACACAATCTTTTTGGGGTGCAGTGAACAACGTCCTTTTTGGGGTGCAGTGAACAAAATCTTTTTGGGGTGCAGTGAACAAAATCCTTTTTGGGGTGCAGTGAACAACATCCTTTTTGGGGTGAAGTGAACACAATCTTTTCGGGGTGCAGTGAACAAAATCCTTTGTGGGGTGCAGTGAACACAATCTTTGTGGGGTGCAGTGAACACAATATTTTTGGGGTGCAGTGAACAACATCCTTTTTGGGGTGCAGTGAACAAAATCCTTTTTGGGGTGCAGTGAACACAATCTTTTTGGGGTGCAGTGAACAAAATCCTTTGTGGGGTGCAGTGAACACAATCTTTGTGGGGTGCAGTGAACACAATCTTTTTGGGGTGCAGTGAACAAAATCCATTTTGGGGTGCAGTGAACAACATCCTTTTTGGGGTGCAGTGAACAAAATCCTTTTTGGGGTGCAGTGAACAACATCCTTTTTGGGGTGCAGTGAACAAAATCCTTTTAGGGTGCAGTGAACACAATCTTTGTGGGGTACAGTGAACAGAATCTTTGTGGGGTGCAGTGAACACAATCTTTGGGGGGTACAGTGAACACAATCTTTTTGGGGTGCAGTGAACAAAATCCTTTTTGGGGTGCAGTGAACACAATCTTTGTGGGGTGCAGTGAACACAATCTTTTTGGGGTGGAGTGAACAAAATCCTTTTTGGGGTGCAGTGAACAACATCCTTTTTGGGGTGCAGTGAACAAAATCCTTTTTGGGGTGCAGTGAACACAATCTTTTTGGGGTGCAGTGAACAAAATCCTTTGTGGGGTGCAGTGAACACAATCTTTGTGGGGTGCAGTGAACACAATCTTTTTGGGGTGCAGTGAACAAAATCCTTTTTGGGGTGCAGTGAACAACATCCTTTTTGGGGTGCAGTGAACAAAATCCTTTTTGGGGTGCAGTGAACACAATCTTTTTGGGGTGCAGTGAACAAAATCCTTTGTGGGGTGCAGTGAACACAATCTTTGTGGGGTACAGTGAACAGAATCTTTGTGGGGTGCAGTGAACACAATCTTTGGGGGGTACAGTGAACACAATCTTTTTGGGGCGCAGTAAACAAAATCCTTTGTGGGGTGCAGTGAACACAATCTTTGGGGGGTACAGTGAACACAATCTTTTTAGGGTGCAGTGAACAAAATCCTTTGTGGGGTGCAGTGAACACAATCTTTGTGGGGTGCAGTGAACACAATATTTTTGGGGTGCAGTGAACAAAATCATTTTTGGGGTGCAGTGAACAACATCCTTTTTGGGGTGCAGTGAACACAATCTTTTTGGGGTGCAGTGAACAAAATCCTTTGTGGGGTGCAGTGAACACAATCTTTGTGGGGTACAGTGAACAGAATCTTTGTGGGGTGCAGTGAACACAATCTTTGGGGGGGTACAGTGAACACAATCTTTTTGGGGTGCAGTGAACAAAATCCTTTGTGGGGTGCAGTGAACACAATCTTTGGGGGGTACAGTGAACACAATCTTTTTGGGGTGCAGTGAACAAAATCCTTTGTGGGGTGCAGTGAACACAATCTTTGTGGGGTGCAGTGAACACAATCTTTTTGGGGTGCAGTGAACAAAATCCTTTTTGGGGTGCAGTGAACAACATCCTTTTTGGGGTGCAGTGAACACAATCTTTTTGGGGTGCAGTGAACAAAATCCTTTGTGGGATGCAGTGAACACAATCTTTGTGGGGTACAGGGAACAGAATCTTTGTGGGGTGCAGTGAACACAATCTTTGAGGGGTACAGTGAACACAATCTTTTTGGGTGCAGTGAACAAAATCCTTTTAGGGTGCAGTGAACACAATCTTTGTGGGGTGCAGTGAACAAAATCCTTTTTGAGGTGCAGTGAACACAATCTTTGTGGGGTGCAGTGAACACAATCTTTGTGGGGTACAGTGAACACAATCTCATACTTCTGAACATTTGAGGGTGCTGCCTGTTCCATACTCCTCCTCCTACTGCTCAACCATCCTTTTAGGGGTACAAACAATAGTAATTGGGGCCTAGTGTGGTGGTGTACGTGTGAGATACATACACTTTCTTTTTGATCATATTTTCTATTCCGCTATTCAATTAAATCCTTTGGGGATCAATTAAATTGCGTGATAGTCTGTGTCGGTACGTGTGAGATCCACCTTTCCAAGTTTTTGGGGTTCATCTCATACTTCTGAAGATTTGAGGGTGCTGCCTGTTCCATACTCCTCCTCCTACTGCTCAACCATCCTTTTAGGAGTAAAAACAATAGTAATTGGGGCCTAGTGTGGTGGTGTACGTGTGAGATACATACACTTTCTTTTTGATCATATTTTCTATTCCGCTATTCAATTAAATCCTTTGGGGGTCAATTAAATTGCGTGATAGTCTGTGTCGGTACGTGTGAGATCCACCTTTCCAAGTTTTTGGGGTTCATCTCATACTTCTGAAGATTTGAGGGTGCTGCCTGTTCCATACTCCTCCTCCTACTGCTCAACCATCCTTTTAGGGGTACAAACAATAGTAATTGGGGCCTAGCGTGGTGGTGTACGTGTGAGATACATACACTTTCTTTTTGATCATATTTTCTATTCCGCTATTCAATTAAATCCTTTGGGGATCAATTAAATTGCGTGATAGTCTGTGTCGGTACGTGTGAGATCCACCTTTCCAAGTTTTTGGGGTTCATCTCATACTTCTGAAGATTTGAGGGTGCTGCCTGTTCCATACTCCTCCTCCTACTGCTCAACCATCCTTTTAGGGGTACAAACAATAGTAATTGGGGCCTAGTGTGGTGGTGTACGTGTGAGATACATACACTTTCTTTTTGATCATATTTTCTATTCCGCTATTCAATTAAAACCTTTGGGGATCAATTAAATTGCGTGATAGTCTGTGTCGGTACGTGTGAGATCCACCTTTCCAAGCTTTTGGGGTTCATCTCATACTTCTGAAGATTTGAGGGTGCTGCCTGTTCCATACTCCTCCTCCTACTGCTCAACCATCCTTTTAGGGGTACAAACAATAGTAATTGGGGCCTAGTGTGGTGGTGTACGTGTGAGATACATACACTTTCTTTTTGATCATATTTTCTATTCCGCTATTCAATTAAAACCTTTGGGGATCAATTAAATTGCGTGATAGTCTGTGTCGGTACGTGTGAGATCCACCTTTCCAAGTTTTTGGGGTTCATCTCATACTTCTGAAGATTTGAGGGTGCTGCCTGTTCCATACTCCTCCTCCTACTGCTCAACCATCCTTTTAGGGGTACAAACAATAGTAATTGGGGCCTAGTGTGGTGGTGTACGTGTGAGATACATACACTTTCTTTTTGATCATATTTTCTATTCCGCTATTCAATTGAATCCTTTGGGGATCAATTAAATTGCGTGATAGTCTGTGTCGGTACGTGTGAGATCCACCTTTCCAAGTTTTTGGGGTTCATCTCATACTTCTGAAGATTTGAGGGTGCTGCCTGCTCCTACTGCTCAACCATCCTTTTAGGGGTACAAACAATAGTAATTGGGGCCTAGTGTGGTTATGTTCGTGCGAGATACATACACTTTTTTTGATCATATTTCCTATTCCGCTATTCAATAAAAACCTTTGAGGATCAATTGAATTGCGGGATAGTCTGTGTCGGTACGTGTGAGATCCACCTTTCCAAGTTTTTGAGGTTCATCTCATACTTCTGAAGATTTGAGGGTGCTGTCTGTTCCATACTCCTCCTACTCCTCATCCATCTTTTTAGGGGTAGAAACAATAATAATTGGGGCCTAGTGTGGTTTTGTATGTGCGAGATACATACACTTTTTTGGATCATATTTCCTATTCCGCTATTCAATAAAAACCTTTCTAGGGCAAGATCTTAAATTACAGAAATATGAGGAGACCATCAAATAAGGGCCATGGCCTGGGTCGTGGTGCTGCTGGTAGAGCTCCTGTTGCAAGGAGAGGACGTGGTCGATCTGTGCCAGCTACACGCACAAGTGAAACACCTTCCTCAAGTGTGAGTAGGCGACAGAACCTGCATCAGTATTTGGTAGGGCATCATACGCCCCTAGAAGTGATGAGGCCAGAACAAGTGGAGGCGATAGTAGATTGGTTTGCTGCTGACAGTGCCTCCAGTTCCTTCACATTGTCTCCCACCCAGTCTACTGCAGAAAGGTCACAGTTGGCACCTGCAGCCGATGTCCAACCGTCTTTCACCTCACCCCCTTGCAAATCAGGCAAGCAGTCTGAGCCCCAAGCCATACAGCAGTCTCTTCTTCTTTTTGATGACTCTGTCAGCAGGGTTTCCCAGGGCCATCCACCTAGCCCTGCCCCAGAAGTGGAAGAGATGGAGTGCAGCGATGCCCAACCACTTATTTCTCAAGATGAGTACATGCAAGGATCATCGCAGCACGTCTCCGATGATGACGAAACGCAGGTGCCAACTGCTGCAGCGTTCAGCATTGTGGAGACCGACAAGGAGGGCAGGGGTGAAGACTGGGTGGAAGATGATGTGGAGGACGATGAGGTCCTCGACCCCACATGGAATGAACGTCATGCAGGTGACCTGAGTAGTTTGGAGGAAGAGGCGGTGGTCGCACAGAGCCACCAGCACAGCAGAAGAGGAAGCAGGGTGCAGAAGCGGAGCGGCCGTGCCCTAGACACTACGCCCGCTACTGCCCAACGCAGCAAGGGAACGAGCGCACCAAAGTCAGCTCAAAGGAGTTCTCTAGCGTGGAAGTACTTTAGAAAATGTGCTGATGACAGGACACGAGTGGTTTGCACCCTATGCAATCAGAGCTTGAAGCGAGGCATAAACCTTCTCAACCTGAGCACAACCTGCATGATCAGGCATCTAAAACCAAGAAACGTCTCTGGCTCATCCTGCTTCCTCTTCTGCTGCAGTCTCGGCCGCTCCAGCCACATCTGTAGTGATACCGGCACCTGCCACCCCGCAAACAGACGATCTGTCAGCAACACCACCACCTGGGTCACCAACAACCATCTCCACAATGTCCCGTGGAAGCGTTCAGCTTTCCATCTCCCAAACACTTGAGAGGAAGAGGAAGTACCCCCCTACCCACCCGCGATCCCTGGCCCTGAATGCCAGCATTTCAAAATTATTGGCCTTTGAAATGCTGTCATTCCGTCTGGTGGAGACGCACAGTTTTAAAAACCTTATGTCGGTGGCTGTCCCACAGTACGTCGTGCCCAGCCGCCACTACTTTTCCAGGCAAGCCATCCCTTCCCTGCACAACCAAGTGGGGGAAAAAATCAGGTGTGCACTGCGCAACGCCATCTGTGCCAAGGTCCACCTAACTACCGATACGTGGACCAGTAAGCACGGTCAGGGGCGTTATATCTCCCTAACGGCACACTGGGTAAATGCAGTGGCGGATGGGCCTGAGGCGGATAGCAATTTGGCGCATGTCCTTCCACCACCGAGGATTGCAGGGCGCTTCAGTTTGCCTCCTGTTCCTAACTCCTCCTACTCCGCTTCCTCATCCTCTACCGCCTCCTCATCCGGACAGCGTAACACCTTCACCACCAACTTCAGCACGGCCAGGGGTAAACGACAGCAGGCAGTTTTACAACTTGCCTGTTTGGGGGACAAACCACACACCGCACAGGAGTTGTGGAGGAGCATGGAACAGCAGACAAATGAGTGGTTGCTGCCAGCGAGCCTCAAGCCCGGCCTGGGCGAAATCTCATAGCAGCTCTGGGCCTAGCCGGTTTGACACACATCCCTTGCCTGGCGCATGTGCTGAATTTGGTGGTGCAGAGGTTCCTTAAAAACTACCCCGATATGTCAGAGCTGCTGCAGAAAGTGCGGGCCGTTTGTGCGCACTTTCGGCGTTCTCACCCTGCTGCTGCTCGCCTGGCAGCGCTGCAGCGTAACTTCGGCCTTCCCGCTCACCGCCTCATATGTGACGTGCCCACAAGGTGGAACTCCACCTTGCACATGCTGGAAAGACTGTGCGAGCAGCAGCAGGCCATAGTGGAGTTTCAGCTGCAGCACGCACACGTGAGTCGCTCTGCGGAACAGCACCACTTCACCACCAATAACTGGGCCTCCATGCGAGACCTGTGTGCCTTGTTGCGCTGTTTTGAGTACTCCACCAACATGGCCAGTGGCAATGACGCCGTTCTCAGCTTAACTATCCCACTTCTATGCCTCCTTGAAAAAACAATTCGGGCGATGATGGAAGAGGATGTGGCACAGGATGAGGAGGAGGATGAAGAGGTAACATTTCCAAGGCTTTCAGGGCAGTCATTCGCAAGGGGCTCCGAGGGTGGGTTCCTGCACACACAAACGCCAGGGACACAATTGTCCAGCAGGGGCACAGTTCTGGAGGATGAGGAGGATGAGGAGGAGGAGGAGCTGGAGGAGGAGATGGAACCATGTTCACAGCAGGGTGGCACCCAGGCCAGCTCATGGCCATCACTGGTGCGTGGCTGGGGGGATACAGAGGACACGGACGATACACCTCCCACAGAGGACAGCCTTTCGTTGCCTCTGGGCAGCCTGGCACACATGAGCGATTACATGCTGCAGTGTCTCCACAACGACCGCCGAGTTGCCCACATTCTAACTTGTGCTGATTACTGGGTGGCCACGCTGCTGGATCCCCGTTACAAGGACAACGTACCGTCCTTAATTCACTCACTGGAGCGCGATCGCAAGATGCGCGAGTACAAGCGCACGCTGGTAGACGCCATGCTGCTGGCATTCCCATCTGACAGCGGGGCCGCAGTGGAAGCACAAGGCAGAGGAGGAGGAGGAGGAGGTCGCCAACGCAACCAGGGCACCGCCAGCACCTCAGAAGGCAGGGTTAGCATGGCCGAAATTTGGAAAAGCTTTGTCAGCACGCCACAACAAACAGCAGCACCAGCAGCTCAGATGGAACGTCTTAGCAGGAGGCAGCATTTTACCAACATGGTGGAGCAGTATGTGTGCACACGCCTACATGTAGTGAATGAGGGGTCTGCCCCCTTCAACTTCTGGGTCTCCAAATTGGGCACATGGCCTGAGCTTGCCCTTTACGCCTTGGAGGTGCTGGCGTGCCCTGCAGCCAGTGTATTATCTGAATGGGTATTTAGCACGGCTGGGGGCGTTATAACAGACAAGCGCAGCCGCCTGTCCAGAGACAATGTGGACAAGCTCACGTTCATTAAAATGAACCAGGCATGGATCCCACGGGACTTTTCCGTACCTTATGCAGAATAGCAATGGATACCGACCTTACCCACCCATTGTTCCATTTTTGCTCTTTCTCACTCTTTTGGGGTGTACCCTCATTTAAAATTTGTGAAAAGAAGCAGTGTTGGCTACCTCGTCCTCCTCCTCAGGGCCAGATTAACGTAGGGGCTATTGGAGCTGCAGCTCCAGGCCCCTACCTTTTATATAGGCCCCGGGTTGGCCATATTCACTGTTACCGCTCTTCTGTCACTTGTAAACACAGAAGTCTGGCTTCTATGCTCGCTTCCCCAGGCAGCACCCTCAGAACCTCCCCACACAGCGCGAAGGCCGGACAAGGAGGGACAGTTGGCGATGCATGGATGTGTTTATGGGCTTCAGAGACAGCATCCCATGTTGAATTAGGCATGCATGGCTGCACCCTTCCTCCTCTGGGTGCATGGCAAGGCACGGCCCTTAAGGCCCTTCAAAATCCTCAGCACCAAGCCCATGATGCTCTTAATCCGGCCCTGGTCCTCCTCCACCGCCGCTTCCACCTACACCGCCCATAGGTGTGCGCAGCCTATTGCATTAAGGTGTGCACCCCAAAGTTGAAATACACATGCATGTGTTTGCCAGCAGGGAGAGTAATGTATCGGGGCCATGTACCTGTATTCAAAGAGAAATAGAGCAGAGCAGGTCCGAGGGAGATCTTTCCCATCTCCTCACTGGCAATGCTATGTGCCCTAGGTGATTAGGGTGTGCCCATGCACACCCGGCACACCCTGTGCGCATGCCTATGTCACCGCCACATCCACCACCACCTCAACCTCCCTCCTACTCCATATGGGCCTCGTCCTTCAGAGATGAAGAAGAACATTGTTTTATTTTTCTGTTTTTTTTTGTTGTTTTAAGTTATTTCCCTATCCACATTTGTTTGCAGAGCACTTGCCATGCTCTTAATTACGTTTTGCTGCCATTTGCAGCACTCTAGCCCTTTCCTTTGGTGTTTTAGAGCCATTTTAGTGCCTTAAAGTTCGGGTCCCCATTGACTTCAATGGGGTTCGGTGTCCGGGAAAAGTTCGGTAAAAGTCCGGGACACGGACCCGGACTTTTTTTTAAAGTTCGGCCGAACCCGTCGAACACGGACATCTAGGTGTCCGCTCAACCCTAGTAGTGGGTAATTGGATTTGGGAGATTTCTCCCCTTATAATTTTGAACCATAATAATAATAAGTAACAATTCACAATATAAATGTATATATGCACTCCCCCTCCCTTTTTTTTTCTGTGTGCTTTGAGGTCACAATATTTTAAATAGAAGTTTCTTATATTCCATTTTTTATGGATCTTTTTTCATATATTAATAGAAGTGGTCACTGAGACAAGAATTCAATAGATTGGAATTCCGCCTGTTTTTTTTTTTTTTTTCTTTCTATTTTTGACTGTGGAACACAGGGTGTTTTTTTTTTCTCAATGGGGAATAATCAAAGTTCATTATATTTAGAAATGCCATATTATATGTATGTAAAAATGTGACATATTGTTTTGTCTGTTTGTGTTTTGTATTGAAAGAACAACTAATAAAAAGTAAAAACTTTTCAAAATCATTAGGTGTTAACATAGGGATTGATCATGACTCACCAACCACACTACCATGTACTCTCCCATATGTGTAGATTACTGATAGTATCCTCTACCTAGGCATCACTTTAACGCCTAAAATACAGTCAGGTCCATAAATATTGGGACATTGTCACAATTCTAATCTTTTTGGCTCTATACACCACCACAATGGATTTGAAATGAAACAAACAAGGTGTGCTTTAACTGCTGACTTTCAGCTTTAATTTGAGGGTATTTACATCCAAATCAGGTGAACGGTGTAGGAATTACAACAGTTTGTATATGTGCCTCCCACGTTTTAAGGGACCAAAAGTAATGGGACAGATTAACAATCATAAATCAAACTTTCACTTTTTAATACTTGGTTGCAAATCCTTTGCAGTCAATTACAGCCTGAAGTCTGGAATGCATAGACATCACTAGACGCTGGGTTTCATCCCTGGTGATGCTCTGCCAGGCCTCTACTGCAACTGTCTTCAGTTCCTGCTTGTTCTTGGGGCATTTTCCCTTCAGTTTTGTCTTCAGCAAGTGAAATGCATGCTCAATTGGATTCAGGTCAGGTTATTGACTTGGCCATTGCATAACATTCCACTTCTTTCCCTTAAAAAACTCTTTGGTTGCTTTCGCAGTATGCTTCAGGTCATTGTCCATCTGCACTGTGAAGCGCCGTCCAATGAGTTCTGAAGTATTTGGCTGAATATGAGCAGATAATATTGCCCAAAGCACTTCCGAATTCATCCTGCTGCTTTTGTCAGCAGTCACATCATCAATAAATACAAGAGAACCAGTTCCATTGGCAGCCATACATGCCCACGCCATGACACTACCACCGCCATGCTTCACTGATGAGGTGGTATGCTTTGGATCATGAGCAGTTCCTTTCCTTCTCCATACTCTTCTCTTCCCATCACTCTGGTACAAGTTGATCTTGGTCTCATCTGTCCATAGGATGTTGTTCCAGAACTGTGAAGGCTTTTATAGATGTTATTTGGCAAACTCTAATCTGGCCTTCCTGTTTTTGAGGCTCACCAATGGTTTACATCTTGTGGTGAACTCTCTGTATTCACTCTGGTGAAGTCTTCTCTTGATTGTTGACTTTGACACACATACACCTACCTCCTGGAGAGTGTTCTTGATCTGGCCAAGGGTGTTTTCTTCACCAGGAAAAGAATTCTTCGGTCATCCACCACAGTTGTTTTCCGTGGTCTTCCAGGTCTTTTGGTGTTGCTGAGCTTACCGGTGAGTTCTTTCTTTTTAAGGATGTTTTAAATAGTTGATTTGGCCACACCTAATGTTTTTGCTATCTCTCTGATGGGTTTGTTTTGTTTTTTCAGCCTAATGATGGCTTGCTTCACTGATAGTGACAGCTCTTTGGATCTCATATTGAGAGTTGACAGCAACAGATTCCAAATGCAAATAGCACACTTGAAATGAACTCTGGACCTTTTATCTGCTCCTTGTAAATGGGATAATGAGGGAATAACACACCCCTGGTCATGGAACAGCTGAGCAGCCAATTGTCCCATTACTTTTGGTCCCTTAACAAATTGGAGGCACATATACAAACTGTTGTAATTCCTACACCTTTCACCTGATTTGGATGTACATACCCTCAAATTAAAGCTGAAAGTCTGCAGTTAAAGCACATTTTGTTTGTTTCATTTCAAATCCATTGTGGTGGTGTATAGAGCCAAAAAGATTCAAATTGTGTCAATGTCCCAATATTTATGGACCTGACTGTACATGATTTAATACATGAGGTCTGGTTGACTGGCTTTTTTTTTTTTTAAAAAATATTGCTGTCACAAAGGATGTTTGTATTCCTTGTTACAGGTAATAAAAGTGATTAAAAAAATGTAATGTGACAGTGTAAAATAAAAATAAATAAATAAATAAAAAATTCCCCCTGTCCCCCCTGTGCTCATGTGCAAATGCGAACGCACACGTCTGTCCAGCATGAACGCAAACAGTGATTGTCCCACAAAAAGCGATCGTCCCACACATGTGAGGTATCACTGTCTAGAGGAGGAGTGGGTCAAGAACCCAACTAGCAGACATAGATGCTGCATGTTGTCTTAATCCATGTAGAAATAGACGTATGTCGGAAGACAGCTTAGGGAATTTAAATAGGTATCTTTCTGACCAACAATAATACTCCTCTTCAAATCACATCTACTGGAATTGGATTTCCATCCCTAGAGACCGTAAGAACCACGTTGGCTAGCAGAACTTGTTTATTGTTGCTGGAGCAAAAGATTCCTCCTGGCACAGTCAGAGGCTTGAAGGTGGCTGATTGATCAACGTGGCCTGAAGTGCTTGACCTGAAGGTCCAGCCGTCCGAGACCAAAGCTGTATCTTCCTAGAAGAAGAGGAGTAACCAGGTACCCATAACATAGGTATGAGTGGCACAAATATGAAAAAGGCCAGTAAGCAACCTCTCCCCCAGAAGTGGAGCTCTTTGCTGACTACTTGGTTGAGGAATCTTTCTCTCTTCAATTCTTTCTGGACTCCAGGCCATAACTGCAGGAGCAAACCTTTTTGGAGTTAGACGCTGACTCTTGAACTGCAGTCCTCTTTCAATCAGCAGACATGTACTCTGAGGGAAGGAGGCCAGACTAAACACAGCTCTTAGCTGTCAAATGAGGGTAGCCCCTGAAGGGAACTGTTTAGATTCTCACAATGAATACAAGATTGTCTTACTTGTAGAATTATTCCCAGCTATTTGATGTCAAAAGAAGCTACCCCTTGAAGGGGACTGTTAGACTCTCGCAATGCAGACAAGATTGCCCCACTTGTAGAATTATTCCCGGCTATTTGCTATCAAATGAAGCTAGCCCTTTAAGGGGACTGCTAGATTCTCCCAATTCATACAAGATCGTCCCACATATAGAATTATTCCCACTTATTTGCTATCAAATGAAGCTAGACCTTTGAAGAGATTGTTTAGACTCTCGCAATGCAGACAAGAATGTTCTACTTGTAGAATTATCTCCAGCTATTTTTCATCAAGATAAAGCTAGCCCTTAAAGGGGCAGAATAAACTCTTGAAATGCAGACCAGATTGTCCCACTGGTCAGAATTATTATTTCGGATAGAATATTCTTCATCCCAATTTCCATTGCATTGGAAGAGAGGCAAGGGTTGAAGCAGGCTCCCAGGCTGCTACTGCAGACAGATATACCCCTTAGGGACAAGTCCAACACAAGGCTATCACCAGAAGACGCTACAGCTCCCAAGGGCACACCCAATCATCCTGATGAAGGTCACATCAACCAAACAGGTGACTCATTATGCTGGAAAACCTCTACGCTAATCTGACATCCTGAAGTGCAGGTAGAAGTGTCCTGGTTGGGGTTTGAACTTGAGCAACCCAGTACTGCAAGGTGCTAACCATTATGAGATTCTGCTGCTTTGTCCTTCTGTTCAATTTGCACTCCTCCTGGAGAATAATCTTCTGGCTTAAACAGCATAGGAAAAAAGGCAATTCACTCCTTTGGAAGTGCTAAATACTTGCATTGATGATCTCTGTCATCTTGCAAGCTGGATGCCTGAACAAGGTAGGAAAATTATACAGGGTTTTACCAGCCAAGGCATAAGCTGCAAATGCCCAGTTTACTGTGTGCACAATACATGTAGATCTGGAGACTCTTAATAGCAAGTGTCCATTAGTCAGCTTTTCATACACTAGCTATAAGAGGATTGCAGAAGGGCTGACAATCCAGTAACAGTATCAGTAAGGAATACACTGCCCCCCTCCAGCTATAACCGGCATAGAGCAGACAAGGCATAGAGGTATAATGCTGCAGAGGACTTGTTGCAGAAATAAACAAACCTCAGTAAGTTTAAGGGAGAACTCCACATTGTTAAGAAAATAAATATTATAACATGTACATTTGCTACTCAAGCCATGCAGTAATTTATTAAATAACCTTCCCAATACAAAATGCAGCTGCTAAATTTTCTTAAGTTGTTCAGAGAGATAAAGTAACAGTTGTTTGCTAGGTGAGAGAAAGCCTCTAAAGGATTAACCACTGCTAAAGGAATACTACAACAGCAGACTTCTCTACACAGTTGATTTCATTAGACAGAGCCTTCAACAGAGACAGAAAAACCTTGCTAAAACAAACAGATGCCTGTTCACCACAGAGAGCAACTGCACCAAACTTTGATAAAAAATGCTACAATGTATCACAGCATAAAAATCTCCATAAGTTTTTATTTTAGTTTTGGTTTATTTTTCCTTTCTATCACAAGTGGAGTTACTCCTTAGCAGCCTGCATGGCATCTGGTTCCTTCTGCTGACCTCAAGGCAAACATATTCAGGTATCTTGTACCTCGTCCACAGAGCAATCAATGCATCCGCAGGGTGACCCGGATCCCAGGAACACCAGAGCACACCGTCATGCTGGGCACATTTTAGAGGTCACCCGCTTTTAGCAGAGCATTCAACCTAGCGCAACTGCTCACCATTGGCAGAGCTACCGTTATTACAGGTGTCAATCTTCTGGGCATGTGTGCCATTCACCACCCTGTTGTTAGCCAGGCATTGCGTGACTACTAGAGCCATCCTGGAACTTCTGGACACCACAGGACGCTCCCAATATCTGAACGGCTGTCCCTCGTGAGACCCCTGTTGCCATGTCTTCCAAAAGGTAGGAAACTTCATACAAAATGAAGTGAGGAGGACAAAAAGGAAAAATATAAAAACCCCAATATTAACCCCAGTCTCACCACCAGGAGAGAGGGGCAAGAAAGAGGTTTTGGTAAGAAATGGGCCTTCAAATGATGACTCCCAAATAAATGCAAACTACAAAGTATATTATACTTTTTATGGGAGTGGGGTCCTATGGGGTAGGAGCGAGGGCGGGGCTACCCAAACATATGCTGCCATGGAAGTCTGTCAGGAAAACTATATTTCTGCATACCTCTGCCTGGCTATACTATAATTCTGTTTCTCTAAATAAAAAAGGCATGGCATTATTCTATAATATTATGCAAGATAAGCCTTCCTTTGCTAAGATCTCCCCCTATAGACACTGGGAGACAGAACTTTCTTACTCCTTCACTTTGGAGCAATGGTGGACTTCAATCTATAAAGCATCAAAGTGCATTGATCATTGGAAACTGACTCAAAAAAATCACCCTACACTGGTTTCTTGCTTCATATTCTATGGCTAAATGTTATATTTAACAGTCCCTCCTATGCTGGAAGGAATGCGGATCCATTGGGTCACTAGTACACATACTTTGGAACTGCAAAATCCTCACCAGCTTCTGGCTGAAGATATTTCAACTAATATCCGCTATTACAGGATGCCTTACTCGTCCATCCCCTAAATTGGCAGTACTAAACCTGGGTATTGAAATTTTCCCCATATATATGAATATATATATATATATATATATATATATATATATATATATATATATATATATATATATATATATATATTCATATATATATATATATATATATACACACACACACACACACTTTAGTGACACATATTTTTCATGACGCTCAATTGGTGATTACTAGACATTGGAAGTCACTTTTCACCCCCAACTCTGTAAAAGTAATTGAGCTGGTCAAAATGAATTCCCGCTTTAAGAAACTACTGGCCATGAGATCTGAAAAATATCTATTATGGTAAAACACCTGGAAACCCTGGCATATGTGGTTAGGTAACTCAAACAACTATACTTAACCGGACCACTTTGTTGCTATTGTATCACTGTTGCATTTCTGTGTGTTGTATTATGATTCTGTTTCTTTATCCAATTTGTATTTATGTTTTTAATGTTTTAAAATCCACCCTCTAAACATTTTTTTCCTTACTGATTCTGATGCATTTCACTAAAATAGCGAAATGTTACAGTATCTAAATCTACTAT
This sequence comes from Pelophylax lessonae, assembly GCF_965119305.1. Taxonomy (NCBI): domain Eukaryota; kingdom Metazoa; phylum Chordata; class Amphibia; order Anura; family Ranidae; genus Pelophylax; species Pelophylax lessonae. Next base: position 464,381,307 of record NC_138769.1, read on the forward strand.
TTTTGCAGGGAATCAGGAATTCTCAATTTCACTCATCTGTAGTTGCCATTGGATGCATTTTTGGGGAAGTAACTAGTCGATAAGGGGCCTATTTTTCAATGTTTTCTACCCAATATTCATACATTTTTAATAAATGTAAAAGGTTTAAAATATAAAATGTTTGAATCTTCAGTACAAGTTGTCTGAGTTTTACATAATAAAAAAAATTGATAAAGAGATGCCAAAGTCACCAGACTTATTACAAATTGATTTCTTGGCTTATTTATCAAAAACCAAGAAAGAACTGTTTGTGGTGCTGTCTGTATTGTCTGGCTGCTGACTAGGTTCCACCCTACACCGGCAAATGACATATGGAAAAATAAAGTTAGAAATGATGGATTGCTCTAGGGCAATACTTACGGTTCCCTTTCTGTAATGAGATTCAAGTTATTTTATTAGTAGTCCAGGATGATAAATAATAGTAGAAATGAATCCTATTAGATCTTTTATAACCTCTAGTTCAGAAGCTATAAGAAGTTGTTGGGGAAAATGTTAATATGCAGAAACTGAATTTAAATTATATTTTAAACCTTATTGCACTGGAGAAAATGTATGTATTTCCATCTTTGTACAATGCAGGTAAATGAGTTGTAGATTTAGATTGTTTACAATGTGCATGGTACTATTTCTTAAAGTGGTTCTATCTCTAAAGGAAAAAATGTAATTTAAACTTGCTCATGGCTGTAATGTATTGCCAGCTCCTGGCAATACAGATAAAAAATGAAAAAAATAAAATAAAATAAAACAGCATGGCGTCCCCCTCAAAATCCATACCAGACCCTTATCTGAGCATGCAGTCTAGTAGGCCAGGAAAAGGGGGGAGCGAGTGCCCCCCCTCCTGAACCATACCATGCCAAATGCCCTCAACATGGGGGAGTGGGCTCTGCCTGACAACCCTGGGCTGTGTTTGTCGGGGTCTGTGGGTGGGGGGCTTATCAGAATCTGGAAGATCCCGGCCCCCCGATGTAAATGGGTATCATCGTACCTCTACCCATTCACCAAAAAAGCGTCAAAAAGTAGGAAACACAGGAAACTGTTTTTTGACAAGACCTTTTTAAAAAATTTAAAAATAAAAATTTGTGTCCCTCAATGTTAATCCATTGTCAATCAAGATTCCTGAAAACAGTTCTTATATAGGCAAGGGGCAGGCTCATCCAGCTACGTCACCCGGTGGCACCGCCCCTTCTGATGTCACCTCACTTCAGAAGAGGCAGTGCCAGCGGGAGGCCTCCCAAGAGGCGAAAGCGTTTTTTTCCCTCTCTATTTTGGGTGGATTTACATTGCAGGACACTATTTTTTTATTTTTTAATAAAGGACTTAAAAACTGTTTCCTGTGGTTATTACTTTTTGACACTTTTTTGGTGAATGGGTAGGGGTAAGATGTACCTGATACCCATTTACATAGGGGGGGGGATGCAGGTATCTGGGGGGCTTCCAGATTCTGATAAGAACCCTCACCCACAGACCCCGACAACCACAGCCCAGGGTTGTCAGGAAGAGACCCTTGTCCCCATCAACAAAGGGATAAGGTGCTTTGGGGGGCACCCCAAGGCATCTTTCCCATGTTGAGGGCAAGTGGCCTGGTATGGTTCAGGAGGGGGGCGCTCATTCTTCCCCCCTCCCTTTCCTTGCCTGCCAGGCTGCATGATCAGATAAGGGACTGGTATTGATTTTGGGGGGGACCCCATGCCATTTTTTTCAAAAAAAATTGCGTGGAGATCCCCTTAAAATCTATACTAGACCCAAAGGGCCTGGCATGTATTTGGAACCCTTTTTTTCTTAGTTCTGTCATGGGGTTTTATTTTGGGGGAACCCTTTTTTTCTTAGTTCTGTCATGGGGTTCCCCTTAAAAGCCATACCAGACCCAAAGGGTCCCCCTAAGCTGTTTTTACCCCAATATTTTTAATTTACTTTTTTTTTAGTTTTTACAATTATTTTTTTAAATTTAGTTCTCAGCAGGGAAGCCCTAACAACCTACTGACTGTGTGCTTGGCGGGTGAACATCCTGCTAAGTGCCAAGAAAGTTCAGATGTTAGATGAGTACCTGAATGGGCAATGTTCAGGCCAAATATATTACTCTTGCTGGGCGCATTAACATGTCTTGATGTTAAAAATTAGGGAAAAAATTGAAATAACATGCACCTTTCAAACAGATGGCGAAAAATGTGGCCTTGGGTGTTGGTAGTGCCCGAACACTGTAACCCCTCACAGTTACTTTTGCAGGGCACAGGAACAGTGGGGCCTGCTGTTAAAAAAAAATATTAAATTACATGCACCTGTCAAACAGGTGCAGAAAAATTGGGCCTTGGGTGTTGGTGGTGCCCTAAACCAAAAACAATGTTGGAAGCTAGCACAATCAAGATTCAGGAATAGGATAGGTAGCATAGGCAGTTTTCAAAGGATCCCAGATCCTTAGAAAATTCAATTAGTTTCATCAGTAGGGCCTTTATAGCTGCTATTGATCCAGGGCTGATTCATTTTGATAAATGTCAGCCAGTCAATGAAGTCTGTGGACAGACGCACTCTTTTATCCGTCACAAAACCCCCAGCAGCACTGAATGTCAGTTTGGAAAGCATGCTGGAAGCAGGACAAGCCAGTAGCTCAATTGCGTATTGAGCAAGTTCTGCAAAGTGGTCCATCCTCAAGACCCAATAACCAAGTGGATGCTCAGTTGGAAAGGTCTCCAGGTCTGCTCTTGCCCCGAGATAATCATGCACCATATGATGCAGATTCTGCCGATGGTTTCTTAAACCGAACTGCCCTGGGTGCTAAGGAGTAAAGAATTGTTTAAAGGCATCAGTCAGTTGGCCGTCTCTCCACCGCTCTTCCTTTGACCAAACGAAGGCTCAGAAACATGTTGTCCTGGAAATGGAAACCTCCCAGTTTTTGGAAAGGTGTTACACAAATTTTTCTTCAAGGAGTCCTCAAGATGTCTCACCCTCTGCTCCCTCTGTGAAGGCAGGGTGAGCTCTGCAACTTTACCCTTGTAACGTGGATCAAGAAGGTTTGCCAACCAGTAATGATCCTGGTCCTTTCGCAAACTTTGCAGAATCAGGGAGCCCATGCAGTGTAAGTTTGAGGAGGCATGAGATTCTGAGTCCTCTGGGTCCCTAAGGATGACATTGTCAGGAACTATCTCTCCCCAGCCACGTACAATTCCTGGGGTTTTTGGGGAATGAAAACCATCCCTTGAAGACTGCTGTATGTTATCCTCTACATCCATGCTGCCAAAATCCTCTTCCTCCTGTGTGTTTTGTGGCTCCGCAGGAATGGTATCTGCATAAAGGATGCCTTGAAAGGAAAGGAAGTCCTCCTCTTCCTACCGCTGTTCTGCCTCAAGTGCCCTATCCATGATTCTACAAAGTGTGTGCTCCAGCAGGAAGATTAGAGGGATAGTGTCACTGATTAATCATTGTTGAGGCTCACCTTTCTTGTGGCCTCCTCAAATGGTGACAGGACAGTGCATGCATGCTTTATCAGCAGCCGCTAGCGTGGCAAAAAGAAGCCAAGCTCCCCTGGGCCTGTACTTGTGCCATACTCACACAGGTACTCATTGATGGCCCTCTGCTGCATGTGCAGCTGCTGTAGCATTGCCAATGTTGAGTTCCAACTGGTGGGCATGTCACAAGTGAGGCGGTTGGTGGGCAGGTTGAATTCCTGTTGATTGTCAGCCAGCCGAGCACCGGCATTGTATGACTGCTGAAAATGGCCACAGACTTTTCTGGCCTGCCGCAGAAGATCTTGTAAGCCCAGGCACCTGTTCAAGAAATGCTGCACCACCAAATTCAGGACATGTGCCAAGCATGGAACATGTATCAAGTGTCCCTGTCCGAGGGCAGAGAGAAGGTTGGTGCCATGGTGTCAACCACCTCTGAGCCTGCCCCTGCCGAGCCTACAGAATCTTTGGCCTGGTGTGGCTCCTGTCCCCTAGACAGACAAACTGAAGCAACGCATGACATCTTTTAGCCTGACTGCTTGCATAGGCCCTTGACGCTTAGGGAGCACTGCTGGTTCAGAGGACAATTCAGCAGAACATGCCATAGAGGAAGAAGAAGAGGAGGGGTGGAGCAGACAGATGTGGAAGAATCACCATTGGCTTTTTGGAGGTGTAGTTGCCGAACAAGCTCCAGTACTGAACCCTGTCCTGCATCCTTCCCAGCTGCCAGCAGAGTTACCCAGTGCGCCATGAAGGAAATTGAATGTCCCTGACCATGCCTGCTGGACCACAAGTTAGCGGTAATGTGAATCTTGCTGCTGATCACCCTGTCAAACAAGGCCAAAACATTACCTTCCACTGTGCCACTGTGGTACAGCACATTCCACAAACTCACAAAGGGGGGCAGAGTCTACCAGATGAAAAGGCAGAAGTTGTAATGCTAGCAATTTGGCCAAGCTAGCATTTAGACGCTGATCATGTGGATGGCTAGGACTGTATTTTTTTTTATGGTTCAGCAACTGGGGTAGTGAAATTTGCCTGGTGAAATCAACAGTTGGTGTACTGCTAGCAAATTGGGTGCAAACACCTGTGGCACCTATTGCTATACCATCATCCCTCTCAGTGCAGTTTTTTGAGAAGACTTAGTAGGGGTAGAGATCCCAGATGAGGAGCAAGGAGAAGTCTGCATTTTTTTATGATGTGGGTCTTTCAGATGCTGTTGCCAACAGTCTCATCATACGTCTTGTCAAGCATGTGGTACCCAAGCAGATGGTGTTCTGGCCACGCTTGATCTGTTTCAAACAGAGATTGCACATGTGTTGAAAAAAGCCCACACCAATGAACTTTTGGAAGTCAGAGGGGAATCGGAAGCTTCCCTGCCCCTGTGGAGCTCTGTGGTGTAATGCAATAGGGTGGGTGCCCTTAAGCCGACCCCTGGAAGACATTCTGGCTCATTGGAGTTGTGTCTCCTCCTCCTCATTTTCCTTCTCTGTTCTCTCAGGCACCCAAGTACAGTCATTGACCTCATCATCCCCTCTCTCCTTGTCACTGGAGGAAACTTTGCAGTATGCTGCAGCTGGTGGAACATGACTGCTTTTTTCTTGTCTGTCATTGGCACCCCCTCTCTCTAGGCTCACGTTACTCCCTTCCTCAACCTGGGAACCAACATCAGAGCATTTAAATTGCTGAAGAAAAACTAAAAGTAGGTACTCAAAGACAAATTCCTGGTGAACACATGAAAAAGTGTATAAAGAGCGTAAAAAAACGCCATAAAAAAGGGGAGTGGGAGTATATCAGTAAAGGGTCAATAGAAACACTGAGTTAAAAAACCTGATTTGATACTCAACGACTCAATCAACATAAGTTGGAATAATAACACTCACTGGATTTCTTAGAAATGTATACTTTAATTGTCAAAACACAAAACAAAAAAATAACAGATCAAAAAATCTGTGCAAGATAGCAAATTCCTAAAATGGTACCAAAGACATACACCACACACACCTAAAAACATACACACAGCCACCCCTCACCCTCCACTTGAGCAAGATAAACCAAATTGGTATCAAAGTGCAAGTATACTGATCAATGTGTAGGTGATGGATTCCCTAGGTGAGGGAAATGGGGAGGGACTAGAAGGGATATTGTTCAAAACTGATAGACTCATTTATGGATGGTTTGAAAAAAGTCTCCTTGTCTCCAACAGGCAGTGGTAACCTTGTTAAGTTCCTAGTTGATGAAATATATCACATCCGTGGGGAAAGGAAAAATCTGTATGTGTTCCAGAGGAGGCAAGATATTCACCAAACAGCAAAGACATAAATCTCTCATATAATAGTTTCAATAGGCTGTGTGAACAAAGAGGCCTCCCTCACCCATCACAGATATATTGTATTGATTAATTTTGTATCCTCCACAGGAACAGGAAAAGGAACCAGGATGCTGGAAATGATAGTTGAAATAAGTGAGATATACTCATCCTCCATCCAATGAATCCATAGGAATGTCCAAGTCATCAGTTATTCAGGCAAGAGAATAATCCCAAAAGTCCATAGATAATGGTTCCATCACCGAAAGGGGGGGTGGATGGTGTATATGCCTGACCAGTTTTGCCAGACATAGGCCGGCTGCTTAAGAGGCAAAGAGCATTCAAATTGCTGCGCATCCTCCAGCAGCATGTAACTGACACTTTGATCAAATAATTCAGGTGACTCCTCCGTGCATGATGGTGTGACTACGGAAGAAGAAGCTATGGACAAGGAGCCTGTGGAATAGGCTGCTTTGGCAGCTGCAGTGGAGGGCAAATTAGTATGAGCCTTGGTGACAGAGGATGAGGAGGATGAGGACGACTTAGTTATCCACTCCACCAACTCTTCTGCATGTTGTGGCTCAATAACACAGCCAGCACCAGAAATAAAAAGACATGCGTGCCCCACATGAAGAGGATGCACCATGTCCACAACCACCACTTTTCACTGTGGACACAGAGACTGCTTGCCTGCTTTTAGTGGCCTGTGAGCGTCTGCCTCTCCTTATTGGCCTTTCGGACATGATGGGGATTTTTTAGGGGAATTTTATAACTTTTTATGATAGAGTGTGGGATGGAAATATGGTGCTTGGGTGCAATACTTTTATGCTTAGTGCACAATAAACCGTTTTATAAAAGTTTTTTTTTTTTTAATAAAGAAAATGAGGGTGCAGCAACTGTGGATATTTTCTTTTTTTACTGCTGCTGCTGCAAAAAATAAAAAATAAAATAAATGTAAAAAAATTAAGAAAGATAAAAAAAAGGGAACTACTGCTGATGCAGAGGAGGAATGCCTGCAATGCAGAATGGAGGAACAGCAATTATGCCCCTAAATATTTTTAGTGCTGCTGCGGAAAAAAAAAAAAAAAGGAAACCACTGCTGTTACAGAAAAAGGAACACCTGCGATGCAGAAGGGGGACAGCAATTAAGCCCTAAATAGTATTGGCTCTGCTGCACCCAAAAAAAACCACTGCTGATGCAGAAAGAGGAACACCTGCGACGCAGAAGGGGTGACAGCAAATTATGCCCTTAATATTATTAGTGCTGCTGCGCCAAAAAAAAAGAAAACCACTGCTGATGTTGAAAGAGGAACACCTGCGATGCGGAAGGGGGGACAGCAACTATGTTTTAATATTATTAGTGCTGCTGCGCCAAAAAAAAGAAAACCACTGCTGACACAGAAGGAATTGTACCTGCGACACAGAAGGGGGAGTACTAATAATGCAGCAACAGAACCTGATGCTGCAAAAAAAATGAAAAATTCAAAAACCAGTGGGGTGATTCAGATGTGTTGTACAGTGGTGATCGAAAGTTTGGGCACCCCAGGTAAAAATTTGTATTAATGTGCATAAAGAAACCAAGGAAAGATGGAAAAAATCTCCAAAAGGCATCAAATTACAGATTAGACATTCTTATAATATGTCAACAAAAGTTAGATTTTATTTCCATCGTTTACACTTTCAAAATAACAGAAAACAAAAAAATGGTGTCTGCAAAAGTTTGGGCACCTTGCAGAGTTAATATCTTGTACCACATAGTATCACAGCTTGTAAACGCTTTTTGTAGCCAGCCAAGAGTCTTTCAATTCTTGTTTGAGGTATCTTTGCCCATTCTTCCTTACAAAAGTCTTCCAGTTCTTTGAGATTTCTGGGCTGTCTGTCACGCACTGCTCTTTTAAGGTCTATCCATAGATTTTCAATTATGTTGAGGTCAGGAGATTGTGAAGGCCATGGCAAAACCTTCAGTTTACGCCTCTTGATGTAATCCCCGTGGATTTCGAGGTGTGTTTAGGATCATTATCCATTTGTAGAAGCCACCCTCTCTTTAACTTCAGCTTTTTCACAGATGGCATCAAGTTACCATCCAAAACGTACCTTTGCTCATTCCGGCCAAAAAGTTCAATTTTAACCTCACCGGTCCACAGAACTTGTTTCCAAAATGCATCAGGCTTGTCTATATGTTCATTTGCAAAGTTCAAATGCTGATTTTTGTGGTCAGGACATAGAAGAGGTTTTCTTCTGATGACTCTTCCATGAAGACCATATTTGTACAAGTATCTCTTTATAGTGGAATAGTGTACCACAACTCCAGTGTCTGCCAGATCTTTCTGGAGGGATCGTGCAGTCAAACGTGGGTTTTGAATTGTTTTTCTCACAATCCTGCGAGCTGTTCTGTCTGATATTTTTCTTGGTCTTCCAGATCTTGCTTTAACTTCCACTGTTCCTGATGACTGCCATTTCTTAAATACTTTCCGAACAGAGGATATTGACATCTGAAAACGCTTTGCCATCTTCTTATAGCCTTCTCCAGCTTTGTCAGCATCAACTATTTTCAGTTTCAGTTTTCAAGGCAACTGCTTAGAAGATCCCATGGTGCTGATTGTTGGGGCAAGGTCAGATGAGTCTGGGCATTTAAAACCTTTGAGATTGACATCACCTGGTCTTCCCAGATGATGATTGAGAACAATCCATGACACTGGCAGGTCTCAGCCTTGCAAAGGGGGCAGTGCATGCTATAAATTCTGCAGGGTGCCCAAACTTTTGAAGACGCATTTTTTTTGTTTTCTGTAATTTTGAAAGTGTCAATGATGGAAATAAAATCTAACTTTTGTTGACATATTATAAGAATGTCTAATCTGTAATTTGATGCCTTTTGGAGATTTTTCCATCTTTCCTTGGCTTCTTTATGCACATTAATACAAATTTTTACCTGGGGTGCCCAAACTTTCGATCACCACTGTATACACCAACACGTCAGTGGCACCACTACACTGTGCTACACAAAAATCACAGCACTTCACTACACAGGGCTGTATTGTAAGCAGCCTTATATAGTGTGGGGTGTGGACTTGGCCTCTGAGCCATAATTGGCCAAAGGCACCCTGACTTTGGCTATTAATGGCTCTCACAGTACACTGTGCTGTAATTGGCCAAAGCATACAGGTCAGGTGCATGCTTTGGCCAATCATCAGCAAACAATGCACTGCAAGATCACAGTGCATTATGGGGCGCTCGTCGGCGGGCAAACTTCCCACCGAGCACCCCGTTTATTTGTGTGTTCTCGAACATCAAGCCCATCTGTATTAATAAGTGTTAAATGTTGTAGAAATAGATTCTTCATTGGCGTACTGACAATCATTAAATAATAATAAAAAATTAAATTCATTTGATATAAGTTCACAACCATATGCAAAAAGTATCCTCAGAATTGACAAAATACCAAGTCCATCGGTAATTGATTACTGAATACAGTGCTCTTTAAAAGTGCTTCAATACATACAATTAGCAATTTATATGATGCAAGTTCATAAACGTGCAAAAATATAATGTACTGTATAGTCTCAAAATTGACAAATAATAAGTCCATCAGAAATTGATTAAAAATAAAATGATAGGTGCTCTTTTAAAGGTGCTTCAATAGCCGTGTGTACTAAATTCATGCATTGTGCTGGTGTTCCAATTCGTGCTTCCCCTCTTTTAACACACTCACCAGAGAACTTTCCCCTCTTGAAGGTAGCATTCACAGCACACACTGGCTAAAACAGCAGACCAGATTCGCAGTTGGTGCATTACTTCTCTCTCCTTTAATTTTTCTGCCCCATCATTTCGTTCACATGTGGAAATAGTAAAGACAAGACCACATAGTGTATTGCTGTTTGGTATTTTGTTTAAATATAGCCCGAAATGCACTTACCTTTTAAAGATGTTTAAACAGCAATATAATCAAGGATGTCCGGGCTGCGATGCATTCCACAGACCAGAAATGATGCAATGCCGCTGGTATTAACTCCCTATGCATTTTGTCAGAACAACGTCATCAGGAGCGGCATATTTCCACATGTGAACCAAACAATGGGGCAGAAAAGTTAAAGGAGAGAGGAATAATACACCAACTGTGGATCTGAGGTCTGCTGTTTCAGCCAATGTGTGCTGTAAATGCTGTCTACCTCCTAGAGGGGAAAGCTCTTTGATGAGTATGGTAAAAGAGGGGGAGCACGGGTTGGAGTACCAACACAATGCATTAATTTAGTACACACGGCTTTTGAAGAACTTTTAAAAGAGCATTTACGTAAGCATTTTACGGTTAAGTGATTAAATCTAAATGATGCCTGCATCATTTAGAAATCTTCTTTTTCTGACGGCGATTCCCTGTCACGTAAAAACCATCATAATAGTTGTTCAGGCACATTGTTTGGTTTTACAGGTCCCCGCACCCCCACCGCCCTCTGGTGCTTCTACAGGCTCGTCCGAGCAATTGGAGAGCTGGAGAATGAATCAGCAGCCGTTTACCATAGAGCTGACCAAGAACCAGATGGTCCCCGGTCATCTCTATGACCTTCAGCCTCGGCAGATGTAAACGCTGCCGTTTCTTCGTTTGGGAACCCGAGATCGTTTTTTTTTTTACCAGGCTTTCCAGCCTAGAGGTGAGATCTGGGGACTTATAGACCCCCGATCTTGCTGTAAAGAGGACCTGTCATGCCCTATTCCTATTCCAAGGGATGTTTGTTTACATTCCTTAACCACTTTAAGACTGAAAGGAATTGCCCCCTTAATAACCAGGCCCTATTTTGCGATTCGGCACTGCGTTATTTTAACGGAAAATCGCACGGTCGTGCGACACTGTGCCCAAACGAAATGTATGTCTTTTTTTCCCACAAATAGAGCTTTCTTTTGGTGGTATTTGATCACCTGTGCGATTTTTATTTTTTGCGTTATAAACAAAAATATAGTGACAATTTTGAAAAAAAAAAAACAATATTTTTTCACTTTCTTCTATATAACATTCCCCCCCACCCCCAAAAAAAAATTGAAAATTCAAAATTTTTTAACATTTTAGGCCAATTTGTTTTCTGCTACATATTATTGGTAAAAAAAATCACGTGTATTTTAATTGGTTTGCACAAAAGTTATCGCGTCTACTATCTACTGGAAAGATTTATGTAATTTTTATTGTTTTTTTTTTACTAGTAATGGCGGCGATTTGTGATTTTTAGTGGGATTGTGACATTGCGGCAGACAGATCGGACCCCTAACTGACATTTTTGACACTTTTGGGGGTACCAGTGACACTACTACAGTAATCAGTGCTAAAAATATGCACTGTTACTGTAATAATGACACTGGCAGAGAAGGGGTTAACAGTATAGGTGATCAAGGGGTTAAATATGACCCTAGGGGAATGATTCTAACTGTGGGGGGGCATGGCTTCTGAGATGACCACAGAGACATGTGATCCTATATAGAAGGATCACATGAGCTCTGTGATCATTTCAGGGAGAAGGATGGTCAGCTGTGTTTACAACAGCCGACCGTTCCTTCTCTCTCTGCAGTGAGCGATCGAGGGTGTCATGCGGCAATTGGAGTCACCTGACACACACATCAGCTTCCCCACTGATAATGAGGGGTGGAAGCGTGCCGCTGGCGGTGCACGCTCGCCCCCTAGCTCCTCCCAGGCGAGCGACGTAGACCTACATAGTTTTTCCAGTACGAGCCAGCCTGCCGCTGCCGCACTAAATATAACGTAAGCGATCGGGAACTGAATAAAAGAAATAAAAGTGATCAAAAAATATTTAAGGGAAAGTATAAAAATAAAAAATGAAAGTAAAATAAACAATATAAAAAAAATATATAAAGCTTCCTCGTCCCTGTGTGCTCGCACACAGAAGGGAATGCATATGTACGTCGCGCCCGCATATGTAAACAGCGTTCAAACCACTCATGTGAGGTATTACTGCAAATGTTAAAGCAAGGGCAGTAATTATAGCCCATGACCTCTTCTGTAACTCTAAAGAGGTAACCTGTAAAAATGTTTAAAGCATTGCCTATGGAGATTTTTTTTAATACCAAAGTTTGACGCCATTCCACGAGTGTTGGCAATTTTAAAGTCTGATATGTTAGGTATCGATTTACTCAGCGTAACATCATCGTTCACATTATACTAAAAATCAGGTTAACTTTAGTGTTTTGTTTTTGCGCAAAAACCGTGTGACATAAAAAGTTGCAACAGCCTCCATTTTATTCCCTGGGGTCTCTATATAATGTTTGGGGGTTCTGAGTAATGTTCTAACAAAACAATTATGATTTTTACATGTACAAGGGGAGTGCCAGAATAGGCCCGGTATTGAAATTGTTAAGCATCATTTACTCCTATAAAAACAATTGATTTTAAACGTTTTTTTTTTCATTGATACATGTTCCCAGGGCAGTACCCGGGCCCCCATACCTTTTTTTGGCCAATAACTTACATATAAGCCTTCAAAACTGGGACTTTTGATTTTTCATAATCAGGTCCCATAGACTTTAATAAAGTTTGCGCCTCAGGTCCAAACTTTTCTGGTGCAAACCGAACTGGGGGTTGTTCGACTCATCACTATCAGCTGTGCGTGATGAAATAGGCTGAGAATACTTTTGTGAGGCTTAGGAGGAACAGATGAGTGTCCAGTCAAGGGACAGGTCAAGGAGTAAGTTAATATCACCTCCAACTATGAGAGCGCCTTCAGCGCCCTGATTGTAATTGGGAGTGAGACTATATATTGCTGCCAAGGCCACCTTGGTGTTACCCACTGTGCCTTTTAGAAATATGTATCAGGGATCAGTCATGGACACCATGTTTCTTTCCTGAGTGTTTCTTTAATGAGTGATAGAATGCAGGATAAAAAAATTTGTTCCAGCTTTGGAGTGCTTCAGAGATACATGTACAGTAGATTCACAATGTAGACAACAATTCAAATGAATCTGAGATCTCAGGTGATTCAAAGGTGTAACAGACACATTCTTCTTTACTTATGAAAGTGCAAAGAGGTTGCCACGGCGCTACCTATAGGTGACAAAGTGTCAACTAAAACAATATGTACTTCAAAGTGATTAAGTTCAGAATCAGTGCATTATGATAAATAAAATAAGTGCACAAATAAATATTATCCCACTTGGGAAAATTAAATCCAGCTGTGTACAGTGACCAGCGTGCAAAGTGCTCATGTGCAAATAAATAAATCAACAAGAGTGGGAAAAAGGAGGTGATAATTTATTCCAAAAATTACATACAGTGCAAAGTATATTAAAACATCAGTGTTTACTGAAGATAAAACCTTGTAAAATAGTGTTAATAAAATAAGATAAGGGAATTCTTATAAGGTGCAAATAAATAAGTGACAAGAATTTCCCAATGTGTTGAAGAAAAGGTTGCATCCACCTGTGTGGCCACTAGGTGTCGCAACTTGTATAAAATCTGTTTTCAGTAATTGTAATGGAACGATTCATGCGAGGTTCCAGGGGTTCCTTCACTCAGGTGAGCAGGCACACGCCAGTGGATTTCATAGAGAAAAAGAGAAGGGGGACCCCATTGATGCAGTATACAAAATAGCAAGTAATTGCGAGCATAAAAACACACGGTGTAGGCTGTTCGTGATCAGTTAGGTCTCATCGGGAAGCTTCCGCGTTCCACAGTCAGATGTCCAAGAGCCGGAAGTGACGTATGACGCGTTTCGTCAGAGGACGTCTGCTGGAGCGTCTTTACTTTTCTTTACTTATAACTGCTTTAACATTCAAAATCTTTGTACACTAATGACCAAATTTGGGCAGATTTTTCATATAGTATTGGGTCAAATTTTGAAAGCATTTTCTTTAGAAAATCTTATCTAAGAATTTTAGTTTGAATTTTGCCCCAACTAGTGGGCCGCAGCAATGGCCGATTTACGTGCAGCCTTAGAATTTGAGTGATCGGGCATGTTGGAATTTTTTTGAAAAACAAATGATTTTATTTTTCAATGGTGTGAGAATCGTGCGAGAAATATAATCAAAAAAGAAATGTGCATGAGTGCAAGAAAAGAAAATTCCTGGAAAGAAAAGAAGATTCCCAGCTACAAAAATTATTTTCTGTAGCAATTTGAGGTTAAATTGAAGGCTTGGTTGGTCGAATTTTGAAATCAATGGTGGCACCATCGGATCACAAAATGCACTAAATTTCTGATTTTCAAGATTGTGTTCGGAATTCAACCCATGTATGGCCTGCATAACCATGGGGTATCCTTGCTGCCTCATCAGAGGTCTGGGGAAGACATTTACAACTTTGGTTTAGACTCTTTGAATCAGAGACTGAGATGTGACTAACAGCCATTGCCAATTATGTTCTGTGCATTACTATGACAATTATATTTCTATTAAGTAATTTCATACACAGGTTTTGGTCTATATGTTAAAACCTTTTAACTGCTAATAAAAAAGAACAAAACTCCACAACAGCACGAGTGCAAATATGTTTAGCGTTATTTCATCATTGGCCTCTAACAGATGTATTAGTAAGCAAAGGAAATTGATGAGTCCCAGGTTCATGTTTCACAGCATTAACTGATTGGAGGACAGATTTACTGCACATGTAAGAAACAATTAGACTCCACTGACAACAAAGCTGGAAATAAATTCTTATAATGAGAAGGAAAAATATAAGGTAAAAATGATCTATGTCCTCGCATTTGGAACCTAATATCAGAAAAAGCCTTGTTTCTGTGAATTGCACCAGGCAACAGATGGTGTACAGATTATGCTTTTTACCCTCTTTTTGTCACCATCTCCCTTTTGATTTTATAAGTTGTTCTCCAATAGACCGTTGCTATTTATTGGCTGTCAGATGAAAACTTCAATTGTTTTGAGAGGGAAGGCAGAAAAGTTTGAGGAGATTGAACACTCTTCAAAAAGTTTTTCCGGTCACTTTGAATTGAAGCAAATACAACATGCAGTTTGTAACTGTCATATTCTGTGACATGTAATATTTATTTAAGAAAAGCTTGTTATCAAAATGTGTTCAACTGAATTTTAGATGACTTGCATACTTATAACACTCGAAGAGATGTTGATCGTTGGTATTTGCCATTTGTGATTTAAAATGTTAAATTTTTTATTATTTTTCTACGATGCAAGGCCAAATCTAGAAAATGTGTAAGTCAACATTTGGACTGTGCAAGGAAAGACTAAACACATTTTGGGGATGATTTACTAAAAGTAAATTGGCTGTTCATTTTGCAAGAGAATTTTACCTTAGCTTAGTGAACGAGCTGAAGCTCTGCTGACTTCCATCATCCAATCATGTGCATGCACAAATAAAAAAAACTTTTTTTGCTTGTACTTACGTGCATAATGGTATTTACCAGAGCCTCACCTCATTCATTAAGCGGAGGAAAAATACCCCTGCAAAGCAAACAACCTTTTTGTTTTTATTAAAACAAATATAACACTTTACAACACTGCACACTATTGAAAAATTGAGTTGGGCAAAAGGTTCGGCCCGAGCAGGAGTTTGGACCGAACATTGGCTGTTCATCCCATTTGGGGAACACTCGAATTTTCAGGATGTTGGGTGCTCATTCGCCCCACCAAATCCCTGCAATGCACTGCACGCTGCACAGTGCATTCTGTGCCCTGATTGGACAAAGCTTTTCCCAATCATGGCGCAGTAAAAGCTGGTTGTTAAGGAGCAGTCATGGTGTCCTTAACAACTGATGAGTCATCAGCTGTCAATGTGCTTCCCCGCTGAATAAAAAAAAAAAATGCTGAAAAAAAGATGGCATGCCCCCCCCCAGTCCATACCAGGCCCTTCAGGTCTGACATGACATTAAAAAACGTCATTGGGTGCCCCCCAAAATCCATAACAGACCCTTATCTGAGCGTGCAGCCTTGAAGGTGAGGAAAGGGGGGGAGGGATGAATGAGCGCCCCCCTTCAGAACCATACCAGACCAAATGCCCTCAACATGGGGGGTGGGTGCTTTGGGGACAAGGACCACATCCCCACAACCGTGGCAGGTAGTTGTGGGGGTGAGCAGGCAGGGGGCTTATTGGAATGTGGATGACCCCCTGTGATGTCATGGACCGGTGCATGCTGGGACAGCAATATCACAAGGCAGAACCCCCTCCCAAAGCACCCCCCCATGTTTAGTGCATGTTAGCACTTTAACCCCCCTTTCCTGACTTACCGGCTGCATGCTTGGACAAGGGTCTGTGATGGATTTTGGGGGGAACTCATGCCGTTTTCTTTTAATTTTTTTTTCAATAGCCGGGTGCCAGCAATTGCAACTGTGAGTCAATTTAAATGTGATTTGACTTTTTTTTTTCTTTACAAATGTAATTTTTGCTGCAGCATGTTCTATATATGCTACATATGCGCCACATTACAGGCAGACTAGGGAGACCCCCAGGCACTATTTTTATTGTTGCACTTTAAGCATTAAAATCACTGCTCCTGAAAAACTGATTGTTTAAAAAAAAAAAACATTTGCATTGGTACATGTCCAATGGGGTTCGCAATTAAAGCGGAGTTCCAGCCATTCACTCACTTGTCCAACGTTCCAGCGATGCGGCCGCCCGAAGCCTCGATCCTCTCCCTCTGCGCCGGCATCACTGCTGTGGGCACCCGGCTGTGACAGTTTGCGGCTTCACAGTGTAAGATTCTGGTACCTCCGGTACCCTTAATCACCACTTTCCTCTGTAATGCGTCCCACCTTTCTCTTCAGGTGGTACGCATATACCTTTAGGAACGATGATGTCACTGCTGAGCGCCGCAGAGCGGCTATTTCAACCGCCGGCGGTCTCACTCACATTGTTCGTTCAACCTGCCTTGCTATCCACATACTTTCAAGCCTGTCTCTCGATCGGAACCTCCAGCTATTCCCTCTACCTGGAGCAGACCAGAACCTCGCTACTGATCCCTGTATCTCGCTACCGGATCATTCCTTATCTACTGGACCTCTCTAAACTACTAACATTACAAGTGATAAGTACCCCGCAGGGGAACTCTCCATAACATTATTGCACTATCTACCTATGCACATTAAGGATTGTTACTACCTATCTATACTATCCTATCATCTGCACAGTTACATAGATTGCTAGCTCTTCAGCCTACTACCATCTATCATCTGCACTGCTGCATAGATTGCTGGCTCTCCTGTCTACTACTATCTATCCTTGCACTGGGTTAGTCTATCCTGTATTTGTCATCTGCTGTCCTCACCACCTGTTAGCATACTCGATACTAACCTATCTGCATTCCTAAATACCATCTTGAACTCTCCTATACAAAACCTATCAAGTGATTACCATCCTTGTCACTGTTCACACCTGTCCCTTCAGCACATCACCTTCATACTATCATATACATCCTATCACTCCAGGAACATCTCATTGAGTGTGTATATATCTGTATGTTGAAGCTGACAGGCCCACGGTGATGAGTCCTGGAGAGTTGGATCTGGTATTCAACACATCTCTACATGACTACTGAGTGGAGATTTTGCAGCTGCAAATCCAGCCTATAATAAAAACGCAGGAGCGTTACACACAGCCAGGTACCCACTGCGCATGCGCGAGTCGCGCTGCGCGCCGTGATTGGCCGGCAATCTTCTGGGACCTCTGACGTGTCCCAGAAGATTGCAGGGAGGGAGGGGGAGAGAACTTCCGTTCAGGGCGCCGCAGCGCTCCGAGCGGAAGTGGGAGCGGGTACCTCTCAAAACTAGGTACCCGCTCCCCCCCCAAAAAAATGACATGCCAAATGTGGCATGTCAGGGGGTCAGGACTCCCTAAAGCGGAAGTTCCACTTTTGGGTGGAACTCCGCTTTAAGGTTAGAACTTTTCCCTTGTTTTGATGTTCTGCTCAAACCGAACAGGGGGATGTTGGACTCCTCTCTATTAAAAAATAATCCTGTGCAGCAGCTTCTCCAATAAACATAAACAACTGAAATATAACTAAGCAAAGCAGTGCTTCCACAGGTTAAGTGCAAAAAAGTTTGTGTAATAAAATTATATATTATAAAATTATATATGTGTATATATATATATATATATATATATATATATATACACAAAATAGACATAGTGTCCATCAACATATCCACATGTAAAGGTGCCAAATTGTAAAACTTCTAATAATCATCATGTGCACCACCACTTAATGGGACCGCACTCACTGACTGCTATAAAAAAATTCAAGAGGGCTAAACCATACATCACATCCCCATAAGACCACAACATTTCAACCAAAAAGTGGGATTTTCAGGAAATCACTGGAATGGACCACCCATTAAATATAACCGTCACATGTTATTCAATGCAAATATTAAATATTATATAAAAAAAAACATTACTGTGTTAAGTGTGACAAAACAGGTCTCAGACACCATTTCACATCAAGTAATATCTCATAAATGTATAATGTGTCCTCTACTCATAACATAGATGAATAAAGATGGGTCATATACATAATATCAAAGTCCAGATGTGAGTTCTCAACACCTTTCGCAGTTAGTGCTTCATCAGGAAAAATTGTCAGTGAAAATAATATGTAAAAAAATGTATTATTTTATTGAATAAAATGGGATGATTTAATTTAATGTGTGGTCTGTTCCTGTGATTTGCAACTTTAAAATCCCATTTTTTTGACTGGCTGTTATAACCCAAAGGTCAATCTTCACATATGACATAAAGTTCCAGAGATCACCTCTTACAATCTGTCACAACTGGTAAGAGGAATACTTAGTTCATGCAATCCCCAAATGGCAGGTAGGACCACATAGGTATACATATTTTATCTCCACATTGGAAAGCTTAACCATTTTCAGAGGAGTACCCAAAAAGAAAAACTGCTTCTCGTAGCATAAAATATGATCCAGATATGATACCATTATATTAAAAAGTATGTTTAAAAGCAATAGTAGAACAACTTACATGTTAAAAGTGCTTAAGTGGCACCAAACTATTCACAGGCATCATAAGGTGACTGCCAGAATATTAAACACAAGTGCGGGAGATCACTATAGTGATCCCCAAATTAACAGAGTGCCAGCAGACCTCCTCAGTATGCCATGTGTTTGCATAATAACATCACTGTTCAACGCGTTTTGACGTAATGCCATCATCAGAAGTGTCTTTGCCTTCAATAAATCAAAGCCATGGAATCACTGTTTTACAGTCTTGGCTGTTCAGGACACAATCTTTGACTTATACAGGTATATGCATCTGTCTATAGTATTGAGCCTTTATCACAGAATAAAAACCTGCAAGAACTAAAAAGCAGCTCCAGCAAAAAAAAAGGAAAACACACCAGTCTATATATCAAAGCCTAGACTACTACCTTGTATACTACACTATTGCATATCACATTGTAATATACAGTATGCAACATTTTTGTAATTAACTTCTGTAAATACAGATATTCATTGGTGATGCATAATGCCTCAGGATTAAATATCAAAACATCTAAACTTTGCAGTACATATGTTAGGAACAGTGAGTTCCTAGTCAGGGAAAAAATCTCTTTAACCACTTCTGGACCGGGAGATTTTCCCCCTTAATG
This sequence comes from Pelophylax lessonae, assembly GCF_965119305.1. Lineage (NCBI taxonomy): Eukaryota > Metazoa > Chordata > Amphibia > Anura > Ranidae > Pelophylax > Pelophylax lessonae. The sequence continues at coordinate 464,400,650 of NC_138769.1, forward strand.
ACCAGGCCATTTTTTGTGATTCGGCACTGCGTTACTTTAACGGACAATTGTGCGGTCATGCAATGCTGTTCCCACAAACAGAGCTTTCTTTTGGTGGTATTTGATTTTTAGTTTTTGCACTAACAAAGAGCGACAATTCTGAAAAAAATAAAAACAGTAATTTTCACTTTCTGCTATATAACATTCTCAATAAAAAAATTAAAAATCAATTTTTTTCAAAATTTTAGGCCAATTTGTATTCTGCTACATATATTTGGTAAAAAAAAAATCCCAATAAGCGTATTTTGATTGGTTTGTATAAAAGTTGTTGCGTCTACAAACTAGGGAAAAGATTTATGTCATTTTAATTTTTTTTAATTTTTTACTAGTAATGGTGGCGATCTGCGATTTTTAGCGGGACTGATAAAAATAATTACTGTTACTGTACTAACGACACTGGCAGGGAATGGGTTAACCCGGGGCGATCAAAGGGTTAAATGTGTGCCTAGGGGGTGTTTTCTAACTGTGGAGGGATGAGCTTATGGAATCAACACAGGGACCTGAGTTCCTAAATAGGAGAAACACAGGAGCCCTGTGATGATTGCTGAGAGAACAACGGCCTGCTGTGTTTACAACAGCAGACCGGCATTCTCTCTCCACGGGGAATGATCACGGGTGCCCGGCGGCCATCACGGCCACAGGCCCTGTGAATTAGTTTACCCTCTGGTGAATGGGCGTGCACGTGCACCCACATGATCGCTCCCACGAAGCGCTATACAGGTATGGCGATTCACAGAAACCTGCCGACCTGCCACCGTGTATCTGCGGTGGCTGGTCGGCAAGTGGTTAAAATTGGATGCTGTGAAATTACACATTGTTATTGATTTTTTAAGATCAGTTTAAACCTTTGAAACTGTTCACGAATCTAGCAATGTTTTAATTAATTTCTGGGTAAATTATACATACTGTACATAGTAGAGCTTTTTAACTGGATATACTGCTAGATCCAAAATGTAGTGATCATGATGATATGGCACCCATTCATTTCCTATTGGGAAACAGACTTTTACATTTTTGAGGAAAGTTTCACTATGCAAGAATATTTTCCCCAAAGCTTAATTATTGTGGTGAAATGTTGCCTTGCAAAGAATGCCTTGCGTGTGTTACGGAAAACGAAAAAAAAAAATCATTAGCCACCATTTTTGCTTGCATATGATTGGATGATGAAAGTTAACAGAGCTTTAACTTATTCACTAAACTCTTAGGATAATTCCCTTGCAAGGTGCAACTTCCCTTTCAAAGTGAACAGTCTATTTGTCTTTAGTAAAACAGCCACTCTGAATAAAATTTTGTGAGGCTGACAAACTAGCATTAATTACAGGTGGGGAATAATATAATGATCTTATATACAATCCACCATGCTCCAACATAGGAGATGTAAAGTCAGCCCTTTGCTTACTAATGTTAAAATCTCTCTCTTTCTCATGATGGTCTCTCCTACTCAATTTCTGTTGGTTCCTCTCCATCTTAGTTACAGAAGAACCAATAGTAATGCTGTTGCAAGTGAGTAGCAAGGAGGGACACCTCTTCTCAGTCTGAATCTAATTTCACATGCACAGGGGTAAGTAACAAATTAATAAATTACAGTTTATAAGACTCTTTATCTGGTCTGAACTCACCTGTGTGTCCTATTTGCACAACTGGGAACACTCCAAAAGACTGTAATTACAGTCAGTCAGCCAATTCATAGACTCACTTTTCTGTGTCAAGGTCAAAAAATGATAAATGGTACGATTAAATGTAACAGACATATGTGAACAGTTAGTAGAAAGGAGATAAATGCTCTTACTTTTTTCATGATTTCAGGTCTGCTTGCCTTTCTATTACCTACAATATTTCATAAAGCTGTTTCTTAAGTTAATCCTTGACACTTAGGAAACAGGTCTATGGGCAATGTGTTACCTTTTGTAGCCCACATAACACACAAGTGCAGTGGCAAAGAGGGTGAACTCTAAAAGCTAAGTTCACCTTTTTTTTTCGGCATTGTGTGCATGGGCAGCTTTCTTTGGGCCATGCGAGCACACACTCTGGCACCCCAGGCTGCCTCTGACGCTGGGTGTTGGGTTAGCCCTGATGTCATACTAGAGCAGAGATTCCCAATCTATGGCCATCCAGCTGTTCAGGAACTACAATTTCCATCATGCCTAGTCATGTCTGTGAATGTCAGAGTTTTACAATGCCTCATGGGATGTGTAGTTCTGCAACAGCTGCAGGGCCATAGTATGGGAATCCCTGTACTAGAGCATCTGTCTCCTGACCTGTACTGTACATGGGTGGGAGTTACTGCTGCCCTTGGTCACCATCTTTAACCATCTGGGATGTTTCGGTGTTCACAAGGGGCAGATTTTGTTGGCAATTGTAGGAGAGGTTTATAGTGAAGACCCACTTGGGGTGGAGGTGCACAATAGAGGGAAGCTATGGTGGCTGATGCAAAGTTGTGGGCATGCAGTCAGGCGGGCCTGAAAAAAGGAGGGTGAGCGAGCGCCCCCTGAACCGTACCAAGTCACATGATCTCATGTGCCTTGGTATGGTTCAGGAGGGGGATGCTTGTCAGTTCCCCTCTTTCCTGACCTGCCAGGCTGCATGCTTGGATAAGAGTCTGGTATGGATTTTTGGGTGGGGACCTCACATCATTTTTTTAAAATTCAAAATCAATTCAAAACCCAAAGCGTCTGGTAATGTTTAGGGGGGGGGGACCCCACACAGGTTTTTACAATTTTTTATTGTCAGAAATTCTTTTTTTTACATTCAGCTGTGAGAAGAGAGCCCCACTGACAGCTGATGACTCATCAGTTGTAAAGGATGTGGTGGCTGCCTGCTTCTTAACAATCATGACAGTTACTGGTTTTTGAGGATGCCGGCAACTGCCAACTCCTTAACAACGTGATATTTACTACTGTAAATAAATACGCTGGCTAAATCCAGGTGTTAAATTACTGCATGTTTTCACTACTAAAATACCACATGACTTCATGAAATAACTCAAGAGGTATTTTGGTAGCATTTTTTTGTGAATGCCAAAAAATATTTTGAAAAACGCTGAGCAGTATTTTACCACATTTTTTTAAGGTGCTTCCTTCCGCTTCATGAACAGAGCTCTCTATCCTATCCAAATAAATTGGACCAGGGGAAAATACTTTTTTGGTAGCAATGGCTATTTTTGTTTGCATTTCAGATATTATCTGAAACCACCTTTCTTCTACTATCCTGGATGTGAGTTAGGTACTGTCTGGTGGCACACTGTTGCAGTTACATATTTTGAAAAATTGATGTCATCATACTATTGTTTTCAATTCATAATTTTGTGTTTTGTGTTTTGTTTAGATTTAGTAGTCTGTAATCAAATCTATAGCTTCTGATGAAGTGAATATGTTCCAGGAAATGCGTTGAGCTGCATCTGTATAAGAACATTGGATTTTAATACATAAGGAAAATCAATTTTCTTGGAAAGTACATATATGTATTGAAGGATAATACTACAACTTTAAAAAACATAATGTTTCTCTATTTTAATTATTGTGATGCAATAAAATGATGTTTTTAACTAGTATTTCAAGTTGTGCCTCAAAAAATCCCACTCAAGATTGTGGTTTTCTTCTTTTTCTTAATTCTTGCTCCCCTGTGTACCAATATTCCACTAATGTACTTCTGTTGAAGAAAAAAAAAATGTTCTCTGTCTTTTAGAACAGGCTTCACCTCAGCCTCCGGCCTCCTGTATAAAATTCCTCCATTACCCATCCTGAAATTGGGTATTTGGGACAGGAAAATCCTTAGAAAGAAGTACTTCACCAGCTGACCACATTAACACACACCCTGCACCTGACCGGCCCCTCCAGGAGATTGCTCTAACCCCTCTCTGCAGGTACTGCTTTTCCAGTGCAAACAAAGTCAACTCTGTTCTCAATAAATACACTGCCAGGGTCTTCCTCCTATTCTATATTACCTTCTCCATGCATATATCATCAGTGTGCAGGAACTGAGTGATAACAACTTATGTGGAGCAGAGCTGAAGTATTAAAAACATGTGTGTCCCTGGAAGTCTGTAAAGCTTACCATACACTATATAATCTGATTGTACAATCTCCAAAAAACAATAAGGTGTAGCCACCCTTCTCCTGCGCTTGGTATCCAGACCCCTTGACCACACACTTCACGGGACTGACAACTGGCTTCTCAGATGGCTAAGGTCCTGCTGCCCTTACGGACTGGGGTAGTCCACCGATACTAAAGGCAAAAAAGAACAAAAAAGGGCGCACCGACCTAGCGCATTATCCTCAATAAAAGGCTTTATTTAAATAACATAAAAAATGGCTACTCACAGACGTAGATAAAGGTATAGCATATCAAGCTGAATTGCTCAAAAGTCCGTGTTTAGTCCATATAAGCGTCCATGATGAGATGATTGACGCGTTTCGAGGACCAGCCTCTTCCTCAGAGTCAGAGGTGACTCTGAGGAAGAGGCTGGTCCTCGAAACGCGTCAATCATCTCATCATGGACGCTTATATGGACTAAACACGGACTTTTGAGCAATTCAGCTTGATATGCTATACCTTTATCTACGTCTGTGAGTAGCCATTTTTTATGTTATTTAAATAAAGCCTTTTATTGAGGATAATGCGCTAGGTCGGTGCGCCCTTTTTTGTTCTTTTTTGCCTTTAGCTCTACAATAAACTATGTAGTGCAAGGGCCTGCCTGATTGGGTACATAGGTGCGTACTCCTATTATATTGTTTTGGTAAATCTAAAGGAGGTCGTACAGAGATTGTACAATTAGATTGTATAGTGTATTGTATAATATATACACCTAAAATTAACTAATAGCGCATTTGCTGCCATTATTTGTTAATGACAACACAAACGCAGAAGCAAACTCACATTTTGCCACATGAAAAAACTAGTAACAAACACAGCAAAACACGCAGTGATAAACGTGCAAACCACAACACACCGAAATGTCCCATGAGCTACGTTGCCATATGCAATGCAGCCCATTGATATCAATGGGCTGCCCTATGTATTTTAGGAAAAAATGAGCCAAAAAAGTGTGTGCTCCCACAATTCTAGGTTTGAATGGGGCCTAAATGTAACATTGGGGTGTTTACACAAGAACAACGAGGCTTCCAAATGTATGGCAAAGCACACAGAAAACAAGTGCTTTGCCATGTGTTTTGTAAAAGTGTTGCAAACGTGCATTGCACTTGTGTTACCATTAAATGTTAATGCCACCCCAAGAGCAGGTAGCAGGTGTGTGTCTGCTGTGCGACAAATAAGCTGTAAGCACACCAAAAAGCATATTAAAAACCCTGCCAGGCTCCACTTGTTCTGGAGTTTCTTTGGGGGGTTTTGTCAACCGTAGAGCACGCCCCCAGCAAAACGCATGCTGGAACGTAAGTTGCCACTATACGGAGATGGGAACAAGGCCTAAGAGCTAAGAGTCTCTGTCCACTCCCTCCTATGTACTTGAATAAAAATTGCCATACACTGCAATCCGATTGTACAATCTCTGTACAGTTTCCTTTAGATTCACCAAAACTATGGAATAGGAGGACCCACCTGAACAATCTATTTAATTTGTATTAAATCAGACAGGCCCTTGCACTGGATAGCTAATGGTAGACCTAAAGGAGATTGTACAATCAGATTATATTATATTTTGGATGTAAATGAAACAAGAGGTGGTATAGTAATGAGGGAGGTGTGATCCAGATTGGTAATACATGCCTATTCTATAATGCACTAAGGCAGTGCGTGATGGGCAATGATGATCCACAGGAAGTGATAGAAGCAGAAAGCATTTTTTTAATTCAAACAGAAAGGTAAAGATTGAAAGATTCTGTGGACGGGTTAAGTAAGAGTACAATAGGATGGCTTGAGCAGAAAAGACTTAAACGTAACTCCAATTTTGTTGAGAAAAAAACATTCCCCTCTGGGTGATCTATGTACATTACAAGGATTTTAACAAACTTTGTTGCATAGTCCTACCTTTTGTTATTCTGAAGAAATCACAGTTTTTTCCTCTGTACCTCTGTGCTGAGTGGGTCTAATAGGAGTGGTTTCATAATTATCTGTCAGCTGTGGCAGTTGAGAGCTCTAACGAGGAAAGCTGCTGGGTCTGCATCCTTTTAGATTTGTTCCTATTGGGAGTATCTCACCAAAAATGATATTATTGTTTCAGGGGATGCCAGAAATCTGACTTGTATCTTAGGCAGACTTCTGGGAAAATTGGTTAGCCAATCACACAAGCAGGAAATTATGTTTCTGGGGTGTGATCAATATATATTCTGTGTACAGAACAGCTCCAGGTATCCATATTGCATTGCATTTTCAGAAAATTTCAACAGCTGCAGATTGAAAAGTAAAGCTGATTTTTAATACCATTCAATTACAATATGAGTTGTGTCACAACTGTATACGCTATATTGTTTTTTTCTTTACTTGCTATTTTTTTTTTTTTTACACAAAAGTTTTTTTCTACACAAAAGTGGAGTTATACTTTAAGAAAAGGCTTTATTTATTAGGAAACGTGAAATTCTGTCTGAAAAGGGGAACGAGGCCCTTAACTCACACACGCTGCACATACAGTATGCGTCAATGGAGGACAAAGATATCTGTGCTGAGAATACTCTTACTGTATGCTCCCAGCACAGTCAGCTCCCAGTCTCTAGTAATGATCAGAAGCTGGCAAGAGGAGCTGCTGAACATGTGACCACTGCGGCAGCCAATCACAACGGTCACATGATTAGACAATCCTTCCTGCCCCCCCCCCCCGTGTAAACTTTCAATTAAAGGGATGACAAGGCTGAGAAGGAAATTATTAAATGGCCTGTTAAGTTTATTATTAGGAGTTTTCAACAGCTGTGGGATTTATGAAAATATTGTAGGATTACATTAGTTCTTTGGTCAAATGTGTTTTGTGCATTCAACTTTTGGTTTCCTACCCTTTTTTAAGATGTTTTTAATTATTTTTCAGCCTGATGCATTTGCTAGTTATGTTCTGTTTACAATGTTACTATGGATTGACTTACTTGAGCATTGAATGTATGGCAGTTTTTTAATTATGACTATTGCTTTAATTTTTATTTAAAAAAAATAACTTTTTATGTAGTTTTGCTAAATTTTTCATTGTATACAGAAGAGAGTTATAATCTTTGTTACACAATGACAATGATTTACTAAAGGCATATAAGCTTTTCATTTTGCAAAGAAATGTGTAAGCAAAATGCTTTTTTTTTTCTTGCAGGTCATTATGTACTCTTTGCAAAGTGAATTTTCATCACTCTTACTAAGCTAAGGGAAAACTTCCCTTGCTAAGTGAAAATTTCCCTGCAAAGTTCTTAGACTAAGTTCCCTTTTTTTAAATGTCAGCTTCCCTATGTACCAATATATTGTTAATGTACCTCTGTTGCAGAAAAGAAAAAAACTTTCTCTATATTCTAGCAAGACTTACCTCAGTCTTCTATAGAAAACTACTCCATTACTTCATGCTATTTGTCCTTAGAACATGAAAAACATTAGAAGGAAAGACAATAATAGATACCCTGCACCTGCCCTCCCCCTCCAGGAAATTGCTACCACCCAACTCTGTAGTTTTATGCTTCTCAAATGCGGGCAATGTCAGTGAGCGCCATTCTTACTAAATACACAGCCAGTGTCTTCCTCTGCTGATCAATTGTTTTGCACCTTACGTTATTCAGGAGAAGGAGCTGAGTGATCACAGGAGGATAAGGAGCTGAGTGATCACATAACACCCTATGTTGAGGAGAGCTGTGAACTGAAAACAGGAGAAGTGTGTCCCTGGAAGTCTGTAAAGCTCAAACAAATGGCCACTGCCCTCACCTATAACTGGCCTTTGTAGCAAGGATCACATGGAAAGGCAACGCATGCAAAACAAAACCAAAGAAATTCCCAGCTCGACCTACCGATTAGCCTGCAACCAACCAAATTATCCTGTCCAACAATATGTGTAAAAAACAAGGGTTTAGTTTGCACACATTTGCAAATACATAGGTAAGCTACAGAGCCATTTCACAGCACCCTAGTGTTATCTGAATTCCTAACCACAAATTTTGAGAGCATCCACAGTGAAAGTGCATGCATTATAATGGACAAGCTGGGTGTGCAGTGTGCCTTTAAGGAGGGAGTGGCCTCCCTCCATGCTCACCTGCCCTCTGCCTATTCATTATAATGCATGTGCTTACACTGTGGAGGCTCTCAAAATTTAGAGTTAGGACTACAGAAAATACTGGGGCACCTTGACGGGGCTCTGTAGCTTACACATGTATTTGCAAATGTGTGCAGACTAAACCCTTGCTTTTAACGCATACTGTTAGACAAGATCATTCTGTTGGTTGCATGCTGGTCTGTAAGTTAAGCTTGGAATTTCTTTGGTTTTGCTTTGCAAGCCTGTAAAGCTTACCATACACCATACAATCTGATTGTACAATCTCATTTAGATCTACCATCAGCTATGTAATGCAAGGGCCTGCCTGATTGGATACAAAGTGATTGGATGGATACACTTTTGGGATGCCTGCCTTTACATGCACATAAACTTTAATGGCATCCCAGTCTTAGTCATTAGGGTTCAATATTAGGTTGGCCAACTCTTTGCAGGTATAACAGCTTCAACTCTACTGGGAAGTCTGTCCACAAGGTTTAGAAGTCTGTCTATGGGAATGTTTGATCATTCTTCCAGGAACGCATTTGTGAGATTAGGCACTGATGTGGACGAAAAGGCCTGGCTCGCAGTTTCCGCTCTAATTCATCCCAAATGTGTACTATCAGGTTGAGGTGAGGACTGCAAACTTCCTCCAACCCAAACTTGCTTATTCATGTCTTTATGGACCTTGCTTTGTGCACTGGTGTAAAGTCATGTTGGAACAGGAAGGGGTAATCCCCAAACTGTTCCCACAATGTTGGGAGCATGAAATTGTCCAAAATGTCTTGGTATGCTGACACCTTAAGAGTTCCTTTTACTGTAACTATAGGATTGTTTCACCAAGCCCAGCCCCTGAAAAACAAATGATTTGGACCAGTGAATAAAGCAAGGTCCATAAACACATGGATGAGCGAGTTTGGGGTGGAGGAACTTGACTTACCTGCACAGAGCAAAGGCCTTCTCTCTAATATCAGTGCCTGACCTTACAAATGCGCTTCCGGAAGAATGGTCAGACACACTCTAAACCTTGTGGATAGCCTTACTAGAAGGGTTGAAGCTGTTATAGCTGCAAAGGGTGGGCTAACTCAATATTTAATCCTACAGCTAAGACTAGGATGCCATTAAAGTTTCTTGTGCTGTAAAGGCAGGCGTCCCAATACTTTTGGTAATATAGTGTATGTCTGTCCTACTATTAAACTATTTGGCAAATCTAAAGGAGATTGGACGGAGATTGTACATTCAGATTGTATAGTGCATGGCCCCCATCATAGACCTAAAATTAACTAGTTGCACTTTTGGTGCCATTAATTGTTAATGGCAGCCCAAATCAGGAAGCAAATGCACATTTTTTTAGTGCAACAACAAACAATAAAAAAAGTTAGAACCGCAATGCGTTAAAATGACCATAAGCTACTGTGCTGCTTTTGTCGGGTGTAGGGCAGCCCATTGACACTAATAGGCTGCCTTATAAGTGTCATGGAAAAAACGCACTAAAACTGTGGGCTCCCACTATGCTGTGTGAATGGAACCTGAAAGTAAAATTGGTATGTTTAAACACTTCCCCTCCCTGAGCTGGACCTGGAATATAAGAACACTGACAGCTAAATGTCTCCCTTCAATGTACTTGTATATAGCTGGCCATACACTATAAAATCTGATTTCCTTAGATTTACCAAAACTATGTAATAGGAGAACCCACATGTACAACAACCCATTCGATTTGTATCAAATTAGGCAGGCCATTACACTAAATAGTTGATGGTAGATCTAAAGGAGATTGTACAATCAGATTGTACAATGATTGGCCACCTTTTAAGGAAGAAGTAGGAAAGTGGATGGAAATGTTTTAAGAAGGTGGTATAGTATTGAGAGAGATTTGGTCCACAGAAGTAATACATGCCCTATTCTACTGCATGGCCAGTGCATGATGGGATATGAAGGTTCCTGTAAGGTCACATGATGCCACAGGAAGTGATGGGCTCAGAGTGCATTTTTAAAAAAAAATGAATTAGGGGTGCAGATTCAAAGCTTTTGTGATGGCTTGTGCCAAAAAGATATACTGTAAGGAAAGGCTTCTTTTTACTATGAAAAATTAAATTCTGCCTGAAATGGTGAACTTAGCATTTAATCAACCCCAATAGGATGCTGCAAAACAAGAGCAGTCTGATAGTTCATGAGACAGGATTGCATTTTGATTTATACTTCAAGTAATATTGCAGATTGATTTCTAAATTCCTCGCTCTGCTGCATGACAATAAAAATTCACTACTTCTTAAACTGTTTTTCTATTTTTGCAACTAAGTTTGAGAAAACACCACTATATGTGTAATATGTGTTCCCATTTGCACAGCATACCTAAGGGTCCTTTCATATGGGCGTTCCATCTGTCCGTTTTTCATCCATCCTTTGACAGATGAAAAACAGACAGCAATACACTCCTATGGGCAAACAGATGTAAACGGATCATTCATGTATATCTGTTTGCATCGGCATTCCTTTCATATCCATTTTTTTTAAATGGAACAGGTCTCTATTTTTCTGTTTTCTGTTTAAAAAAACAGAAGCAAACTTGAACAAATGTAAACAAATGGTCTATTTTTTGCATCTACTTTTGCATTGGTTGTTGGGAGTCGGCACCCGCCGGTGTCCTAACAACCAGTGACTCAACTCTACTTTCAGTGGGGGATTCCCCACTGACAGCAGAATGTAAACAAACTATATATAAAAAAATGCCAGACTGAATGCAGCTACAGGGGGCAGTGCCCACATGGAAGAAAAATCTATTTAAAATATATTTTAACCACTTTACCACCAGAGGATTTTGCTGTCTTACGTCCAGGCCACTTTTTGCGATTCGGCGCTGTGCGACTTTAACTGACAATTGCGCGGTCGTGCGACGCCGTACCCAAACGAAATGTACGTCCTTTTTTCCCACAACCAGAGCTTTCTTTTGGCGGTATTTGATCACCTGTGCGATTTTTACTTTTTGCACTATAAACAAAAAAAGAGCGTTTATTTTGAAAAAAATAACAATATTTTTAACATTTTTTTATATGAAATTCCCCCCCCCCAAAAAAATGTAAAAATCTAAATTTTTTTAAATTTTTGGCCAATTTGTTTTCTGCTACCTATGTTTGGTAAAAAAAATCACAATAAGCGTATTTTGATTGGTTTGCGCAAAAGTTATTGCGTTTACTAACTAAGGGAAAGATTTCTGTCATTTTTGGTGTTTTTTGTTTAACGAGTAATGGCGGCGATCTGCGATTTTTTTTGCGGGACTGCGACATTGTGGCGGACAGATCGGACCCTTGACTGACATTTTTTACACTTTTGGGGGTACCAGTGACATTTCTACAGTAATCAGTGCTATAAATATGCACTGTTACTGTAAAAATGGCACTGGCAGGGAAGGGGTTAATTTTATTGGAGAGGGAGGGGTTAATGTATGCCTGGTGCTTACTGACATGTGTGGGGGGAGGTGACTGAGTAACACAGGGACAGATCGCATGTTCAGCTATGCTGAACCATGCGATCTGTCCCTGCCTGTCACTTAGGAGATCCGCCCGCTCTCTTTACACAAGCGGGCGGATCTCCAAACTCGATTCCCCGACGATCGGGGAAGAGCGGCAGCGATCGCCGCCGCTCCTCCCCTGGCCCGACTCCCGCTGTGACTGAAAACAGCGGGAGCGCACCTCCGGCGGCGCGCGAGCACCGCCTACAGGGGGAGGAGTCCAGCGACGTAGGTCTACGTCGCTGGACGGAATCGAGCCGCTTTGCCGCAGTACAGTCAACGTGACTGGTCGGCAAGTGGTTAACCACTTAAGCCCCGGAAGATTTTACCCCCATTCCGACCAGGGGGTTTTTTGCAATTTTTTACTGCGTGACTTTAACGGACAATTGCGCAGTCGTGCGACGCTGTACCTAAACGAATTTCACGTCCTTTTTTCCACAAACAGAGCTTTCGTTTGCTGGTATTTGATCACCTGTGCGATTTTTTTGATCATGCGCTATAAACAAAAAAGAGCATAAATTTTGCAAAAATAACAATATTTTTCACATTTTTTTATATGAAATTCCCAAAAAAAATGTAAAAATCAAATTTTTTTAACATTTTCGGCCAATTTGTTTTATGCTACATATGTTTGGTAAAAAAATCGCAAAAAGCGTATTTTGATTGGTTTGCGCAAAAGTTATCGCGTTTACTAACAAAGGGAAAGATTTTTGTCATTTTTGGTGTTTTTTTTTTAACGAGTAATGGCAGCGATCTACGATTTTTTTTTCGGGACTGCGACATTGCGGCGGACAGATCGGACCCTTGACTGACATTTTTGACACTTTTGGGGTTACCAGTGACATTACTGCAGTAATCAGTGCTATACATATGCACTGTTACTGTAAAAATGACACTGGCAGTGAAGGAGTTAACTGTATTGGAGAGGGAGGGGTTAAGTGTGTCCTAGGGGCGTGTTTCTAACTGTGATTGGCTGTGGCTACTAGTGTAAGAACAGAGATCAACGGTCCTACATAGTAGAACTGTCTGATCTCCATTCTTACACAGGGAAGAATGACAGGCGGCTTTGTTTACATCAGCCACCTGCCTTTCTTCCGGTGTAACGGACGATCGCGAGTGCCCGGCGGACATCGGGTCCGGCGGGCACACGCGCGGGGGGGTCCGTGACCGCGCGGGAGCGTGCCTCCGGCGGCGCGCGCTCGCTCCCTAGAGCCTCACAGGCTAGTGACGTAGCCCCACGTCGCTTTGCCTGTGAGGGGCTGACCGCCGCAGTCAATAGTCGTGCAGCGGTCGGCAAGCGGTTAAATTTGCTTAGACAAAAAAAAAAACAGTGGTGATCAAATACCACCAAAAGAAAGCTCTATTTTGAGGGAAAATGATAAAAATGTAATATTGGTACAGTATAGCATGACCACAGGGCCGGATTAAGAGCATCATGGGCTTGGTGCTGAGGATTTTGAAGGGCCTTAAGGGCCGTGCCTTGGCATGCACCCAGAGGAGGAAGGGTGCAGCCATGCATGCCTAATTCAACATGGGATGCTGTCTCTGAAGCCCATAAACACATCCATGCATCGGCAACTGTCCCTCCTTGTCTGGCCTTCGTGCTGCGTGGGGAGGTTCTGAGGGAGCTGCCTGGGGAAGCGAGCATAGAAGCCAGACTTCTGTGTTTACAAGTGACAGAAGAGCGGTAACAGTGAATATGGCCAACCCGGGGCCTATATTAAGGTAGGGGCCTGGAGCTGCAGCTCCAATAGCCCCTATGTTAATCTGGCCCTGCATGACCATGCAATTGTCATTCAAAATGTGACAGCGCAGAAAGCTGAAAATTGGTCTGGGCAGGAAGGAAGTGAAAGTCCCCAGTATTGAAGTGGTTAATGATTCTATATTTCTTTTGGAAAATCACATTTATTAATATGGAGTAAGTAGAAACTATCATTGATACTCTCAATCGAACAATCAGCCTCTGTCCTGCATAGTAAATTTTCAGTGGCACTATTAAAATTTGAATCTGGTTGGTGGCTCCTAAATAACTTCTAATTAGTACTAGTTTACATTAGGCTGTGTAGGGGAGGTAGAGCAGTGATGACCCACAGTATTGTTTTATAACCACTTCTATAAGAAAGACTGCATGATGACGAAAGGATGTGATTAGCAAATGTCAAATATGGGCTGCAAGCAAATACTTGGACAGTTCTGCTTGAGTTACCATCAAAACCAGAATTACAGTAAACATAACAACCCATCAGAGCTGACTTTGCTGAAGCCAAATCAGTATAAGATAGATTCTGATAGGTTGCTGAAAATGCTGAACTTTAGACTTGGTCCTTTCATCCCTGTATAAGGTTATTGAATAAGCTCATACATCTAACTTTTATTTTGCTGTTTAACAAAATTGACAGAAACTAATTTAGTGTCAATCGTCATTCACAAATGCCCCAAGAATAAGAATAAATATATCCATTGTTCTAGTCAGCTTAAGGAAAAAGGGCAGCATATGAGCAATGACCAGTGGCTGTAAACCTGATTGTTCAGGCAGTTCTCCACCAGATTGGAGTCAGCTGGGTTTGGCCTTAAGGTTGCAGTCCCCTGAGGCACTACAAATGGAAACTGCTTAGCACAGACACACAAAAGAAATCAGCCACTAAAGCAGCAGGTGGCCTTGCTGAGGTAATCAGGATCACATTCAAGTGAAAAGCATTCTCAATTTCATAGCAGTGTCTGCTGAGGCCTTATCTGCCTTCCTAATGCTACAGGGAACACGTGGGATACATTGACTGCTCTAATAGTCATCCCCCATTCACAGCTGAATGAATTATATGTTGCCACTTCAGAATAAAGCAAACACCTATCAAAACAAGCATATCATTAGTGTGCAAATCCTTGCTGCTATTGCAGAACTGTCTGTGAGTATTTTATTGTCTCCTTTGCAATTTTAGAATGACTTCCAAATTTGGTTTTCTTTTTAAATTTAGCACATAAAATTTCAGCACAGCAGCTACATGTCTAGGATACAGATGCTTAATTTAAATTTAAAAAAAAAGTTTTAATTAAACATATTATTATTATTTGTATTAATAGTTGCTATAAGGTTATAATTTCATTACTAAATAAAAATGACAAGCTTATTCAGATGGCACTTTTAAACTTCAACCAGTTGGAGGAAACTGAAACCCACCCATACAGACTGTATGAACACATTGCATGATGTACATGAGAAGGACTAGTTTCATGTTTTAATGAAATAACTAAATTGCAGTGTTTCTAAATTATAATGGAAATTCTCTTAAAAAAAAAAAAACTTTCTCTTGAAGATTTCATACACTAAATAAAGCCTGTAAAACGTTCTACAAATGATTAGTAAGGCCACCGATTATAATAAAAGACCAATATGGGATGGGGTGCAAATATGACTTAATGGAAAAGTCATTTACATATAACTGGAGCTGGATCGACATGTGGATGTCACTAAAGATAACATCTGTTTGAAAATATTGTAATAACATGTAGTTGGTAGCGTAAGTGTCGGTTTACACTACCGCGACTTGTCAGCCTGACAAGTCGCGATCCATTCTGTGCTACGGGAACCGTTCTAATAGGAGCGACTCAAGTCGCTCCGACTTAGAAAATAGTTCCTGTACTACTTCGGGGCGACATCGGAGCGACTTGCATTGACTTCCATTATGTGAAGTCCGTGCAAGTCACGCCGAAGTCACGGTGAACGCGTCTTCACAGGTCGCCCCCGAAGTCGTGCCGCGGTAGTGTGAACCAGCACTTAATTGTATTTACAGAACTCTGCTTTAAAAACATTTAAAATGGACTTTGCAGAAAAATATCAGTTGTCCATTGGTTCCAAGGTCCAATGAATGCCTACCCCCCACTCCCCAAATAAAAAAACTAAATTTAAACACATTAAAAAAACATAAATGTAAGAAGAAAAAAGAATATTGGCCTTACATCCCATTTTTTTGTCAGGGTCGCCTATGCAAGTGTGCGGGCCATCTTATAAGGAAGGTAGACTTGTGGGGTCAAAAGCATTAAATTGCTACCTATAACACTATTTTCAACCACCAGGTCATGTCCACAGCCTTGCTCCTACAGGGCCCTGAATTGCTGTTTGCTCTGACAGCTTGGCAGGAGTGAGTCCCAATGACTCCTGCCAGGAGTGCAGGACAGTGCAGGTTGGAGTCCCATCTGACAGTTGGATGGAAGGAGTGAAGCTTTTTGGTGAGAACAGAGCTGCCCCATAAACACACAAAAAGCCTACTTGTACTAATAAATTATGCTTACATTGCTGTGTCACAGACATGTCTCACTTTTCTGTTACAGTTGATAATATTATAAACAATGAAATAAGACCGAGCGCTAACACTTTGCCTGCACCTACCTTATAGAACAACTTCATTTAAATAGTCAGAGGCTGCTTAGTAACCAGCAACTTGTTGGGACAGTAAACAGATTCTTCTATCCACGCAAATTAGGTGGGTGGAGGAATCCCTCCCCCCAAGACATTGCCCCCTCCAATCCCAATCTGTTCCCTCAGTGCAATCCTACTAATTAGTCTGTCCCCATTACAATCCCCCATCTCCCCAGGTCAGTCTATCCCCCAATACAATCTCCCCAGTCCTCCAGGTCAGTTTATCCCCCAGTACAATCCTCCCAATCAGGTCAGTCGGTCCCAAGTACAATCACACAGATCAGTCTGTCCCCCAGTGCAATCTCATCAGTCTCCCAGGTCAGTCTGCCCCCCCAATGCAATTCCCCCAATCTGTCTGTCCCCCAGTGCAGTCCTCCAAAACATTCGGTCCCCCAGTGCAATCCTCCCAATCAGTCTGTCCCCCATTGAAATCCTCCCGATCAAGGGTAAATGTGCTAATATGTGAATGACTAATAACAGCCAGTAATTGAGCACACTCAGCTATCACTTGTACTATGCACACAAAGAAAAAATGTAAATAAACATCCAATAAAATTCATTAAAAGTCCACAAAAAGTCCATATGATTTAAAGCTGATAACACAGCTTCACGCTTGTCAGCAGGATAATATATATAACTTGTGATATTAGAGGGGTCACCGTCAAACTCCACCACCCCTTTGTCGGGACAGAAGAAATGGCCACTCACCAACTCTCCATGCCCACCCACTTTCATGGACTAGGCTCACCAAGCTTAGCATCAGTAGGTAAATCAATGGTAGTCCTCAGACGTAAATATCACTCCTTTATATATAGCCTCCAATGGTATTATTCCCCTCATCTGATTTGTAATTGACCTAGTCCCTTGCTGTGAGTTCCAAGCCTCGTTCTTGCAGCCAATAACATTGCACAGACACGCCTCTTGCTGATGTCATTAGCCACATCATTAGCCACATCAGGGACTACCATGATTTGACATGATGTGTACAATGACGACTATATTTACATCTGAGGACTACCATTGATTTACCTACTGATGTTAAGCTTGGTGAGCCTAGACCATGAAAGTGGGTAGGCATAGAGAGTTGGTGAGTGGCCATTTCTTCTGTCCCGACACAGTGGTGGTGGAGTTTGACGGTCACCCCTCTAATATCACGAGTTATGTATATTATCCTGCTGACAAGTGTGAAGTTGTGTTATCAGCTTTCTATCATATGGACTTTCTATGGGCTTTTAATGAATTTTATTGAATGTTTATTTACATTTTTTCTTTGTGTGCATAGTATAAGTGATAGCTAAGTGTGCTTAATTACTGGCTGTTATTAGTCATTCACATATTAGCACATTTTCCCTTGTCTGTGTCTCACTGGATGTAGGTAGAGGTTACCACCATCCTTGCGCTACAGATATTTATTATCATTGCTGCCTTGTGCAGCAATGTACATATATATATATATTGTGAGGGATTAGCTCGGTGGCGGGTGTGGATGACCCCTTGGGGGGTGCGTTTTCACAGGGAAACAACCGATAAGTGCTTGAAAACAACAGTTTGGTTTATTAGGTCAATTTTCTTCATACCAGTGCCAGCATCAAAAACAGCAAAATAAAATAAAAGACAAAATAAATCCTTGCCTCTGTGGGCGGCTACCTTCTCACAACTGGAACCTGCCTAAGTGTCTGTCTCCAACCTACCGTCGGGCAGACTTCCTTGTCCTACAGCGGACACTCAATAGTCCTTTTATAATAGCTTCACAGGGCAACACAGTCCTTTGTTTCTTTCACATCAACAGTTCGTCTTCTCACCTTTGAGACGTATTCACCCTTGGTTACCGTCCCGGGCACACATCACTCCGGGGGGTCTTCTCCCAGGCCCACACATCCTGTCGGGAGGCACACGCTGACTGTCCTCCTGCTCCCAGCCCACATGGCTTCAGGACACAGCTTCTGGAGGCAGCAAACAATAGGAATTTCTCTGAACCAATTATAGAGCCTTAACTCCCTCATTCTGAACAGGTGAAGGCCTTTCAACTTCCTGCTGGCTAGCTCTGTAGCCAACACCCTAAATTAATTAATGGACTTTCTAAATCAGGTAGAAATGTATCTCCTTCCTGTGACTACATTCCCAGATTTAGCTGACTTCCTGTTACATACCCCCCCCTCTTGTTTCAACCCTAGGGTTGGGACACAGATTTCCAGGCACGCATGTGTCAAGCACTGCTGACTCACTGATAAGCCTCCTATTATCCTCAAGCTTCCGGATGAAACTGTTTTGTCATCTTCATTGACGGATTTCTCATAAATGCCACACAGTTTGTCTCTCATCTCATATACACATTCTTCAACTGCATTTTTGGCATCATTTCGCTCCTTCTCGTTTCTGTCATCTTCATTGACAGCTTTCTCATAAATGTCAGACAGCTTGTCCCTCATAACCGTCTGTCCAATCCACCATGGAGGACCGTGATCCATAGGCAACTCAATTGGGCTAGTCTTAATGTCTTCAACATTCTTAAGACGCCTCTCTCTGCAATCCATAAATGTTTTCCACAAAACTTTGAGAACCTTTGCTTCACTAAGCTTTGTTCCAAGTAGGGACTCTTGACATCCCTCTGTGACTTGAGTTGCCTCTCCATACAGCTGTACACAATCATTGACTTTTTGTTGTAAAAGGGAATGATCTTCCTTCTTGAGCTTTGCTTGCTCTAAGATGCTGTGCAGAGGATTTTCCAATTGAGACAACAGGCTGTCACACATTTCTTCAAAGTGACCCCTGTTCCTTTTCCCAGAGATATCAATATCATTCAAACATTTCATATTCATAGGCAGATCTGAAGCATTTGCACTCATCAACTTCTTAAACTTTTCGCCCTCCTGAGCGAGTCGCAGTAAAGGCCTACTACTTGATTTGATATTCAGTTTATATTTCTTGCCAAACTCTTCACAGAAGTAGCCAACCAGAACATCATCAACTTTCCTTCCACCAACATAGGGGTCAAAGGCAACAACACAGTTGAACCCAGCGATCTGGGTGGTATCCATTATAGACCTCCTCTCTGCATCAGTGAAGAAGCATGGAACTGCAACACATTCTTTTACAGGTTTCTTCAATGCACTTTCTGCTGAACTATTTGACCGCTCAAGGTCACCTAGTTCTTTTTCTCTATCTGAATTCCACATGGAATGCATCTCAAGATCACGATCAAACTTCTGCCACCCGTCTTTCACCAGTTCCATTTTGGAAACACTCCCTGAAAGGCACTTATTCATTTGCTTCACGTTTTCACCAACAGCCTTAGTTTTCTCCACTAGGTTTTCAGCCTGAACTGAGAAATCACCACATTTCTTACTCAGCTCCTTTGTTTGCTGAAGTTCTAATGATACATTTTCCAATGCTTGAAGTTTTTGAAGGAACGGTTTATTCCAAAGGGGTGATTCAAGCCACATGTCGTCACATTTCTGAGGCTCACTCAGGACAGACCCCAAAACACTGATCCTTTTAAAAACTGCATCAGGCACACTATCCCCTCTTTGGGACAGATCCTCTGTTGCCTGGAATTCCTCTTCCAGTTCCTGCAACGGAATCTTCATCTCTTCTACTTGCTGTTCTAAGGCTCGCTTAGACTTTTCTAGCTCCTGAACGCTTTTCACAACATCATCCTTGGAGCTGACCAATTCTTCCATTTCTGTACGCAGCTGTTTAACACTTTCTAGTTCAGCCTTACACTCTAGAGCTTCCTCCAAAGAGCGAGCCAAGA
Source organism: Pelophylax lessonae (assembly GCF_965119305.1). Taxonomy (NCBI): domain Eukaryota; kingdom Metazoa; phylum Chordata; class Amphibia; order Anura; family Ranidae; genus Pelophylax; species Pelophylax lessonae. The sequence continues at coordinate 464,420,526 of NC_138769.1, forward strand.
ACAGGGCTTTGCTCTCGTTATCACGCACCTCCGTTTCTGCACGTGCGCGTTCTTCTGCATATTTTGCAGACACAGTCTTCTCTTCACCAAGCATCTGATCAAACTTCTTTTTCACATCTTCAACACACTGTAATGAACCAACGCTTTCTTCCATGCGTTTTTTCATAACCGCTATCTGAGCTTGCAATGTTGCGACTTGCTCTGATAGGTTTTTCTTTGCTTCCGCCTCCTCTTTTAATTGTTCCAGGAAGCCATTTTTCTCATCTTCCATTTGTTTGAGCTTTGTGCTAAAACTCAGCCTTTGACACCTCTCTTCCTGTAAGAGTTCCTGCGTGTCTTGCAGCTGCGATTCCAAGATAGAAAAATCTTCCGCAATTTCTCTAGATTTGCTGTCTGCTTGAGAAAGCTGATTTGTAACATTGTCCAACTCAACCTGCAGTCGGTTTGCCTTCTCTGACAGCTTAGCACACAATCGGTCACCTTCTGACACCTTGACTTGCGATTCCAGAAGCTGTGCCTCTACTTTTTCCCTCTTATGTTCACAATCTTCTTTTCCCTGCATAAGAGCCTTCACCTCATTGGCTAGTTTCTGGGAATGAGATTGTAATTCTGCCACACAGGCTTCTTTCTCCTTTAACTGCTGCTGGAAACGTTGGGCTTCACCTTTCCAACTTTCACAGTCTGCACGTAATTCATCTACCATATTGCTCAAAGTGGTGAGCTCATACACAGTACTCAGTAATTTAGCCTCTCTTTCACTTTTCTCGTTGTCGCTGAGAGACAATGTCGTTTTCAGAGCGACATTCTGCTCCTGCGACTCCTGCAGGTCTATTTTTGTAACTTCCAAACACTGAAGACTTTTTTTCAGCTGATTACGCAACTCCAACATTTCACACATACTTTGCTTCTGCAAAGTCTGAATTTCAATTTCCTTTTTCTTCCATTTTCCGTTGCAAGGCATCCAACTCAGCCCTGCACACATACTCGGTTTCCTCCAAACCGATGGCCTCCATTGGCTGCTGGCGTCTCTGTTTCCAGCCTGCCATGCTCTCTTGATGAGCCTTTTGTTGAGCTGCAAAGCTCCGTTGTTTCAGCATCTCCCCCATTTTGGGTTTACTTTTCATCTGAGCACACTGCGTCTCCATAGCAGTTTCATCAGTGTTGCTAGGGACAACAACCTTCCTCTTTAGTAGACTCTCTTTAGGCATGGATGGGGCTGGTTCAGACGGTAACATCCCCTCCATCCATAGAATCCGGTCTCTCATTTCATCTATCTTTGCATTTTTCAGGCGTTTGGATCGCCCCATCTTCAATAACTCCACAAATTTTTCACAGTCCAGCAAAAAATTTTCAGACCACTGTCTCTTTAACACATGTAGTTTTTCTCTCTCTTGCAAGATCTCTTTTCCTGCACACACAGTTTGTGCAGTCACTTGCACCAGACACAACAAAGTTCATCAAATAATTTTGAGACCGCTGTCTCTTTAAAACACTTTTTTTTTTTTCTGTCAGGATCTTCTCTCCTGCACACCTAGATTGTGCAATCTCATGCACCAGATAAAGTTCATCAAACATTTGCACTTCCTTGCAGGGATCTTGCTGCTTCTGCCCACTGCATACCTCCACCATATGTGAGGGATTAGCTCGGTGGCGGGTGTGGATGACCCCTTGGGGGGTGCGTTTTCACAGGGAAACAACCGATAAGTGCTTGAAAACAACAGTTTGGTTTATTAGGTCAATTTTCTTCATACCAGTGCCAGCATCAAAAACAGCAAAATAAAATAAAAGACAAAATAAATCCTTGCCTCTGTGGGCGGCTACCTTCTCACAACTGGAACCTGCCTAAGTGTCTGTCTCCAACCTACCGTCGGGCAGACTTCCTTGTCCTACAGCGGACACTCAATAGTCCTTTTATAATAGCTTCACAGGGCAACACAGTCCTTTGTTTCTTTCACATCAACAGTTCGTCTTCTCACCTTTGAGACGTATTCACCCTTGGTTACCGTCCCGGGCACACATCACTCCGGGGGGTCTTCTCCCAGGCCCACACATCCTGTCGGGAGGCACACGCTGACTGTCCTCCTGCTCCCAGCCCACATGGCTTCAGGACACAGCTTCTGGAGGCAGCAAACAATAGGAATTTCTCTGAACCAATTATAGAGCCTTAACTCCCTCATTCTGAACAGGTGAAGGCCTTTCAACTTCCTGCTGGCTAGCTCTGTAGCCAACACCCTAAATTAATTAATGGACTTTCTAAATCAGGTAGAAATGTATCTCCTTCCTGTGACTACATTCCCAGATTTAGCTGACTTCCTGTTACAATATATATATATATATATATATATATATATATATATATATATATATATATATCTTCCATATACAGTTTTACCTTTAAATAGCAGCATCTTTGTTTTTGTTTTTTGGTATTATTAGTACTCCTAAGCGCATAGGATCACTAAGTAGCCTACTGTGAGAGTTGGTTATCTGACCAGTGGTGTTTTATATAAATCCTCCCAATCAGTCTGTTCCCACCACAATCTCCCCAGGTCAGTCTGTCCCGAATACAACCCCCCCAGTCTTCCAGGTCAGTCTGTCCCCTAGTGCAATTATCCCAATCCCCCAGGTCAGCCTGTTCCCCAGCACAATCCTCCCCAGGTGGGTCTGTCCCCAGTAAAACATCCCCCCAGATCAGTCAGTCTCTAGTACAATAACCTTCCCCCTCCAGATCAGTCTGTACCCAGTAAAACATCCCCTCAGATCAGTCAGTCGTCATTACCATATCCCCCTAGATCAGTCTGTCCCCACTAAAATATCCAGGTAAGTCAGACTGTTCTTGGGCGATTGAACTGGGGGCTAACTAATCTGGGGGGATATTGTACTGAGAGCTAAATGATCAGGAGTCATTGTACCGGGGGCCAACTGATCTGAGTGAATATTGTATTGGAAGCAAACAGATCTGGGGGAATATTGTCCTGGGAGTGAAATTATCTGGGGGATAGTACTGGGGGATAATGTACTGGGAGCTAATGGATCTGGGGACAGACTGACCTGGGGGGGGGGGTGATAGCACTGGTGGCCCCCTATTACATCCCCCGATATCAGTTAGCTCTGAGTACAATATCCCCCCCCAGATCAGTTAGCTCCCAGGTCAATCTTCACAGTATCCCTCTGAGACCAGTCTTGTCAGTCTGCACAATATTTCCCGCTACTTACAGACTTCAGCGGCATACATTGCAGTTTCCTACCTCTCGGGCTCTTGCTGACATCATCGCCCCACCCTCCAGTGAGGCCGAACCTGCCCACAGACAGCTGCCCACTACACAAGTTCCTGGACAGCAATAGATCTGTGTGTGACACAGGAGCCAGGTAGGGAAGTAACAACCGCAGCTGCAATGCCTGAGGTATGGAGATTGCTATTGCAATAACTATATCCATGCATGGGTGCAGTGTGTCAGATTACAGTTGTCCCTGTCCCTCTTGGGGCCCGCGTGCACCGCACACATTACACCAATGGATGATAGGTCACACTGTGTAGGATGTTAGCAGTATCTGACCATGTCCACAGTCTCTGACAGTCTTCTGTAGCGTTAAATATAATACTAAGTATAATGTGCAGTGTTTTGGTGATGTCAACGGCCGCAAAGGTTTGACAAAAAACTGCTCAGGAGGGGTATTGATGTGAACAGTTGTATGTACTCTGTGAAGCACTGTGCTAAGTCTCTTCTTTATATAAGTTAGGAAAAAAAAAAAAATCCCAAAAAATAAAAGGTTACCTAAAAAACAAACAAACATAAATAAGGGCAAATAGAAAATGAAAACATGTTTGTTCATTGTTAATGCAGAACATGAAGGCAAAACATAGAAAGGTCACTTATCCATCTGATTAACAAAGTGGGTCGAATTCTACTTAACAAGATACCTGTAACAAATATACAACAAAAGCTTTTAATAAGATTGTCTTACATACTCTTCTATGTCTTCTATGTGTGGTCTATGTTGCATTTTTGTCCTTTGTCATTCTTTACATACTCTATGTATTACATTTTGTAGGTATAACTGTTCTGATATTTAAAATAAATATAAACATTAAATTCAAAACTGATTAATGAATTACAGAATTGTTTGAAGATGTACCCAATAATTAATTTATCCAAAAGCTACCGTATTTTCCGGCGTATAAGACGACTGGGCGTATTAGACGACCCCCCTAATTTTCATCTACCGGTAATACTTATACTTAGGTTACCTTGGAGATATTATACTCGGCGTATAAGACGACCCCCCATTTTGGGGGGATTTTTTTGAGGTTCAAAAGTAGTCTTATACGCCAGAAAATACAGTACTTTGAAATGCCTGCACAAAAAAAAATAATTTAAAACACTATTTTTTCACCATGTAATCCCAACAAAAAGAATTTGCTTCCAATGAAAACACATTTAAAAATACATTATTTATCCTGACAGATGCTATTCTATTGTTTTCTTATGTATGACTACCTTGCACTTAAAACAAATAAAAATCTATTGAAATCTAAAAATACATTATTGTTAATTCAGGTAAATATTAAATATGGCATATGTTTATTTTATAGCTGGCCGATGGAACTTTAGGCTCATTTAAACATGATTGCTAGGCGAATCACTTACCATTTTCCGAAAAAAAAAGACAAATGTTTACAGATCTCAATAACAGAAGCTCTGATTATACACAATATATGAGTCATCTGAGTGACTCACTACTTTTTTGCTTTCCTTTCCCTTCTCTGCTTTGTAAAGCCCCATAAAGACTTGTAATTACAGAAAGACTATCAGAAAGCAAATGGCTATTTTCTATCAGTCTCTTTTAAAAAACTCATTATTTTATGTGACACAAGTGTCATTGGTGCAATCTCTATAATATTGTTCCATTAGTCAAATTGAAAAAAGATACTTACCTATCAAATTTTAAATTGTTAAAAATAATTAACAATAATAATATAAAACACCTTGCATTCTTAAACCGAAGGAGGGCAGCAAAATCCATTATAAAGCATGGTCAACTTTGTCCCAAAAGGAAAACGTTTTTTTTTCCTGATCCCAAGCAACTGGATACTCCCTGGATCAACATTTTACTGGTTTACTTCTTATGAATATTATAGTCATGTATATTTTGTGTATTTAAAAATAGTGTTGTTATTCATGTTTGGGGAAAAGTAAAATTATTGTATTGAATATCACAAATTCAATTCCGGAAGGTTTGAATCAAACATTATTCACATGGATTCTGGACACCATGTTTGTGGTAGTAGGTGTCCTTTTGGATGTCTGAGACCACCTGGCACATTGCACCACTCAGGGCCTTTAAACACCATGTATATTACAACGAACAGGCATTCATAGTCTTGTGGTCTTGCTAATTAGATTGGTGTTGTGCTGAGGAGTTAAAAGATAGGACATTTTGGGGGGTGGGGGATTTCTACTGTTGTATAGGGTATCTACAGCATTTTTAGGAAGTTACAACTCAGTAAAGGCAGTGTTTTTTAGGCAAGAACTAGTCCTCTATAGCTATGTTATAAACTCCATTTAATGCTGATTGTTTTGTGGTGCATTTGCAATTTTATCATATTAGACAAGACTTTGAGACAAGTTTGTCTTACTGATGTTAAAAAAAAATAAAACACACAGCTAAGCTTGCACGCAATGCCCATCCAGTTGTAAAAAGGTCTTTTCTTTAGTGTCTGACATGTCACAATAAATAAATAAATAAATAAATAAATAAATAAAGTACACAATTAAGTGTGCATACAATTGAAGACACACAGTCCATCCAGTTAGAAAGAGGATCTATCATTTCGTTTTTGTCTGACTTGCTAGTTAGTATTACCATTGTTAAAAGTAAATAAATAAAGCGCACAACTCAGTGCACGTTTACTTGTATTAAGTGTCTAGTTCTAAAGTGGGTCCGTCACTTCTTTTGTATCTGACTTGTCACAAAAAATTAGTGTTACAGTTATTAAAAAAATTAAAGCACACAACTTAGTGTGTGTACACCTGTGGGCACACAGTTTTGCCACTTATAAAGTAGGTATGTTAAAGCGAAGTTCCGGCCACAGAAAAAAAATTTCAATGAACATACCCCCGGGACAGTCAGGGCTAGTACATTCCACAATGGATAGCCTCTGATCTGTCCCGGTTCGCACTTACCTTTTAGAAGAAATACTCACTTTTAAAATTTCTTCTCCAGCGCTGCCATCTCAGGTGTGGGCAGCTTGAAGCCAGCGCGATCCTCTTCTGCGTCCTCTTCGGTCCCACGATGCACTGCGCCGGCCCCGCCGTCACTTCCGGGTCTGCAGCGTCATCCCTGCACAGCTTCTGGGCATGCCCAAAAGCTGTTTAGCAAGGTATGACGCGCTTACACCGGAACTGGCGTCGGGCCGGTGCAGGTGCATTGATTCCTGGGAGCGATGATGTTCAGCTCCCATTAATCATTGCAAAGCGGAAGTGACGGCGCGGGCCGTGGCCGCCGAGGGAGGAAGTGGAAGAAAGGTGAGTATATTTTTCTGCAATTACAAGGTAAGTAAAAAAAAAAAAACGTAACTACCCATTTCTTTTTCAGGTGAGCTATAGCAAGCGGATGGCCCAAAATCGACTATTTTGATTTTGTGGCCGGAACTCCATTTTAATTATTGTGTTTTCTCCGTGTCACGAGTTATTGTTATCATTGTAAAAAAAAAAAAAAGTACACAACTTATGGTAGCCATTCTTTTATCAACACGTTTAACAATTAAGAACAACTTGTCTTCTTTAGGAAGACAAAAAAGACTGGCAAAAGGTGTGGGGTTGTGGGGGACAGGGGGAACTGGGTCATCAATTTTAGTTCCAGAGCAGTCAATTGTAACAGAACTTTACCGTTTTTATGTAGTCAGATACAACTGCCACTTCTTGCATGTGGTGTTGGCTGTTCTTTATGAGCCCAAAACATTAAAGATGTAGTAATGTGGAAGGACCCACCTTCTCTTCTCTGCCTCCAAGGCCCAGAACATTCACTTTGCAGTGAGCAATAAACAGCCCACTCACTGGACAACAAGGAATCTGCAGAACTGTTTTAGCATTTTGCATCAGGGCTGTTGATAGAGAGAGGAAAAAGATATACCATGCAATAATGTCCAATATTTACCTTCCTGTAAGGAGGAAGAGGAGGAGGTGCTTACTCACAGGTGCTTTCTGTGAGTCTGGTCAGGAGGAAGAGGAGGTAGATACAATGTGCTTAATCCAACATGCATTAACATGAATTAAAGGCATGGAGCAGCAAAGTGACAAGCAAGGGGAAGACACTGAGAATAATCACAGCAGCAAAATCCTGGAAGAGGGAGTAGGGTGCCTCAAAATAAAAGATTTCAATGTAGAAGTCATCAATTAGCAGCCTCATCAGTTTATCATGTTTTGTTAGCAGAGGTTCACAGCAACAGCTGAGGCACACCACTGTCTAGTCACAGGACATTTGCCCTCTGGGTGTTTTTTGCTACCTAGGCTTCTGATAAAACCATAAACATCTACAGCATCTGTGATCAACACTTAACACAAGGCAAGACCATAAAAACCTGAGCACCACATGCATGGGTTACCATATGAAGTTCCACCCAATTCCATCCAAAGGAAAAAGCAGCGGAATTCCCCTGCTCTCTTACCTGCCATAGTTGCTGCATTTTTCTTTTTTCTACCTCATTTCCTATTCATGCTACACATGTAGCATTTGCTGCCTCTAGTAAGAGCGTGGTAACTTTGTCCAGTGAGTTAAGCAGGACCTTAGTCTTCTCTTCCTACAGCGGGGATGAGGGGCAGAGTGGAAGAGCCAGGAGTGGAAAGTGGAGTCAAGAACTGGTTCCATCACCCTCCCCATCATTGCATTGCATTCCAAAATCTCCTGTAATGATGTTCACCAGTGAGCCTTCCAATCCAAAGGTTTTGGAATATAAAAAGAAGCTCCCCTATAATGACCCCATGCTCAGTGCCTTAACACTAGTCTTGCACAGCTTCTAGTACTGCAACTGCTGCATTACAGATTTGTGGCCTGTGCTGTCCCCCAGTAACACATGCCCTGTTCATGAGCAAGAGTGGTACAAATTTTGTTGTGGCTAGGCAGCAAGCTTAAAAGGGTACACTCACTGGATCTGTGGTATTACCATGAGTTGTTGGAGATTTGGTTATCTCTGTCATTTGTTCACCCTCCTCCTTCAACTCTGCTTCCTTCTTGTCCCTCTTTTATCAATCACTTTTCCTGGGACACCCCTTAAACATTGCAAACACTACCATATCAACCTTTCAAGTACTACAGTACATACAGTACAGCACAAGTGAAATAGTGCCATGCCATACTCAAGCTTGTTTGTCTAGGTCACAAATGTCACAAAGGTAAATAGCTGCTGGCAGATCTGCATGCCCAGGGTGACACATAACACCAGCTCAAGCCAGTCAAGGCCATGTGTGACAGTGAGTTGAACCCTTTGGAAGTCTTTTGCCTAGGAAAACGTATACATGTGCCATGCCTGCCCTTTGTGATGTACCTGGTAGTTCATCACTTCACAAGCAACTATCAAGACTTAGAGCTTAGACTTAGAGTTGAATAAAACTAGAAAACTGTGCCCTCATTTTTAACAGTCTTGACCAGTTGCCACTTGCTGGGGAAGTGCAGATTCAAAAACAAACTACATCCAAGCCTCCTCATCAGTGAACCGTTTACATGCTGCAGCAACTTTCCCAACAACAGTGCTGTCATGAAAGTACCTGATCGACTCTCTGGAACACAGGTGCTTGGTGGAGTTTTTGTTTTTTACTCCTCAGGAGTGGCTAGTAATCAAGCATGTGTGTGCTATTTTAACACCCCTTGAGGAAGCCACAAATATGGGCAGTCATGAACAGATAGTCATCAGTAACTTCACCCCTATTGTCTGCCCACTGAAAAAGATGCTCTTTGTTCTCTTTGTTCTCCAGGATGGGGAGGTGAAGTCACAGGGTCAGAAGGACCAAGAGGAGGTAAAGGGTAAGAAAAGTACTGCTGTTCTTCGAACATCAATGCCAACTGAGGGAGGTACTTTGGTTGAGAAAGTGAAGAGCAACTAGACCGAAATTTCTCTCTGTCAGGCATCTCTCTATTCCTGAGACATAGATGGAGGAAGAAGAGGTACAGGAGAAGAGGAGGAAAGGGAGGAGGCTACACAAGGGACATTCTATCCATCATAAAACCCAGCTATTGTCCATGGATGGGGAGCAACCAGAGGATGCTGTTGTGCTACCTTACCCACAGGAATCTGGGACCTCAAGGCAGGAAGTCACTCAAATAGGTCAAATCAAAAACTTTGATCATTCATGGGTGGCCACCCTCTTAGATTCATGATACTAGTCTATAATGGTATAACTTATCCCACCAGATGGAAGCCAAATTGCATGTCTATGAAGATGTATATATAAGATTATTGTTCAGAGCCCTTCCCTATGGCACCAGGGATGTATCTCCTACTTGTCCCTGCTCTGTGACACCTGGCAGACAGGCAGGAAGCAATAGTAGTACCATCTAACAGAAGCATTGCAACTTTTTGCTGGTCACAATGGCCAGGCCTAGCACTCATTGCTATTGCTTGCCCATGATGGTCAATGAGTATATCAGTTCCAGTCCAGATATTTACAATCTCAAAGTGAACACCCTATACACTGTGTGTGCCATGACCTTAATCAGAATGAACCAGTCATGGATCTTAAGTGTCTTCCACACCCTCTGGCAGATTCCTATGATTAACTGTAGCATGCTACCAAATCTTTGTCTATGACAGAGCTTATTTTTACAAACGTAAGGGTGCATACTCAGCTCTTTAGATGGTAGTGGTGGCAGGGCCATCTTAATAGCATCATGGGCCCCTGGGCAATGTTATGTACTGGGCCCCTGCCAGCCTGCCCATATTTCTGCACCTACTCTCAAGAATTAACGTTTATTAGATAGATAGTTGATAGAGCTTAACATATATTTTTAGTACTTTCAATCAAATAGATTTTAAACAATATTAAAAGCATTCCATAAATTAAAGTATAATCAATACAAAGGGCACAGTACAAGGGTGGAGGAAGGAAGGGCACAGTACAGTTAATAAAATAAACCAAAGAGCAAAAGCTTCTCAGTAATTAATCTCCAAACACCTTCTGCCTTTACTCTGTGGCATGGCTACATTTTTATTTTAGGAAGGCTCCTCCAAGGACCTTCTGCCTTTGCTGGGAGGCCTGGCTGATTGTTTTTTAAAGACCCCTTCTAAGGGCCTTCTGCCTGACCTTTCAGGCTTGTTGGTGCTGCAGTCTAAAGATGGTACCAAGAGCTAATTTAAAAGGTCTACTTATATATACCCAAGGGCTGATGCTTTCATTTTATGTTACCAAGATACAGTGCCTTACGAAAGTATTCGGCCCCCTTGAACTTTTTGACCTTTTGCCACATTTCAGGCTTCAAACATAAAGATATAAAACTGTAATTTTTTGTGAACAATCAACAACAAGTGGGACACAATCATGAAGTGGAACAAAATTTATTGGATATTTCAAACTTTGTTAACAAATAAAAAATTGGGCGTGCAAAATTATTCAGCCCCTTTACTTTCAGTGCAGCAAACTCTCTCCAGAAGTTCAGTGAGGATCTCTGAATGATCCAATGTTGACCTAAATGCCTAATGATGATAAATAGAATCCACCTGTGTGTAATCAAGTCTCTGTATAAATGCACCTGCACTGTGATAGTCTCAGAGGCCTGTTTAAAGTGCAGAGAGCATCATGAAGAACAAGGAACACACCAGGCAGGTCCGAGATACTGTTGTGGAGAAGTCTAAAGCCTGATTTGGATACAAAAATATTTCCCAAGCTTTAAACATCCCAAGGAGCACTGTGCAAGCGATAATATTAAAATGAAAGGAGTATCAGACCACTGCAAATCTACGAAGACCTGGCCGTCCCTCTAAACTTTCAGCTCATACAAGGAGAAGACTGATCAGAGATGCAGCCAAGAGGCCCATGATCACTCTGGATGAACTGCAGAGATCTACAGCTGAGGTGGGAGACTCTGTCCATAGGACAACAATCAGTCGTATACTGCACAAATCTGGCCTTTATGGAAGAGTGGCAAGAAGAAAGCCATTTCTTAAAGATATCCATAAAAAGTGTTGTTTAAAGTTTGCCACAAACCACCTGGGAGACACCACAAACATGTGGAAGAAGGTGCTCTGGTCAGATTAAACCAAAATCAAACTTTTTGGCAACAATGCAAAACGTTATGTTTGGCGTAAAAGCAACACAGCTCATCACCCTGAACACACCATCCCCACTTTTAAACATGGTGGTGGCAGCATCATGGTTTAGGCCTGCTTTTCTTCAGCAGGGACAGGGAAGATGGTTAAAATTGATGGGAAGATGGATGGAGCCAAATACAGGACCATTCTGGAAGAAAACCTGATGGAAAAGACCTGAGACTGGGACGGAGATTTGTCTTCCAACAAGACAATGATCCAAAACGTAAAGCAAAATCTACAATGGAATGGTTCACAAATAAACATATCCAGGTGTTAGAATGGCCAAGTCAAAGTCCATATCTGAATCCAATAGAGAATCTGTGGAAAGAACTGAAAACTGCTGTTCCCAAATGCTCTCCATCCAACCTCACTGAGCTCGAGCTGTTTTGCAAGGAGGAATGGGCAAAAAATTTCAGTCTCTCGATGTGCAAAACTGATAGAGACATACCCCAAGCGACTTACAGCTGTAATCGCAGAAAAAGGTGGCGCTACAAAGTATTAACTTAAGGGGGCTGAATAATTTTGCAAGCCCAATTTTTCAGTTTTTTATTTGTTTAAAAAGTTTGAAACATCCAATAAATTTCGTTCCACTTCATGATTGTGTCCCACTTGTTGTTGATTCTTCACAAAAAATTACAGTTTTACATCTTTATATTTGAAGCCTGAAATGTGGCAAAAGGTCACTTTAACAAGGCACTGTAGCTAGTTGTATTTGTAATGCTATGCCATGCAAATGGAATGGCAAGTGGTATTTTTTACCTCTCAAACCCAGAGGACTGAAGCTCTAATTTTTGGTTACTTTGACAAATGACTATTGTAAAGTGCATTTTTGCTTCTACCGTGCCTTTGTACTACTACCATTGACAGTGGTGTTTGGATTTGATTCCTTCTGAATCCTAAACATTTTGACATGTTTGGCCTGAACTGCCAGTTAATAAAACAAAGGCATATAAAGTGTTCACACATACACACACATTATTTATTCAGTGCTATAATATCCGTTTATCACTTTTTTCTAAAAAAAAAAAAAAAAAAAAAAAAAAAGATTTAAAAAAAAAAAGTTCAAATTGGTTAAAAAGTAAAAAAAAAATTACCCAATCCAATTATATTATACATTTTAATAGAAAAAAAAAATAGATGCTCACAATAGATAGGAAGTCTCCCAGCAAGATGAGATTTCTGTCTGATTTTTACATTGCTAGTCTGTTTTCTCCAACAATCAATTCTTGACCATAGATTTAGTATTCTATTTAGAGTATTAACAGAATGTGTGAATATCAGAATACCGAAAAGCATACTTTTTTAATGATTTCAAATTGTAAATCACAACTTTACTAAACAGAAAAGGGTTATGTGGTACTACAAAGGTTTATGGTTACATTGATTATGAGATGGATTATATCTCTCTATTTTGTGTCACAAAAAATGTATTAAGCATTGTCCTTTTTTACATCAAGGAGCTACAAAGAGCCCTTGACAACACTGGAGTGGCTTTACATGGGTAGGAATACATGTCATTCAACTATTAGGACCCCCTGGAAGTTGTTTGCTCTAAGTATACTAGCTAAGTAATAGGCCCAAGGGGTGTATTACAGAATTTTATTGAACAGCAGTAAATATACTGTTAAGAGGCATGTAAAACCAACACATTGCCCCAAGAGTGCATTAAATCGTACACCTTCTTTTACTAAAAGTTATCAGTGATTTTCGTGTTTTTCTTTTCAGTTTGGCTTATGTTTTGCACATTAGAGCTCAGCAGGACATGGAAGTTTCCGTTCTTTCTTGACAGCTTTATATTGCACTCTAACAGTTCATCACTGGCTTTTTACTGAGCGTGATACCATAAAGTACAAAATTAAAACATATATATATATATATATATATATATATATTTCTTTATTTTATTTATTTTTTTTTTGCATTGAAAATGTATTTCTATGCGATTTATAACTTTCACATTCACTTTTCACAATCAAATACTAGTATAAAAAGTGTGTGCTTGAATATACAGTATTTGCCTTTTCTGCTATACATATTTTTTTTGCTCACTACAGGTTTTTCAATGTGTCTATCTATCCATCAATTGTTGAAAAGAGCAATTTTGGTGGTATACTACTAAGAATTCCCATAGTTCACTGTGATCTTCTCCAGGATAACTGCCCTACTAGTGGGGAGAGTACAGTTCCTGGGATTCATAAAGCATGGATTAGACGCTTTTTAGAATGTGTTCACACCTCCTCAAATGTCAGTGCCTGTGACAGATTGACATACCTGTTGGGAACAAATGCATGAATTTTCCATAGGAGGCAGCCGGCACTGGGCACTTTGTCCTTATCACAGCTCAGGTTCAGTGTTAGTAATCTCCCACCCCAACCACTGCACCCATCGCAGGTGCAGCGGCCAAAGAGTTTTGGTGTGGGGTGGTGGAGCCTGAAGCCAATTATTTAGTTGACCTGCATCCTAGCAACCAATGGATAAAATACAAAACAAAAATAAAGTTACAGCTTCTCTCTTCATAACTTTGGCCTGTATGTATGCCAAATTTAAGTTGGTCCTAATTACCTCAATTTTTGTTATCTTTAATCTGAAAGTGGCACAGGACATTTTAAAGGGTGAAAAAGTGTCATAGGTGACCCCCCCCCCCCCCAGTGTGTTAGCCTTTCACTCTCTAAAGTCTAAAGTGATAAATCTGATGATGACCTTTTGATCAGACTCAAATAAAGCTTTGTTTGCCCATTATAACATTATAAACATTCATAGCTCAGCATACAGTGGGTACGGAAAGTATTCAGACCCCCTTACATTTTTCACTCTTTGTTATATTGCAGCCATTTGCTAAAATCATTTAAGTTCATTCTTCTTCCTCATGAATGTACACACAGCTCCCCATATTGACGGAAAAACACAGAATTGTTGACATTGTTGCAGATTTATTAAAAAAGAAAAACTGAAATATCACATGGTCCTAAGTATTCAGACCCTTTGCTGTGACACTCATATATTTAACTCAGGTGCTTTCCATTTCTTCTGATCATCCTTGAGATGGTTCTACACCTTCATTTGAGTCCAGCTGTGTTTGATTATACTGATTGGACTTGATTAGGAAAGCCACACACCTGTCTATTTAAGACCTTCCAGATCACAATGCATGTCAGAGCAAATGAGAATCATGAGGTCAAAGGAACTGCCTGAAGAGCTCAGAGACAGAATTGTGGCAAGGCACAGATCTGGCCAAGGTTACAAAAAGATTTCTGCTGCACTTAAGGTTCCTAAGAGCACAGTGGCCTCCATAATCCTCAAATGGAAGACGTTTGGGACGACCAGAACCCTTCCTAGAGCTGGCCGTCCGGCCAAACTGAGCTATCGGGGGAGAAGAGCCTTGGTGAGAGAGGTAAAGAAGAACCCAAAGATCACTGTGGCTGAGCTCCAGAGATGCAGTCAGGAGATGGGAGAAAGTTGTAGAAAGTCAACCATCACTGCAGCCCTCCACCAGTCGGGGCTTTATGGCAGAGTGGCCCGACGGAAGCCTCTCCTCAGTGTAAGACACATGAAAGCCCGCATGGAGTTTGCTAAAAAACACCTGAAGGACTCCAAGATGGTGAGAAATAAGATTCTCTGGTCTGATGAGACCAAAATAGAACTTTTTGGCCTTAATTCTAAGCGGTATGTGTGGAGAAAACCAGGCACTGCTCATCACCTGTCCAATACAGTCCCAACAGTGAAGCATGGTGGTGGCAGCATCATGCTGTGGGGGTGTTTTTCAGCTGCAGGGACAGGACGACTGGTTGCAATCGAGGGAAAGATGAATGCGGCCAAGTACAGGGATATCCTGGACAACAAACCTTCTCCAGAGTGCTCTGGACCTCAGACTGGGCCGAAGGTTTACCTTC
Organism: Pelophylax lessonae; assembly: GCF_965119305.1. Classification (NCBI taxonomy): domain Eukaryota; kingdom Metazoa; phylum Chordata; class Amphibia; order Anura; family Ranidae; genus Pelophylax; species Pelophylax lessonae. The sequence continues at coordinate 464,435,718 of NC_138769.1, forward strand.
CAACAAGACAATGACCCTAAGCACACAGCTAAAATAACGAAGGAGTGGCTTGACTTAAACCCAATTGAGCATCTCTGGAGAGACCTAAAAATGGCTGTCCACCAACGTTTACCATCCAACCTGACAGAACTGGAGAGGATCTGCAAGGAGGAATGGCAGAGGATCCCCAAATCCAGGTGTGAAAGACTTGTTGCATCTTTCCCAAAAAGACTCCTGGCTGTATTAGATCAAAAGGGGGCTTCTACTAAATACTGAGCAAAGGGTCTAAATACTTAGGACCATGTGATATTTCAGTTTTTCTTTTTTAATAAATCTGCAACAATGTCAACAATTCTGTGTTTTTCTGTCAGTATGGGGTGCTATGTGTACATTCATGAGGAAGAAGAATGAACTTAAATGATTTTAGCAAATGGCTGCAATATAACAAAGAGTGAAAAATTTAAGGGGGTCTGAATACTTTCCGTACCCACTGTATGCTAAACAATACAGCATATGCTAAACAATGAAACACTAAAAACCAATGAAAATATGAATACACGTTTTCAAAGTGCCTGATTTCTTGTCATGCACACACTAGTCTTCAAATGCAACCAATTCTTTCCTTTTTTAGGTAATCTATCACAAAGCCAAATACCCATTTGTAATACCTGTATTAATTGTCTGCTGGAGTATGCAAATAAAAGAAGACTGCAGGCTCTTCTTAACCAATTAAGCCCCGGAAGATTTTACCCCCCTTCCTGACCAGGGCCTATTTTGCGATTCGGCACTGCGTGAATTTAATGGACAATTGCGCGGTTGTGCGACGCTGTACCCAAACAAATTTGACGTCCTTTTTTTCCCACAAACAGAACTTTCTTTTGGTGGTGTTTGATCACCTGTGCCATTTTTTTATCATGCGCTATAAACAAAAAAAGAGCGACAATTTTGCAAAAATAACAATATTTTCACATTTTTTTATATGAAATTCCCCCCAAAAAAAATGTAAAAATCAAAATTTTTTAACATTTTAGGCCAATTTGTTTTCTGCTACATATGTTTGGTAAAAAGCCTATTTTGATTGGTTTGCGCAAAAGTTATTGTGTTTACTAACTAAGGGAAAGATTTTTGTCATTTTTATTGTTTTTTTTTTTAACGAGTAATGCCGGCGATCTGCGATTTTTTTTGCGGGACTGCAACATTGCAGCGGACAGATCGGATCCTTGACTGACATTTTTCACACTTTTGGGGTTATCAGTGACATTACTATAGTAATCAGTGCTATACATATGCACTGTTACTGTAAAAATTACACTGGCAGGGAAGGGGTTAACTTTATTTGAGAGGGAGGGGTTAAGTGTGTCCCTAGGGGTGTGATTCTTACTGTGATTTTATGTGGCTGTGTGTGTAACAGCAGAGATCAACGGTCCTACATAGCAGGACTGTATGATCTGTGCTTTTACACAGGGGAGAATAACAGGTGGCTGTGTTTACATTAGCCGCCTGCCTTTATCCCTCTCCACCCGACGATCGCGAGTGACCGGCGGACATCGGGTCCACCGGTCACACGCACGGGCTGCTTAGGGAACGAGTGGGGGCGGGAGCGCGCCGCGCTCGCCCCCTATTGGCTCCCAGGTTAGTGACGTACCGGTACGTCACTTTGCCTGGGAGGGGCTGACCGCCGCCGTATACATTCGGGCGGCGGTCGGCAAGTGGTTAAAGTGAATTTATTAGCAACATCACAATCAATAATTTTTTGTATATTAACTTTTTATTAATGTTAATAATTCTTTTAAAATCCGTTACATACATTTAGTAATCCAATTCAGAACATTTCACATACAGCTTCTGATATCCCTCTCCCTCCCTAAAAGAGAACAAAAACCCTAACATATCATATCCCCCTCCTCCTCGACATCCCCCCCCCCCAATCTTCTCCTTTGAATCAGATTCCATGGACCTGACCACTCCTCTTAATTCGGATAATCTGGTGTCTTAATCCATGTCAGTCATTAGTCTCAAACACCAAGCATACTCATATATCCTGGGGATTTTTTCAACTTCAACCAATTCCCCCCCACATACCGAAATATTTCCCAAGGGAGTCCTCTGCTGTAAACATTTTTTCTTCAATAGTTTCTAACCAGTCCACCTTTACAACCCATTCACTCATACTCAGAACTTCTGGTGTTGGTTTCAGTTTCGGTATCAGGTTTTTGGCCTTGTTTTATAAATTTGGCACTAGCGTATTCTTATATTCAGTTACATTTTTCTACTTACCATGGAACAAGCAACTCCATGGTTGTATGTGTATATGATTTCCTGTGATTTGATAGATTGCCTTAATAATCCCTGCTGTATCTTTATACACCACAGATGTGCAAAGGTCCCAGGGACCTCACATCCCCTCCAACATGTTGGAGGGCGTGCCTGATCACAATCAATAATTGAAGTGTTTGTAAACCAGTCAATAAGGGGCGTACTCCCCCCCAAAAGTTGCTAAAGAAGAAAAAAGCTATTTTAACATGTTAAAAACTGTTAGTCATATTATCATTTATTAAAAAAGAAAAAAGTAATGAGCTCAGAGCTCTGACGCATTTCGTCACTTCCGGTGATGTCCTCAGAGCTCTGAGGACATCACCGGAAGTGACGAAACGCATCAGCTTGGACCGCACAGCGTCATTGCGTCACGGAGGTGGAACGCAAGCCAGAAGTGAGTTGCTGTAGCGTGTACTCCGCGAGGAAGTCGAGCAACTCGCACCGCTAGACCACCAGTGATTGCTGCCTTTTTAATTTTACTCATTTATGGAGAAATAAAGACTCTTATCAAACGTACTACACTATCTGGAGCCTTTTCTTTTCTCCTACATACGGCTTGGAATTGAGCACCCCGGAGCAGAGAGGTATCCCAGGACCCCGGAGGGCTACACAGAGGGGTAACATCCCTTAAGCCCAGAGGGCTTCACAAGTCTGAAAGGTTCTGGTGCCATACGGCATACAGAACCCACTTTATCTGGTAAGTGATTTTATTCACTCATTTCTAAAGGAATTTTTTTGACGGATAAACCACTTACATTTTGGAATTGAGGATACATCTGCCATTAAGGACATTTTCACCCTCATCAATTTTGAGCACAGGAGTCACTTTAATATTGGATTCATTAATTTTGAGCACAGTAGTCACTTTACTCTGAATGGACTTCTTGTTATGATCATATACATTTTCTGAATTTGAAGTACAGAAATCACTTTAACACTTGGGATTATTTTATATGTGATATTCATTAATTGATAGCACAGCAGTCATCAATTTTTATACTGTTATTTATATATTTATAGAGAGGTATTTTTAATACATGTTTTTACTCTCTACATACTGAATGAAGTTGTATTTATATATTGTGTTATATATATGTTGTGTCAATTTGCACTGATTGTCACATTTTGCACTGATTCACAATATTAATTAGTGGACCTTTTAGTTGATAATTTATGGTTATCTGATGCTTTGATACATTTATCCAGAAATTCAGAGTTCAAGCAAGCGCTGTATTTGATCTCTTTTTGAGATCATACATACCACAGTCTATATAGAGACCATAAATGGAAGGCAGCTCTGTGTGCAAGCAAGAAGGGACTTGGAAGCAACTAAGGAGAAAACATAAGTGCATACAAAGTGCAGCATATATGGGCTTTATTTGAAAACACACGAAAGTTACTCACAAAGGTGTAAGCATCAAAGGCATGTAGTATGTGTAGTTGACACTGCAACAAATTATCTTAACTGATCAGGATGGCCTCTTGTGGCTGTGACTCGTGGGGAGTGGAAGGCACGGGCGACTCCTCCTGATGTCACTTTCCGAATGTAAAGGGATGCCATGGGCAACGCATTTGCGGAGCATGCGCTTTCTTCTTTAGGCCTACAGTATGCAGTGCCATTTTGAGTACGGGTTTATATGAAGATGGAAGGGAGCTGCTGGGTCCTAAGGTCCCTCCGGATACAAAAAAACATATAAATATAACATGAAAGTAACTATAATCAAGGAATCCCTGATAGTACATATATAGCAGGATGGAGAATTGTAAATACAGAATAAAATATGGGATATAAAATATGTAATCCTTTAAATAAATAAAGTGCAGTATTATGAATATTAAAAGCTACTATTACACTCACTAAAGGTATATATGATAGTATGGGTTTATGGACAGATAAAAAAGGATTACTCAGAATCCAAATATGAAAAAACATAAAACAAAAGTTAGCTTAGTATCCTCAGTGTGATCACACTCATATGTGGCTTATGGGGAGATGTTTGTAAAACTTGGGGCTCCTGTACGGTGGGAAAAACCCAAGATAGCCTATAGGAAAGCTAGGAACGTAAAAAGTTTAGTGGGCCCCAGCAAGCTTAAACGTATAGTAAAGCCACTTACACAATATTTATGCCTCATTCCGCTAACAGGCATGTATCAATGCCACAAGGCAGTATGCCTAACATGTAAACATGTCACCCATGCCCAAAAGGATTTCACAGTCAAAGGAAAAACTTATTCCATCAAGAATTTTTTCAATTGTTCCATGGAATTTGTGGTCTATTGCCTGACTTGTTCTTTTGGCCTATTTTACATTCGGGAGAACAATCCGTACTTTGAGAAGGAGGTTCGGGGAACACCATCACTTTGCAGAGGGTGGGGATGATAAGCACCCCGACACTTTTTAGAATACCATAGAAAATCTTCTCAGAGTGTGGGTCATTGAATCCATACTAGGCACTATCCCTATGGCAGAGCATTTCAAGCACCTCTGCCAGAGAGAAATCTATTGTATTTATACCTTAGATACTCTCGTGTCAGGCGGGCTAAACGAGGAGATAGAAGTTAACACCCCAATCTGAACCCCCTTTTCTCCCTTTTCTTTTTCCATAATTCTACATCTCCCTCTCATCCATGCACACCATACAGGAGCCCCAATTTTTACAAACATCTCCACATAAGCCCCATATGAGTATATTCACACTGAGGATATTGAACTAACTTTTGTTTTTATTTGTGTTTTTTGTTTTTTATTCATATTTGGATTCTGAGTAATCCTAATTTTTTTGTCCATAAAGTCATACTATCATCGATACCTTTAGTGAGTGTAATGGTAGCTTTTAATATTAATAACGCTGCACTTTATTTATTTATAGGATTACATATTTTATATCCCATATTTTATTCTGTATTTACAATTCTCCATCCTGCTATATATGTACTATCATGGATTCGTTAATTATAGGGTTTTTCATGTTATATTTTTTCATGTTATATTTAGAAGTTTTATTGTATCCAGGGGAACCGCTGGATCTTGGGACCCAGCGGCTCCCTTCCATCTTCATATAAACCCATATGGCGCTGCATATGCCTGAAGAAGGAGCGCATCGCCCACGGCATCCCTTCACATTCAGGAAGTGACGTCAGGAGGAGTAACCCATGCGTTCTACGGCCCCAGGAAGTGCCGGCATCCACCGGCAGCGC